>NC_086446.1:77633506-78233506 GCF_028390025.1 Pseudophryne corroboree | reverse complement strand
TATGGTGCCGTACTTACCCGTTGATACGACCTCACCTATCCCTCCGCTAGGGGCCTTTGTTACTAATCTCGGGGGTGGAGCTGTGCCTACTGTGGTCTCTGCTATGGTGGCTGCTAGAGAGAGCGCTGAAATTGTTGCCGATTCGTCCTCTTGATCACACTCCTGAGGAAAGTTCAAAACAGGGTACAACTTGCACGGGTTAATACTTGCATTGGTTAATTGGTTAAGATTATCTTTAACATTTACACAGTTGCTAAGTGTTTGTGTGTTACACCTTAGTGCGTCATTCTCCGCAACCAATTTCTCTCCTGATATGTATGGTGGCGGTGGGGCCGTGGCTATCAGTTTCCTGATCGAGCCAGATCCCGCCGCCTGAGCCAATCCTCTCTGTATGTCACCCTCCTGTTGCCACAACTGCAAATAATCATAATGCTTGATTCGTCTCTTTGCTGATTTAATGAGACATATCCTTCTCCTTAAATTCGTTAACACTTCTGTGCTGAAGCTACCTACTCTTGGGAATTTCTCCCCGTCATGTACTGTCATTCTCTCCCATTCATCACATAAAGCTTCTGTGTGACTTCCGTACTTTTCACACATTACGTACCTTGCCGACCCGACTGGACGGTTTATGGAATCAACCCGAACCGAGGTTGATCGCCCCCTTCCTGAACAACTGGCCCCCATAATTTGCAGGTGTTACGGACCCTTACAAAAAACCAAGATATTCACGATAGGTTGACGGTAAGGTTTACCGAGCACCTTACTCACTCTGCCCACGCCGACCAATATGACCTGATCACACCGATATGGTGCTGGCGTACTCGACCCAGGGCACCTATTTAACCTTTGTTTACTGGAACATGCGAGGGATATCCGCAGAACACTTACTCTTTCCAGTAAAGGTGAGGTTGTTGGATAATTCCTGAGTGACCAGCGAACTTCCCTTTGTAAAAATAAAAAATTACACAAATCACGTCAGAATGTACAAATAGCGTTTATGACCTTCGTACACAAATAGTACCGGTCAGGTTTACTAATGCACACAATTACGTGCGGTACAATCGTTCAGCACATAAGCAACTAATCTTATGTACGGAGCGACCAGTGGAATCGAAAATTGCGGCTGCGAATTCCTTCAGCAAGAGCTTGTATGGCCTATATGGGTGTTGCACCAACCCTTTTAGGTGTTGTGCCTGTGGACTGTATAGCGGACTTCCTTGTCTGCTGTACCTGAACCTGCTGGTCTGCTATGACCTCCTGGTCTGCTACAGTATGACCTCCTGGTCTGCTATACTCTAATGCTCAAATTTTATGTTTAACCAAGGATGCCTCCCTAGCCACCGTGCATGTCACTTACACGTATGTACCTCACGAGAACTCGATGATTTCTTTTGGTTCAACCTCAAAATTGTATGTAAGAACACTCACTCATCACATGTACACTTTTGTTTCTATTTCTATTTCTGCGCAGAAATTTCTCTTTAGACCAGATGTGTTACAAATTAGGAGAAGGATCTATTAATTTAAATTTCGAATGTTAAAATAAATTTTCGCTATTTATCGCCTGTTGCGTTATTTATCGCGTGTTGTTTGAGTTACGTGGGCGTACCCAGACGCTCCGTTGCGTAATTTACGCTGCGTGCGTCGGCCTTTGCGTACGCGAGTCTCTCCCTTTGTTAGAGACACGTGTACACCAGTCTTTGTCTACCGTAACACAACTAACACGTTTTATCAATGTAGATGATCCTCGATCATCTACTAAGCACCACACCAATCTCTCCTTATACCTTTAGGTAGAGTTGCGTGTATTTCTATACCTTAACTGTATTACCTTTACTTTTACACTTTAACTATGAAATAGCGACAAATCTCTCTTAGTACGTTTATCAATTATACAATGGCAAACAGGAGAGTGATATATGAAAATACACGAATGAAAAGAAATGCAGATATGCGTGCGTGTGTACGCAAGACAGAAATAAACAGTTTTAAAAGGACACTATCGTTTTGTTCTTACCTCCGGTCCCGGATTCCTTCAGCACCCTTTACTAAGCGAAGCAGACGCTTATCCAAACAGCACTACGAGGAATATGATCTCCCGCCCTTTGCTGCTGGATAATGTCTGCTGAAATTACCTAGTGCAGATATGTGAAGGACGGGCGAGCCGCCAATTGATAAAGCTGAATATTTATCTTATATAAAACCCTTTATGAGGTCTAAGAACACTGTACGCTATTTACGTATGAAGTACCGTAAGGGTACGCTCGCTGCGTAACAATCGCTTAGCCGTAGTCGAGACGCTCAAGCGTCACGTTCGCTCACGGCCAAGAGATCACAGGCAGGCACGCTATTGGCTGCTGACTAACGTAATGATTCGCTATAGCGTAGCGGACGCTCGGGACCACGAGGAGATCACCAGCGGCGCTGACGCTCACAATGTTAAACCTTTAAATCTAAACCATAAACAATGTAATATGCTGTAAAACCTTAGTGTAGAGATAGGGTGTAAATGCAACACAGTATAACCTTATTAACCTAAAAGCTGTTTGAGCGTCACCGACGCTCTGTGAATACTTAACACTATAAGAAATACACAGATACCTGGGCTTAGGGTCCAACGCCTAATATATATATATTATGAATGATATACTTGCAAAAGAATTAATACAAATACAAATCATACACTACAATATAACATAGACTACCTAACCAGATAACTACACAGGAAATATAATACAATTACTATTTAAGGGAAAATAAGAGAGAAAGAGGAGAAGAGAGAGAGAGAGAGAAATTGGCCCACAATAACAAGAAGATCAATATAGTTGCGGAGAAACACTTACGCACAAAGGAAACGATCGCATGCGCCTCTGGACATCCAGCTCCCGATTTTCAGCAATGATAACCGTTGAAGAGTGAGAGCTGGATGTGATCGGCTTGTCTATTTATGCCCCACACACAATACAATTCAATGGTCCCTACAATCTCATTGTTCATTGGACACAGGAATTCCTCCTCGCATTATAACAAAAGGTCATAGGTTGATTCATACAGGTGGGCCGTGACTATTTCCAACAGCTCAGGTGGGAGGGAAACTGGGTTTCCCGCCGCATGGATAAGTAAGTGCAAATACAGTAAATGTTCATAAACTTCTTATGTCCATAACTATTCGCACGAGCGATTAATCCGCTTCAAACCAACACCGGAATATTGCTAATTAAATACTCTTCCGATGGGTACTAAACACCACTGTATTACTCCTGTCTGACCCTTCGTATCAAACAAAGAGGGATTTCTCTGTTCACGAACATTCTATATTAACCAAACTTTCAGAATCTATCAAAGGGACCATGATCTACAAAATACATTATATAGTGAAAATATGTAACGATTGAGTCGCACGCTACGATCACATAAACTCTACCGTAAATACGCATACCGTGCGCCTGCGGGTGCCCGCGACTGTGAGTATGCGCACGTACGGGAGAGCGTACGCATGCGCAGCACGGACCTGTGTGAGGTGCAAATATGGTAGTGTGCATAGAGATATTTTTCTGACTTTGACAATTCTGTACTATAATCTTACCCAGGTAAATACAGGTGGGCTGTGACCTGGCACCTAGTGCTGTCATGTATGTTATTGTAGGAGGATGCCAGGCTGGTATGAGGTTATTACAGGTTATCATTGCTAGGCCTATTGAGTCCATCCTGTGATCCTTATATGGTCACACAGGAAATACATTTGAGGACCAGGTAATGTCTCTTTGAAGCTTCTCCTCCACAGGGGACAATCAGGACTTAAACCAATTTCCCTGTCATTGTTCCTTCTGTTTACTTTCCTCTGTTCCATCCTGGTCCCTCACAGACAATGTGGAGCCTGACCCAGCATGTGGTCAGCAGGAGAAGGCCAGCTGTGGGAGGGAGTAGGGAAATACCTGAGGTGGGATACACCCAATCAGGAACCTGCGTCTCCTCCCCAGGTGAGCGCTGCATGACGGGCATTTGGAAGGTTTTAAAAGAGGTTGCGCAGGTCAGCTCCGCATGTTAGTCGCAGGACTTTGGCTAAGGGGTGATTCTCAGTGCCAGGGTACCTTGTGGAACGCATCAACAGTGTTTTGTGGACTTATATGTACTTACTACTTCAAGGACTAATCTGCTATTACTGCTGTGTGGACTCAGTGATAGTTCTGCTGTATGGACTCAGTGATAGTTCTGCTGTATGGACTTGTTTATCTGGAACTTCTGTGTGGAATTGCTGTGGACCTAAATCCTCTACTGGGACTTACTATCTGGACTGCTACCTGTATACTGTGTCTGGGCTATATTTACGTCTTATTCCTGTGAATTATCTATTCCTGTGTGCTGTGAGAAATAAACCATCACTTTGGTTTCATCGGCTCTGTGTCTGAGTGATTAGAAGAACCCCGTATCTTCACAACACCTATAAGAGTACAGGCGCACTCTCAAACTTCAAACAAAATTGAGAGAAGAAAATTCCTTAAATTCATTAAGGTCAGTATCCTATTATCCCCGATGCAGTTGTGGCCGTGAAAAACACCCGGAGATTGCGATTAATGACCGTTGATCATTATGGCGGTATCCAATTAGATTCCGTTATTAATGGCCGAAATTGGACCCGCAATCACATGAAAACACATGGTATCTGGGATAAGTCCCCGATCCCAGTGTTATAGCGGCTGTGGCGTCTGGTTATCCAGGTTTATGCTTCGAGGTGCCTGAGGCCTGTCTGCGTCTATTATATTAAAAAACCATAAAATCACACTCCACATGTCTCTATCACATATATCACATGATCCCCAAATCCGCCTTAGTCTGGTGACAAGGTCTTCAGCCCACCAGCAGGTCCAATACATGTTACACGAATTCATGAGGGAAATGACAATCACTGAATTTAAGGACGGTTTAAATTTGCTATTTTCCCCATTGATTTTGCGTGTCGCAGACACCTGATATACTTCTGGGCACAAACAGTCTCTCAGTTTTTGGAGTGAAATTACAACAAACGTCCCAAACATGCCTAATACGTGCGTTGTAACAGGTCTCGCATTCAGCAAATAGAATCACAGTGGTGACTGGGAGGTCGACTCCTGGCCATGAGTAGTAGTGGTGTAACCTGCAGCAATATGACACTGTGTGGCGGTCACTGAGGTCTTATGAGGCTGGATCTGAGGAACCTCTGAAAGACATAAGCAACACCTCTATGGCTTGGGGATAAGAGGAGGACTAAATAGTAACTTCAGGTTTCATATATAAATATGTTACATGCACTCTGTGATGTTTATCAGAACTATTTATTCCTATACAGGAGAGCTGCGAGAAGCCAGAGGTTTAATTAGAAGTCACTTGAGGATAAGACACTCCACTAATTCAATGAGGATGAACAAGTCCTGGAGTCACATGACTGAGAGAATTTTAAATATTACACTGGAGATCATCTACCTGCTGACTGGGGAGGTGAGGGGCTCTGGGAGTGTCTCCGTGACATCACTCTTATCTTTATAACTAACACAGAGACCTGACTGAGGAGGTGAGGGAGTTTCGGAGTGTCACGGTGACATCACTCATGTCTCTATTACTAAACCCCTTTCTCTTATGTCCCAGGGGATACTGGGAATACATGTAGTACCATGGGGTATAGACGGGTCGACTAGGAGCCATCAGCACTATAGAAGTTTGATTGTGTGTGTTGGCTCCTCCCTCTACCAGACTCACTTTAGAAAATGTGCCCGGAGGAGCCGGTCACACTTATGGAAGCTCCTGAAGAGTTTTCTGCATTTATTTTATATGTTTGTTATTTTCAGGCAGGTCTGGATGGCACCAGCCTGCCTGCGTCATGGGACTTGGGAGGGGGGGGGGGGGGGGGAGGCCCAACCCCACTAAGGTTTAATGGTCCTGTTCCCCGCTAACAGGATGCTAGCTCCTGAGGGAACTATTCGCAAGCCCCACCACGGAAAGCGTACATTCCCACAGCATGCCGCCACCCCTAACAGAACCAGAAGAATGAAGAGTGATGAGTACTAAGCCGACGTCCCGTTTTAGCGGGTTACCGGCCATTATGGCGGCATAAGGGTACGGAGACGCACAGCTTCTACATGGGGCGGACTGAGTCTTCTGACTGAGTACACTGTAAGTGTACACAGTACCCAGACTGGCACCACAGCCATAAAAGAGGATGGTCTCCATTTTATGCACATAGACATACAAGCCAGTATAAAGAAGAGCGGGAAGACCGCGCAACATTGAAGGGGCGGGGCTTCACTATGAGCGGATCTAGCAGCTCACAGGCGCCATTTTCCCTCACTGCAGCTGACACAGATGCTGACTGACAGGGACGCGCAGCTCCTCCAGAAAGCCTCCAGTTTACCTGAGCAGTAGCAGGGGGTTTTAGCAAGGGGGGGGGGAGCAATTATAAGTGTACTAAGTCCCTAATCTAGGTACTTAGCCTGCAACCTAGCTAAGCTTGACATTAGCGGTAAGGGCGCCGTGTGCTGGCTCCATACTCTCTGTGCCTCTCTGGAAGGGCTCTTTGTGGGTTAATTGTGCTCTTAACCTTTTTTTGTGTGTGTGCTGTTAGTACTGCAGTATGTCAGGCAAAGAATGTTTTTCTTGTAAGGCACAGCGTTCCCCTTCTCCGGGGGGGTTCACTTGTGTGTACTCAGTGTAGCATCCCTTCCCAGGCTAGTGGGGAAGAGCCAGCATGACTGGACTCCATTAGGGGAATGATTTCCACCATTTCTACAAAATTATCTAGAAACGAGAAAGAGACGCAATACTTCAGGCAGTCTATGGATGAGTTGATGAAAAAGTACTCAATACCCAGACCAGCGTCTCATTGCTCTACCATTTGTCCACAAAAACATATCTTGGCCCATATACTGCATTCTTACTCTGATAATGATGGGTCAGAAATGGAGGAGGGTGAGGTGGATACAGAGGTGGGGAGGGTACTCTGTCACAGGGTGTAGAGGCTCTCATAGATGCTATCAGAGGAATTCTGAATATCCCTGATAAGGTGACAGAGGAGAGTGAGGAATCTTATAGTAATATTAAAAAATCCTCAGCCACTTTTCTGGTGTCAAAGGAACTAAATACCCTGTTTGAAGAACCGTGGGTTAATCCAGATAAGACATTTCAAATTCCTAGGCGGTTGTTATCATCTTTTCCTCCTGAGGATAGGGAAAAATGGGAAAATCCACCCATAGTGGATGCGTCAGTCTCCAGGCTCTTAAATTGTACTACCTGTGCCTGCCATTCATCTGCCACATTTGACCACAATTTCTGGGAGTGCGGCTGCATTAAAAGGTTCTGGAATTAAATTGTGGCCTTCATCAACACTAGTTTTTCTGTCAGAGTGACTCTAGATCCAAGAGCCCTCTTATTCGCTGACTTTAGAGTCTGGAACTTAGATGAGTCCTGCAAATATCTGTACCCTTTTTTAACTGTCCTGGTAACGATAGCGAAAAAGGTCATACTTAAGAAATGGATTTGTAGACATTCACTGACGCTACATGCGGTTCACCATATGCTTCTCAGGGTGTTATATTTTGATCGTTATGCTACCCTACCAGATAGAGATAAAGGAGTTCTTAAATCTTATAAAAAATGGAGCCCATACATAGCTACACTATCAACGGTACTGCAATCTCACATGTTCAAACTGTTTGAAGACGCTGACTGGTACTTGCATAAAAAGATACTCGGAGACTTCTGAGTTGGGAAAAAAATGTTATTGCAATGATGATGGTGATGTACTTAGGGTCTTGCATAAAATGTTAGGTCTATACTATTTCGTTCTAAGCGGCTGAGTGGTTTCAACAGAGTTTCTTAGCAGAGTACAGCCGCGTATATCTTATCCACCCCCCTCCTTCTTTCTTACCCTTGTCTACATTTGCATAATTGTTCTGTTATTGTATGTTTTATTGTGCTTTATGGGCAAGACTGTCATTGCAATGTCCTGATTTATCTTTCATATGTGTTATTCTTTGGATTTTTCTATTTCACCACCATGATTTATACATGGTTTTGTTTACACATGCTGTCTATGTCTTGTACCATGTTGCCTAATGAAAATTACTAAAAATATTTTGGGGGAAAAAATGCCAATCCCGTGTTTTGTAGTCATGACCAAGTGCTTCCATAACAGAATTAACGGGATGCGTTTCGTATACTGACGGGATGCTGGCAACCAAGATCCTGGTGCCGGAATTCCAACAGCCGGCCAGAAACCGGTGCCGGGATCCTGACCTTGATCTCAATGCCAGAATCCTGATCGTAAGTATGCCAGGGCTTGTTAGGGTTAGGTCACAGGAGAGTTAGGTTTAGACACTAGGGGTGTTAGGCTATGGAAGGGAGGTTTAGGCACTAAGGGGAGGGTTAAGTTTAGGCTGTGGGGGGGGAGGGTTAGGTTTAGGCATCCAGTAGAGAGGGTTAGCCATCGGGATGCCGCTGTCAGTCTTTCAGACTGACTGACAGCGGCATTCTGTCTATCAGAATTTGTTGTACATGGCGCCCGGCCATGTACAACAAATTCAAGGGAAAGTAATCCTTAAAGTCACAATGTCTATTTCTCTTACGTCCTAGAGGATGCTGGGGTCCACATTAGTACCATGGGGTATAGGCGGGTCCTCCAGGAGCCATTGGCACTTTAAGAGTTTGAGAGTGTGGGCTGGCTCCTCCCTCTATAACCCTCTCACCAAACTCAGTTTAGAAAATGTGCCATGAGGAGCCGGTCACAACCAGGGGAGCTCTACGGAGCTTCTTTAGTAAACGTTTATTTTAGAGTTTATTATTTTACAGGGAGGCTGCTGGCAACAGCAGCCTCCCTGTAAAATAAGGGGGGGACTAAGGGGGGAGTAGTGTCCGCCTTTGTGGGACTAAGGGGTGGGAGTAGTGTCAACCCTGTGGGGTCTGAGCCACTATCTCCGCTGACAGGACACTGAGCTCCTGAGGGGATCGATTGTTCCCCGTCACAGGGGATCACTCACCCCAGCAGCATGCCGCCACCCCCTTACAGAGCCAAAAGATTGGTGGCGAGTGAGTCACCGACCCCCCTAGCAAGCAGGGGGGGGCCGGTGTGAAGATGGTGGCAACAGGGTATGGAGCGCAGTACTAACTGCACTCCGGGGCTCAGCGGTACATAGAGCGGTGCTGTGAGGGGCGCCCTGAGGCAGTGCCTACACTGGTCTCACAGCCTGTCGGGGTCCCGGGATCTCAGCCAGCATAATTCCTCAGGCCAGTATAATCATATGAAGAGCGGGAAGACAGCGCCATTTTGGGGGCGGAGCTTCTCCTCAGAGCGGACCTAGCAGCGTTCAGCACCATTTTCCTGCCTGCACAACGCTGTCAGTGAAGAGCAAGTCCCTCCAGAACAACTCCAGCTATCTCTCACGGTACCAGGGGGTTGTAGACGGGGGGAGGGGGGAGGCTGTATACAGGCTGTGTAACCTATTAAGGTGCACAGTCAGCGCTGGTTGGGGTCTCCCTATACCTAAAAAGAGCTGTGTGTGGGATGGCTCCAATCTCTGTGTCTCTCTTGTCATTCTTGGGGGTGAAACTCTGTCTGCCCTCCCCTGTGTGTGTCTGTGATCTCCATTAAGCTATGTCCAGGGACTCTGTTTTATATGCTGCAGAGGATATGTCCTCTCAGGATGATCCCATTCCATGTAATCAGGATTGCACTGTTTTAGCACAGATACCAGCAAGGGAGCCTGAGTGGTTATCCTCTATCAAATCTATGATTTCTCAGATTTCTACTAGGGTTGCACAGAATGAGTCTGCAACTCAGGCTTTACAGAGCTCTATGGCAGTCTGGCCCAGTTCTGTTACCTCAGGGCCCCCTGCTGTATATTCCCAAAAATGTGCTCTTGCACAAATTATGCAAGTTAACACGGATACCGATTCTGACACTGAGGACGGTGATGGGGATGTGTTGAGGGGGGCAGCATCTCTTGCAAAAGGGGTGCAGTTGATGATAGAGGCCATTAGGGATGTGTTGAATATTTCTGATACAACACCTGTGCAGGTTGAGGAGGCTTACTTTACTGAAAATAGGAACGCCTCGCTAAACTTCCCTGCATCAAAAGAATTAAATGCTATTTTTGAAAAAGCATGGGAAAACCCTAAGAAAAAATTCCAGATCCCTAAAAAAGGGTCCTGGTGGCGTTTCCTTTCCCTGTGGAGGATAGAAAAAGATGGGAAAACACGCCCATGGTTGACGCGTCTGTATCCAGACTCTCAAAAAAGGTGGTTTTACCTGTTCCATGATCCACCGCCTTGATAATACGCTCAAATCCATGTACACGGCTTCAGGGGCTATACTACGTCCCAGTATTGCCAGTGCTTGGATTGCCAAAGCTATAGTAAAGTGGTCAGGCACATTACTTGTAGATTTGGATACTATGGATAAATCTGATGTTGAATTGTTTTTGCGTAACATTCAGGATTCGGCAGGTTTTATGGTGGAATCCATGAAAGACCTGGGTTCCATGGCTGCAGGAATTTATTTCTTCCATGTCTGTCTCAGCTCGTCGAGGACTGTGGCTGCGACAGTGGTCTGCCGACGCGGAATCCAGAAGTGTGGAGACCCTACCCTACACAGGTCAGGCTCTCTTTAGGGAAGTGTTAGATGCGTGGATATCCACGGCAATGGCGGGTAAGTCACCTTTTCTTCCCTCAGCTGCACCTGCTCCAAAGAAACCCTTTTCTTCAACTGCATCACAGCCCTTTCGGGCTGCCAAGCCACAAAAGGCCAGACCGTCCAACACCTTCTTTAGGGGAGGCCGGCCCAAATCCAAGAAACCGGCTGCGACCGGTTCCCAGGAACAGAAACCTGCTTCAGGTACGCCGAAGTCCGCATGACGGTGGACTGTACGCCATGGAGGTGGGGCCGGTGGGAGGCTTTTCTGTCACGTCTGGGTGTCGTCCGGCCTGGACCCCTGGGTGCAAGATATCGTGCCCCAGGGGTACAGGCTGGAATTTCAAGATCTCCCTCTTCACCGATTCTTCAAATCAGGCTTGCCAGCTTTGCTGGGAGACTGGGCTGTCCTGCAGGCAGCCGTCCAGAAGTTGGTGGAGGCACAGGTTATTGTACCGGTCCCTCCTCATCTGCAAAACAAAGGTTACTATTCGAACCTTTTTGTGGCACCGAAACCGTATGGTTCGGTCAGACCCATTCTGAACCTAAAATCGCTAAACCCCTTTCTGAAGGAGTTCAAGTTCAAAATGGAATCTCTAAGGGCGGTGATATCAAGTCTGGCAGAGGGGGAGTTCCTGGTATCCCTGGATATCAAGGATGCATACCTCCACATTCCGATTTGGCCGTCGCATCAGGCTTATCTCCGATTCGCACTGTTGGACTGTCAATATCAGTTCCAAGCTCTTCCATTTGACCTCTCCACAGCACCGAGGGTTTTCACCAAGGTGATGGCGGAAATTATGGTTCTCCACCGCAGACAGGGGGTGAACATAATTCCATATTTGGACAATCTGCTGATAAAGGCACCGTCCAAGGAGAAGCTGTTACAGTCCATCCTTCTCACGACCCACCTGCTCTGGGAACACGGTTGGAGCCTGAATCTTCCATAATCAAATTTGGAACTAACCAGGAGGTTGTCCTTTCTGGGAATGATCCTCGACACGGGAGTGCAGAGGGTGTTTCTTCCAGAGGAAAAAGCGTTGGTGATACAAACAATGGTCCGGGATGTCCTGAAGCCAGCCCGGGTGTCGGTTCATCAGTGCATTCGCTTTCTGGGAAAGATGGGGGCCTCTTACGAGGCTCTACAGTATGGGAGGTTTCATGCTCGGTCCTTCCAACTGGATCTCCTGGACAAGTGGTCGGGATCCCATCTAGATATGCACCAGCGGATACGTCTGTCGTCAAAGGCCGGGATTTCACTCCTGTTTTGTTGCAAAGACCTCACCTTCTGGAGGGCTGCAGGTTCAGGATTCTGGATCCTTCTAACCACGGATTTAAGTCTCCGAGGCTGGCGCACAGTCACTCAAGGGGAGACCTTCCAAGGAAGGTGGTCAAGTCTGGAAGCCGGCCTGCCGATAAACATTCTAAAACTAAGAGCCGTCTGCAAGGGTCTTCTACAAGCAGCCGATCTTCTGAGAAATCGGGCCATTCAAGTGCAGTCGGACAATGTAATGACAGTATAAAATCAAAAAGTTGAGTCAAAGGCTTCCTTTGGCGCATGGGAAAAATGAGGAAGTAATAGTACTTTCCTCAATTAAGTGGTGTAATGTTTTGTTGGGCGTACCCCCACTCACGCTGGAATAAAGTGGGTTAGACACATCAAGGTATCTTTTATCTTCTTATATCAAAGTGATCCTGGATATCGTACCCCAACTCACACGAAAATGGGAATCTGGACTCCTATCAAGGTTTCTTTCGGGTGTCTTCTAACGATAATTCATACAGGTGTATCCTCCATATATGATAACATCATATGTGAAAAATGAAAAGAAAATATCCAATGTGTAGAATTTTCTTTACCATGCGTTACATATGAGATATATAATTTTAGATCAATATTTAATTGCACCTTCAATCATTAAACCATGTGGGCTGTTCTTAGGGTTTCGTATGTACCACCAATACGTGAACCCTTCACCAGATTGTTAATAAGGTAAGCGTACCCCTCACTCACACAGAGATTAGATGTGAAACTTATATAATGGTATCTTTGTGTAGAAAAGGTATATATATCTCGTGGGCGTACCCCAACTCACACATGAAGAAGCAGATTGAATCCCATCAAGGTATCTTTATCTGGTCCTTATGCCACAATTTATACAAGAAGATCCTCTGTATCAATCTTTAGGAATGCTTAACTCCAAAGAATAAATCCCAAAATGAGAGATTCACAGGAGTGGAATCTTCATATGACATACGGGTTCCAGAGACATCGGTAACAACAATGTTCCAAGGAATTTATTAAAAAACGTAAATATCTTATATACCAAAAAAATTCATACATGTGATCTGTTCGATGTCAAGCGTTTACATCAAAAAACATAGATACATGGGTAAAACGAAAAATGGAATATATCCAAAAAAATGCAACGAAAAGTTCAATAAAAATGCAACGCTGAGTTCAATAAAAAAATTTTTTTTTTTGGTTGAAAAAATGGCTACTCACACAGGGATCTGTCGACGCGTTTCGGTCTCCTGGACCTTTTTCAAGACTTGAACTTTTCGTTGCATTTTTTTGGATATATTCCATTTTTCGTTTTACCCATGTATCTATGTTTTTTGATGTAAACGCTTGACATCGAACAGATCACATGTATGAATTTTTTTGGTATATAAGATATTTACGTTTTTTAATAAATTCCTTGGAACATTGTTGTTACCGATGTCTCTGGAACCCGTATGTCATATGAAGATTCCACTCCTGTGAATCTCTCATTTTGGGATTTATTCTTTGGAGTTAAGCATTCCTGAAGATTGATACAGAGGATCTTCTTGTATAAATTGTGGCATAAGGACCAGATAAAGATACCTTGATGGGATTCAATCTGCTTCTTCATGTGTGAGTTGGGGTACGCCCACGAGATATATATACCTTTTCTACACAAAGATACCATTATATAAGTTTCACATCTAATCTCTGTGTGAGTGAGGGGTACGCTTACCTTATTAACAATCTGGTGAAGGGTTCACGTATTGGTGGTACATACGAAACCCTAAGAACAGCCCACATGGTTTAATGATTGAAGGTGCAATTAAATATTGATCTAAAATTATATATCTCATATGTAACGCATGGTAAAGAAAATTCTACACATTGGATATTTTCTTTTCATTTTTCACATATGATGTTATCATATATGGAGGATACACCTGTATGAATTATCGTTAGAAGACACCCGAAAGAAACCTTGATAGGAGTCCAGATTCCCATTTTCGTGTGAGTTGGGGTACGATATCCAGGATCACTTTGATATAAGAAGATAAAAGATACCTTGATGTGTCTAACCCACTTTATTCCAGCGTGAGTGGGGGTACGCCCAACAAAACATTACACCACTTTATTGAGGAAAGTACTATTACTTCCTCATTTTTCCCATGCGCCAAAGGAAGCCTTTGACTCAACTTTTTGATTTTAGATATGTACATTTTGTTGGATTAAGGGGTGATATCCATTTCTGAGTCAAAGGTCCCCATCTGGCTGCATTTCCCTTGCGCCGAACCGTGGAAATTACAGAAATTCCTCTTTGTTACAATGTAATGACAGTGGCTTACATCAACCAACAGGGCGGAACGAAGAGCAGAGCTGCAATGTCAGATGTAACAAGAATCATCCTCTGGGCAGAAAAACACGCATTGGCGCTGTCAGCAATCTTCATTCTGGGAGTAGACAACTGGGAAGTGGACTTCCTCGGCAGAAACAATCTCCATCCAGGAGAGTGGGGACTCCATCCGGAGGTGTTCACGGAGGTGACAAATCTTTGGGGTATACCTCAAATAGAGATGATGGCCTCTCGTCTCAACAAGAAACTTCGGCGGTATTGTTCCAGGTCGAGGGACCCGCAAGCCGTGGTGGTGGACGCCCTAGTGACTCCGTGGGTGTTCCAGTTGGTGTACGTGTTTTCTCCACTTCCACTCATTCCAAGAGTGCTAAAGATCATAAGGAGAACAAGGGTTCAAGCGATCCTCATTGCTCCAGATTGGCCAAGAAGGTCTTGGTACGCGGATCTTCTGGATCTTCTGCTAGAAGAGCCGAGGCCTCTTCCTCTTCGGGAGGACCTGCTGCAGCAGGGGCCGTTCGCTTATCAAGACTTAACGTGGCTGCGTTTGACGGCATGGTGGTTGAACGCCAGATACTAGCTCGGAAGGGTATTCCGAACACAGTTATTACTACCCTGATACAGGCTAGGAAAGGAGTAACGTCTAAACATTACCATCGTATTTGGAAAAAATATATACATTATGGTAAGAACTTACCGTTGATAACGGTATTTTTTCCTAAGTCCACAGGATAACAATGGGATGTGATGGAGCGACAGCGGATTGGCATCAAACGATCACAAGCTTTCAGGCCTCCCAGGATGCAACGGGCCTGTCCATATATCCCCACCCTCTGGCTCAGGCAAATCAGTTGGATTCCAAAGCATCTAGGCAGGAGCATCATCTAGAGCACTAATCAGGCGAGAAGAACACACATGCACACCCTTCCGTATAAGAAGGTAGAGGTTAGTGAGTAGCAAGATCCTCAAATCAGGTGCGTATATTTCTCTGGCAGGGTCCACAGGTTATCCACTGGATAACAATGGGATTTCCCAAAGCAATTTTAGTGGTGGGGACGCTCCTGATTGGACAGGAGAACCTTACGTCCGAATTCAGCATCATGAGAGGCAAAAGCATCCAAGCATAATGTCTAATGAATGTGTTAATGGAAGACTATGTGGCTGCCTTACATATCTGTTCTGCTGAAGCACCATGTTGTGCTGCCTATGAAGGACCTACCTTACGAGTAGAGTGAACAGAGACATTAGCCGGAACAGGGAGATCCGCTTGAGAATATGCTTCCGAAATCGTCATTCGAAGCCCTCTAGCCAGCGTCTATTTATTAGCAGGCCATCCTCTCTTGTCGATTCCATAGAAAATGAAGAGAGAATCTGTCTTTCTGATGGCACTGGTGCGATCCACGTAGATCATTAATGCTCGGACTACGTCCCGCAACGCATCTCCCGCAGAAAGTCCCGATACCTGAAAAAACCGGGACTACAATTTCTTCATTAAGGTGGAATTTAGACACCACCTTAAGAAAATACCCAGACCTAGTTCTGAGAACTGCTTTATCTGGATAAAAAAATCAGAAAAAGAGAACATGACAGCGCTCCTAAATCTGACACTCTTCTAGCTGATGCCATCGGCAGTAGAAAGAGAACTTTAGCTGTCAACCATTTAAGAGCCACTTTAGTAAGTGGTTCAAACGAAGCAACTTGAAGGGCTTTGAGGAAGCACTGTAGGAGTAACAAAAGGAGGTTGAATGCGCAGCATTCCCTGGAAAAAGTACGCACATACTGGCAATTTTCTTTTAGAACCCTACAATCAATGCTGATACTTGTACTCTCAAGGAAGCCACCTTCAAACCTTTATTCATTCCCGCCTGAAGGAAAGCTAAGACCCTGGAATCTTGGAAAGATTTCGGGGCCATATTTCTTTCACTGCACCATGAATATAGGCCTACCATATTCGGTGATAAATGCGAGCTGAGGAGGGTTTCCTCGCTCTGAGCATTGTTTGAATTACCTGTAGCGAGAATCCTCTTGACTTCAGGATAGAGGTTTCAAGAGCCACGCCGTCAACGATAGTCAATCCAGATGCCTGTGATAACAAGGACCCTGCATTAGTAGATCTGGACGTTGAGTGAGCAGAAGTGGAGCATCCATCGACATTCTCTGCAGATCTGTGTACCAGTGCCTTCTGGGCCAAGCCGGAGCTATTAGAATCACGGCACCCTTTGCTTCTTTTATTTTCCTCACCACCCTGGTAGCAGGATGATCGGAGGAAATAGATACGCCAGATGAAAATCCCGATTTCACTGACAAGGCGTCCACAAAGATCGCTCCAGGATCCTTTGTTCTTGCCCCGTATGCGGGCACTTTGTTTTTCAGACGGGACGCCATGAGATCTATCTCTGGCAAACCCCACTTGTCTACCAGAGTCTTAAAGACTTTCGGGTGTAGAGCCCATTCGCTTGCTTGAATGGCGTGTTGACTGAGAAAGTCCACTTCCCAGTTTAGAACTCCCGGAACGAATACTGCGGACAATGCTGGAAGATGGAGTTTTGCCCACTTTAGTATGTGACTTACCTCCTTCATTGCTGTTTGGCTGTGCGTTCCTCCCTGATGGTTGAGGTACGCCCATGCCGTTAAATTGTCCGAGCGGATCTGGACTGGTCTTCCTTGAAGAGTGTCTTTTTCCTGAGTCATTGCCATGTATATGGCCCGAAGTTCTAACAGATTTATTGGCAGGCAACTTTCTTCTGTGGTCCATTGTCCCTGGAACCATAATCTTCCGGACACTGCTCCCCAGCCCTGAAGACTGGGATCTGTTGTCATGATCCCCCATCTGATATCCAAAAGGTTCTCCCTTTGTCTAGATGGGATGTCTGTAGCCACCAGGCTGATGACTTTCTTACCTTGTGTGAAAGTACCATAGTCTGTTTCTTTATTGTCTGATGTATTCCATTCCATTTGGCCAGAATCAGACGCTGCCGAGGTCTTGAGTGGAATTGTTCATACTCCACCATGTCGATGGTTGACACCATCAAACTCATCAGTCGCATAGCTGCGTGGATTGATATTGTTTGACTGTGTAACAACTCCTGAGTACTTGACTGTACCTTGGATATCTTGTTCCGAGGTAATCACTTTTCTGCAGACTTGAATTCAATACAGCCCCACAGTGAGTCATCCGTTGTGACAGAACCAGGGATGACTTTCCCCAATTTATGAACCACCCGTGCCTATGCAGACAAGTCATTATCTGTGGGAGATGGCACAGAAGCTTTTCCTGTGATTGTGCCAGGATAAAAAAGGTGGTCGAGGTATGGCAATTTTCTTATGCCCTTCTAGCGTAGATAAGCTGCCATAAACATCATAATTTTGGTACATACTCTGGGGGCTGTGGAGGTAAGGTCTGGAACTGAAAATGTTGCTGGAGAATGGTGAACCTTGAGATAACACTGATGGAACAGTGCTATAGGAGCCTGTAGGTAAGCATCCTGACTATCCAGAGATACCATGTAAACTCCTGGCTCCATGCAAAAACTATGGAGCGCAATGTCTCCATGTGAACCGTGGTACCCAAACTTATCTGTTTAGGATTTTGAGAATGGGGTGAAAGGATCCTTCTGAACCCAAACCCGGTTGGAGTAAAAACCCCTGTCCCTATTGTGCAGGGGTTACTGGAATGACTATTCCTGACAAAAGCAATTTCTGAACTGCTTCTTGCAAACCCCTGTCCTTCGCCTCTACCTGAGACGGACTGGAACAGAAGAACCTTTGAGGAGGATGCTTCTAGAAGGGAAAACATAACCTAGAGATACCGCTTCTTGCACCCAGGCATCTGTTTGTAGACTGCTACCAGATCTGTGCAAACTGAAGAAGTCGGCCCCCTATCCTTTTGGGATCTCCCAGAAGGAGGCCCACACCATCATGCTGATGGCTTATCCTCTGGTTTGGAAGCTGGCCCTCTGGTTGCTTTTGCTTCTTAGCCTTACCAAACTTATTGTATTGGGGTTGCTACGTTCCTTTATGACCAACAAGGCCGAAACCGGACCCCTAGGTTTGGGGTTATCTGTGGAAGGAAAAGTGACCTTCTTGGAGTCTGTTTCTGACTCCAGAATATCTGTTAACTCCTTCCCAAACAGAAACTTTCAGCTAAAGGCAAAGTTTCCAGAACCTTCTTTGATTCTGAATCAGCTTTCTATGTATGTAAGCAAAACTGCTCTGCGAGCAGCTATTGTTAATGCTGATGCCCTAGAACCTTAGTGTCCATATGAGCTATATGGGATTCTTGCTCCCTTGCAGGCGCTGAAAACCTGTCTTCCAGTACCTCAGCCCATTGTACCTACAGCACCTGGTATTCCAAGGTGGTCTCCCATCCAAAAACTAACCAGGCCCAACACTGCTTAGCTTCCAAGATCTAGTGAGATTGTGCCTATCCAGTGTGGTGTGGCTGTAGATTGCAAGGTGAAGTCATGGCTGGCCTTATAACTGCCCCAGACAGAGACAATATGGTTTTCAGAAAACCATCCAATCTTCTGACGTTGACGGCAAAGGCCATATAGATTTTCACACTATCAATGATATGCGTATCTACTTTGGGAGGCACTTCCTATTTTTCTCTGACGTCCTAGTGGATGCTGGGAACTCCGTAAGGACCATGGGGATTAGCGGCTCCGCAGGAGACTGGGCACAAAAGTAAAGCTTTAGGACTACCTGGTGTGCACTGGCTCCTCCCCCTATGACCCTCCTCCAAGCCTCAGTTATATGGGCTATATGGATGAATTTTAACCCCTGCCAGATTCCACAGAAAAACGGGAGAAAAGGCCGCTGAGAAGGGGGCGGAGCCTATCTCCTCAGCACACTGGCGCCATTTTCTCTCACAGCTCCGTTGGAGGGAAGCTCCCTGGCTCTCTCCTGCAGTTACTACACTACAGAAAGGGGTTAAAAAAGAGAGGGGGGCACTAATTAGGCGCAGTATAACAATACAGCAGCTATAAGGGGAAAAACACTTATATAAGGTTATCCCTGTATATATATATAGCGCTCTGGTGTGTGCTGGCATACTCTCCCTCTGTCTCCCCAAAGGGCTAGTGGGGTCCTGTCCTCTATCAGAGCATTCCCTGTGTGTGTGCTGTGTGTCGGTACGTTGTGTCGACATGTATGAGGAGGAAAATGAGGTGGAGGCGGAGCAATTGCCTGTAACAGAGATGTCACCCCCTAGGGAGTCGACACCTGAGTGGATGAGCTTATGGAAGGAATTATGTGACAGTGTCAGCTCTTTACAAAAGATTGATGACATGAGACAGCCGGCGACTCAGCCTGTGCCTGTCCAGGTGTCTCAAAAGCCATCTGGGGCTCTAAAACGCCCGTTACTGCAGAAGGCAGATACAGACGCCGACACGGATACTGACTCCAGTGTCGACGATTAAGAGACGAATGTGACTTCCAGTAGGGCCACACGTTACATGATTGAGGCTATGGAAAATGTTTTTACACATTTCTGATAATACCAGTACCACTAAAAAGGGTATTAGGTTGGGTGAGAAAAAACTGCCTGTAGTTTTTCCTGCATCTGAGGAATTAAATGAAGTGTGTGATGATGCGTGGGTTTCCCCCGTTAAAAACTGTTAATTCCTAAAAAGTTATTAGCATCATACCCCTTCCCGCCAGAGGATAGGGCACGTTGGGAAACACCCCTTAGGGCAGGGGTTCCCAAACTGTGTGCCGTGGCACCCTGGGGTGCCTCAGGACACTTGCAGGGGTGCCTCGGGTTGGTGGTCCAGGATCAATTAAAATTATTTATGGTTAATGTAATAGGCAAAGCCAGTGCTGGGGGCTGCCAATCATAACATGTTTGGACAAACAGAGGCAAATCCTGTCCCTCAACACACACAATTGACCCTAAGGGTGACATATAAGCACAATTTACTTAATTTAATATTTCTTTCTTAATTTATCAATAAGAAACCTTTGACCTAGGGGTGCCGTGAAAACAATTCTGATGCTCTAGGGCGCCGTGCTTGTAAAATGTTTGGGAACCACTGCCTTAGGGTGAATAAAGCGCTCACACGCTTGTCTAAACAGGTGGCACTACCGTCCCCGGATACGGCCGCCCTTAAGGAACCTGCTGACAGAAAGCAGTAAAATATCCTAAAATGTATATACACTCACACGGGTGTGATACTGCGACCAGCAATCGCCTCAGCCTGGATGTGCAGTGCTGGGGTGGCTTGGTCGGATTCCCTGACTGACAATATTGATACCCTAGATAGGGACAGTATATTACTAACTATAGAGCATTTAAAAGATGCATTTCTATATATGCGTGATGCACAGAGGGATATTTGCCGACTGGCATCAAGAGTAAGTGCGCTGTCCATTTCTGCCAGAAGAGGGTTATGGACAAGACAGTGGTCAGGTGATGATGATTCCAAAAGGCATATGGAAGTATCGCCTTATAAAAGGGAGGAGTTATTTGGGGTAGGTCTAACAGACCTGGTGGCCACTGGAAACAGCCAATTCCCAGGAACAAAAGCCCTCTCCCGCCTCCGCAAAGTCCTCAGCATGACGCTGGGGCTTTACAAGCGGTCTCAGGCACGGTGGGGGCCCGTCTCAAGAAATTCGAGACGTCTCCCCCTCGCCGTTTCATAAAGTCTGCTTTACCGACGTCTCCCTCAGACAGGGAGACAGTATTGCAAGCCATTCACAGGCTGTATTCCCAGCAGGTGATAATCAAGGTACCCCTCCTGCAACAGGGAAAGGGGTACTATTCCACACTATTTGTGGTACCGAAGCTGGACGGCTCGGTGAGACCATTTTTAAATCTAAAATCCTTGAACACTTACATACAAAGGTTCAAATTCAAGATGGAGTCACTCAGAGCAGTGATTGCAAACCTGGAAGAAGGGGACTATATGGTCTCTCTGGACATCAAAGATGCTTACCTACATGTCCCAATTTACCCTTCTCCAAGGGTACCTCAGGTTTGTGGTACAGAACTGTCACTATCAGTTTCAGATGCTGCCGATTGGATTGTCCACGGCACCCCGGGTCTTTTCCAAGGTAATGGCCGAAATGATGATACTCCTTCGAAAGAAGGGAGTTTTAGTTATCCCTTACTTGGACGATCTCCTGATAAGGGCAAGATCCAGGGAACAGTTGGAAGTCGGGGTAGCACTATCTCAGATAGTGCTGCGGCAGCACGGTTGGATTCTCAATATTCCAAAATCGCAGCTGATCCCGACGACACGCCTTCTATTCCTAGGGATGATCCTGGACACAGTCCGGAAAAGGGTGTTTTCTCCCGGAGGAGAAAGCCAGGGAGTTATCCGAACTAGTCAGAAACCTCCTAAAACCAGGCCAAGTGTCAGTGCATCAGTGCACAAGGGTCCTGGGAAAAATGGTGGCTTCCTACGAAGCAATTCCATTCGGCAGATTCCACGCAAGAACTTTCCAGTGGGACCTGCTGGAAAAATGGTCCGGATCGCATCTTCAGATGCATCAGCGGATAACCCTGTCACCAAAGACAAGGGTGTCTCTCCTGTGGTGGTTGCAGAGTGCTCATCTTCTAGAGGGCCGCAGATTCGGCATTCAGGACTGGGTCCTGGTGACCACGGATGCCAGCCTGAGAGGCTGGGGAGCAGTCACACAGGGAAAAAATTTCCAGGGCTTGTGGTCAAGCCTGGAGACATCACTTCACATAAATATTTTGGAGCTAAGGGCCATTTACAATGCCCTAAGCCAAGCAAGACCTCTGCTTCAAGGTCAGCCGGTGCTGATCCAGTCGGACAATATCACGGCAGTCGCCCACGTAAACAGACAGGGCGGCACAAGAAGCAGGAGGGCAATGGCAGAAGCTGCAAGGATTTTTCGCTGGGCGGAAAATCATGTGATAGCACTGTCAGCAGTGTTCATTCCGGGAGTGGACAACTGGGAAGCAGACTTCCTCAGCAGGCACGACCTCCACCCGGGAGAGTGGGGACTTCACCCAGAAGTCTTCCACATGATTGTAAACCATTGGGAAAAACCAAAGGTGGACATGATGGCGTCCCGCCTAAACAAAAAATTGGACAGGTATTGCGCCAGGTCAAGGGACCCTCAGGCAATAGCTGTGGACGCTCTGGTAACACCGTGGATGTACCAGTCAGTGTATGTGTTCCCTCCTCTTCCTCTCATACCAAAAGTACTGAGAATTATAAGACGGAGGGGAGTAAGAACTATACTCGTGGCTCCGGATTGGCCAAGAAGGACTTGGTACCCGGAACTTCAAGAGATGCTCACGGAGGACCCGTGGCCTCTACCTCTAAGGGGACCTGCTCCAGCAAGGACCCTGTCTATTCCAAGACTTACCGCGGCTGCGTTTGACGGCAGGGCGGTTGAACGCCGGATCCTGAAGGAAAAAGGCATTCCGGATGAAGTCATCCCTACCCTGGTCAAGCCAGGAAGGATGTAACCGCAAAGCATTATCACCGCATTTGGCGAAAATATGTTGCGTGGTGCGAGGCTAGTAAGGCCCCGATGGAGGAATTTCAACTAGGTCGATTCCTGCATTTCCTGTAAACAGAAGTGTCTATGGGCCTAAAATTGGGGTCCATTAAGGTTCAAATTTCGGCCCTGTCAATTTTCTTCCAGAAAGAACTAGCTTCACTACCTGAAGTTCAGACGTTTGTAAAAGGGGTACTGCATATACAGCCTCCTTTTGTGCCCCCAGTGGCACTTTGGGATCTCAATGTAGTTTTGGGGTTCCTAAAGTCACATTGGTTTGAACCACTTGAATCTGTGGAGTTAAAATATCTCACATGGAAAGTGGTCATGTTGTTGGCCCTGGCCTCGGCCAGGCACGTGTCAGAATTGGGGGCTTTATCCTGTAAAAGCCCTTATCTGATCTTCCATTCAGACAGGGCGGAATTGAGGTGGTTTCAGTGTTTCATCTGAACCAACCTATTGTGGTACCTACGGCTACTAGTGACTTGGAGGACTCCAAGTTGTTGGACGTAGTCAGGGCCTTGAAAATATATGTTTCCAGGACGGCTGGAGTCAGGAAATCTGACTCGCTGTTATCCCGTATGCACCCAACAAGCTGGGTGCTCCTGCTTCTAAGCAGACTATTGCTTGTTGGATTTGTAGTACAATTCAGCTTGCACATTCTGTGGCAGGCCTGCCACAGCCAAAATCTGTAAAAGCCCATTCCACAAGGAAGGTGGGCTCATCTTGGGCGGCTGCCCGAGGGGTCTCGGCGTTACAACTTTGCCGAGCAGCTACTTGGTCAGGGGCAAACACGTTTGCTAAATTCTACAAATTTGATACCCTGGCTGAGGAGGACCTGGAGTTCTCTCATTCGGTGCTGCAGAGTCATCCGCACTCTCCCGCCCGTTTGGGAGCTTTGGTATAATCCCCATGGTCCTTACGAGTTCCCAGCATCCACTAGGACGTCAGAGAAAATAAGAATTTACTTACCGATAATTCTATTTCTCGTAGTCCGTAGTGGATGCTGGGCGCCCATCCCAAGTGCGGATTGTCTGCAATACTTGTACATAGTTATTGTTACAAAAATCGGGTTATTATTGTTGTGAGCCATCCTTTCAGAGGCTCCTCTGTTATCATGCTGTTAACTGGGTTCAGATCACAGGTTGTACGGTGTGATTGGTGTGGCTGGTAGGAGTCTTACCCGGGATTCAAAATCCTTCCTTATTGTGTACGCTCATCCGGGCACAGTATCCTAACTGAGGCTTGGAGGAGGGTCATAGGGGGAGGAGCCAGTGCACACCAGGTAGTCCTAAAGCTTTACTTTTGTGCCCAGTCTCCTGCGGAGCCGCTAATCCCCATGGTCCTTACGGAGTTCCCAGCATCCACTACGGACTACGAGAAATAGAATTATCGGTAAGTAAATTCTTATTTTAAACAGTCCCCAGATGGGAAAAGGATATTTGGAATCCCATTTACTGGGAACCTATATTCCTTATTGGGTATATCCCAAACCTTTTCCATGATTTTCATCAGCTGCTGGGGTCCCCCATGAGGAGGCCCTATTTTTTTTGGGACGTTTAAACATAGGTACCTTATTTTTAACACAGGCTCTGCTGATCCTGAGGACAGAAAGGCCTTTACTGCTCTCATTAACTCAGCTATATTCACTGATATATTCACTGATACCCTCTACCTGTTCTTTGTATGTTGAAGTAGAGTATGTAGAGCATTCATCGTCTGATGAATCATCATGTGTAGCCTGTGCAGTTGATGATTTATTTACACTCGGTTTATCAGCTTGTTTTATTGGAGAAGCTGTTGGGGATACCGTAGAGAGCTGCATGTATGGGTTAATAGTGAACCCTATTCCTGGTATTGACGCTGTAGGAATTAACCTTTCAGCTATACTGGACAAGGTCTGTGCAAACATCGCCCAAGGGGGATCTATCTGTACTTGACGTAGATCAGGGATCTGCCTTGTATTATGCTGAACAGCAAACCATTTTACACATAAACCATCTTGTACCAGATAAGGGAGGATAACACAGTTTTTGCAAGACAACATGATATGAGTGTTGGTGTTCCTATAAGTGTACTCTCGTCACCTTTGCCGCTCTTAGACATGATAAATAATCAGCACTTACACAGTGAACTACACAATTTGTGACTGTAACCACTTTATCGTTCTAAAGTGATATCAATCTGACACTTACCCATGCAACCGCATTGAGGATCAGAAGACCAACTGACAAACATATATAAAGTCAGCAATCACACTAGCAGTCAGTCACATGTTATATATTAGTCATATGAGCACATAATCAACTACGAACACATTTTAAAGTATGTAGGAGTACATATTACTGAATTCTGTTTTAAACAGATCTTAACGTATTCAGACACAGTGCAAAGAAAACCACAGTAATGTACACAGACTCATATGCAATAGGCACTTAAATTTAACTATTCATACTGACAAAAGTAGATAGAAATTTAGTGCTGTATAACCCGTACTCAGTAAAGAGAGATACAGGGAGACTCGCCTCACTTCCAAGATCGATCAATACGTTAGCGAATGCTGAGTGGATCCAGACGCTACTAGTGTACACTGCCGCTCCGGGAACTTTTAGTAAACACAGACGCACTGTGCATACAGACACACCGGCCATACAGACGCCTGCATCGTGACCGGGTCTCCTCGCGGTAGCGCTTAGTGAACACAGACGCAGCGGCCTATACTGCGACCGAGACCCCTCGTGGTAGCGTCTGAGATGGAAGCGAGGCAACAGTTCATGGCTGGAGACTCGTGGAAACTGGTCATGAACCGGGGGGAGGGGGCTTGGGGGCGACCAGGAGAGCGTCTAACTCCCCACCGCTGACATGAACGCTAGGGATCGCAGCCTCATACTATTCCTGGTGCCTTATGATCCCTAAGGCCTAGCGCTGGAGCACCTGTGGTGGCGGCGCGTCAGCTACTGTTTGGTAGTCTCCTTCCAATACAGTGCGGCTGTGTCCGTATTCCCCGACTACGGGGAACCAATGCCTTCTCCCCGTGCTAGTATATCCGACACAGACGCCCGCCGAGACAGCTGTCAAAGTCGAAAAATATTGTAATACATATCCATTGTACTAACCTCTCATGCACATGCACGCTGCTCGTGCACCCGGTCCCCCGTGCGTACACATATCCGCAAGTTGCGTAAGAGACGCTCCAGCGACTCGTGCGCATGATATGGCGGAGTTTGTGAGCGTGTAGTGTGCGACTCGAACATAACATATTTAACCCAAATAGTGCATTTTGTAGATATAGATATAGTTCCCTTAGATCATGTCAGCGAGTAATGTTAGTTTAAACAGTTCCTGGACAGAGGGGATTCGTCTTTGCATGATAGGAAGGGTCCGATAAAGGTTGGTAGGTGATGTCTAGTATCCAGCTGTAGGGTATTTTAAGGGTAACATTCCGGTGTTAGTTAGGAAAAGATTGCTTGCTCCTGCGTATAGTTATGTACAGAAGTAGATTATGAACATTAACTGTATTTGCTGTAAATTACACATGCGGCGGGAATCCAGAGGATACCTCCCACCAGAGCAGTTGGGAAAAGACATCGCCTACCTGTTCAAATCCACCTATGACCATTGCTGTAATGTAGAGACATATCCCTGTGTCCAATGAACAATGAGATTACAGCGACCATTGTATTGTGAATATATGTTGTGTATAAAAAGACCACTGTTGCCTGGCCGGACACAAGACTCTGAATGCTTTCTCCCTGATAGCTGAGGACTGGTCCAGGACGCGCTTGCGAACGATTCCCCACGTATGTATATTCTCTGTAGCCATTATTCTCTATTATACTGTTTAGATTTCCTTGTTAGCCTGTAGTGTATAACTTGTATCTGTTTGTTTACCCCTTTTCTCTGAATAATCCACTGCAGTGTTAGAGCCCAGTGGTTTACCACAAACCGGTGTTGTGTTTTCACTTTCCTGCAAAGGGCTTTCTTAGCGTCTTAATCGCTATAAGGTGTATAAGCATTGTTAAGGTTTTAAGGTATCACATCGTTGCAGTACTAGGCTGCTAAGGTTTAAAGTATAAGCACATCCTTACACTGTTCCATTACTTAAGGTTTACTGTATATCACTCTGTGTGCGTCCGCGCCGCGTGTACGTTGTACCCACGGCACGGCGTCTGATACGCTAAGTGCGTATCCATACGGTACTCAGTACGCAAATAGCGTACTTAGTACGTAGTGTGTGTAATAAGTCTAGCGGCCATAGCGGCTCCACGGTAATAGCGAGTCTAACGGTATAGCTTTATGTTTTAAGGTAATATTTGACATTATCACAGCACAGTACACATGGGTAAGCGTTGTTGGGAGCAACTCTTTCCAATATGAGCGAGAAAGATCGCTCAAAATCATAGTAAGACTATAAAAATAAAATAAAGCTTAGGGCTGCCATTGAACAGCAGCCCTCTGACCATGATCCAGTTCCTGCCGCACCAAACAAAAAACTGATTTGCCTGAGCCAGTGGGCGGGGATATATGGATGGGCCCGTTGCATCCTGGGAGGCCTGAAAGCTTGTGATCGTTTGGTGCCAATCCGCTGTCGCTCCATCATATCCCATTGTTATCCTGTGGATAACCTGTGGACCATGCTGGAGAAATGTCTCTTGGTGTGAGTCCAAGAGGTTTCCTACGGTGGAGTTTTAACTGGGACGTTTTCTCCTCTTCCTGCAGGTAGGTGTGGATATGGGCCTGAAGTTGGGATCCATAAAGGTAAAAATTTCGGCCCTATCCATTTTCTTCCAGAAACAGTTGGCTGCCCTCCCTGAGGTTCAGACTTTTTTGAAGGGAATTCTGCACATCCAACCTCCCTTTGTGCCGCCTACGGCGCCCTGGGATCTTAACGTGGTGTTGCAGTTCCTCCAGTCGGACTGGTTTGAGCCTCTACAGGAGGTTGAGGTCAAGTTTCTCACGTGGAAGGCTGTCACTTTGTTGGTCTTAGCTTCTGCTAGACGTGTGTCAGAGTTGGGGGCTTTGTCCTGTAGAAGCCCATACTTGATCTTCCATGAAGATAGGGCTGAGCTTAGGACACGTCAGCAGTTTCTTCCGAAGGTTGTGTCGGCATTTCTTATCAACCAACCTATTGTGGTGCCATTTGCTACTGACTCCTCAATTTCTTCAAAGTCCTTGGATGTTGTAAGGGCTCTGAAAATCTATGTGAAGAGGACTGCTCGTCACAGAAAATCGGACTCTCTGTTTGTCCTGTATGATCCCAAGAAACTTGGGTGTCCTGCTTCTAAGCAGACGATCTCTCGCTGGATCAGGATCACTACCCAGCATGCGTATTCTACGGCAGGATTGCCGTGTCCTACGTCTGTTAAGGCCCACTCAACTCGTAAGGTGGGTTCTTCCTGGGAGGCTGTCCGGGGTGTCTCGGCTTTACAACTTTGCCGAGCAGCTACTTGGTCTGGGTCGAACACATTTGCTAAGTTCTACAAGTTCGATACTTTGGCCTCTGAGGACCTAAAGTTTGGTCAATCAGTTCTGCAGGAGCCTCCGCGCTCTCCCTCCCGTTCTGGGAGCTTTGGTACATCCCCATTGTACTAATGTGGACCCCAGCATCCTCTAGGACGTAAGAGGAAATAGGATTTTGGTTACCTACCGGTAAATCCTTTTCTCGTAGTCCGTAGAGGATGCTGGGTGCCCGCCCAGAGCTTCGTTTTCCTGCTATCGTTATTTGGTTCAGTACAACTTCATTTTAGTTGAGTACTGCTTTGTTTCTTGGTAAGTAATGTTTCAGCGGTTGCTGCATTTTAAGCTAGTTAGCTTGATGTGCCTTGTATGTGCGTCATTCCGTGAAACTCCGCCCCACGAGCGGAGTACTAGGGAAGAGGAGTGGGATCCCATTTCACATCCCGCATGCTGGTCCTAGCTGTCTTACATCCCTGACATCCTTGTTGGCAGCAGTAGCAGCCCCAGTGGTTGCAGCTTTTCCCCGCCGGCCCGCACACCAGCAGGTGGACACAGCATGACACCCAGCACATGAAACCCCTGGCATCAAGCATGACACCCAGCACATGAAACCCCTAGCAACAAGCAGGTAATTTTAAAGTAGTTAGAAGCTCTACTGAGGGGCATCATTTATCACGGGCATTGCGGTATGTGGCATAATATGGTGCAAGGGGCATTCCTGTGGGGCTTAATTTGGTGGAATATATATTTTTTTCCCTGTGGTGGCCGAGGTCTGTTGGCGCAGGGTCAAAAACGGGTGTAAGGTAGTCTTTTCCTGTAAGACCACGCTCATTTTAGTGAGACCATGCCCATTTTAGCGAGGCCATGTCCCCTCGCTGGGAGTGCACGCGCCTTCAATGCGCGTAAATTTGCGTTTCCTATAGCTAGGGGTGGGCGCATTTTTTATTGTCAATAGGGGGGCACATTTTTAAATCTCGCACTGGGAGCCAAATTGGCTAGAAACAGCCCTGTATGGAGGGATGAGTGAGGGTGGGTATGGGGGTGCCATGTACACCCTGTACAATCTATCAGTTGCCAATATATGATGTGTTAATATTTTGTGTTGTACCCTGAAATTCCATCCAGACGTACCATATGTTGTCAGGTACACTGTCTACCTATCCTGTTCCATTAACACAAGCTGGATATATGCTATAAGATTATTAGAGATGAGCGCCTGAAATTTTTCGGGTTTTGTGTTTTGGTTTTGGGTTCGGTTCCGCGGCCGTGTTTTGGGTTCGAACGCGTTTTGGCAAAACCTCACCGAATTTTTTTTGTCGGATTCGGGTGTGTTTTGGATTCGGGTGTTTTTTTCAAAAAACACTAAAAAACAGCTTAAATCATAGAATTTGGGGGTCATTTTGATCCCAAAGTATATTAACCTCAAAAACCATAATTTCCACTCATTTTCAGTCTATTCTGAATACCTCACACCTCACAATATTATTTTTAGTCCTAAAATTTGCACCGAGGTCGCTGTGTGAGTAAGATAAGCGACCCTAGTGGCCGACACAAACACCGGGCCCATCTAGGAGTGGCACTGCAGTGTCACGCAGGATGTCCCTTCCAAAAAACCCTCCCCAAACAGCACATGACGCAAAGAAAAAAAGAGGCGCAATGAGGTAGCTGTGTGAGTAAGATTAGCGACCCTAGTGGCCGACACAAACACCGGGCCCATCTAGGAGTGGCACTGCAGTGTCACGCAGGATGTCCCTTCCAAAAAACCCTCCCCAAACAGCACATGACGCAAAGAAAAAAAGAGGCGCAATGAGGTAGCTGACTGTGTGAGTAAGATTAGCGACCCTAGTGGCCGACACAAACACCGGGCCCATCTAGGAGTGGCACTGCAGTGTCACGCAGGATGTCCCTTCCAAAAAACCCTCCCCAATCAGCACATGATGCAAAGAAAAAGAAAAGAAAAAAGAGGTGCAAGATGGAATTGTCCTTGGGCCCTCCCACCCACCCTTATGTTGTATAAACAAAACAGGACATGCACACTTTAACCAACCCATCATTTCAGTGACAGGGTCTGCCACACGACTGTGACTGATATGACGGGTTGGTTTGGACCCCCCCCAAAAAAGAAGCAATTAATCTCTCCTTGCACAAACTGGCTCTACAGAGGCAAGATGTCCACCTCATCTTCACCCTCCGATATATCACCGTGTACATCCCCCTCCTCACAGATTATCAATTCGTCCCCACTGGAATCCACCATCTCAGCTCCCTGTGTACTTTGTGGAGGCAATTGCTGCTGGTCAATGTCTCCGCGGAGGAATTGATTATAATTCATTTTAATGAACATCATCTTCTCCACATTTTCTGGATGTAACCTCGTACGCCGATTGCTGACAAGGTGAGCGGCGGCACTAAACACTCTTTCGGAGTACACACTTGTGGGAGGGCAACTTAGGTAGAATAAAGCCAGTTTGTGCAAGGGCCTCCAAATTGCCTCTTTTTCCTGCCAGTATAAGTACGGACTGTGTGACGTGCCTACTTGGATGCGGTCACTCATATAATCCTCCACCATTCTATCAATGTTGAGAGAATCATATGCAGTGACAGTAGACGACATGTCCGTAATCGTTGTCAGGTCCTTCAGTCCGGACCAGATGTCAGCATCAGCAGTCGCTCCAGACTGCCCTGCATCACCACCAGCGGGTGGGCTCGGAATTCTGAGCCTTTTCCTCGCACCCCCAGTTGCGGGAGAATGTGAAGGAGGAGATGTTGACAGGTCGCGTTCCGCTTGACTTGACAATTTTGTCACCAGCAGGTCTTTCAACCCCAGCAGACCTGTGTCTGCCGGAAAGAGAGATCCAAGGTAGGCTTTAAATCTAGGATCGAGCACGGTGGCCAAAATGTAGTGCTCTGATTTCAACAGATTGACCACCCGTGAATCCTTGTTAAGCGAATTAAGGGCTGCATCCACAAGTCCCACATGCCTAGCGGAATCGCTCCCTTTTAGCTCCTTCTTCAATGCCTCCAGCTTCTTCTGCAAAAGCCTGATGAGGGGAATGACCTGACTCAGGCTGGCAGTGTCTGAACTGACTTCACGTGTGGCAAGTTCAAAGGGCATCAGAACCTTGCACAACGTTGAAATCATTCTCCACTGCACTTGAGACAGGTGCATTCCACCTCCTATATCGTGCTCAATTGTATAGGCTTGAATGGCCTTTTGCTGCTCCTCCAACCTCTGAAGCATATAGAGGGTTGAATTCCACCTCGTTACCACTTCTTGCTTCAGATGATGGCAGGGCAGGTTCAGTAGTTTTTGGTGGTGCTCCAGTCTTCTGTACGTGGTGCCTGTACGCCGAAAGTGTCCCGCAATTTTTCTGGCCACCGACAGCATCTCTTGCACGCCCCTGTCGTTTTTTAAAAAATTCTGCACCACCAAATTCAAGGTATGTGCAAAACATGGGACGTGCTGGAATTTGCCCATATTTAATGCACACACAATATTGCTGGCGTTGTCCGATGCCACAAATCCACAGGAGAGTCCAATTGGGGTAAGCCATTCCGCGATGATCTTCCTCAGTTGCCGTAAGAGGTTTTCAGCTGTGTGCGTATTCTGGAAAGCGGTGATACAAAGCGTAGCCTGCCTAGGAAAGAGTTGGCGTTTGCGAGATGCTGCTACTGGTGCCGCCGCTGCTGTTCTTGCGGCGGGAGTCCATACATCTACCCAGTGGGCTGTCACAGTCATATAGTCCTGACCCTGCCCTGCTCCACTTGTCCACATGTCCGTGGTTAAGTGGACATTGGGTACAACTGCATTTTTTAGGACACTGGTGAGTCTTTTTCTGACGTCCGTGTACATTCTCGGTATCGCCTGCCTAGAGAAGTGGAACCTAGATGGTATTTGGTAACGGGGGCACACTGCCTCAATAAATTGTCTAGTTTCCTGTGAACTAACGGCGGATACCGGACGCACGTCTAACACCAACATAGTTGTCAAGGACTCAGTTATCCGCTTTGCAGTAGGATGACTGCTGTGATATTTCATCTTCCTCGCAAAGGACTGTTGAACAGTCAATTGCTTACTGGAAGTAGTACAAGTGGGCTTACGACTTCCCCTCTGGGATGACCATCGACTCCCAGCGGCAACAACAGCAGCGCCAGCAGCAGTAGGCGTTACACGCAAGGATGCATCGGAGGAATCCCAGGCAGGAGAGGACTCGTCAGAATTGCCAGTGACATGGCCTGCAGGACTATTGGCATTCCTGGGGAAGGAGGAAATTGACACTGAGGGAGTTGGTGGGGTGGTTTGCGTGAGCTTGGTTACAAGAGGAAGGGATTTACTGGTCAGTGGACTGCTTCCGCTGTCACCCAAAGTTTTTGAACTTGTCACTGACTTATTATGAATGCGCTGCAGGTGACGTATAAGGGAGGATGTTCCGAGGTGGTTAACGTCCTTACCCCTACTTATTACAGCTTGACAAAGGGAACACACGGCTTGACACCTGTTGTCCGCATTTCTGGTGAAATACCTCCACACCGAAGAGCTGATTTTTTTGGTATTTTCACCTGGCATGTCAACGGCCATATTCCTCCCACGGACAACAGGTGTCTCCCCGGGTGCCTGACTTAAACAAACCACCTCACCATCAGAATCCTCCTGGTCAATTTCCTCCCCAGCGCCAGCAACACCCATATCCTCCTCATCCTGGTGTACTTCAACACTGACATCTTCAATCTGACTATCAGGAACTGGACTGCGGGTGCTCCTTCCAGCACTTGCAGGGGGCGTGCAAATGGTGGAAGGCGCATGCTCTTCACGTCCAGTGTTGGGAAGGTCAGGCATCGCAACCGACACAATTGGACTCTCCTTGTGGATTTGGGATTTCGAAGAATGCACAGTTCTTTGCTGTGCTGCTTTTGCCAGCTTGAGTCTTTTCATTTTTCTAGCGAGAGGCTGAGTGCTTCCATCCTCATGTGAAGCTGAACCACTAGCCATGAACATAGGCCAGGGCCTCAGCCGTTCCTTGCCACTCCGTGTGGTAAATGGCATATTGGCAAGTTTACGCTTCTCCTCCGACAATTTTATTTTAGGTTTTGGAGTCCTTTTTTTACTGATATTTGGTGTTTTGGATTTGACATGCTCTGTACTATGACATTGGGCATCGGCCTTGGCAGACGACGTTGCTGGCATTTCATCGTCTCGGCCATGACTAGTGGCAGCAGCTTCAGCACGAGGTGGAAGTGGATCTTGATCTTTCCCTAATTTTGGAACCTCAACATTTTTGTTCTCCATATTTTAATAGGCACAACTAAAAGGCACCTCAGGTAAACAATGGAGATGGATGGATTGGATACTAGTATACAATTATGGACGGGCTGCCGAGTGCCGACACAGAGGTAGCCACAGCCGTGAACTACCGCACTGTACTGTGTCTGCTGCTAATATATAGACTGGTTGATAAAGAGATAGTATACTCGTAACTAGTATGTATGTATAAAGAAAGAAAAAAAAACCACGGTTAGGTGGTATATACAATTATGGACGGGCTGCCGAGTGCCGACACAGAGGTAGCCACAGCCGTGAACTACCGCACTGTACTGTGTCTGCTGCTAATATATAGACTGGTTGATAAAGAGATAGTATACTCGTAACTAGTATGTATGTATAAAGAAAGAAAAAAAAACCACGGTTAGGTGGTATATACAATTATGGACGGGCTGCCGAGTGCCGACACAGAGGTAGCCACAGCCGTGAACTACCGCACTGTACTGTGTCTGCTGCTAATATATAGACTGGTTGATAAAGAGATAGTATACTCGTAACTAGTATGTATGTATAAAGAAAGAAAAAAAAACCACGGTTAGGTGGTATATACAATTATGGACGGGCTGCCGAGTGCCGACACAGAGGTAGCCACAGCCGTGAACTACCGCACTGTACTGTGTCTGCTGCTAATATAGACTGGTTGATAAAGAGATAGTATACTCGTAACTAGTATGTATGTATAAAGAAAGAAAAAAAAACCACGGTTAGGTGGTATATACAATTATGGACGGGCTGCCGAGTGCCGACACAGAGGTAGCCACAGCCGTGAACTACCGCACTGTACTGTGTCTGCTGCTAATATATAGACTGGTTGATAAAGAGATAGTATACTCGTAACTAGTATGTATGTATAAAGAAAGAAAAAAAAACCACGGTTAGGTGGTATATACAATTATGGACGGGCTGCCGAGTGCCGACACAGAGGTAGCCACAGCTGTGAACTACCGCACTGTACTGTGTCTGCTGCTAATATAGACTGGTTGATAAAGAGATAGTATACTCGTAACTAGTATGTATGTATAAAGAAAGAAAAAAAAACCACGGTTAGGTGGTATATACAATTATGGACGGGCTGCCGAGTGCCGACACAGAGGTAGCCACAGCCGTGAACTACCGCACTGTACTGTGTCTGCTGCTAATATAGACTGGTTGATAAAGAGATAGTATACTCGTAACTAGTATGTATGTATAAAGAAAGAAAAAAAAACCACGGTTAGGTGGTATATACAATTATGGACGGGCTGCCGAGTGCCGACACAGAGGTAGCCACAGCCGTGAACTACCGCACTGTACTGTGTCTGCTGCTAATATAGACTGGTTGATAAAGAGATAGTATACTCGTAACTAGTATGTATGTATAAAGAAAGAAAAAAAAACCACGGTTAGGTGGTATATACAATTATGGACGGGCTGCCGAGTGCCGACACAGAGGTAGCCACAGCCGTGAACTACCGCACTGTACTGTGTCTGCTGCTAATATAGACTGGTTGATAAAGAGATAGTATACTACTAATATTATATATACTGGTGGTCAGGTCACTGGTCACTAGTCACACTGGCAGTGGCACTCCTGCAGCAAAAGTGTGCACTGTTTAATTTTAATATAATATTATGTACTCCTGGCTCCTGCTATAACCTATAACTGGCACTGCAGTAGTGCTCCCCAGTCTCCCCCACAATTATAAGCTGTGTGAGCTGAGCAGTCAGACAGATATATAATATATATAGATGATGCAGCACACTGGCCTGAGCCTGAGCAGTGCACACAGATATGGTATGTGACTGACTGAGTCACTGTGTGTATCGCTTTTTTCAGGCAGAGAACGGATATATTAAATAAACTGCACTGTGTGTCTGGTGGTCACTCACTATATAATATATTATGTACTCCTGGCTCCTGCTATAACCTATAACTGGCACTGCAGTAGTGCTCCCCAGTCTCCCCCACAATTATAAGCTGTGTGAGCTGAGCAGTCAGACAGATATATATAATATTATATATAGATATTATGATAATAGATGATGCAGCACACTGGCCTGAGCCTGAGCAGTGCACACAGATATGGTATGTGACTGAGTCACTGTGTGCTGTGTATCGCTTTTTTCAGGCAGAGAACGGATTATAAATAAAACTGGTGGTCACTATCAGCAAAACTCTGCACTGTACTGAGTACTCCTAATGCTCCCCAAAATTAGTAAATCAAGTGTCTCTCTAATCTATTCTAAACGGAGAGGACGCCAGCCACGTCCTCTCCCTATCAATCTCAATGCACGTGTGAAAAATGGCGGCGACGCGCGGCTCCTTATATAGAATCCGAGTCTCGCGATAGAATCCGAGCCTCGCGAGAATCCGACAGCGTCATGATGACGTTCGGGCGCGCTCGGGTTAACCGAGCAAGGCGGGAAGATCCGAGTCGCTCGGACCCGTGAAAAAAAACATGAAGTTCTGGCGGGTTCGGATTCAGAGAAACCGAACCCGCTCATCTCTAAAGATTATCTGTCCAATTTGTCTGTTTGGAGTGTAAATATTGTAATGTAATTTGTTCCCAAATGCTGGAAAATTTTCAAAAATGGTCGTTAGGATAAATTGATTCAATCATGTGGATTTAACCAATTTGTCTCAACGTCCATTTTTGTCTGTTTTCCAGTGTTTGGGTGCAAATAGTCAATAGTAATTTGCTCCCATACATTACCAGATTATTGTTCCAACCATAAAATGGACAGATAATCTTATAGTGTGTATCCAACGGAAGATTATGGCACTGGAGTCTGGAGGAGGGGGGCTGATCCAACTGTTATCCTGTGCTGCACATGGCTGGTCTCCGTAAGGTTCACAGTTATTATCAGCCGGCAATGTTGAGTAGCGTTTGGGGTTGCAGTTGGTGTGGCTCCCCTCCTTTAGTTTTGGACTGTGCTGCAGCCGAAGACTCACAACCATCACTGGTTATATAAATACCATGCCAGTCAAATGTTTTAGAACACCCCCATTTTTCCAGTATTTTATTAAAATTGAAGAAATTGAAGTTCAGTGAATAAAATGAAATGGTACAGGTTAGAGGTAAGCTGCTAAACGGAAACAGAAACCTAGAAAATAATGTACATTTCAGAGATTAAATAAGGGTGTTTTTCGGGGAAGAAGTAACACAAAAAAAACATAGAGGCTGTCAGGGCCATGAAGCACTTCCCTAATTAATAAAATCTGTCAAATATATTCCTATGAGAATATCACCAGTATATTGCATGACCGTTGCCCTCACTTTCTAAGGGTATAGAGCGATCGGCTGGCACATTTTCGTCTCATAATTGAGCTCTCCTCTCTCCACCACTTCTAGATTGCCCAACATCACAGATGCATCCTCCGGAGTTCCTTTTCCATTTCCACCTTCCCCATACTAACACCCTCAGGTCTTCTTTTTTCCCTTTATGCCCCTTTTACATTTTACAAATTGCGTAACCCACTCTATTGCTTTGGATGTTCCCTTCTTTCTCTTGATATCCCTAGACCTTCTTGTGATATTCTTGATGTACAGTAAAACTTTCTCTACATATATTACAAGGAACATCTATGGTAATATTACTGTCCAGATTGCAATTCATCATAATCGTTTGTTACCCTAATCCCTCCCTTCCCCCCTCTATTTTTTCTGTATCCTCTTCCTTCAGCTCATTAATACAATTATACATTCTTGTTAAAAAAAAAAAAACACAACAGGCACCAGAATCGACTTCTGTCACCACAATGATATATTATGGATAGATACCAAAAGTTTATAGCAGAAGTAGTGACACTTTTGGAATTTTGATTCAAAACTGAGGGTCTGGAGAAATTACCATAATATGCAAAACTTTCCCATCTCCCATGTTAAAACCATGCACCAAACTCATCTTCTGTCAGCTCACTGATACATTTTGGATGGATACCTAAAGTTTTTGGCAAAAAATGGGGCACTTATGAACTTTTACATTTTCAGTAAAAATTGAGGGTCTTCAACTTCTGTCACTAAAGTGATACATTTTGGACAGGTACCTAAAGGTTTAGTAAGGTGGCCTGGATTGAGAATTGATTTACCACTTTTTATATATCCAGATGGTTCCAGAAATCCACCAAGGGTGGCTTTGGGTAACCCTCCTGACTTACAAGTTAATGTTTTTTAATTACTTCCCCCACCAGTTTCTCAGTTGAAATATTATTAATCAAAATATCTTCCACATTAAATGTCTTTCATGGTTAAAAACATGAACTCCAGGTTCTGCTTATTATGGCTCCCCCGAGATGTGGTTGTGTGTTCTTGGTATTGTTCAGTGGACCTCCTGGTACTTTGGGCCTAATTCTGACCTGATCGTAGCCGTGCAAAATTCTGCGTGGCTACGATCAGCCACCCTGACATGTGGGGGGACGCCCAGCACAGGGCTAGTCCGCCCCGCATGTCTGGTCCTTCCTCCTCCGCACAGGTACAAAAGCATCAGACGGCGGCGATGCTTTTGTACCTGAAGAGCAGCTCCTGTGCGCTGGCAGGGAGCTACCCGTCACTCTCCAGGTTGCGGCGGCTGCGTGATGTCACACCCCCACATGGTCTGGGCACGCCTGCGTTGCCCAGACCGTGCTCCCAGAATGGCGCCGGCCCACCCACCAAACGCCTCTGCCTGTCAATCAGGCAGAGGCGATCGCTGGGCTGAGATGCTCTGGCATGCACCGGCGCCTGCGCAGTTCAGACCTGATCGTCCGCTGTGCGAAAACGCTCAGCAGCGATCAGGTCTGAATTAGGCCCTTTGTCTGTAAAGTCCTAAATTTTTTCAGTGTGTTTTTCATACAAGGACATTTGCTTTTACCAGGATACTTGCTACTTGCCTGGGAAGATTCATATCCACTAGGGGTGCTGGGAGTCTGAGGAAGTCCAAGGTCACTATCACAAGTCAGCAAGGTTAAAGACTTGACAATAAGCGTGTTATCCTGACCCAGCTACAGCACAGTGTAGTGACACAAACCTCCTGCCAAACTGGTGGAGTAAGATTGTGGTGTGAAATGAATCTACACATGAAACAAAGTTCATAAAGCCAATTTATGTAAAGTATCCTGGTACAGGTTGAGTATCCCTTATCCAAAATCCCACATTTTTGGGTCCCCTAGCGAGATAATTACATACATATTATATATTATGTGTGTGTGTATATATATAGATAGATAGATAGATAGATAGATAGATAGATAGATAGATAGATAGATAGATAGATAGACAGGTTGAGTATCCCTTATCCAAAATGCTTGGGACCAGAGGTATTTTGGATATGGGATTTTTCCGTATTTTGGAATAATTGCATACCATAATGAGATATCATGGTGATGGGACCTAAATCTAAGCACAGAATGCATTTATGTTACATATACACCTTATACACACAGCCTGAAGGTAATTTTAGACAATATTTTTTATAACTTTGTGCATTAAACAAAGTGTGTCTACATTCACACAATTCATTTATGTTTCATATACACCTTATATACACAGCCTGAAGGTCATTTAATACAATATTTTTAATAACTGTGTGTATTAAACAAAGTTTGTGTACATTGAGCCATCAAAAAACAAAGGTTTCACTATCTCACTTTCACTCAAAAAAGTCTATTTCGGAATATATGGATATGGGATACTCAGCCTGTATAGATATAGAGATATATATATATATATATATATACACACACATAATATATAATATCTCGATAGGGGACCCAAAAATGTGGGATTTTGAATTTTGGGTAAGGGATGCTCAACCTGTATTTACCAACAGGTAGAGTCTGTACAACACTACAGCCATCCATGATAAATAATTAGTCTAGAATTTCTCATTTACTATAATAAGGTCCTCTCATCCTCACTGTCCATAATGCCAACCTTACAGCCCTGTGCTTGATAGCACATATACAGTATGTACTTGTAGTAGTACAAATAGGGGATAAGTTGAATTCTAAAAACAATCTGATAGTTGGCCCTGGCAAAAAAAAAGTAAAATATCTGTGGTCAAGGCAGGCAGCGGACAAGTTAAATCAGTACATGGTCAGGGCAGGCAGCAAACAGTTCTGACCTTCTTTTGCCAAGGTCAGAACAAAGTAGAATCAGCAGGAATTTGTCACCATGACAGGCAGTACAACTGGCACAGAAATGAAGAGTGATTATTTAACCAAATATGAAAAAATGGGCTGTGAATTGAAACCCAGTCCCCTTGAATTAATGTACTCATGTGAGATTGCAGACCAGTCTAAGAGATTGTAGTACAGGCTGGCACATTACCAAAAGATCCGTTATGTCATGAACCAAAGCGCTAGTGGCTGTTGCTAATCAATAACTGAAGTAATATTACAAATGAGAAGCCATCCTTCTGATCCTAATGCAGGATTGAGATGAGGATGGAACAGTACCTCCGCAGCTTCTTGTTGAGGCGGGAGGCCATCATGTCTATGTGAGGAACCCCCCACCAACCGGTTACCTCCTCGAACACCTCCGGATGGATGCCCCACTCTCCTGGATGGAGATCGTGTCTGCTGAGGAAGTCTGCCTCCCAGTTGTCCACGCCTGGTATGAAGACCGCTGACAGAGCGCTTACATGTCTTTCCGCCCAGAGAAGAATCTTTGTGGCATCCTCCATTGCTGCTCTGCTCCTTGTTCCGCCCTGGCGGTTTACGTGCGCCACCGCTGTTATGTTGTCCGACTGTATCAGGGCGGGTAGGCCGCGAAGGAGATGTTCTGCTTGCAGAAGGTCGTTGTAAATGGCCCTTAATTCCAGGATGTTTATGTGCATACAAGCTTCCTGGCTTGACCATTTTCCCTGGAAATTCTCCCCTTGAGTGACTGCTCCCCCACCTCGGAGACTCGCATCCGTGGTTACCAGGACCCAATCCTGGATCCCGAACCAGCGACCCTCCAGTAGGTGAGAACTTTGGAGCCACCACAGTAGAGAAATCCTGGCCTTGGGGGACAGGCATATTATCCGGTGCATGTGTAGATGGGACCCGGAACATTTGTCCAACAGGTCCCACTGAAACGTTCTGGCATGAAATCTGCCAAACGGAATGGCCTCGTAGGCCGCTACCATCTTCCCCAGCACTCGAGTGCACTGATGAATCAACACTCTTGCCGGTTTCAGAAGGTCCTTGACTTGACTGGATTTCCAGAGCTTTTTCTCTCGGGAGAAAAACTCTCTGTAGATCCGTGTCCAGAACCATGCCCAAGAACGACAGCCGTGTTGTCGGAATCAACTGCGACTTTGGCAAATTTAGGAGCCATCCATGTTGCTGCAGAACCGTCAGGGGCAGCGCAACGTTTTTTAGCAATAGCTCCTGCGATCTCGCCTTTATCAGGAGATCATCCAAGTACGGGATAATAGTGACCCCCTGCTTGCGCAGGGGCACCATCATTTCCACCATGACCTTGGTAAAAATCCTCAGGGCCGTGAAAAGACCAAACGGCAACGTCTGAAATTGGTAGTGACAATCCTGAACAGCAAACCTCAGGTACATCTGATGAGGAGGATATATGGGGACATGTAGGTAAGCATTCTTTATGTCGACTGATACCATAAAATCCCCTCCCTCTAGACTGGAGATCACTGCACGCAGAGATTCCATCTTGAATTTGAAACTTTTCAAATACAGATTGAGGGACTTTAAATTCAGAATCGGTCTGACCGAGCCATCTGGCTTCGGGACCACAAACAGGCTTGAATAAAACCCTTCTCCCCGTTGTGACGGGGGCACCTCGACAATGACCCGCTGCTGACACAGCTTCTGTATTGCCGCACTCACTACCTCCCTTTCCGGAAGGGAAGCTGGTAAGGCACGTCTTAAAACTCCAGTTTGTATCCTTGGGTCACAATTTCTAGCACCCAAGGGTCCAGGCCCGAGTGAACCCAGACCTGACTTAAAAGCTGAAGACGCGCCCCCACCGGTGCGGACTCCCGCAGGGAAGCCCCAGCGTCATGTGGTGGACTTGGCAGAAGCCGGGGAGGACTTCTGCTCCTGAGATCCTGCCACGGCCGGTGATCTCTTTCCCTTACCTCTGGCAAGGAAGGATGACCCACGTCCTTTCCGGAACTTCTGCGACCGAAAGGACTGCATCTGGTATTGAGGCGTCGTCTTTTGCTGCGGAGGAACAAAAGGCAGAAATGAGGACTTACCCGCGGTAGCTGTAGAAACCAGGTCCGCGAGGCCTTCACCAAATAAAACTTCCCCCTTATAGGGCAGAGCCTCCATAGCCTTTTTAGAATCAACATCACCATTCCATTGATGAGTCCACAATGCCCTCCTAGCCGAGACTGCCATGGTATTGGCCCTCGATCCCAAGAGGCCAATATCCCTCACAGTATCCTTGAGATAGACCGCAGCGTCCTTGATATGACCTAGTGTCAACAGTACGCTATCCCTATCCAGAGTGTCTATTTCAGATAACAAGGTATTAGCCCACTTTTCAATAGCGTTACTCACCCATGCAGACGCCACGGCCGGCCAGAGCAGCGTACCTGTAGTGACATAAATAGACTTCAAGGTAGTTTCCTGCCTACGATCAGCCGGATTCTTAAGGGCCGCCATCTCAGGTGACGGCAACGCCACCTTCTTGGACAAACGCGCTAGAGCTTTGTCCACTGTGGGGGTCGACTCCCACCTAACCCTATCCTGGGAAAGAAACGGGTATGCCATAGCAATTCTCCTGGGAATCTGCCACCGTTTATCCGGGGTTTCCCAGGCCCTTTCAAACAGAGCATTCATTTCATGCGAGGAAGGAAAAGTTACCTCCGGCTTCTTCCCCTTAAACATGCAGACCCTTGTCTCAGGGACAGCGGAGTCCTCTGTGATATGTAACTCGTCTTTTATTGCCACAATCATGTATTGAATACTCTTAACCACCTTAGGATGTAGCTTCACATTATCATAGTCGACACTGGAGTCAGAGTCTGTGTCGGTATCAGAGTCTGAAATCTGGGTAAATGAACGTTTTTGGGACCCCGAGGGTGCCCGAGTGAGTGGGACTACCTCTCACATGGAATGCCTCCATGTCTGGTTCTGAACCTTGGATTTATCCAACCTCTTATGTAACAAAGCCACACTCTTATTCAAAACGCTCCACATCTCCACCCAATCAGCAGTCGGCGGTGCCGACGGAGTCACTCCTTCATTCTGTTCAGCCCCCACACGCGCCTCCTCCTGGAAAGAGCATTCAGCCTCAGACATGTCGACACACACGTACCGACACCACCCAACACACTGGGCAACAGGGGACAGACCCACAGCAAGGCCTTTTCACAGGGACAGAGAAAGAGTTTGCCAGCTCACACCCAGCGCCCCACCGGTCAGAAACCTGTAAGCGCTGTTATATATTATAACAATATTAACCAACACCAAATTTGTGCCCCCCCCCTTGTTTTCAAAGCACCCAGGTACTTGTGTGCAGTGAAGGGCCAGGAGCAGCGTCTCTGCAGCAAGCTGTGGAGAGAAAATTGCGCTGGTTAGAGCTGGAGGACGAAGCCCCGACCCCTACATGGCGCGCTTCCATCCCGCTTTTTTTATGCTGGCGGGGGTCCCTGGAATGGTGCCACCGCACCTTACATACATGCCAGCCCCTTATATGAGGTAATATTTGCTGCCCAGGGCACCCACCCCTGCACCCTTGCAGTGCCTTGTTCATGTGGGAGCAATGGCGCGCAGCGCGGCCACTGCGCGGTACCTCAGGAAGACTTAAGTCTTCTGCCGCCTTCACCCGTCTTCTGACTTCTGGCTCTGTGAGGGGGACGGCGGCACGGCTCCGGGAGTGAGCTGCAAGGCGACCCAAGCGATCAGACCCTCTGGAGCTAATGGTGTCCAGTAGCCTAAGAAGCAGAGCCTTGTAACTCACAGAAGTAGGTCTGCTTCTCTCCCCTCAGTCCCACGATGCAGGGAGCCTGTTGCCAGCAGTGCTCCCTGAACATAAAAAACCTAACAAAAGTCTATTTCCAGAGAAACTAAGGAGAGCCCCCTGTGTGTGACTAGTCTCCTCTGGGCACAGAATCTAACAGGTCTGGAGGAGGGGCATAGAGGGAGGCGCCAGTTCACACTCATTAAAAGTCTTAAAGTGCCCATGTCTCCTGCGGAGCCCGTCTATACCCCATGGTCCTTTTGGAGTCCCCAGCATCCTCTAGGACTTAAGAGAAAATAGGATTTTGGTTACCTGCCAGTAAATCCTTTTCTCGTAGTCCGTAGAGGATACTGGGCGCCAGCCCAGCGCTGCGTTTTCCTGCATTGGTTTTATAGTTCAGTACTGCCTGGTTCCAAGGTAAGTTCTGCATTATTTACTGTTTCAGCTGTTGCTGAGTTGTTCCGACATGTTAGCCGGATTTGCCTGTTGTGAGCTGGTATGAATCTCAAACAACAACCAAAGAAATTACTTGGGCGCTTACAATTAAAGTCCTGCAATATTCAATTATTACTGATCATACACTGCAGCTCTACCCAGAAGTCACTGTAACTTCACAGAGAGATAATACAACCAAACAAATATAATAAAGCGCTGTCCAGATCAGTTATAATTAAAGACATAAAACATTTAATCAATCACACAATACATAACTACACGGCCGGTGTATTAATAAATATGACAATTATAGTTTAAAACCACATAATTAACTTTATCTCTCAGTTAAACACTATAAGATCCCAATCACTTGAGCTTAGAAAGGCTTAGAATAATCAATATCATTTTTAATAGCCAAGCAGAAATGGTTAGTAACTGTAGTTTGCGCCTAGTTCCAATTGAAATCAGATGGCCAGATGAAATCGTTAATGGCGTGTTTAGCATCTGATTCCAGTTATGACCATGAACTACAAGCAAGAACTGGTTAGTAAAGCATTGATAACTGTTCGTTAGCAAGCTAAAAAGATAAATCACAAGCTCAGTGACTGTTTCCAGTTGTATCAATATGTAGCAAGCGGAGCCATTTGATGTATAATTGGTAACTGATTCCCATTCATAGAGAATGTTTCAAAGTATACTTATCAGTCCCGCGTGGCCACGCTCATTGAAAATCTCACTCCAGCGTGTCTTCAGACCTTTGATTCCCGCATCTGAGGAGACATCTCACCCTCAGTGCAAAAGGTAATGCCACACAGTCCTCACGCTCAATAGCAGGGAGTGTTAGTAAAACGGAGATCCCCAGCCGTGGGTCACACTCCTCGCTTACGCGTTTCTCCGCCTTTAGTAAACTCTGCAGCTTCCTCAGAAAGATGAATGCACGGTCATTCATTAACTTTATTTAAAGCTTGGCGCTGTACTCCCACTTCCGGTTTCGTCACTCGCGCAGGCGCATTGTGTGCGTTCCATTTCTGCATTCCATTTCTCCATTCATTACTCACACAGGCGCTCCACGTGTTTTCCATTTCTGCATTAACCTCACAGTCAATGTGCGCTCTAAACACTGCATCTCCAGTGCATAACATGTTTTCCGTGCATTCATGGTATCGCATATACTATTCTACTTAATTGCTACTCTAATACTAATTTTTGTAGAGCAATGTATAACATATAATTAAGATTATGTCTCACAATAAAATATATATATCAATATATTGCAGGACCTTCAAATCGCAATCAATATAAATAAATAATTCCCACTTTCTCGTGGTGCGTCCTACGTATTGTCTACCGCACCCACAAGTTAGTACATAAATTACATATGAAGAATTACAATTAATGAATTCTCTAACCATATAGCACCGAGTCACTATAGAAGGAAAAGTAATTCAACGCAGAAATGGAACGCACACAATGCGCCTGTGCGAGTGACGAAACCGGAAGTTGGAGTACAGCGCCAAGCTTTAAATAAAGTTAATGAATGACCGTGCATTCATCATTTATCTTTCTGAGGAAGCTGCAGAGTTTACTAAAGGCGGAGAAACGCGTAAGCGAGGAGTGTGACCCACGGCTGGGGATCTCCGTTTTACTAACACTCCCTGCTATTGAGCGTGAGGACTGTGTGGCATTACCTTCTGCACTGAGGGTGAGACGTCTCCTCAGATGCAGGAATCAAAGGTCTGAAGACACGCTGGAGTGAGATTTTCAATGAGCGTGGCCACGCGGGACTGATAAGTATACTTTGAAACATTCTCTATGAATGGGAATCAGTTACCAATTATACATCAAATGGCTCCGCTTGCTACATATTGATACAACTAGAAACAGTCACTGAGCTTGTGATTTATCTTTTTAGCTTGCTAACGGAACAGTTATCTATGCTTTACTAACCAGTTCTTGCTTGTAGTTCATGGTCATAACTGGAATCAGACGCTAAACACGCCATTAACGATTTCATCTGGCCATCTGATTTCAATTGGAACTAGGCGCAAACTACAGTTACTAACCATTTCTGCTTGGCTATTAAAAATTATATTGATTATTCTAAGCCTTTCTAAGCTCAAGTGATTGGGATCCTATAGTGTTTAACTGAGAGATAAAGTTAATTATGTGGTTTTAAACTATAATTGTCATATTTATTAATACACCGGCCGTGTGGTTATGTATTGTGTGATTGATTAAATGTTTTGTCTTTAATTATAACTGATCTGGACAGCGCTTTATTATATTTGTTTGGTGATATGAATCTCGCCACTATCTGTGTAATTCCTTCTCTCGAAGTATGTCGTCTCCTCGGGCACAGTTTCTAGACTGAGTCTGGTAGGAGGGGCATAGAGGGAGGAGCCAGCCCACACTATTAAACTCTTAAAGTGCCAGTGGCTCCTGGTGGACCCTTCTATACCCCATGGTACTAATATGGACCCCAGCATCCTCTACGGACTACGAGAAAAGGATTTACCGGTAGGTAACCAAAATCCTATTATCAGTATCTCAGATGGATACGGTCTAGTAAGATGTTTGGGGTATTGTATTTATAAGTGGGTGAAAGGGGACAGTTGTCAAGTATAACATAAATTATGATATGTGAGCGACTACTGCACCCAGCTTCACAGATCCTGAATGTGTCTGTTAAGACAATGTTAGCGTATCCTTGCAGGGCTGTATAAAGCCTGGAGACTTACACATAGCAAGATAGTTACGATCGAAGCTAGGTCTGGCGGACCTAGCCTTCTACAAATCCCCTCCAGCTTTTAACTTACAATAAAGTTATTAGACAGGGACCCTGGAGATTCGATTGAGCTTTATTATTTAAACTACTTAATCGATGACCATCATCTGGGACAGATCTTAAAACATGTGAGATAAGAGTTAAATATTCTAATTTGTTCTTGTTATTATTGTAACTGCATGTTTTCATTGTTGTAACTTAGAAAAATAAATGCTTATCCATTTATGAAATGTCCTGTATCAGTCTCCATATTTATCACATTGTATCCCAGAACCAGGTCACTTGGATTTTCCAACCGGACAACACTGCCCATCCTGTGCTTTGTAAATAAAACATACCATTAAACAAGAAATAGTTCTGGGTCAAAGTGAGTTCAATTAGCTATATGAACAAATCCACATCCAATACCTCAATCTCATCCGTTTGTAAAAATTGCATTATGGCATCCAATGCCGCTTTGTGTGGCATGGCAGTATATAGGATGCAGACATCCATGATGGGAATTAGAGTGCCTTCATGTATAGTATACATTAAGTAACGTCAAGAAGCTGGTGGTATCTTTGATAAAGGTAGGTTGCTAACCAACTAGGGGTTGTAGTATACGGTCCAAGAACTGGGAATTCCTGGCGGAGATAATGAGCCTTCCAGGAGGCCTGTCCAAGCTCTTATGTATCTTAGGCACTGTAAACAGAATGGTTACCATGGGAAAGTCCTGATTAAGAGACTTCTGGATTTGCTCTGATGTCTCATTTATTCATGACTTCTAAAAGTAGGTCTTCCAGTTCTTTCTTATAAACCCGTCAGGTTCTTTCTTATAAACCCGCCAGGTCATTTCTGAGGAGTTGATATGTGTTTGAGTCAGACAATTTCTGTTATATAATCTTACAAGTTTTGGATGACAATGGCAACCCCTTTGTCAGCTGGATCGAGGATAATCTTTAGGGCCAGGTATTCAGCCTTTAAAAGGTTATAATGTTGGACATGGGGGACCTTAATTAACCTGGCAACCGAGTCATCCAGTAAACGTCTTAAGGGACAGACTGAAAGATTTTGGATCAAAGGTTGATTTGGATCATTGACGAAGAAAAATGGAATGGGCTCTCCTTGTATCGAAATATTCTTGTAGTCGCAGTTTATGGGAAAAACAATGTAAGTGCATATTCCAGGTCAGATCATTGTGCCTGTTAGTGGGGATGAAAGAAAGGCCTTTGATCAGCACCCATGCCTCAACAGGGCTAAGCTACCCAGAAGACAGGTTAAAAATTTGATTTTGTTCTTGTTACCCAACAAGGTATGAAGACTTCTTCAGTTGGAGGCCAGATGTATTTTGAACCTGAACACCTTCAACCTGAATGACACAATTTCTTGGAACATTTTCGATTGATGCTTTACTTACAGTGTTCTACGGTGTATATCTTTTCCTAACCATCTGGTCATTTTGATTCCTCTGTTTAAGTTCACGGCCATATTACATTATTTCTGGGATCATTACCAACTAATTTGGGTGTGCTTTTCAGTTATACCCCGTTCACACTGCACAAACAACCCGGTATCGACCGAGTATTTTGCCGGGTTGACGCGGGTCTCCGTGCAGTGTGAACGGGTCACTGCCGAATTCCCGGGTCGCCTGAATAAAGAAGGGTTATTCCTGGGTCAGTGGCAGTGTGAACGGGTTATCCGGGTCGATGCGACCTGTCACCCGTTCACAGCATAGGGAGAGGCGGCGCGGAGATGATCTCATCTCCAGCACCGCTGATGCTGCCTGTCCCCGGCCCTGGATGGCAACCCGACCCGGCATATTGCCAAGTCAGGAAGCCACCCCCCGTTCACACTGCACAGGTCCAATGCTGGGTCACACCCGGCAATGGCAATCTGAACGTGGTATTATAGACCTGTGCTATTTCCCAGCTATTCAGCCATCTAGGTGCCCTTGTCTGTTTGTTCATACTACCCATTTTGATCATGATGTTCTGACTTATCCTTTGGCTATATTTGTATCAACATTTGTGAATGTACTTTATTGCTCTTTTATGGAGTAATATTTTAGTGGTATCTCATTTGTACTGTGCTCCATTTCTTTTTCCATTTTATTTTCATTATTGTTACTATTTATGTACTTCTTATCTTCCGGTCTCTCCCTGCTTTTGGTGATGGGATGTATTATCTTAGCCTGGTTGACAGTTACAGCCTGCTGCATATTCATCTGCTCTATTTCTTTGCAGAGATGGCGCTTGTGCCCCCCGATGGGCATTCCGTTGCTATGGTACCCGGAGGGTGCCTGGTGTGTGACGTCATTGGAGGGGGATGACGGAGGACACTAGATGCACCTGTACATATAGGACTCTTCCCTTTAAAAGGTAAGACCTGTATGTATATAATATTCAAACTTCTCCCAAAACACCATGAAAAGATTTGCGTAACTTGGACCACATATTGTCCCCATCTCAGTTCGTTTTTTGCAAAAAATATTCTTCAAAAAAGAAAACATTGTTCTCAAGAAAAAAACGAATAGCTTCCATAATTAATTATTTTTTTTAGCAAAAGGGTACTCGTTACTGTTAAGATAATAAGTTACTGCTTGAAATGCCTGCAATGACAAGAATCGTGTGTCCCCCACGTGATGTCTAAAGGGGGGTACACACAGAGAGAGATCCGTGCTTAATTTCTAAGCAATCTGACCAGATCTTTCTGTGTGTATGACCATAGCGAAAACGATGCACGGCCCCACGCATGCAGGCACAATCTAGTCAGGTTGCTCATTTCACTGCTGTGTGAAGTAAGCGGGCCCCCGTTTCGTCCCCCCTCCGCTCAGCACACATCGTGCTGAGCGGGGGAAAAGATGTATGATGAGCGGTCTGTGCTAGATCGCTCAGCACACATCTCTAGGTGTGTACCCCCCTTTATAATTTATGTAGGGCCTTTTTTTCACACTGGGGCAGATGTATTAACCTGGAGAAGGGATAAAGAAGTGATAAAGCAGTGATAAGCGCAAGGGGATAACGCACCAGCCAATCATTACGAATTTGAAAAATGACAGGAGGGGATTGGCTGGTGCGTTATCACCTTCCACTTATCACCACTTTATCCCTTCTTTATCCCTTCTCCAGGCTTAATACATCTGCCCCCTTGTCTTTAAGATAAGTTAATATAGCTGATGTTTCATCTGTTACCAAGGCAGATATACTTCCTAAGCTGAAATAGCATTTGTAGAAAATGCTTCAACTTTTGTCTTATTGAATGTCATTTTCACTTCATATCTCACAGCACAATAACTACATCTTGGTTAGAACTTACCATATTTTGGTACATTTACGTAATTTTGCCATCATTACACCGGCAAACATCCTATTTCTACAAAAAGAAAATTTTATTTAATTTGTATTATTTTTATTTGCATATTAAGCTATATATACAGAAGTGCAATTGTAGCACACCACTTCTCCATACATTTGTACAAGTCTGCAATCTTTTGCCATGTATATGTGCCTGAAGAAAAGAGTAAATCCTGAAAAATAAGACCACCCTGTGAATCCAGGTCTCTATTTTCTTTATCTAGAAGGTCTGCTCATACATCCTCACTTATAAACGTATAATACCAATGTCTTAATGAAAGTAACCTTGTTCTTTTTTTTTTTTTTCTTCACAAAACAAGCCCTGATCCACTTAGCTCTTCCCAGAAGGAGAGATGTAATGCACTCCTGTAGACACGTCATGACCCACCAAGCCACGCACGTGCTGGTGTAACTGTACACAATTACAGACATATAGGGGTATATTAAATAAGTGTCGGATCCTTTCCGGCAAGCATTGTTGAAAAGGATCCGACAATGGCCTATTCAATATGCTCCCAAATCCAACTGTCGGATTTGGCCACTGCTGCTCACCCCGATCTCAGCTGCTGCTGCTCCCCTCCCCGCCGGCCGGGCGTCCACATCTTCCGTGATGCTGCTGACCCAGCACGGCTCTTCCTCCCCGGGCCCGGAGCAGCTGCCCTTCATCAGGTAGCGAGGAGACCCCCCAGATGACACCTATCCACACATGTGCTGACAGCAGCGGCAGGGGAGCTGACTGCGGCGGTGGGGGGGAAGCTGACTGCGGCAGCCAGCAGTGGGGGAACATGTCGCCAGGGGGGGGGGGGGTGTTTATAGGCGCTGCCTGGAGTAAGGAGCCTGACCTGGGGGACGCCCTGCTCAATCCGACTTTTTTTAGTCGGATTGGGATTGTCGGAAAGTGGGCCCAAACCATGTTGGATTTGGCACCGTTTCCAACAAAAGAACGTGAATTGGCGACTATTCCGCCGATCCATGTGTTTTCCGACAAGTCGGGAATTCCCGACTTGTCGGTAAAAAGTGCCCTCTTTGAATAGGTCGGAATCCCTTCCAACAGAAATCTGTCGGAAGCTGCTGTCTTTCCGACAATACGGCAGCTTCCGACAGCTACTGAATACGGCCCATAACATCACAAAACTGCGCTGATACTGCATCTTTGTGAATGATCTTCAGTGGCAAAATAATATATTCTAGAGCTACTTTAATGAACCACATCACACCTTCAATAACAGATTATGACCAAATGTACAGTGTGACAGATCCCACATTATACCCCCAGCCTACTGACTACAAGGTCTGTCATTACTGTGAATCACACTAGTACAATAAGGAAACTGCAATTAGTTACATGAGTGATCTGCTGGTCTTATGTTGAGGACACACACTCCACCTATACCTGTGTGATTAGCTATTGGAACTGGCACAGCTCAGTGATGCCAATATACCATTAAATGTATTCCTGCCCAATTTTATCACTTACATTACTAAAATCAAGGATCTTTAGAGCTGCTCCCTGTTGAGTGTCTGTCATCAGTGAAGTCTCTGATGAGTAACAAGATGTGATTTCTGTGCAAAACATTTCCCACACTCAGAACACGGAAATGGTTTCTCACCTGTGTGACTTCTCTGATGTCTAAGAAGATATGATTTAAATATGAAACATTTTCCACACTCAGGACATGGAAATGGTTTGTCAACCGTGTGACATCGTTGATGTTCATCAAGTTCGGCTTTGCTTTTAAAACATTTTGCACACTCGAAACACAGATATTGTTTCTCACAGGTGTGATTTTTTTGATGTCGGATGAGATATGATTTATATGGAAAACCTTTCCCACACCCAGAACATGGAAATGGTGTCTCACCTTTGTGCGTTATCTGGTGTTTAACAAGATAGGATTTGTGTGTAAAAGATTTAGTGCAAACGGAGCAGTGAAACTGTTTCTCACCTGTGTGAATGACCTCATGTTGAACGAGGCCTGATTTGTGTGTAAAACATTTCCCACACTCTGCGCATGAAAATGGTTTCTCGCCCGTGTGAATTCTCTGATGTTTAGCTAGATCAGGTTTGTGAGTAAAACACTTCCCACACTCAGGGCAAGGGAATGGCTTCTCACCTGTGTGATTTCTCTCATGTTTTACAAGATCTGACTTATGTGTAAAACACTTTTCACACAGAGAACATGAGAAAGGTTTCTCCCCTGTGTGAATTCTATGATGTTCAACAAGACTCAATTTGCGTGTAAAACATTTCCCACACTCGAAGCATGTAAACGGCTTCTCACCAGTGTGAGTTCTCTGATGTCTCACAAGGTACGACTTCTCTTGGAAACATTTCTCACACTCCGAACACGGAAACGGCTTCTCACCTGTGTGATTTCTTTTATGTCTAACAAAATGGGACTTTAGTCTAAAGCGCTTCCCACACTCGGAACATGAAAATGGTTTCTCACCCGTGTGAATTCTCTGATGTACAACAAGTTGCGATTTCTCTGTAAAACATTTCCCACATTCGGAACACGGATACGGCTTCTCTCCTGTGTGAGTTCTTTGATGTCTTACAAAGAGGGACTGATGTATAAAAAATCTGTCACATTCAGAACACTGAAAGATTGTATCATCTCTATGACATGTACTGTGTGTAACGTTGTCCGAAGGAGAACACTCCTCATGGTGAGACTGACCAGGGGATTCACTGTGAGTTACTGGCTGTGTATTTAAGGTCATATGAGTTTCTCCTGTGAAATCTTGCGTAATGATGTCACCTTCTGTTTTAAAACCTGGAGACAAATGGAGATGTCCCTCCGAGGAATTCCTGCTGGTGCGTCCATCTGTTGGTAACAAAATGTGGATAGAAATATATATCTTATATATATATATATTCTGATAAGCACATTTTCATACAATTAGGGTCTGTTGCTGCGGACAGCTGCAGAAGCCAAATTTACTATCTTATGCTAATTTGAGATTCTAATTGTCCAATGCAGGGGCCTGTGTGTAGAAAGCCAGGCCGCCCGGACCACCCCGTAAAGCAAACCGTCATGATTGGTACTTACACCAGCCCCCTGCTAGCTGCAAGAAACCTGTCAAAAGCAGGCTTCTATCCCCAGCACAACAAAAATATGGTCAGCGCTACTTAGGTATAGTGTAGTACCCCTAGCAGCTCACAAATATTAAGGATGTCCCACCCTTGTGCAAACAGATGATTATAGTGTATGGAGCGTTCTAGGATACCTGGACATATAATTGATAATAAGGGGTCTATTTACTAAGTCTTGGATGGAGATAAAGTACCAGCCAATCAGCTCATGTGTCATTTTTCAAACCCAGCCTGTGACATGGCAGTTAGGAGCTGATTGGCTGGTGCTTTACCTCTGTCCACTTTATCTCCATTCAAGGCATAGACCCCTTAGACACCAGTATCACTGTGTTTCTAAAGTGTACATTACTCCAGATCTCTCCTAAGGTGCTGTCCTTAATTATGGTCCACCAATCTGCTAACACCTAGGACATTAATCTCTAATAGGTGCTAGCATGTGTTAGCATAACTCATCATCAACTAACTCCATTTGGAACATGTATACGAATAACCCTCCACTAACGTGGACATCTGTAACTGTAGTGCACAAGGTTTACCAATTCGGGATGTTCATGTCGCCATTAAGTATTATTCAAGGTCTCCAGGATCTACATTCAGACCTTCTGGCTTTAGGGTGTGTAGCTCAAAGATCCATTTACTTTCTTTCCTATCTATTCCCTGGTTGTGGTCTGCATATCACACTCAGAACTCCAAAGCCTGGGGAAGTCTGTGTCAACCCTGACAACAGTTTATGCTTACAGACATTTGGGACAGTGATTCAGTCGTACGAGAAGACCCTGCCTAAAGTGTTTGCCTACAAACTGAGAGGGATTAGTACACCAATACACTATATACAAAATATAGGAGACTTTACATCAACTTCCCACATGTCCTTATACACAGTAGAGAATGATTTTGTTGTCCAAAATTCAGGACAGCACCTTAGGAGAGATCTGGACAAATTGACACTTTGGAAACTTTTTTCTTAGTGCCAACTATATGTACAAGTATCCTAGAGCGCTCATCTATCCTTCACAGTACACATGGCTCAGAATATCACTGACCTCTACCTACATGCCTATAGCACTCCAACGACACTCCTGCAAGCCCAGGTCACACCCCAAAATGCCCAATTTCACAGACAGTGACATGATGTGAGGGGGAGAGCACAGACTAATAGGGGCTGATGGCGCCTGATGTATAAGATACACCAGAGAGTGTGGGGAGGAGACTTGTCAGATCTCTAGGCTGGTAACACACACTGACATGATGTGAGGGGGAGAGCAGGAGTATAATAGGGACTGATGGCTCCTGATGTATGAGATACACCAGAGAGTGTGGGGAGGAGACTGGTCAGATCTCTGGGCTGGTAACACACAGTGACATGATGTGAGGGGGAGAGTGGGAGTATAATAGGGGCTGATGGCTCCTGATGTATGAGATACACCAGAGTGTGTGGGGAGGAGACTGGTCAGATCTCTGGGCTGGTAACACACAGTGACATGATGTGAGGGGGGGGGGGAGCAGGAGTATAATAAGGTCTGATGGCTCCTGATGTATGAGATACACCAGAGAGTGTGGGGAGGAGACTGGTCAGATCTCTGGGCTGGTAACACACAGTGACATGATGTGGGGGGGGGGGGGAGCAGGAGTATAATAAGGTCTGATGGCTCCTGACGCCCCCACTGGGCAGATTCATTTCAATCATTAGTCTGTAGTGACAGAGGAGGGTGTAGAATAAGGAGCTGCTGTAGTGTCAGAACAAGGAGAATATGTGACTCCTCTCTGTAATAAGTGATTATTACTCACCTGTGCTGATATCTGTAGGGATTTCCTCCTCCTTACACTGCTGGTCACTCCTCACATACATCTCTTCTTCTCCATCTATATCTTCTAGCTTAATATTAGTTGGTTCTTCACCCTAAACCCACAAATCAATAAAAAAAAAACACATTTGATAATGTCTGATATAATTTAGATTAAACAGCAGAATATCGGTGCATTATGCACATACAGCTGCTCTACAGACATCTATGACAGTCACTTGAGACCCTAAATCGCACCTACCTGATCCTCCTGTGGGGTACTGGGATTCTCCTCTGTACAGTCCTGGGAATAAAGAGGACAGGGACATCTCTCTGGGGTATCTCTGTTACTGGATCCATCTGTAGGAGACACACATAGACTGAGTACATTGTGTATATGTGATTATCAGATGATGTGTGTATATATGTGGGCAGGCTCTTCTACGACAGGACTGTAGTGTGAAAAGGTGAGTGAATAAAACCACACAGGTGCAGGTTGCTTTTGTATGGGTGTGATTTTCTTTAGCCAATGAAACATCTTAAAGATCGTTAATTGCAAATACAACACTCAGCTATTTTTGCGTTTATAAAAATTTTTTAAAAAAAAGTGACATTACAGTTTGCAAAAGTGAAATACAAGTGATAAGCCGGTGTGAATAAAGTAGTTACACACCATTTGGAAACTCCAGTGGTATAAAAAAAAAAAAGATCTGAAATAAGCAATACTATGGTACATGAAATGAAAGAGAAAGAACGCTAAAATGTAAAGACAACACGAAAACAAAAACTAAATATACAAGGCTAAATATAAACAACTTGAAGAGAGATAAAGTACCAACCAATCAGCTCCTAACTGTCATTTTCAAACACAGAGCCAGATTCCAACACATACTGTATTGCACAGCCACAGGGAAACGTACAGCTAATATTCTAATGCCTCCCGGCAGCATCTGTGATCTGAGTCCGAAGATGCAGCACTGGATCACCATCGCGGCCATCGGCCATCTGTGCAAGCCGAAGCTTACTCAGATTGGCCGCCAGAATTCCTCTGCCGGGTCCAGGAAGTCTGCGTACGACGACACATACCCTGGGCTCGCCACACCTATAAACAGGGGCGACAACGCTATTTTGCAGAATGGTCCTGGTCACTGCCATCCCCAAATGCTGCAGCAAAGAGGAGGACTGCGAGTAATCACGCAGGACTTGTTCTGCACATGCACTGGAGAGTCCTGCGCATACGTAGTTCCCCTACCATTGGATTTGGATGTGAACCATAAGGATAACGTACAAATTCAAATCAGGTATGTAGCCTGTAAAAAGAGGATTTTGGTACTTACCGATAAATCCATTTCTCTGAATCCTCTAGGGGACACTGGAGCATCCTTAGACATTAGGGGTGTGAAGTTTGCAACCGGAGGTGTGGCACAATCTAAAATTAGCATTGTCTGCACAGCCGGCTCCTCCCCCTTCACAGCCCTCCTCCCTCAGTTTTGAAAATTTGACTGAGAGAATAGGACATGATACTAGAGCACATGGCGAGGAACCGAACCGTACAACATTACAAACAGCACCCAAGAAACCTCTTTAACCAAAAAACTAACACTGTTTTTACGAACTGTTTGAACAAGAACTATGACACAGCAGGCCGACAGCACCGAGGCGGGCGTCCAGTGTCCCCTAGAGGATTCAGAGAAATGGATTTATCGGTAAGTACCAAAATCCTCTTTTCTCTTTCATCCACTAGGGGACACTGGAGCATCCTTAGACATTAGGGGACGTCCCAAAGTTATCCCCCAGGGAGGAAGTGCTGTCGGTGGCCTGCAACACGAAACGTCCGAACTTAGAATCTTCGGACGCAAAGGTATCAAACGTGTAAAATTTGCGAACGAGCGGGCTGAGGCCCACGTCGCCCTCTGCAAAGTGGAGTAGTGGAAGCACCCCTGGCAGCTGCCTATGAGGCCCCCACTGAACAGGTGGTATGAACACCCATCTGAACCGGAACCTGTTTGCCACAGGAAATATAAGCTAACCGAATGCTTAGATGTTGGCCAACCCTTCTTAGGCCCATGATATAGAACAAATAAATGGTCCGACTTTCTGAAGTACGACCTAACCTGCACGTATGCCCGTAAAGCTCGGACAACATCTAAGGCCACGTCCCCATCTGCGAGACCCTGGAAAGATGGGACCTAAATGGCTGGGTTACATGAAACCCCGAAACAACCTTAGGAAGGAAATCTGCTCTTGTACGGAGTTACGTCCAACACCCAACTCAGAAAACCGCCTGTCCGAAACCAAGGCAAGCAATAAAGTGACCTTTCAAGAGAGCTAGTTCAAGTCTGTTCTTGCAAATGGCTCAAAAGTTGGTGATCTCAAATAGTTCAACACCAAATTTAAGTATCCTGATGCAGCAGGAGGACGAGAAAGGGATTGTATCCCCAGAAGGTTTGAATCTCGTCTGTTGAATAGAATGGAGAAAGCTGAAATCTGAACTTTCATGGAGCCCAGCCTCAGGCCTACATCTAGACCTGCCGGAAGGAAGAGCAGAAGCCTATATAAGTGGAAGTTCGTCGAATTCCACCCACGTTATTGCCAGCAGTCCATGTACCTCTTTCAAAACCTGTAGTAGTGTATGGCCGTGACCAGCTTCCTAACGGCAATCATCGTAGGAATGTCCCTCTTGGTATCCTTCTATTCCTTAAGATCCGGGTTTCAATAGCCACGCCGTTAAACGCAGCCCGTTCAGGTCTGGGTGATGGAACGGTCCCTGAGATAGCAGGTCCTCTCTTTGAGGTAACCGGTCCCTGAGATAGCAGGTCCTCTCTTTGAGGTAACCGCCAAGGATCTTCCGCTAGCAACCCTCGCAGGTCTCAGTACCAACTCCGGCGGGGCCAATCTGGTGCGACTAGAATCGACCACACTCGCTCTCGTTTCAACCCTTTCCGAACCCTGGATATGAGGGGAAAGGTGGAAAACTGTAAACCCTCCTGTAACACCAAGGAATTGTTAATGCGACCACTCCTTCTGCTGCTGGATCTCTAGTCCTGGACACATATCTGGGCAATCGATGGTTTTGTTGAGACGTCATGAGGTCGACTTGAGGTATACCCCATCTCCTCACCACCTTGTTGAAAAGCCGTGGATTCAGGCACCACTCTCTTGGGTGCATGTCCTGGCGACTGAGATAATCTGCTTCCCAGTTCTCCACACCTGGAATGAACACTGCCGAGAGGATGATGTTACACGTTTCTGTCTCAACAAAATCCTTGTGGCTTCCTGCCACGCCATCCTTCTCTTTGTTCCTCCTTGACGGCTTATGTAAGCCGTTGTTGTGACATTTTCCTACTGCATCTTTAAGTGTTAACCCATGACTAGGTTTTCATCAAGAGAACCGCATTGTAAATCGCTCTCAGCTCGAGAATGTTTTTGGGCAGCCTGCTGTCCTGTAACGTCCATCTGCTCTGAAACTGACGTCACTCTAGGACTGTACCCCTAACCTCTGAAGCTGGCATCCGTTGTGAGGATCACCCGAGTCTAAATGCCGAACCTCTCACCTGTCGCGAGATTCGTGTGTAACAACCACCAATATTAGCTCGTCTGAGATATAGAAAACCAGTGCAACTCCCCTGGCAAGGAGGTTCAACTGGAATGGCTGGGAGTGAAGTTTGCTGCACTGCCGAGCCCCCAAAGACGGCACCCACTTCCTGAGAAGTTGTACCCCAGGTGTAGAGAAAAGTCTGTGCCTGTAGCACCTGAGTTACCAGCCTCTGTACGGATCTTGCTGTCTAGTAGGACCACTCTCAATTTTATCCTGTCCTATAAGAGACCTGGAAAGTTAAACCTCTTAATTGGTATTAGGTTGAATCCCAGAAAATCACATTCCAGCCATGTTGAGTGAGAAAATGATGAGTCGTCCTCATTGATCAGCGTTCCCTGGAAGATGGATTGTATCAGCAGATCCTCTAGATAAGGCATGATCGTGACTCCTACGAGGCTCAAACTTGCGGCCCTTATCACCTTGATTCTTGTAAGAAAAGGCTCGGGGTTGAAGGGTCGAATGGTAAGATCCAAACTGGTAATGATTTTACACCAGCACTAATCCGAAGTATTCTTTGAATAATCCAATTCGGAATATGAAGGAAAGTATCCTCCATGTCCAAGGACACTATGACTCCCCCAGTGCCTGGGCCTGCATGAATGATTGGATTGATTCCATTTCGAGTCTGCAGGCCGGTAGAAAACTGGGCCAAAAAACTTTAAATTGAGCATCAGTGTGACCGTAAGTGGGTACGACAAACAAGATTTGAAGAGACTCCCTTTTCCCCGTGAGAGTAGGGATGTTCAAAATAAGTGCGCGCCCTGCTGGCTAACGAAGTCGGGGGTTCACTCATCGCCGGTAGACACTGTATTCGGTAGGCCACAGTCAACCGTTGTATATCAATTTTCAAATGCTGGCGGTACTGCCTTCGCCTTTGAACGGATAGTTGTCAATATCTATGTTGAATATATGGAGAGCAACCCTGTTGATACAAAAAACTCTACTCAAGTCTCGGGTCCGGTCTCCCTAGACTTTTCTAGCCCTTACCCCACAAAGGAGGTCCAAGGTGAGTTCGTGTAACAACCTATTATCGGCTATTGGGAATAGTCTCCATTATTCAAGACTCCCCCAGCACGAATATAATGAACCAGAATAACTGCTACCGCCCATTCGTATAGTTCTCTGGTAGGCAGGAGAACTGATTTTTCTCCACATGTCAGGTTCTTTGGCTCAAGGAACGCTTCCCCTCCCAGGAAAATCGCCCTCCAATCCGGTAACTACATTCGCTTTACCGAAACACGTAACTCCTAAGTTCGTGTGAGAAGGTGGAGGTCCCTGTCAATTCCTAACTATAGACGACCCTCTTTTTCAGTGGGAGTACAATATTAAAAATGTCCCGTTAACAGACTAGGCAGGGGTGAGCCCACCATCGTTATGTGGTTCGTGCTCTGTTAGTTACAGAAACCATTGAGAGATAAAACGAAGATCGGGATGGTAACCTCCCTAGCAGCCTGATAAGTATATGTGGTATTAAACTCTCGGATATGCTCCGCAAGGCAAAAAATATTATTTGGGAATTAGGAAGCCTTTACTGGCCACCTTAGTTATTTACGCCTAACAGTCTTCCCTCTGTTACGCGAGCCGGCACTCCTTTCCCCACCGCAACAATGGGTAGGAAAGGAGCCTCTTTATCGTGTTCGGCTATCCTGTTAGACCCATGCAGATGGAGTATTTTAACCATGAATTCCTCCCAGTTACGGATGGGCTCGCAGCCCATACTCAACCTCAAAATATCCGTCAGGTTAGTTTTCCAAACCTTGACGGCTTACTGTTGCCTGGTGTGTGCCCATTGTCAACTGTCGCGCACCCCAGGGTTGTTAACCTTAGTGCCCATTTATTTGAGCAATCAAAGTAATCCTTGCGGTCCCATTTACCTTGGATAACTATATACATACCAACCTAGCCGGACTTTCACCTATTAGAATAGGAGGAGAAAGGCTGTAGACATATTGGGAGCTTTGAAGAGTATTTTCAACCAGCTGGAAATGTTCCTTCTAGCAAAAAATAAATAAATAATATAAATACTCATTCAACTATCACCCACAAGACCGACCTTGTTGGTACAGAAAGATTTGAACAGGGCGACACTATCCGATGCTCCCTTCTCCGCCGGACCTGTCATCAGTGTCCGTTGGAGGCATTATATGATCTTTTAATGATATAATTAGATGGACTGTTCTTGGTTTGTGCATTTTATGTTAAATTTGCACCCCCACAAAATACATGTCAGTTGCATTTCATCTTTATAATAGGTAATGGAATACCGTAACTTTATGACGGGAACAAATGTACACTGGATTCAAACAATAGCCTGGTTGCAACCCTCGTACGCCACTGTGATTCAGTGCCCAGGTTAGGGTTGATATCCAGTCGGTTCCATTATTTTCACAGGATCTGTGTAGTAGAAGTCCTTGAAAATATATATAGATTTAAAAACATATTGAAAATCCTCTGTAACAGAGTCCTACCAGAAACAACCAGCAGAGGGATTATACTTTATTGTAAAAAAAAAAACAAAACCTTCCTCTGTTCTGACTGGACAGGGATATGGCTCCAATAATGGGGGCGTATAGCTTCTTCTAGTCAGCTACTTGGCGCCACTTATCTCTAAAAAGATGGCCGCCACTAAAATTTTGTGTGCACATCATTAAATTTCCAAACTCTTGGAAATGCCTTATGCTGGGTCCCTGCTGTGCAAACCTTTCCCCCCTCGTGTCAGTGCTTCAGCTCCCTCCTAACCTTGCTGAGATGCTGAGCGGGGGCCCTAACCATCGGGCTACCGGAGCTCCTCCAGCGCGCCGGGTCCTCTGCCGCGTTTCCCCCCTCGTCCTCTCCCTTCGCTCTGCCAGCGGCGGAAAGGGGAGGGAGATTGCGTGCAAGGCTGCGGCTGTCAGCCGCTGAGTAACACGGAGCCGGGGGAGGGAGGGGGAGCGGGGGACGCCACGCGAGGCTGCGGCTGTCAGCAGCAGACTGACACTGAGCCGGGAGAGGGAGGGGAATGCTGCGCTGCCAGACTGCCCGCCACAAGAGTCAGTGAGTCGGGGGCAGCAGCGGTGGAGGGAGCGCAGCGGGGGACATTATTACTGTGCCGTGAGGGAGGCGGGTAGCGGAGGATGCCTGACTTTGGCTCCCTAAATTAACTGAATGCAAAGTGAATTTGCTGGGACTCAAACCCCCGGTCTCTGTCTATGGTAATCCTGAGAAAATAAATATGCTACACTAACCTTCTGTGGGGCCATGTTAAAACAACCAGTTACTGTACTCACAGTTGGCTCCTGTAAGGAGATGCAGACCCCTTTAGATGGAATCCTTGTCTCAACTCCTGAACTTTGTCCCCCTTTCATTAGGGGGACGCAGCCTTTTAATCCGGTAAAGCCTACACCCCCTTTTCTCTAACGTCCTAGTGGATGCTGGGGACTCCGTAAGGACCATGGGGAATAGTCGGGCTCCGCAGGAGACTGGGCACTCTAAAGAAAGATTTAGTACTACCTGGTGTGCACTGGCTCCTCCCTCTATGCCCCTCCTCCAGACCTCGGTTAGAATCTGTGCTAGAGCTGGGTGCTTTTAGTGAGCTCTCCTGAGCTTGCTAATAAGAAAGTATTTTAGTTAGGTTTTTTTATTTTCAAAGAGCTTCTGCTGGCAACAGACTCTCTGCTACGTGGGACTGAGGGGAGAGAAGCAAACCTACTAACTGCGGCTAGGTTGCGCTTCTTAGGCTACTGGACACCATTAGCTCCAGAGGGATCGAACACAGGAACTTAACCTTGGTCGTCCGTTCCCGGAGCCGCGCCGCCGTCCCCCTCGCAGAGCCAGAAGTCAGAAGCCGGCAGAAGCAAGAAGACATCGAAATCGGCGGCAGAAGACTCCTGTCTTCACATGAGGTAGCGCACAGCACTGCAGCTGTGCGCCATTGCGCCCACACAACCCACACACTCCGGTCACTGTAGGGTGCAGGGCGCAGGGGGGGACGCCCTGGGCAGCAATTAGGATACCTCTTGGCAAAACGACACATATATACAGCTGGGTACTGTATATATGTACGAGCCCCCGCCATTTTATTACACAGACCCGGGACTGAAGCCCGCCGCTGAGGGGGCGGGGCCTTCTTCCTCAGCACTAACCAGCGCTATTTTCTCTTCACAGCTCCGCTGAGAGGAAGCTCCCCAGCAGTATCAAGGTAGAAAAAGGGTAAAAAGAGAGGGGGGGGGGGGGGGGGGGGCACATAAATTTAGGCGCAAAATTATCATAAACAGCAGCTACTGGGTAAACACTAAGTTACTGTGTAATCCCTGGGTTATATAGCACTGGGGTGTGTGCTGGCATACTCTCTCTCTGTCTCCCCAAAAGGCCTTGTGGGGTCCTGTCCTCAATTAGAGCATTCCCTGTGTGTGTGTGTGCGGTGTGTCGGTACGTTTGTGTCGACATGTTTGACGAGGACGGTTACGTGGAGGCAGAACAAGTGCAAGTGACTGTGGTGTCGCCGCCTACGGCGCCGACACCTGATTGGATGGATATGTGGAAGGTGTTAAATGATAATGTAAGCTCCTTGCATAAAAGGTTGTATAATCAGTCAGGGTCTCAACCCGTGTCTGATTCTGCAGCTCAGAGGCCGTCAGGGTCTCAAAAGCGCCCACTATCCCAGTTGGTTGACACAGATGTCGACACGGATTCTGACTCCAGTGTCGATGACGATGAGGCAAAGTTTCAGCCTAAAATGACTAAAGCCATCCGATACATGATTATAGCAATGAAGGATGTATTGCACATACCGGAGGAAAACCCTGTCCCTGACAAAAGGGTATATATGTATGGGGAGAAAAAGCAAGAGGTGACTTTTCCCCCTTCACATGAGTTAAATGAATTATGTGAAAAAGCATGGGATTCCTCCGATAAGAAAGTGCTGATTTCCAAAAGGTTGCTTATGGCGTACCCTTTCCCGCCAACGGACAGGATGCGCTGGGAATCCTCCCCTAGGGTAGATAAAGCTCTGACACGCTTATCTAAAAAGGTGGCCCTGCCGTCACAGGATACGGCCTCCCTAAAGGATCCTGCAGATAGGAAGCAGGAAAGTATACTGAAGTCTGTTTATGCACAATCAGGTACTATACTGAGGCCGGCTATTGCGTCGGCCTGGATGTGTAGTGCTGTGGCAGCATGGACAGATAATCTGTCTGAGGAAATGGATATCTTAGACAAGGATACCATTTTACTGACCCTGGGGCATATCAAAGACGCTGTCCTATATATGAGGGATGCCCAGAGGGACATTTGCCTACTGGGCTCTAGAATAAATGCAATGTCCATTTCTGCCAGAAGGGTCCTGTGGACTCGGCAATGGACAGGTGATGCAGACTCCAAAAGGCACATGGAGGTGTTACCTTATAAGGGTGAGGAATTGTTTGGGGACGGTCTCTCGGACCTAGTTTCCACAGCTACGGCTGGGAAGTCAAACTTTTTGCCATATATTCCCTCACAGCCTAAGAAAGCACCGTATTACCAAATGCAGTCCTTTCGATCACAGAGAAGCAAGAAGGTCAGAGGTGCGTCCTTTCTGGCCAGAGGCAGGGGTAGAGGAAAGAAGCTGCACAACACAGCTAGTTCCCAGGAACAGAAGTCCTCCCCGGCTTCCACTAAATCCACCGCATGACGCTGGGGCTCCACAGGAGCCAGGAGCGGTGGGGGCGCGTCTCCGAAATTTCGCTCACAGGTGGATCCCTGGGCTATACAGATTGTGTCTCAGGGATACAAGCTGGAATTCGAAGTGATGCCCCCTCACTGTTACCTCAAATCGGCCCTGCCAGCTTCCCCCATAGAAAGGGAAGTAGTGTTAGCGGCAATTCACAAGTTATATCTCCAGCAGGTGGTGGTAAAGGTTCCCCTCCTTCAACAAGGAAGGGGATACTATTCCACAATGTTTGTGGTACCGAAACCGGACGGTTCGGTCAGACCCATATTGAATTTAAAATCCCTGAACATTTATCTGAAAAGATTCAAGTTCAAAATGGAATCGCTCAGAGCGGTCATTGCAAGCCTGGAAGAGGGGGATTTTACGGTGTCTCTGGACATCAAGGATGCGTACTTGCATGTCCCCATTTATCCACCTCATCAGGAGTACCTCAGGTTTGTGGTACAGGACTGTCATTACCAATTCCAGACGTTGCCGTTTGGCCTGTCTACAGCACCGAGAATATTTACCAAGGTGATGGCGGAAATGATGGTGCTCCTTCGGAAGCAAGGGGTTACAATTATCCCATACTTGGACGATCTCCTCATAAAGGCGAGGTCCAGGGAGCGGTTGCTGATCAGCGTAGCACTCTCTCAGGAAGTGTTGCAACAGCACGGCTGGATTCTGAATATTCCAAAGTCGCAGCTGATTCCTACGACGCGTCTGCCCTTCCTGGGCATGATTCTGGACACAAACCAGAAAAGGGTGTTTCTCCCGGAGGAGAAGGCTCAGGAGCTCGTGACTCTGGTCAGAGGCCTCCTAAAACCAAAACAGGTATCGGTGCATCACTGCACGCGTGTCCTGGGAAAGATGGTGGCGTCATACGAAGCCATTCCCTTCGGCAGGTTCCATGCGAGGATCTTTCAGTGGGATCTGTTGGACAAGTGGTCCGGATCGCATCTTCAGATGCATCGGCTGATCACCCTGTCCCCCAGGGCCAGGGTGTCTCTTCTGTGGTGGCTGCAAAGTGCTCACCTCCTCGAGGGCCGCAGGTTCGGCATACAGGACTGGGCCCTGGTGACCACGGATGCGAGCCTCCGAGGATGGGGGGCAGTCACTCAAGGCAGAAACTTCCAGGGGCTGTGGTCAAGTCAGGAGACTTGTCTGCACATCAATATCCTGGAACTAAGGGCCGTATACAACGCCCTGAGTCAAGCGGAGCCTCTGCTTCAAAACCAACCAGTGCTGATTCAGTCAGACAACATCACGGCAGTGGCCCATGTAAACCGCCAGGGCGGCACAAGAAGCAAGGTGGCAATGGCAGAAGCCACCAGGATTCTTCGTTGGGCGGAGAATCACGTACTAGCACTGTCAGCAGTGTTCATTCCGGGAGTGGACAACTGGGAAGCAGACTTCCTCAGCAGGCACGACCTCCACCCGGGAGAGTGGGGACTTCATCAAGAAGTCTTCACGCAGATTGCAAATCGATGGGAACTGCCACAGGTGGACATGATGGCGTCCCGTCTCAACAAAAAGCTAAAAAGATATTGCGCCAGGTCAAGGGACCCTCAGGCGATAGCTGTGGACGCACTAGTAACACCGTGGGTGTTCCAGTCGGTCTATGTGTTTCCTCCTCTTCCTCTCATAGCAAAGGTGCTGAGAATTGTAAGAAAAAGAGGAGTGAGAACAATACTCATTGTTCCGGATTGGCCAAGAAGGACTTGGTACCCGGAATTGCAAGAAATGCTCACAGAGGACCCGTGGCCTCTGCCTTTCAGACAGGATGTCAGGAATCGACTCACCACGGTGACATCTGTCCGCCGCTGCGGACTCCGTCCTGGGTCCCTGCGTTCATCTGTCATCCGCGTCTCTGCCATCAGACGCCATCCTGGGCCTGGGAGCGCTCCTGTGGTGGCGGGCGTGTAGCACGCCGCGTTCCCGCTGGGCCGCGGCATGGGCGCCGCCATGACAGCCTCCAGCAGTCAGCATACGGCGGCCAATCCAGTGCTTGGCCGCACCCACTTTTCCTCACTCCACCAATGACTGTGTAACAAGGGGTATATATGAAGCTGCAGGATCAGTCTGCAGGCATCCTGAACTTTGTGTCACTCCCGCGACTCATGTGTAAGGATCTGGTTCCTGTTTCCTCCGTGTACCTGGATACCTACCTGCTGTTCCGTGTTCCTGGCTATCTACTTAAGACTCTGTACTCCTGGTTACTTCTCACAGCTCCGTGGAACTACAAGCCCCAGCAATACCTGCTTCCATCTACAGGCTTCACACTCACCACCATCTCTGTGTGCTTCAGCCTAGCAGTAGAGACTGACTCCAGGTGTGTTCCATCTCTCCACCTGTGATGCAGCTTGCATGCTGCCAGTGCCTCATCACCTGCACTGTGGACATAGTCAGACTCCTGCCTCTGCTACCAGGTTTGCCATACAACACCATCTCTGCTGGTTCCATGTTTTAATCTGCTCTGGTTCCCATACCAGAATATTCTCATCTGTTATCATCACTACCGGTTATCATTTCATCAGTCACCATTCATTTTGTTACCATAGACTTTCAGCTGCCACGCTGTACAATTGACATTTGCATTTCCTACTGTTATTTTCTGCTGCCGTTTTGTGAACCATCTGTCTAATAAATATCATTGCGCTCATGCGCAGAAACAGAATCCAGCCTCCTCGTTTTCTCCCATCCACCTCCACTGACCCACTAGCGCCCCCTCCGGGGACACAGACAAAACCAAGTCTGACAGTAAGTTCAGGATCGATGGACTCGGACGGTGGACGGAGTGTGGGGTCAGAGGCCTTGCAAAATCTGGTCTCCCGTTTGGATGGTCAAGAGGCTGCGCAGCAGCAGATGTTCCAGTTCCTGCAAGGGATGTCCTCCCGGATAGATACACTACAGCAATCCCTGCCTAGTGTACACACTCCTACAGTTCCTGTTACTCCAGCACCTGCCAGTACTGTGAGTCCTTCTATGCCGGCTGCATCAGCTCCAGTGTCACGTCTGCACCTGCCCGTGCCAAGCAAGTATGATGGCAGCCCAAAGTTATGTCGCGGGTTTCTCAACCAATGTGAAATCCAGTTTGAATTGTTCTCACATAATTTCCCCACGTCAAGATCCAAGGTTGCCTACATCATCTCTCTACTTTCTGGATCTGCTTTGAGTTGGGTGTCTCCTCTGTGGGAACGTGCCGACCCTCTGATTAACAACTATGCAGAATTCGTGTCAACCTTCAGACGGATCTTTGACGAGCCTGGTCTTGCAACATCAGCTTCTGCCGACCTAATCCAACTTCGTCAAGGTACCCGTAGTATGGGACAATATGTCATCCAGTTCCAGACGTTGGCCGCAGAGATTCAGTGGAACAATCAAGCCCTGGTAGCAGCTTTCTGGCATGGACTCTCTGATCGGATCAAGGACGAACTGGCAACCCGCGATCTTCCTGTACAATTGTCCGATTTAATTTCCTTGTGCATCAAGTTGGACTCTCGCATCCGCGAACGCAACAAAGAACGTGCTCGGAGTGAGCCACGCAGATCAAGGATGATACCTTCCGTACAGTTCCAGTCTCCACCTTCTGATGAGCCTATGCAAATAAATAGGTCCCGCCTAACTCCTGAGGAGCGGTCAAGAAGACTTCGTGAGAGACTATGTCTTTATTGTGCGGCTGCAGGTCACCAGATTAATTCCTGCACAGTGCGTTCGGGAAACGCCAGATCCTGACTTGTAAAGGAGGAGTCAAGTTGGGATCTTCTAGACAAGCTCCTTCTAATCAAGACCTTATCCTTCCTGTGACTTTAGAGACTTCAGTTGGGCTTCAGTCTGCATCAGCATTAGTGGACTGTGGAGCCGCAGGAAATTTCATCACCCAAGCTGCGGTAAATAAATTTTGCTTGCCTGTATGTGAACTTTCTTACCCAGTCTACATTACCGCCGTGGATGGTAGCCGAATCTCCAAGGGGAATATTTCTCACCAAACTGCACCAGTGGTTTTGGGAGTTGGGTTCCTACACTCAGAATTAATAAAGTTCTTAGTCATTCCTCAAGCCACCCAGGAGATCGTTTTGGGCATGCCCTGGCTCCAGCTACACAATCCACAGTTTGACTGGTCAACGTTACAACTTACTTCATGGGGTTCACATTGCCATCAGTCCTGTTTAGCCCAAGTTTGTCCAATTAAGTCTACTGAAGTAAAAACCCAGTCAAGTCTTCCTGCGGCTTATCAAGATTTCTCTGATGTCTTCAGTGAAAAAGCCGCGGATGTCCTGCCGCCCCATAGAGAATGGGATTGTCCCATCGATCTCCTTCCTGGCAAGAAGCCACCTAGGGGGCGTACCTACCCGTTATCTGTTCCCGAAACTGAAGCGATGAGCGACTACATCAGGGAGAATTTACAGAAGGGATTCATTCGTCCTTCATCATCACCCGCTGGTGCAGGCTTCTTCTTTGTTAAAAAGAAGGATGGAGGACTGCGTCCATGCATTGACTACCGGGGTCTCAATGACATTACCATTAAAAATAGTTATCCATTACCACTCATTACCGAATTATTTGACAGAGTTAAAGGAGCCCGCATCTTCACCAAGCTAGATCTCCGCGGTGCCTACAACCTCATCAGAATCCGGAGTGGTGACGAATGGAAGACAGCTTTTAACACTCGAGATGGTCATTACGAGTACCTGGTAATGCCATTCGGGTTGAGTAATGCCCCAGCAGTGTTCCAACACTTTGTGAACGAAATCTTCCGTGACGTTCTGTATAAATACCTCGTTGTTTATCTGGATGATATCCTCATCTTCTCCCAAGATCTTCCCTCTCATCGTCTACAAGTCCGTGAAGTCCTCCGACGTCTTCGTGAGAACCGGCTCTACGGTAAACTATCCAAGTGTACCTTGGAAGTTTCCTCTATACCCTTCCTGGGATATATAATTTCCGGATCGGATCTCCAGATGGACCCGACAAAGTTGGAAGCCATTGCCAATTGGTCCATTCCAAATTCTCTCAAGTCTATTCAGCGGTTCCTGGGATTTGCCAACTACTATAGGAAATTTATTCGGGGATTCTCCACTCTCATCGCTCCTATTACCAACTTAACTCGGAAAGGGGCAGACCATTCCAACTGGTCAGAAGAGGCTTTAGCGGCCTTCCAGAAAATCAAGCTGGCCTTTATGTCTGCTCCAGTTCTGTCCCAGCCAGATGTAAACAGACCGTTCGAGTTGGAGGTGGATGCCTCTACAGTTGGAGTTGGAGCTGTTCTCTCCCAGAAGGGAACTGATGGGAAAATCCACCCCTGTGGATTTTATTCTCGTAAATTCCTCCCTGCAGAAGCTAACTATTCCGTTGGAGATCAAGAACTACTGGCGATTAAGCTGGCCCTCGAGGAATGGAGGTATCTCCTGGAAGGGGCCAAACATCCGTTCAACATCTACACGGATCATAAAAATCTGCTATATTTAAAGGCAGCCCAGTGCCTTAATCCTCGCCAGTCCAGGTGGGCTATGTTTTTCTCACGTTTTAACTTTAAGCTTCATTTCCGCCCAGGTTCGCAGAATGTTAAAGCTGACGCCTTATCCCGATCTATGGAATCCGTAGAGGAAACGTCTGACTCAGTTCCACATTCCATCCTGAGTCCAGTGGTATTTGCTGCATCTCAAGTCTCCCCAGCTCCTCCTCCTGGTAAGACTTTTGTTTCCCCAGAACTCCGTCCCAAGTTGCTGTCTTGGGCCCATCAATCCAAGTTTACTGGTCATCCCGGTGTTCTGAAAACCTTCAAGTTCCTCTCTGAGACATACTGGTGGCCAAAGATGAAAGCTGACATCAAGGATTTCGTGGCATCCTGTCCTAAGTGTGTGCAGCACAAGACTCCTCGTCAGTCTCCAGCAGGTCAGTTACAACCATTGTCTGTTCCTAGTCGCCCTTGGTCACACCTGTCCATGGACTTTATCTCCGACCTTCCTCCTTCTCAAGGATACAATACCATCTGGGTTGTAGTGGACAGATTTACCAAGATGGCCCATTTTGTTCCTCTCCAGGGTCTCCCTTCTGCCCCAAAACTCGCCCAAATCTTCCTACGGGAGATTTTCCGCTTACATGGTCTACCCTCAGAAATAATATTCGACCGAGGTGTACAGTTTGTAGCGAGGTTTTGGAGGGCTCTCTGTTCTGCCATGCAGGTTAAACTGAAGTTCTCGTCATCTTACCACCCTCAGACGAATGGGCAGACAGAGAGGGTAAATCAAGAACTAGAGACATTTTTAAGGTTGTATGTTTCATCTTCTCAGGATGACTGGTTTGATCTGCTCCCATGGGCCGAGTTTGCCCACAACTTCCGCTACCACACTGCTACTGAGACAACTCCATTCTTCGCAGTGTATGGGCAACATCCTCGTGTTCCAGATTTCCAAGAACTCCCTCACATGGATGTTCCTGCTGCCACTACTGCCCTGAGTCAGTTTTCTTCAATCTGGAGGAAGATTCACACTTCTCTCAAAAAGGCCTCCAGCCGGTATAAATACTTTGCTGATCGTAAAAGACGTGCAGTTCCTAGCCTGAAACCTGGGGACAAGGTTTGGCTGTCTACCCGGAACCTCCGTCTTAGGGTCCCGTCTATGAAATTTGCACCACGTTTCATTGGTCCCTTTCCTGTCGAAAGAGTCATCAACCCTGTGGCCTACAAGCTGAAGTTACCACCTTCTCTGCGAATACCTAATGCTTTTCATGTTTCTCTCCTCAGACCTTTAGTCCTGAATCGTTTCCAAAGAGCTCTTCCAGTTGGTCCCAAAGTTCGAACTCAGCGGGGCGTGGAGTTCGAGATTGGCAAGATTCTGGATTCCCGTTGCCGGTATGGACGTCTTCAATACCTTGTCGATTGGTCCGGTTATGGCCCAGAGGAGAGAAGTTGGGTAAATTCGTTGGATGTCCATGCTCCAAGGTTGGTCCGTGTCTTCCATAACACTCATCCTTCCAAGCCACGTGGGTGTTCGGTGCCCACCCTTAAAGGGGGGGGTACTGTCAGGAATCGACTCACCACGGTGACATCTGTCCGCCGCTGCGGACTCCGTCCTGGGTCCCTGCGTTCATCTGTCATCCGCGTCTCTGCCATCAGACGCCATCCTGGGCCTGGGAGCGCTCCTGTGGTGGCGGGCGTGTAGCACGCCGCGTTCCCGCTGGGCCGTGGCATGGGCGCCGCCATGACAGCCTCCAGCAGTCAGCATACGGCGGCCAATCCGGTGCTTGGCCGCACCCACTTTTCCTCACTCCACCAATGACTGTGTAACAAGGGGTATATATGAAGCTGCAGGATCAGTCTGCAGGCATCCTGAACTTTGTGTCACTCCCGCGACTCATGTGTAAGGATCTGGTTCCTGTTTCCTCCGTGTACCTGGATACCTACCTGCTGTTCCGTGTTCCTGGCTATCTACTTAAGACTCTGTACTCCTGGTTACTTCTCACAGCTCCGTGGAACTACAAGCCCCAGCAATACCTGCTTCCATCTACAGGCTTCACACTCACCACCATCTCTGTGTGCTTCAGCCTAGCAGTAGAGACTGACTCCAGGTGTGTTCCATCTCTCCACCTGTGATGCAGCTTGCATGCTGCCAGTGCCTCATCACCTGCACTGTGGACATAGTCAGACTCCTGCCTCTGCTACCAGGTTTGCCATACAACACCATCTCTGCTGGTTCCATGTTTTAATCTGCTCTGGTTCCCATACCAGAATATTCTCATCTGTTATCATCACTACCGGTTATCATTTCATCAGTCACCATTCATTTTGTTACCATAGACTTTCAGCTGCCACGCTGTACAATTGACATTTGCATTTCCTACTGTTATTTTCTGCTGCCGTTTTGTGAACCATCTGTCTAATAAATATCATTGCGCTCATGCGCAGAAACATAATCCAGCCTCCTCGTTTTCTCCCATCCACCTCCACTGACCCACTAGCGCCCCCTCCGGGGACACAGACAAAACCAAGTCTGACACAGGACCTGTTACAACAAGGGCCCTGTCTGTTCCAAGACTTACCGCGGCTGCGTTTGACGGCATGGCGGTTGAACGCCGGATCCTAGCGGAAAAAGGCATTCCGGATGAAGTTATTCCTACGCTGATAAAGGCTAGGAAGGATGTGACAGCAAAGCATTATCACCGTATATGGGGAAAATATGTTGCTTGGTGTGAGGCCAGGAAGGCCCCTACAGAGGAATTCCAGCTGGGTCGATTCCTGCACTTCCTACAGTCAGGAGTGACTATGGGCCTGAAATTAGGGTCCATAAAGGTCCAGATTTCGGCCCTATCCATTTTCTTCCAAAAGAACTGGCTTCACTGCCTGAGGTTCAGACGTTTGTTAAGGGAGTGCTGCATATTCAGCCCCCTTTTGTGCCACCAGTGGCACCTTGGGATCTTAACGTGGTGTTGAGTTTCCTGAAATCCCACTGGTGTGAGCCACTTAAGACCGTGGAGCTAAAGTATCTCACGTGGAAAGTGGTCATGCTGTTGGCCTTAGCTTCGGCTAGGCGTGTGTCAGAATTGGCGGCTTTGTCATGTAAAAACCCCTATCTGGTTTTCCATATGGATAGGGCAGAATTGCGGACTCGTCCGCAATTTCTGCCAAAGGTGGTGTCATCCTCTCATTTGAACCAACCTATTGTGGTGCCTGCGGCTACTGGTGACTTGGAGGATTCCAAGTTGCTTGACGTAGTCCGGGCTTTGAAGATTTATGTGACCAGAACGGCTGGAGTCAGGAAGACTGACTCGCTGTTTGTCCTGTATGCATCCAACAAGCTGGGTGCTCCTGCTTCAAAGCAAACTATTGCTCGCTGGATCTGTGGCACGATTCAGCAGGCTCATTCTGCGGCTGGGTTGCCGCATCCAAAATCAGTGAAAGCCCATTCCACGAGAAAGGTGGGCTCTTCTTGGGCGGCTGCCCGAGGGGTCTCGGCATTACAGCTTTGCCGAGCTGCTACTTGGTCGGGTTCAAACACATTTGCAAAGTTCTACAAGTTTGATACCCTGGCTGAGTAGGACCTTGAGTTTGCCCATTCGGTGCTGCAGAGTCATCCGCACTCTCCCGCCCGTTTGGGAGCTTTGGTATAATCCCCATGGTCCTTACGGAGTCCCCAGCATCCACTAGGACGTTAGAGAAAATAAGATTTTACTCACCGGTAAATCTATTTCTCGTAGTCCATAGTGGATGCTGGGCGCCCGTCCCTAGTGCGGATTGTCTGCAATACGTGTATATAGTTATTGCTCACTAAAGGGTTATGTTATGGGGCATCAGTTGAGTGATGCTTGTTTGTTGTTCATACTGTTGACTGGGTATGTTATCACGAGTTATACGGTGTGATTGGTGTGGCTGGTATGAGTCTTACCCTGGATTCCAAAATCCTTTCCTTGTAATGTCAGCTCTTCCGGGCACAGTTTCCTTAACTGAGGTCTGGAGGAGGGACATAGAGGGAGGAGCCAGTGCACACCAGGTAGTACTAAATCTTTCTTTAGAGTGCCCAGTCTCCTGCGGAGCCCGTCTATTCCCCATGGTCCTTACGGAGTCCCCAGCATCCACTACGGACTACGAGAAATAGATTTACCGGTGAGTAAAATCTTATTTTATTTAGGTGGGATCGGGCATTTACCATATTTTCTTTTGTAACCTGCACCCTCCCTTTAGTTAGGAAAGATTGGGCCAGTATAAAAGAGAAAAAGGAAAAAAAAAAATGTAAATAAATAAATCTTCATGGAGCAGGAGCTCCCTTCTGTGCTTGTACCTCATAGGCACAATTTTCAAAACTGAGGGAGGAGGGCTGTGAAGGGGGAGGAGCCGGCTGTGCAGACAATGCTAATTTTAGTTTGTGCCACACCTCCGGTTGCAAACTTCACACCCCTTATGTCTATGGATGCTCCAGTGTTCCCTAGTGGATGAAAGAGAAATAACAGTCAGGAGCAGGTTGGTTGGTACTTTATCAGCTTGGATTAATCTAGCCCTTAGGGGTATATTCAATTCAAGTCGGATCCATTTCGACATGAATTTGTCGTAATGGATCCGATAGGACCTATTCAATGACCAGCAGGGAAATGGGGGAGAGCAGCGCCTACAGCAGCGTAGCTGGAGGATGGGGCACTGCCGCCAGACCTCAAAGCAGCATCCACCCGGCTCCAGCAAGCGCGACCTCGCTTGCTGGAGCCGGGAGGACGCTGCCGTGAGCGGCGGTGGTGCCCCATTCTCCGGCTATGCTGCTGTAGCCGTTGCTCTCCCCAGTCTCCCCACTGCTCTCCCTCAGCACCCTCATCTCCATCCACCTTTTTTTAAAGTCGGATTGAGATGGTCGGAAACGAGGTCAAAACCTGTCTGATTTGGACCCATTTCCGACAGAAGCACGCGGATCAGCAGTTATTCTGCCGATCCACAAGCTTTCTGACTAGTCGAATTCCTTGACTTGTCAGATAAAAAAAACGGGGATTGAATAGGTCGGAGCCCCTTCTGACCTGTAAGCCATCTTTCCGACAAGACGGCAGTTTTGACTTCAATTGAATATACCCCTAAGTGAGAAAAAGGGAATGCCTATTCCTACTTGCTCCCAGAAAGGATATTAGGGGTCATTCCGAGTTGATCGTAGCCAGCAACTTTTTGCTGCTGCTGCTGCGATCAACTAATCCCCGCCTATGGGGGAGTGTATTTTAGCATAGCAGGGCTGCGATCACTTGTGCAGCCGTGCTATGCTTAAAAATTTTCCTGCAAAACAAGACCAGCCCTACAGCTACTTACCCAGTGCGACGGATCCAGCGATGAAGGTCCTGGTCAGACATCCGCCGTCCGTTCGCCTGGACACGCCTGCGTTCTTCTTACCACTCCCTGAAAACGGCCTCCAACGGTGAGTATCTGCCCCGGACCGCCTCTCCGCTGTCAATCTTCTTTCCGTCCAGCGTTGCGTCTTTTTTTCACGCTAGGCGCTCCGTTGCCTGGCGACATCTGTCGACGGGCAACGGTGCGCACATGCTCAGTTCTGACCCGTTTGCACTGCAGCGAACAACTGCTGCGTGCGAACGTGTCAGAATGACCCCCATTATGTCATTCCCTGGTACCCTCCACATTCTTCACTGACTATAACAGGGACTGCATATGATTTAGTATAAACCACTCATCAGGAAAATTGCCTATAAAGATACCTGTAATGTAGTTTCATAATAGAAGATTGGGTGGAGTCATCTAAATAGTCCACAGTTTTTATAACGATATACACCCTTCTCAATGTCCGTGAGGGTGGTATCCAGATTATAGGTCAACAATAAAAAGGTCGACAATCAATAGGTGGACCACTAATGGTTAACACGCACTAAGCTCAACAAGTTGACATGTAAAAAGTAGACAGTACAAAAGGTCGATAGGTTCAAATAGTCAACACATATTGTTGACACAATTTTTTGTTTTTTTACAATATTCAACTTTTTAATATTTTACCATCCACATGGATTGGGAATAGTAACCTGTGCCGAAAGAAGCGAGCCATGCAAGGGGACGTGGCACCCTAAGTTTTTTTTTAACAGAAAAGTGACAAAACACTCAAAAAAACAAAATTAAATTGTGTCAACCTTTATTGGTGTCGATCTTTTCACCCAGTCAACCTTTTCCAGTGGGATGTCGACCTATTGACCCTGCTGACCTTTTGATACTGTCAACCACTTAAGGGAAGATTGTACACATTTTTAGGGTAGATCTAATGATCCACACCTCGGGAGGGTCATCCTCCTGTCTAAGGGCCAGATTCAGCATGGATCGCAAAAGCAAAATCTTTCTCTAATGGGCAAAACCATGTGCACTGCAGGTGGGGCAGATGTAACATGTGCAGAGAGAGTTAGATATGGGTGGGGTGTGTTCAGACTGAAATCTAAATTGCAGTGTAAAAATAAAGCAGCCAGTATTTACCCTGCACAGAAACAATATAACCCACCCAAATCTAACTCTCTCTGCACATGTTACATCTGCCCCACCTGCAGTGCACATGGTTTTGCCCATTAGAGATTTTGCTTTTGCAATCCATGCTGAATTAGGCCTAAAATACAGAGACTGAAGTAAAATAGATTTTACTGTGCCAGGAAAAGGCCTCTTAGACAAAATAAGTGTAAATATGGGGAGAAGTATTTTGCCAGCAGTGCCGTACCAGGGCTCCAGAGCGCCCTGTACCGGCCTCATCCCCTAAGCGCATGACGTTGCATAGAGGAGACGGGGCCGCCGGCACAGGTAAGTGCAACAGATGCAGGGGCCATTGGGCAGCCCAGTGCTCTGTGCGTTTTTCGCTGCTCACCCCTTCCCCTATTTACAGCCCTGGTCCTAAGTTCCAGTTATTAAAATTGAAGCAAAGCATAGCTAAGGGGTCACGGTGAAGAGTAAGATGTGTGTTGAAATTAAGAATTGAGAGTACCTTATCCAGGAATCTGCTAATTTTCCTACACTCCCAAAATTGATGATAAAAACCTACCCTCAGGTGCTGACACTTCAAGCAAAAACCTGACTCTTTTAATACCATATATTTCCTCCGACCCGGACACAAAACTGCTCTATGAAGCTAGGCTGCGTAGGCAGAGGGCAACCCTAAACATGTGAAAGCATCACCGCTGTGCGATGCTTTTGCATGTTTACCGGGGGGGCTGGATCCGGCATGCGGTGCGGACTTGCCCTGTGCTGGGCGTCCCCCCTACATGTCAGAGTAAAGCGATTTTTCACACATCTGTGATCCATGTTGAATTAGGCCCTGAATGCAATGTCTGACTTGCAAACACACCGGTCACTGAGGAGGAGTCGGCTGTCCAGGCAGACTCTGGAAGCAGCCCTGCATCTCTGGGAATGCTGGCCATGCCTCCGGAGTGATGTAACGGGGGATTCCAATGAGGCCACACCCTCTCCCCATGAGGCCACACCCACAGATAGTATTAAATGCGGTCTTACCGTTGGATCACAGATTTTATAGATAGTGTGAGCAACATGTTTTTCCATAGACTAAACAGGGACTCAAAGTGAGCTTTCTGCTGGAGATATAGAGATTTAAGGTGCAGGGGAGATGAGTATTTATAAGAGTGATAAGAAGCCGTGACTGCTTCCTGGGAGAAGAAAGATTTTTATTGTGTTGCTTAATAAAAGGAAATAATTTCCGCTCTAAGAACCGCCTTCGGGTCTGCTCCTGGTAGCTGAACATAATAGTGTCCCATGTGGATTCAAGAATACTGCAGATTTCAGGCGAATTCGACAAGTATGCCAGAAAAAGCCATAACTAAGACCTGCCCCGAAATGAGAGGGCAGAAAAGAGGCAAAGTAAGCCGCATAAGAGCGGGGTCTGATAAACATACAGACTCAATATATGCAGAAAGGACATTGGGCAAAAAAATATTAGAGACCAAAATTTAGTTGATTCTGGATAAAGTGCCGCAGATAAGCAAGTATACTGAGTTATCCATAAGGTGTAAGACTCTCAAAGCATCTGTCAAGTGGTTATGCAAATAATGGGATACCCAGCTTATACTTATTGACTGAGGAGGAGGCCGGGCATGGTCTTACCATTTTAGGAGAGGCTGGAATATTAAAATTACCACTCACTACAAGGGTAGAATCAAAGTAGATCTACAGTGCTAAAGTATTCACCTCCCTTGGCTTTTTACCGATTTTGTTACATTACAACCTGTAATTTATTTATTTTTTTCTTCCGAATTTTATGTGATGGATCTGCACAAAATAGTCTAAGTTGGTGAAGTGAAATGAGAAAAATGTATATAAAAAATATTTTTTGTAAATAAAACTTTGAAAATTAGCATGTGCATATGTATTCACCCGCTTTGCTATCAAGCCCCTCAAAAGTTCTGGTGCAACCAATTACCTTCAGAAGTCACATAATTAGTGAAATGAAGTCCACCTGTGTGCAATCTAAGTGTCACATGATCTGTCAGTATAAACACACCTTTTCTGAAAGGCCCCGGAGGCAGCAACACCACTAAGTAAGAGGCATCGCACCATGAAGACCAAGGAGCTCTCCAAACAAGTCAGGGACAAAGTTGTTGAGAAGTACAGGTCAGGGTTGGGTTATAAAAAAATATGCAAATCTTGGATGATCCCCCGGTTCACCATCAAATCCATCATCTTCAAATGAAAAGAACATGGTACCACAACAAACCTGCCAAGAGAGGGCCAGCCACCAAAACTGACAGACCAGGCAAGGAGGGCATTAATCAGAGAGGCAGCACAGAGACCAAAGGTAACCCTGTAGGAGCTGCAGAGTTCCACAGCAGAGACTGGTGTATCTGTGCATGTGACCACAATAAGCCGTACACTCCATAGAGCTGGGCTTTATGGAAGAGTAGGCAGAAAAAAGCCATTACTTAGTGTTAAGAATAAGAAGGCATGTTTTGAGTTTGCCAAAAGGCATGTGGACGACTCCCCAAATGTATGGAGGAAGGTGCTCTGGCCAGATGAGACTTAAATTGAACTTTTTGGCCACCAAGGAAAACGCTATGTCTGGCACAAAGCCAACACATCCCATCACCCCAAGAACACCATCCCCACAGTGAAACATGGTGGTGGCAGCATCATGCTGTGGGGATGTTTTTCAGCAGCAGGGACTGGGAAACTGTTTTGAGTCGAGGGAAAGATGGATGGTGCTAAATACAGGAATATTCTTGAGTAAAACCTGTTTCAGTCTGCCTGTGATTTGAGACTGGGGGGTAAATTTACTAAGATTCGTATTTTCCCGTTTCAGGTCAAAGTTCAATCACGAATGACATCGAAAGTGTAAAACTGCAACTTTTTGAATTTGTTACGATGGATTTACTAAGCTGTCGTATTCGGGTTTTTCTTTTCTTCCGATGTCGATGTCATTCGTGTTTTTTTTGTGTTTTTTACGGCAGTGATTAGCAAAACACTGCCGACTTTTTTACAATTAATCTCGGCCGGATCTGTGTGATCCGTGCTGGGGTTCTATTTTTTTTTTTTTTTCAATTAAACACTGTAAAATTTTAAAAAAAAATTGCGTGGGGTCCCCCCTCCTAAGCATAACCAGCCTCGGGCTCTTTGAGCCGATCCTGGTTGCCGAAATATGGGGAAAAAAATGACAGGGGTTCCCCCATATTTAAGCAACCAGCATCGGGCTCTGCGCCTGGTCCTGGTTCCAAAAATACGGGGGACAAAAAGAGTAGGGGTCCCCCGTATTTTTAAAACCAGCACCGGGCTCCACTAGCTGGACAGATAATGCCACAGCCGGGGGTCACTTTTATATAGTGCCCTGCGGCCGTGGCATCAAAAATCCATCTAGTCACCCCTGGCCGGGGTACCCTGGGGGAGCGGGGACCCCTTCAATCAAGGGGTCCCCCCCCCCCCAGCCACCCAAGGGCCAGGGGTGAAGCCCGAGGCTGTCCCCCCCCATCCAATGGGCTGCGGATGGGGAGGCTGATAGCCTTTGTTGTAAAAGAAAAGATATTGTTTTTAGTAGCAGTACTACAAGGCCCAGCAAGCCTCCCCCGCATGCTGGTACTTGGAGAACCACAAGTACCAGCATGCGACGGAAAAACGGGCCCGCTGGTACCTGTAGTACTACTACTAAAAAAATACCCAAAAAAAGACAAGACACACACACACCGTGAAAGTATAATTTTATTACATACATACACACATACATACATACTTACCTTAAGTTCCCACGCAGGTCGGTCCTCTTCTCCAGTAGAATCCAAGGGGTACCTGTTGAAGAAATTATACTCACGAGATCCAGGGGTCCAGGCTCCTCGGGAAATCCAGGGGTAATCCACGTACTTGAAAAAAATAACAAAACGGTGTCCCGACCACGAACTGAAAGGGGACCCATGTTTGCACATGGGTCACCTTTCCACGAATGCCAGAAACCCACTTTGACTTCTGTCTAAGTGGGTTTCTTCAGCCAATCAGGGAGCGCCACGTTGTAGCACTCTCCTGATCAGCTGTGTGCTCCTGTCCTCACTGACAGGCAGCACACGGCAGTGTTACAATGTAGCGCCTATGCGCTACATTGTAACCAATGATGGGAACTTTCTGCCCTGCGGTTGACCTAAAGTGACGTCACCGCTGAGCAGAAAGTTCCCAGCATTGGTTACAATGTAGCGCATAGGCGCTACATTGTAACACTGCCGTGTGCTGCCTGTCAGTGAGGACAGGAGCACACAGCTGATCAGGAGAGTGCTACAACGTGGCGCTCCCTGATTGGCTGAAGAAACCCACTTAGACAGAAGTCAAAGTGGGTTTCTGGCATTCGTGGAAAGGTGACCCATGTGCAAACATGGGTCCCCTTTCAGTTCGTGGTCGGGACACCGTTTTGTTATTTTTTTCAAGTACGTGGATTACCCCTGGATTTCCCGAGGAGCCTGGACCCCTGGATCTCGTGAGTATAATTTCTTCAACAGGTACCCCTTGGATTCTACTGGAGAAGAGGACCGACCTGCGTGGGAACTTAAGGTAAGTATGTATGTATGTGTGTATGTATGTAATAAAATTATACTTTCACGGTGTGTGTGTCTTGTCTTTTTTGGGGTATTTTTTTAGTAGTAGTACTACAGGTACCAGCGGGCCCGTTTTTCCGTCGCATGCTGGTACTTGTGGTTCTCCAAGTACCAGCATGCGGGGGAGGCTTGCTGGGCCTTGTAGTACTGCTACTAAAAACAATATCTTTTCTTTTACAACAAAGGCTATCAGCCTCCCCATCCGCAGCCCATTGGATGGGGGGGGGACAGCCTCGGGCTTCACCCCTGGCCCTTGGGTGGCTGGGGGGGGGGGGACCCCTTGATTGAAGGGGTCCCCACTCCCCCAGGGTACCCCGGCCAGGGGTGACTAGTTGGATTTTTGATGCCACGGCCGCAGGGCACTATATAAAAGTGACCCCCGGCTGTGGCATTATCTGTCCAGCTAGTGGAGCCCGGTGCTGGTTTTAAAAATACGGGGGACCCCTACTCTTTTTGTCCCCCGTATTTTTGGAACCAGGACCAGGCGCAGAGCCCGATGCTGGTTGCTTAAATATGGGGGAACCCCTGTCATTTTTTTTCCCATATTTCGGCAACCAGGATCGGCTCAAAGAGCCCGAGGCTGGTTATGCTTAGGAGGGGGGACCCCACGCAATTTTTTTTGAAAAAATAAGCACTTTCCCACCCCTTCCCACTGATATACATGCACGGATCTCATGGATCCGTGCATGCCTATCCAATCACGAATAAAAAAAAAAGGTCTGTTTTTTTTTAGCACTTTTTTACGAGTTGTAATTTTTCACGGCAGTGTTTGTTTTTTTTTTGCTTTGCACTTCTTAGTAAATGACCGAGATTCATACTTAAACAGCCGCGTTTTGACCGATGGTGTATTCATTCGTAATTTTTTACTTGGACTTGCAAAAAATTACGAATGCCCTCATCTCTGCCGTGATTAGTGTTTAGTAAATTACCGAGATGACACTTTGATGAAAAAACGGCATCTCGGTCAAAATCGGGAGCTTAGTAAATTTCCCCCTGGGTCGGAGGTTCACCTTCCAGCAGGACAATGACCCGAAGCATACTGCTAAAGCAACACTCGAGTGGTTTAAGGGGAAACATTTAAATGTGTTGGAATGGCCTAGTCAAAGCCCAGATCTAAATCCAATTGAGAATCTGTGGTCAGACTTGAAGATTGCTGTTCACAAGCGGAAACCATCCAACATGAAGGAGCTGGAGCTGTTTTGCCTTGAGGAATGGGCAAATATCCCAGTGGCAAGATGTGGCAAGCTCATAGAGACTTATCCAAAGCGACTTGCAGCTATAATTGCTGCAAAAGGAGGCTCTACCAAGTACTGACTTTAGGGGGGTGAACAGTTATGCGCGCTGAAGTTTTCTGTTATTTTGTCCTCTTTGTTGTTTGCTTCACAATAAAAAAAAAATAAAACATCTTCAAAGTTGTAGGCATGTTCTGTGAATGAAATGATGCAGACCTTCAAACAATCCATTTTAATTCCAGGTTGTGAGGCAACAAAACACGAAAAATGCAAAGGGGTGAATACTTTAGCAAGGCACTGTATAATTAAGAAAGCAAAGATTGGAAAAGGGTCTTAATACACACTGGGAGCATATCAATTACAGAATACATAACAAGAACTTTAACGAGAACATTCAACTGTGACATCCAATATGACAAATCGCTCCTCGGGGTCAATTACATTAAAATGTGTCTGGAGCAGTAAAAATGTTCTTATGAGGATGACAAGATCCCTCACTTTGAGGTGTAGGTGGCAGAACTTTACATTTAGACATATTAGGGGCATATTTATCAAAGCTATGAGAGTGATAAAGCACCAACCAATCAGCTCCTGGCTTACATTTTTCAAACACAGCCTTTAAAATGACAGTTAGGAGCCAATTGGCTGGTACTTTATCGGTCTCCATTTTCTCTGTCTCCAGTCTATGATAACTACCCCCCTAAGTTTCTCAATTTCTTTAAGAAGCAGTTGCGTTTTATTGTAATAGGGATATATATTGCTATGCAATTTGTTCAGATACAATCCAGAATTTTTTGCGCTTAATAGGCAAATTTATATACCTATAGTCCCAGAACTAATTTTGGCGGTAGCCATGGCTTACAGTATAGGAATGAAAGCAAAATTACAAATAAAAACACACAACTCAGCGGGTTTAAATACACCATCTGAAAGGGAGGGGAAGGGCCAAATAACAGGGGAGGTGGGACCAGCATTATAGCACATTTATTGTTCCTATCCATGGGCAAACAGCTCTGAAGGGCCCCATGGTACTGTATGTTGGAAACTGCTAAAGATAAAACGGAGCGAGCTGTACCATCCCACAATCTTTTTTGTTGCACTAAAACACCCTCCATATAACTTAAATCTAAGGGAACGGTTGATCTCAGACGCTGTTGGGGCCATTTGGTTTTACAGAGGGGTTAAAGTAAGTGAGAATCTAAGCCTGTCAGATACATGACTGCTATCCACTGTATCTGGATGTTACGGAGCCGGGCAGGAGGCTAGTGGTGAGATGGGAAGCTGCCAGCATCTGTCAGACAACCGGTAGCAAAGGAGAGTTATCGCCCTCCCTGTACTAAGGAGCCACAAGCATGGGAACCAATGCCAGGATAAAGGGTTCTACCCAGAGGCACTAGGAGAGAGCCAGTCATTGCAGCACAGATATGGAAGCTGGACATAGTGACTGGTGGGGAGGCTATGACTTCTACGAGACTAGACATAGAATGGATGTTACAGCAAGAACCAGCACTGGAGGTGAGTGATAGGCTGAGCGCAGCCCGGTATGTGCTGACCTGAGAGTCTTTGACAGTAAAGTCCAGGTACAATCTCTGCTGGTCAGTGCAGGTAAATGGCCCAGGGCTGCAAGTTACTTCCAAATAGCCCTAAATTATCAGTAGGAAATATGTGTGATCTGAGAAAATCCTGTAACTACGCTGCAGTGACAGGACAGGAGTATTACCTCATACAACCTGTGTACTCACATCAAATCACACAGAGATCACAGGAACGCCTGTATGGGGGCCAGAGATGCCTCTAACATCACATGCACTCTCTAATAATGGTCTCGTGTATTTCTAAGCATCAGGAGCGACAGTGCCCAGCCCATCAGGGGGTGTAGCAGTAGCCTATAGCCCTCCCCCTTCGGATGGATACAGTTTCCTCATTAGATATACGGACAGATGAGGTTATAGAACAATCGTTGGCAATATGAAGCATCACCGGCATAGCCCAACTCTGTGCTCCTGACCTGACCAGCTGACATACTATGCACTTATACAGCTGGGGATAATATGAATGGTGAGCAGCCATCTTTCAGGTCACATGACCACTTGGTACACTGCAGCACAGCCAATTAAAAGGGGAGAAAAGAGCAGCGTACCTTTGCTTTTCCCCCCTCATCTATGGGCTCAGTCTGTGCAGTATATATATATATATATATATATATATATATAGACGTGTGGTAGATAGCATCTGCGGGGGTCTGACCTTCACAAGATGGCCTGTGGGTGAGGCCTGACTGGCATGATCACATGCGAAATATGAGACCTGAGGGCATGTGGCGTTTTGTGGCAAGCGTCAGGTTATGGATCTTTTCGGATGAGTGATGTGGCAGTGTCAAGTTCATTTTGGGCCTGTATTTTCATTATATAAATTAAAGGTAATGTGTGGTCCTTTTGGAAGTTGGAATATATTGGATTCCCCATTAAAGGTGAAGAATAAGAGGCTTCCATAGTGACAGAACAAGGAGAATATGTGACTCTCTGTAATAAGTGATTACTACTCACCTGTGCTGATATCTGTAGGGATTTCCTCCTCCTTACACTGATGATCACCTCTCACATACGTCTCTTCTTCTTCCTCTATAACTTCTATCTTAATATCACTAAAATCTTCATCCTAAACAAACCCCCCAAAAAATAAACAATTTATTAATGACTAATTACATTTATTGAAATTAGAGAGTAAACTATCAGAGTATTATGCTGGGTATAGACTGTATGATATATATCGTCCAGTGCATCTGCACGTATACGCACGATATAGCTGTCCACATTGTTTACAGATATAAATCGCACCAGCCATGCGGCATGGCAAATGCAATATATTATTCAGCTATATCGCACACATCTGCCTGTGTGTGCAGATGACCGACACATATGCTGGCCACAGGAACATGTGAAAATGACATAACTGGTTCCTGCGGCCAGACATATTGGACCTGATTCAGATCCGGTGGCAAGGCGGCTACTGGACGCACAATGGTCAATGTTTTCTTACTGTACATGCATCTTAGCCACATATCTGATTGCACGCGCAGCCAGTGAATTGCGATGGGTGTTCGCACCGAGGAATTAGTCGCAGAGTGAGTGACAGAAAGACAGCATTTGGGGGTGGTAACGGGGAGTGGTCGGACAATTGCAGGCATGTCCTGGCCGTTCAGACGCAGTTTCCTGACTATGCATAAATTAACAGCTGCAATCTTATTTGCTACCGGAGAACCCTCAGCATCCTGGGGGAGCAGCTCACCCTGTGCCTCTAAAGAGGCACTCAGACTCTGCAACATGACCCGACCTGCGGCGATGGTACCAATGTATCAGCAATTATACCCTGTTGGACGGAGATGACGCAACAGCGGTGGGCGTCCCTATGCTATGGTTAGCTTCTGCCCATATTAGCATACAATCACAATTGCTTACAGCAAAAAATAGCAACAGAAGCAGCAAGAACACCCACACCTGAATCCTTCCCATTGTGCGGTCAATGTATAGGTGTGTATGGTTACTAAAACTGGTTGCTCACTTGGCCACTGTATCGGTCAGGCCTATATCCCACATAAGGCACACACAGCTGTTCTACAGATAATATATGTATTTGGCGAGACCCTAAATCCCACCTACCTGATCCTCCTGTGGGGTCCTGTGATTCTCCTCTGTACTGTCCTGTGTATATGGAGGACGGGGACATCTCTCTGGGGTATCTCTATTACTGGGTCCATCTGTAGGAGACACACAGTGACTGAGTACATTGTATATATGTGATTATCAGGTGATGTGTGTACAGCAACCTAAGCAACATATACCATGATAGGGAAAGCAGGAATGACACTTCCCTGCAAATGCTGCAGCCTAATGCTGGGCAGGGTGTATTGTGATTACTGTCATGTCTGACTTGCCTCTAATTTTGTCTCTTAAGTAACCGAAATCAAGACATATTGTTATTTGAATTCCCTGGTGCAGGATAATGTGTGTCGACCATTGTCATGTCAACTTTTTGACCCTGTCGACCTACTGACTGTAGACCTTTTGACAGTCTGTCATCCACGACCCGTTTCTGTACCTACAGTAATCCTCTTCTTTCAGTCCACTGGGGCACACTAGATACTGTGGGGAGTGGAGGTGCAGTACAGGAACTTGGGCCCTTTAAATCAAACCCCAGTCACTTCATGGGAGCTCAGTATTTTATAACAAAGTCCCAAAGAACAGAGCTAGGAACGCCAAGAGGAAGAAGAGAGAACAACGTTCTCTAATGAGAGCCACAATATTAATAAGCGTAACAGAAAGAGAAACATACCAGACAAAAAGCGTAATGTTAGGGTGTCCAGTGTCCCCCGATGGACTGAGCTAAAAAAATGTAACATTAGTGCAAATATTCCAGTCGGGAGCCATACATCCAACTGTGGACCTAAAGATGTCCCTGAGGGAGGGCAAAGCTCAGACATTTTGCAGCACATTTCATCCACGTTGGCACCTCTGGGTTGCAAAGTATAAAATCTGTAGAAGATTGTGATGGTGTTACATCAAAAACTAGGTGGCAGCCCAGCATAGCTATTAAGCAGAGGACTTGTGCCGCACTGCCCAGTAAGCCTCCATCAATATGATGGAACGTGCCCTCAGAAGTTCTGTGCAGGCCCTGTCACCCCTGTTCTAATGAAGAGAACAGGCAGAGCGGAAGGCAGCATTGAGGGACTAACACGGACTCAAGCTTGTACTGCAGACAAGGTGCTCCTCTCAGCAGGCTGACCCCCACGTATCAGCAAGCTTCTGAAAAACTTCCTTGAGATGGGTCCATTTTCCTGGATAAAAGGTGCGATTGCTCTGGACCAGCTTTGAAGGTCTTCTATCCCCAGGATAAAAACCAGTGTCATGTCTAGAGATTTTGGCTCTGTCTCTGTTAGGATTCTCCCATGGCATGGGAATCAGTAGTACCCTGCTATGTCTGGGAGGATCTTGAGTGTCCTTCTTCACCAAAATAGGGTCCTGAGATGAAAGCAATGAGAATCACTCCACACTAAATGGATGCTAAGGGCCTAATTCAGACCTGATCGCTGCTGTGCGAAATCGCAAGGCGGACGATTATCGAACGACTGTGCATGTGTACCGATCGTAATGCACAGGCGTGAGGCCAAACTGCGAACAATTCCTGCATCTTTTTGATCGCTAGGAGAACGCAGATTGATTGACAGGAAGCGGACATTTGTGGGTGGTAACTGGCCATTTTCTGAGAGTGTCAGGAAGAACGCAGGCGTTCCCAAGTGTCATCAGGGCGGGCGTGTGACGTCAGCTCCGGCCAGATCAGCCTGATCATGTCGCACTGTAGGAGTAGGTCCTGAGCTACGCACATTGTAAAAATCATTCGATGGTGAGCGAGTTGTGACTGGATTTGCAGCTAACCAGCTTTTGCAAATCTTTCACACGGTATACACAGACTTGCACGGGGCGAATTTTCACTCTGGCTGGTCGGTGACTATCCGGTCGCAAACCTCTGCAGATTCGCAGAGGTGAGATTAGGTCTGAATTAGGCCCTAAGACTCCACCTTTAATCCACAGACCGCATAACAAGACAGACCTTCAGCCTAAAAGACCTGCATACAGTAGGCTGTCACAATCTTCAAGACCTGATGGGAGAACTGGTGTCTTCTGCTAGGAGAAAACAAATGAGTCAGTACTCAACTTCTGATCCTGAAGTAACCAGCCCTGCTTCCAGGAAAATCGACCAGCTGGTGCGGTAAACCATTAACCCATGAGCCCTTGCACCCTAATACTGCTCTATGGTTGTCAGTTTCAAAGGGTTCAAAATGCTTGTAGTTTGGATGGAAATTATATATACCTCTCGTACTGTATGACAAGAGGTGACAAGTTCCACAGTCCCACAGTGAGAGTAATCACATCAAGGGGGGTCATTCTGACCCGATCGCACGCTGCAGTTTATCGCAGCGGTGTGATCGGGTCAGAACTGCGCATGCGCTGGCACCGCAGTGCTTCGGCGCATGCCAGACGGCCGAAGGCCATCGGTCCGCTACGATCGCCTCTGCCTGATTGACAGGCAGAGGCAGTCGCTGGGCGGAAGGGGGGGGCGGAACGGCGGCGTTTGGCCGCCGTTTCATGGGCGCGGTCCTGCCAACGCATGCGTGGCCGGACCTAAAGGGGGGGGCGGACCGCAGCGGCTGCGTGACGTCACTTGCAGCCGATGCGGGACGGGGAGCGACGAGTAGCTCCCGGCCAGCACGCTAAAGCTGCGCTAGTCGGGAGCTACTCTTGAAGTGCAAAGGCATCGCCACTGTGTGATGCCTTTGCACTTCAGCGGGGGGCCGGCACTGACATGTGCGGCGGACTAGCCCTGTGCTGGGCGTCCCCCCGCATGTCAGTGTGAATGATCGTAGCTGTGCTAAATTTAGCACAGCTACGATCATCTCGAAATGACCCTCTATGTGCAGAAATATCACCTTTGTTGGCGTTTGCGCCCTCCTTATGGGCTGGTCAGTTCTTCAAGGTTAAAAAGATAGCAAAACCAAGGTTAGATATCATCCCCCAAACCATATGAGTTATCAGTTATCCAAAAATATACCTGTTCTTTAATTAGCCTGACAAAATTGAATGTAAAATCATTAAATAATACTTAAAGGTAATATGTGGTCCTTTTGAGGTTGGATTATATTGGATTGCCCATCAGAGGTATAGAATAGAAGAATGCTGTAGTGACGGAACAAGGAGAATATGTGACTCTTCACTGTAATAACAAGTGGTTATTACTCACCTGTGCTGATATCTGTAGGGATTTCCTCCTCCTTACACTGCTGATCATCCCTCACATACGCCTCTTCTTCTCCATCTGTATCTTCTACCTTAATAGTTTTTAGAGCTTCACCCTAATTAACCCACAAAACAATAAAATAACTCTTTAATAACGTTTGATATCATTTAATGAGATTAAACAGAATATCAGAGTATTAAACACACACAGCTTCTCTAGATCATTAAGTAACAGTCACACTGATATTTGGTGAGACCCTAAATCCCACCTACCTGATCCTCCTGTGGGGTCCTGTGATTCTCCTCTGTACAGTCCTGGGAATAGTGAGGACGGGGACATCTCTCTGGGGTATCTCTGCTACTGGGTCCATCTGTAGGAGACACACAGAGACTGAGTACATTGTGTATATGTGACTATCAGATAGGTAGAGACTAGATCTGGTCACATGGCCTGTGATGTCACCGGCTAACATTTACGGAAGGGGAACTAGACGCTTCCCTATCAGATATTATGTCTGTATGTATGTAGGGGGTCCCCATACCTGCTCTCCTCTGTACAATAAATAAATGTCTCCTCTCACCCAGTGACGTGAAGGGCCGGTGATTCTCCATCATCATCACGTCCTAGCACCGACCTCTGTGTGCTCTGTTTTTTCTTAATGTATATTGGGTGAAGACGCTGCTGAGCACAGGACAAACAGTAACCCAGATTAGCGTCATCTCTGTACTGTGCTTCCTCCTCCCATCCGCTGGTAGAACGGGGGCTCTCTCGTGTACTGTACATGATAGTAACCGACAATGGTCATACAATTGTATCCATAGAAGATCTCACAGAAGCTGGAGTCCAAACATTATATAATAATGTAAGATGCAATCTCCTGATATTTACACAGTGTGGCAGCGTATATGTCTGACTGAGTCACAGTGATAGGAGGCAGCCTCTATAAAACACAAGGAGCTTCCAGGACTGGAGTCACCCATACAAGTCACCCCAATCAAATCAATGTCTAATTAACAAATTATATATATATTTATATATATATATATATATATATATATATATATATATAAAAATATATAAAGGTGTGACAAATGTCCGTAATATCTTAATCAGTATAGATCTACGTATGTACTTACACTCTGCCAGAAACAAACCCCGTTCTCCCGCCCCCCGGAGAATGTTGCACAAACAACTTCCGGCCTGTGCGGTCCACCCAACTTCCGGCCTGTGCGGTCCACCCGACTTCTGGCCTGTGCGGTCGGTAGCGTCTAGTTTCTCTCACGTCCAGGTCCTTAGCACGAAGGCAACATAGACACAACCAACGCAGAAGTCGGAAATCTCCTGGAACGCAAAAGCCGGAAGTCATCTGGAACGCACAAGCCGGAAGCCATCTGGAACGCACAAGCCGGAAGCCATCTGGAACGCACAAGCCGGAAGTCATGGAACTCGAAGAACCGGAAGTTACCTGTGTAACATCTTCTGGGTGACAGAACGAGGCTGTTTCTTCTTGCAGAGTGTGAGTACCAATATATATAAATATATTAAACAGTGATTTAATTGGAGGGGTTTGGGTGGCTCCAGTCCTGGATGGTCCTTGTGTGCCTGGAGTCAGAGAGGCTCCCTCCTGTCACCCCTATCACTGGGACTCAGACAGACAGACAGATAAGCTACAAGTCTATTTTGTATCTCAGGAGGTTGCATCTGGCATTATATGATCTTTGGCCTCCAGCTTTGCAATCACATGTACACAATACAGAGATGACGCAAATCCGGGTTCCTGTTGTCCTGTGCTCAGCAGCTTCTTCACCAAATTTCAGTTAAGAAAAACAGAGGACACAGAGGTGTGTGCTAGGACGTGGTGATGATGATGATGATGGAGAACCACCAGCCCTTCACGTCACTGGGTAAGAGGAGACTTTCATGTATAGGGGAGAGACATTGAGATGGTGCACCTACATGCACACATTGTCTGATAATCACATGGGAATAATGTACTCAGTCACTGTGTCCCCCACAGATGGAGCCAGTAACCAGGATACCCCAGAGAGATGTCCCCGTCCTGTTTATTCCCAGGACTGTACAGAGGAGAATCACAGGACCCCACAGGAGGATCAGGTAGATGGCATTTAGGGTCTCCCCAAATATCCGTGACTAGAGTGATCTGTGGAGTCGCTGTGTGTGTCTTATACACTGATACTCCTTGTTTTATTTCCGTTAAGTTCGTTAGACTTTTTCAATTTTCATTTTATTGTTTTATGATTAGGGTGAAGATCTGGCTGATATAAAGGTAGAAGATACAGAGGGAGAAGAAGAGACGTTTTTGAGGGGTGACCAGCAGTGTAAGGAGGAGAAAATTCCTACAGATATCAGCACAGGTGAGTAATCACTTTTCACAGAGAGGAGTCGCATTATTATTAATAAAAGCTTTTATGTTCAATTTTGTCAGGCCTATTAATGTACTTTTATATTTTTGGATAACTGATCATTCTTAGGCCTTAGTGGAAGATATCTGCATTTAGTTTTCCTCCCTTTTTACCCAGAAAAACTGACCATCCCGTAAGGATGGCGCTAGCGCTCACAGAGCTAGATATTTCCGCCCCTGGATGTGATCACTGTGGGACTGTGGAACTTGTCACCTCTTCTCGTACAGCAGGAGAGGTATAACTATTTCCCATCCACACTACTCACACACATTTTGAACACTTGGAATCTTCCAACAATAGTAGTAGTATTAGGACGTGAGGGCTCACGGGGACTTAGGTTGTGCTCAGTATGAAAAGCATGCGTTCGGGATGCTGGCAGTCAGTATTCCGACGCCGGCATCCCAATCGCGGCAATGCCGACGGGTGCATTAGGTACCGTAACCTCTATCCCCTTAACCCTAGTCCTCCGTAGCCACAGCCTAACCCTAACCTCCACTATTGGTGCCTACCCTAAGATCCCCCCGGTGGTGCCTAAACCTAAATCCCCCTTTCCCACATCCTAAAGCTAACCATCCCCCCAAAGTGCCTAACCTTAACACTTCCCCGGTGGTGCCTAACCCTAACATCCCCCACCATGCTGCCTAACCCTAACCACCCCCTGGAGTGTGCCTAAACCTACCCCTCCTCCCCGCCTGCAACCTAAACCTAAGGCGGCCGTTAAAACTTGCCTTCGGGATCCTGATCCTTTCGGGATTCCGTCTTCGGTGTTACGGCTGCCGGGATCCTGAACGTATACCCCTGGGTTAATGTTTAGCTCTTGTACTGCACCAGCTGGTTGGTTTGCCTGGAAGACCGGTACCTCTGTGTTGGTCCAATATCCCTTAGGCAAACAGTTGGTAAAGTGAAACATACTGTAAATGTACAACACTTTAAAGCACTAAATAATAAAGCAATAGCAGTGTGTTCTATGCCCCCAATTAAAGCTTTGTGCTAGTACATGGCGCTAACAGTCTGTGTAGAATAGCAGATGGCCCAATGCCTGGGGTTAGGAATGGGAAAGACAAAAGCTGTGCAGCCAGGAACTGTTTCGGCCAAGTTCCTGTAAGGAGTACGTATGTGTGGGAATGGTAACGCTGCTTCTTATTTATTTCTGCAACTCTAGAAGTGTGTCTAGAAGTGTGCAAAAAGAGAAACATATGGAGGGGACTGGACTGCACTGCACATCCTAACTAAATATAATGAGAGGTGCTGATATGCTGAGACATGTAGTAGAAAACAGAAACATTGTACACTGCATCTGTATAAATGAACAACTGGTGTGTTATGACTGTACGCACCCTATTTAACTTGGAAAAAGGTGTTGGATGACGTTATCAGTCGGTGGTTGCTGTGCAAGGAAGTGCTGAAGACTTTGTGCTGATAGTTCGATGCAGGGCTCCAAGACCCAGGAACTGATCTCATAAGAAAGCGAATGTTGTATTTACCTTCCCTAAATGCACTTTGGAACATCGCATGTCTTCCCAATGTACGTCGATGGCTAGAACACTGGACCAGTTGTAACTTATGAGAAAATGTAGGTTTCCTATGTTAGTGTTCCTGCTAGAATGTGGGCAAGGTGCGAAAACGGTATCCATGCGAGTGCCCGAAAAGGGGAAGTGGCCGGCCGGGGAGGGGGCAATGCACCATCAGCGTCACTCTTGGGTTCATGCCCGGCACTTACGGACATGCTGGGCTGCCTCAACCTCCCCACTCACTGTGAAAAGATACCGGAGGTGAACGCTACACTGCAACTTTTCCCCACCCACAGGACACTTTGGCCCGCGGGTGTGGACAGATGAGTGGAAAACGCATTTTGCCGCTTTAAAATCGGGCAGGTCACGGCACTCCACTGAAACAGCCTAGTGGGACACTACTATGGTGTAGGTCAAATAAATCTCATGCGAGGTAAACAGATAAAAGTAACATTTTATTTTAACCGTTTAGATTTCTAAATACAAATCCATAAAATGAGCTCTCATACTCTCAGTAAGAATTGCTTAAGTTACAGAGAAGTACAACGAAGAAGAAAAATTTGGGGTTAAGAGAGAAAAAATAAAGTACAGACGAGTAAGAGCAACTATAGAATAAAGTGTCTACGCGTTTCGTGGTCATCTGTCCACTTCCTCATGCTGAAGTATGGTGACTTGATCGGCACTTGTTTATTGTAAGGAGAGTGGTGCTAGATAATGATGATTGACAGGTGAGTTAAAATTACATAGGAAGCTTGAGATCCCTCTTGAGCCCCTTAGACTCATCTTCGAGACCAGGAGACAGTGGATAGGTGGTAAGAGCATCAGCAGGTGGTTTTGTTAGATCAGCCCAGTCCAGGTGTTCTGTCGGTGCCTGGTCACATCTGTGCAGCATCTGGGTGACCACTGCTGCTTGGACGATGGGATCTGTATGTTGGGGATTCTTCATACATCCATGGAATTTTCATCCAGTGTGTTTAATTCTGGTCTTCCTAGGCGTTTGCCTTAGGGTCACCATTCAGTCTTTGGTTGTTGCAGGGCTGATTATTCCAGGGCAGAAGTTTAGTAGCGAGTCATTTGTTTTTATATCTTATCAGAATTAAGACTCTTCACTTATCTCTCAGCATTTTCCGGAGATTATCTTCTAATTATTATTATTACTTATTTTATAAACTCAGAGCTATTGATATACATGTCACCCCATATTTAAAGATTTTTTAGATTTTTTATTGGTCCAGCTTGTTTATTGATGAAGTACAATAACTTTATGGTTTAATCATGTAAGAGTTGCCTCCTAATACAATTAGTAAATGTAGCATTGGGAGTCATTGCTGGTTTACCTATCATGTTATGTGTTTCTTAGGTTGCTGTACACACATCATCGATGGTCACATATATGCAATGTACTCCGTCTCTGTATCTCCTACAGATGGAGCCAGTAACAGAGATTCCCCAGAGAGATGTCCCCGTCCTCTTTATTCCCAGGACTGTACAGAGGAGAATCACAGGACCCCACAGGAGGATCAGGTAGGTGGGATATAGGGTCTCGCCGCACACCAAAGTGACTGTCACTGTATGCTCTGCAGATCAGCTGTGTGTGTGTTTTATACACTGATAATCTACTGTTTACTTTTAATTAACTTAAGATATTAATAAAATGTTTTTGTTTGTTGTTACTGTTTAGGATGAAGGCCTGACTGATATTAAGATAGAAGTTATAGAGGAAAAAGAAGAGGGGTATGTGAGGGGTGACCAGCAGTGTAAGGAGGAGGAAATCCCTACTGTCAGCACAGGTGAGTAATAATCACTTATTACAGGGAGAGTCCCATATTCTCCTTGTATAGTTACTATGGCAGCCTCTTATTCTACACCTTTAATGTGCAATCTAATGTATTCCAGCCTTCAAAAGGACCACAAATAATGAATTTACAGGCCCAAAATGAACTTTCACACAGCCACATCACTCATCCAAACTGACCCATCACCTGCCACATGCCCTCCGACCACGCTCAAGTCCTAATATCCCACATGTGATCATGCCACTCAGACCTCCACACACGTCACCTTGTGATGGTCAGACCCCCATCGATGTCTCTCATATCCGCCATACGTGTTTATAGATATGTACCTGCACAGACTGAGGGGTAGATGTATCGGCTGCCATTATGGGGAGGGGGGGATTGGGGTTATGTGCTGATACCGCTTCTCCCCATGTAATAAAGGATTGATTACCTGCAAATGACTGAATCCTATGCGCCCCTGTCCAAATCTGTTCTGCTATCTATAAGGGAGCACACCGATGTGCCAGGCAATGTATGGACGGTCAGTGTCAGTTGACTTTTACCACAGCAGGGACAACGTTGTCGCTGGCTGCGGCGGCTGCATAGGGTTTCTCGCAATAGTAGCGAGATCTCGCACATACGCACTGGAGCCGGCTGGACAGTGAGACACAGCACATTCGCACTAGGCTGATGTGCTGTGCACCCTGGTGGTTGTCGTTGGAAGGTTGAGTTTTCACTCCCCCGCTCCGGCACACGAGATGTTAATACATCTCGTCAGTGTTGCTTCCTGCGTAGCCTTGGTAAAGAAGCGAGGCAGGAAGCGTAATAGCAGCTTGATTTGTGTGCTATAATAAATCTCCCCCTGAACTCATAGATGAAAGAGAAAAGCACCTGAACTCCCCCCCCCCCCCCTCCCCCTCATATAAGGTTCTATGAAAAAAAGCCCACAGGATAAAAAGACAGTCATAATTGCTAAATTGGAAAAATGCTCACATATAGTAATTTTCACGCATTGTTATTAATAATAACATTGCCAACATTGGTAAGGTCGGCTACAGTAATCAGACAGTACTGTTAAGTCGACTAAAATCATGTCGGCAGTGTATTTACACTAAAATCATGTCGGCAGTGTATGTCGACTATAGTAAGGCTGTCAGAGGTGTTATGTTGGTCTTACCAATGTAAGTACTGTAACCCTCCTCACCATCTCCCTAACCCTCCCTTCCCTACAGCCTAACCCTAACCTTCCCTGGCATAATTACATTCAGCATTGTGGCTGTTGGGATGCCAGCGTTGGAATTCTTAGTGGTGTCAGGATTCCGGCACCGGTGTACTGAACGCCGACATGCTGTCTTTCGAGATGCAAACTACATCCCGTCTATCCCAAGTATTTTTCTCTTACGTCCTAGAGGATGCTGGAGTCCACATTAGTACCATGAGGTATAGACGGGTCCACTAGGAACCATTGGCACTTTAAGAGTTTGAGAGTGTGGGCTGGCTCCTCCCTCTATGCCCCTCCTACCCGACTCAGTTTAGAAAATGTGCCCGGAGGAGCCGGTCACAGCTAGTGGAGCTCTGCAGAGTTTCTCTAGTAAAAGGTTTTTTTTTTTTAGCGTTTATTATTTTACAGGGAGGCTGCTGGCAACAGCCTCCCTGCTTCGAGGGACTAAGGGGGGAAAATAGTGTCCGCCCTGCGGAGTCTGAGCCACTATCTCCGCTGACAGGACACTGAGCTCCTGAGGGTGCTGATCGTTATCCACTCCAGGCGACCGTTCACTCCCGCAGCATGCCGCCACCCCCTAACAGAGCCAGAAGACTCCGGTGGCGGTTTAGTCACCACCACCCCCCCCCCCCCCCCGGCAAGCAGGGAGCCGGTGCGAAGATGGCGGCAACAGGGTAGGGAGCGCAAGTCTCTCAGGGTCCCCGGATCGCTGCCAGCAGAAATCCTCAGGCCAGTATAATATAATGAAGAGCGGGAAGCAGCGCCATGTTAAGGGGGCGGAGTTTCTCAGAGCGGACCCAACAGCATTCAGCACCATTTTCCTGCCTGCAGTTCCTGTACAACAGACGCTGACAGGGAGAGCTGTCCCTCCAAGTAACTCCAGCTATCCTGTGCGGTACCAGGGGGTTGTAGAATTTGGGGGGAGAGGCTGTGTAAAGTCTGTGTAGTCTATTAAGGTACAGAGTCAGCGCTGGTAGTTTCATTAGTTCTACCTCAAAAAACATTGTGGTTGGGTTGGCTCCAATCTCTGTGTCTCTCTGTGGCATACTTGGGGTGGGGGGGGGGGGGGGGACTGTGTCTGACAGTTTCCTGTGTGTGTGGTGTTTAATATCTCACATAGTCATGTCTAGGGACGCTGTGCCATATGCTGCAGAAGATGTTTCCTTTCAGGAGGGATCCATTCCATGTACACAGGATTTTAATGCTTTGTCTCAGATCCCTATTGTTGAACCTGAGTGGTTGACTTCTATCAAAGGAATGATTTCTCAGATCTCTACTAGGGTAGCTAATACCTGTACTGAGACTGAAACTCAGGTGTTGAAGAAGTCTATGGCAGTTTGGTCAGGCTCTGTCCCTATTCCTGCAAAATCCCCCAGCATGTTCCCACAGAAACATGCACTTGCCCAAATTATGCAAGATTACACGGATACCGATTCTGATACTGCAGACGGTGATGGGGATGTGCTGAGGGGGACGGCTCATGATTGAGGCCATTAGAGATGTGTTAAACATTAATGACACCACACCTGAGCAGGTTGAGGAGGCTTACTTCACTGACAATAAGAAAGCCTCGCTAACCTTCCCTGTGTCTAAAGAATTAAACGCTATATTTGAAAAATCCTGGGAAAACCCGGAGAAAAAATTCCAGATCCCAAAAAGGGTTCTGTTTGCTTTTCCTTTCCCTGAGGAAGATAGGAAAAAATGGGAAAATCCACCCATTGTTGATGCATCTGTCTCCAGAATGTCTAAAAAGGTGGTTTTACCTGTCCCTGGATCTACCGCGTTAAAAGAACCGGCTGATCATAAGATTGACACTACGCTCAAATCCATTTACACTGCTTCAGGAGTGGCGTTAAGGCCCACTATTGCCTGTGCATGGATTTCTAAAGCCATAGTAAAGAGGTCAGGCACATTACTAGAGGATTTGGATACACTGGATAGAAGTGACATTGAATTGATTTTACGTAACATACAGGATTCTGGTTCATGGTGGAATCCATGAAGGACCTGGGTACGCTGACTGCACGGATATTTTCCATGTCTGTCTCAGCCCGCAGGGGAAACTGGCTACGCCAATGGTCTGCAGATGCGGAATCCAGGAGAAGTGTGGAGAACCTACCCTACGGGATCCGGTCTGAAGATCGACACTGTCTAGGTCGACCACTATAGGTCGACAGTCACTAGGTCGACAGGGTTGGAAGGTCGACAGGATTTCTAGGTCAACGTGTGCTAGGTCGACAGGTCAAGAGATCATGAGTTTTTTTTCACTTTTTTTCTTCTTTTTTTGAACTTTTTCATACTTAACGATCCGCGTGGACTATGATTGGAACGGTAATCTGCCCGAGCGAAGCGAGCTTTGCGAGGGGACACGGTGCACTAATTGGGGTTCCCGGTCACTCTACGAAGAAAACGACACAAAAACAAACAAACCTCATGTCGACCTTTTGACCTGTCGACCTAGAAACCCTAGTAGCAGAAATGTAGGGAGTAGTCCAAACTGGCGCTGTGCAGCTCAGATGTAACGGATTTCGAATTAAATGTCACCACATTTAAATAAACAAACAGAACCCAAAAGATTTTTTTGAAATACCGTTGTACACCACAAGCGCTAAAATAAATGAGATATCACCATAACATCCCTTTTGAGTTGCATGGAAGGTCCTTTAGTCAAAGTTGTATCTTCCGGTGGAATCTCCAAACACAGTTGACATAAAAAATAGAATAACAGAGAACAACCAATGTGTAGTAAATGCTGTAAAAACTTAGTATAATTAATAAAGAGGATCAAGCTCCTCTAAAGAACTAAGGGGGATTCGAAGCGTACCCCACTCACACTCTAGAGAGGAGACATTAATCGCATCAAGGTTTCTTTATATGGTTAACTTTTCATATTTTCATAACACCCAGTGTGATGAATAGGGGATTCAATTCAAAACTCAAATCGTTTGTTATGGATTCCCAATAGAGGCGAATGATGCGTACCCCAACACTCACACTCAAACAGTTGGTATAAAACACATAAAGGTATCTTTCTCTCCTTAGGATGAACTTTAGTTAGGTTTTATCATAGCATTGTAGAGAGTGTTTTAACGTACGGGATGATAGTGTGGTTTGGAAATTGCACTGTAGCGGAACGAATAGCTTTCGAGAGGGTGGTTAAAACTGCCAGTAGGATCACTGGGGTGCCTCTGCCAAGTATGAAGGACTTGTATACTAGAAATGTATTAAGGAAAGCTAGGAGTATATTCACTGATGAGAGTCATCCAAATTGTTTGATCTTCGAAAGATTGCCATCTTTAAAACGGTTCAGGAGTATCCGCGCTCATACAAACCGCATGTCTAACAGCTTTTTTCCAACTGCTGTTCGGCTGTTAAATGATCATTAGGTTGTGTGCAAATGTTTTCCAAAATGTGGCATAATGTTACTGTTATCTTATGGCATTGTGAGGCTCTGATTGTATTTTCATTGATATTTCGTTGTTGATTTTGTTAATGACAAATAAAGTATATTATTATTAAATAGTAGTCTGGAATAGTGTACCACAACTCACAGTTTGGAATGCTGTATCACTCCTATCAAGGTATCTTTAAGTCCTGGATAAGGATTTCAGCTTGTAGTTTTTACTTAATTCACGGAGACTCCCAATGTGGATCACATATAAAAATAAAAAAACGAACCAATGTGTAGTAAGTTTTGCTAGTTTAAAATACAATATACAAAAGATCACTGAGACAGGTGGATTCAACGCGTACCCCACATATAAATTGGGGGTTCTGAATATATAGTGGTGTCTTTAGGGGAGTTCTATTCAGTAGTGCAGCATACACCGAGCTCAACCAGCCACAGATATGTTATCGGTAGGAGGTAATTTATGCGTACCCCAACACTCACACTCAGAGAGCAGGTGAAAAGCCCATAAAGGTATCTTTAACTCCTCAAAGGTAAGGACAATAAGTCAGTATGGCGTACCCCAACTCACAATTCGATGTGTTGTGTAACTCCCATCAGGGTATCTTTTAGGTTACAGGTGGAAAGTGCAAATTGTGCTTCGAACCATATTGTTGTCCACAAACCCTGCGCCAATTATGTGCCCCCCTCTCCTTTTTTCAGCCCTCTGATGAGTTCAGCAGGGGAGAGTCCGGGGAGCCAGCGTTCTCTGCAGCTTCTCGTGTATTAATGAGTATCTCCAAAATGGCGACTGAGGACTCCCTAACTCCGCCCCCTCTGCTGCGTCACTTCAAGTTGAATCCACCTGTCTCAGTGATCTTTTGTGTATATAGTATTTAAAACTAGCAAAACTTACTACACATTGGTTCGTTTTTTTATCTTTATATATGATCCACATTGGGAGTCTCCGTGAATTAAGTAAAAACTACAAGCTGAAATCCTTATCCAGGACTTAAAGATACCTTGATAGGAGTGATACAGCATTCCAAACTGTGAGTTGTGGTACGCTATTCCAGACTACTATTTCATCCTAAGGAGAGAAAGATACCTTTATGTGTTTTATACCAACCGTTTGAGTGTGAGTGTTGGGATACGCATCATTCGCCTCTATTGGGAATCCATAACAAACGATTTGAGTTTTGAATTGAATCCTCTATTTATCACACTGGGTGTTATGAAAATACAAAAAGTTATCCATATAAAGAAACCTTGATGCGATTAATGTCTCCTCTCTAGAGTGTGAGTGGGGTACGCTTCGAATCCCCCTTAGTTCTTTAGAGGAGCTTGATCCTCTTTATTAATTATACTAAGTTTTTACAGCATTTACTACACATTGGTTGTTCTCTGTTATTCTATTTTTTATGTCAACTGTGTTTGGAGATTCTACACATAATTGACCTGAACCGGAAGATACAACTTTGACTAAAGGACCTTCCATGCAACTCAAAAGGGATGTTATGGTGATATCTCATTTATTTTAGCGCTTGTGGTGTACAACAGTATTTAAAAAAAATCTTTTGGGGACCTAGAAACCCTGTCTACCTTCCAACCCTGTCAACCTAGAGACTGTCGACCTATAGTGGTTGACCTAAACATTGTCGACCTAGACACTGTCGATCTAATGATGCACACCCCTACCCTACACAGGTCAGGCTCTATTTGGGGAAGCGTTGGATGCGTGGATTTCCACGGCAACCGTGGGTAAGTCCCCTTTCCTTCCCTCTGCTACACCTTCTACGAGCTGTGCCGCAGTCCTTTCGGACCGCTAAGGCAAAAAAAGTCCAAGCCTCCTACCACTTTCTTTAGAGGTGGTCGGGCAAAATCCAAAAAGCCTGCACCCGTGGGCTCCCAGGACCAGAGACCTGCTTCTGGTTCCTCAAAATCCCCAGAATGACGGTGGACCTCAAAGCCTGGAGGACGGGATGGTGGGTGCGAGACTCGGACGTTTCAGACACGTCTGGGTGTCGTCCGGCCTGGATCCCGGGTACAGGATATTGTGTCCCAGCGGAACAGACTAGAGTTTCAAGACTTCCTGCCTCACCGATTCTTCAAATCAGGCTTGCCAGCTTTGCTGACCGACAGGGCTATCTTACAGGAAGCCATCCTAAAATTGGAAAAGTCACGGGTCATTGTCCCAGTTCCACCTCATATGCAAAACAAGGGTTATTATTCAAACCTTTTCGTGGAACCGAAATCTGATGGTTCGGTCAGACCAATTTTGAACTTGAAATCGTTGAACCCTTACCTGAGGGTGTTCAAATTCAAAATGGAGTCTCTCAGAGCAGTAATTTCAGGTCTGGAGGTGGGAGAGTTTCTGGTATCCCTAGATATCAAGGATGCATACCTCCACATTCTGATTTGGCCGCCTCACCAGGCTTATCTCAGATTTGCACTGTTGGACAGTCCCTTTCAATTCCAGGCACTGCCATTCGGCCTTTCCACCACCAAGGGTGTTCACCAAGGTGATGGCAGAGATGATGGTTCTCCTCCGCAGACAGGGGGTGAACATAATCCCATATCTGGACGATCTGCTGATAAAGGCATCGTCCAGGGAGAAGTTGTTGCAGTCCATTGTTCTCACGACTCATCTGCTCAGGGAACACGGTTGGATCCTGACTCTTCCAAAATCACATTTGGAGCTGACCAGGAGGTTGTCTTTTCTGGGAATGATCCTCGACACGGAAGTGCAGAGGGTGTTTCTCCTGGAGGAGAAAGCGTTGGTGATACAAACAATGGTCCGAGATGTCCTGAAGCCAGCCCGGGTTACGGTTCATCAGTGCATTCGCCTTCTGGGGAAGATGGTGGCCTCTTGCGAGGCTCTACAGTACGGAAGGTTTCATGCTCGGCCCTTCCAACTGGATCTCCTGGACAAGTGGTCGGGATCTCATCTACACTTGCACCAGAGAATACGTCTGTCGCCGAAAGCCAGGATCTCACTCCTCTGGTGGCTGCAACTGACTCACCTTCTGGAGGGCCGCAGGTTCGGAATTCAGGACTGGGTCCTTCTGACCACGGATGCAAGTGTTCGGGGCTGGGGAGCAGTCACTCGGGAAAACCTTCCAAGGACGGTGATCAGGCCTGGAATCCAGCCTTCCAATAAACATTCTGTAACGAAGAGCCGTCTACAACGGTGTTCTCCAAGCAGCCCATCTTCTGCGAGATCGAGCCATTCAAGTGCAGTCGGACAATGTAATGACGGTGGCTTACATAAACCAACAGGGCGGAATGAAGAGCAGAGCTGCGCTGTCAGAGGTGACAAGAATCATCCTCTGGGCAGAAAAACACGCGTTGGCGCTGTCAGCAATCTTCATTCCGGGAGTAGACAACTGGGAAGCAGACTTCCTCAGCAGACACTATCTCCATCCAGGAGTGTAGGGACTCCATCCGGAGGTGTTCACGGAGTTAACAGATCTTTGGGTTGTACCTCAAATAGACATGATGGCCTCTCGTCTCAACAAGAAGCTTCGGCAGTATTGTTCCAGGTCGAGGGACCCGTAAGCCGTGGCGGTGGACGCCCTAGTTACTTATTGGGTGTTCCATTCGGTTGAAGGTGTTTCCTCCACTTCCACTCATTCCAAGAGTTCTAAAACTCATAAGGAGAACAAGAGTCAAGCAATCCTCATTGCTCCGGACTGGCCAAGAAGGGCTTGGTACGCGGATCTTCTGGATCTACTGCTGGAAGAGCTGAGACCTCTTCCTCTTTGGGAGGACCTGCTACAGCAGGGGCCGTTCGCTTATCAAGACTTACCACGGCTACGTTTGACGGCAAGGAGGTTGAACGCCAGATATTAGCTCGGAAGGGCATTCCGAACAAGGTTATTGCTACCCTGATACAGGCTAGGAAAGGAGTAACGTCTAAACATTACCATCGTATTTGGAAAAAATATGTATCTTGGTGTGAGTCCAAGAAGTTTCCTACGGTGGAGTTTCAACTGGGACGGTTTCTCCTCTTCCTGCAAGCAGGTGTGGATATGGGCCGGCATTTGGGATCCATAAAGGTCCAGATTTCGGCCCTATCCATTTTCTTCCAGAAACAGTTGGCTTCCCTCCCTGAGGTTCAGACTTTTCTCTTACGTCCTAGAGGATGCTGGGGACTCCATAAGGACCATGGGGTATAGACGGGCTCCGCAGGAGACATGGGCACTCTGACTTTAGATGGGTGTGAACTGGCTCCTCCCTCTATGCCCCTCCTCCAGACCTCAGTTAGATCCTGTGCCCAGAGGAGACTGGATGCACTGCAGGGGAGCTCTACTGAGTTTCTCTGAAAAGACTTTTGTTAGGTTTTTTGATTTTCTGGGAGCACTGCTGGCAACAGGCTCCCTGCATCGTGGGACTGAGGGGAGAGAAGCAGACCTACTTAACTGATAGGCTCTGCTTCTTAGGCTACTGGGCACCATTAGCTCCAGAGGGTCGGAACACAGGTGTCGTCCTCGCTGTTCGTCCCACAGCTGCGCCGCCGTCCTCCTCACAGAGCCAGAAGATAGAAGCCGGGTGAGTATAAGAAGAAAGAAGACTTCACAGGCGGCAGAAGACTTCAGATCTTCACTGAGATACCGCGCAGCGGTCACGCTGCGCGCCATTGCTCCCACACTCACACACACATAAGGCACAGTAAGGGTGCAGGGCGCAGGGGGGGCGCCCTGGGCAGCAATAATTACCTCAAGGGACACTGGCACAGATATCAGGTACTGCAGAGGCAGTATAATATAAAACCCCCTCCAGTATAAAGAAATTGAGCGGGACCGAAGCCCGCCGTCGAGGGGCCGGAGCTTGATCCTCCAGCACTAACCAGCACCATTTTCTCCACAGCAAGCTGCAGAGAAGCTGCTCCCGGACTCTCCCCTGCTGAACACAAGTACAGAGGGCAAAAACGAGGGGGGGGGGCACATTTATTTGGTGCAGAAAGTGTATAATATATCTATATAAAAGCGCTGTACAGACTGGGACTTGGTTTCCAGTGTCCAGTGGCGCTGGGTGTGTGCTGGCATACTCTCTCTCTGTCTCTCCAAAGGGCCTTATTGGGGGGCTGTCCCCATATTTGTATATCCCAGTCTGTGTGGGGGTGTCAGTATGTGTGTATCGGCATGTGCGAAGCGGAAGGCTCATCTAGGGAGGAGGCAGAGCAGATGATTGTGGTGTCTCCGTCGGCACCGCCGACACCTGATTGGTTGGATATGTGGAATGTTTTAAATGCAAATGTGACTTTATTACATAAAAGATTGGACAAAGCAGAGTCCAGGGAAAAAGCAGGGAGTCAATCCATGGCTTTGACTGTGTCACAAGGCTCTTCAGGGTCTCATAAACGTCCCCTTTCCCAGGTAGCAGACACTGATACCGACACGGATTCTGACTCCAGTGTCGACTATGATGATGCAAGGTTACACCCAAGGGTGGCCAAGAGTATTCATTATATGATTATTGCAATAAAAGATGTTTTGCATATTACAGAGGACCCATCTGTACCTGACACGAGGGTCTGCATGTTTAAGGAAAAGAAACCTGAGGTAACATTTCCCCCATCTCATGAGGTGAACGCTTTATTTGAAAAAGCTTGGGAAACTCCAGACAAGAAACTGCAGATTCCCAAGAGAATTATTATGGCGTATCCTTTCCCCTCACAGGACAGGTTACGGTGAGAATCCTCGCCCACGGTGGACAAGGCTTTAACGCGCTTGTCCAAAAAGGTGGCGCTACCGTCTCCAGACGAGGCAGCCCTCAAGGATCCTGCTGATCGCAGACAGGAAACTACCTTAAAATCAATTTATACACATACGGGTGCCCTGCTCAGACCGGCAGTAGCGTCGGCATGGGTGGGTAGCGCAATTGCAGCGTGGGCAGATAACTTGTCATCCGACATTGACACCATAGATAAAGATAGCATTTTGTTGACCTTGGGTCACATTAAGGACGCAGCGTTATATATGAGAGAGGCTGCGAGAGACATTGGGCTGTTGGGTTCAAGAGCCAATGCCATGGCAGTTTCTGCTAGACGGGCCCTGTGGACCCGCCAATGGACGGGTGATGCCGATTCAAAGAGACATATGGAGACTTTACCTTACAAGGGTGAGGTTTTATTTGGGGAGGGACTCGTGGACCTGGTTTCCACAGCTACCGCGGGTAAGTCTTCTTTTTTGCCTTATGTTCCCCCACAGCAAAAGAAACCACCTGAATATCAGATGCATTCCTTTCGGTCGCATAAGTTCAGGAAGGGTCGGGGCTCTTCCTTCCTCGCCAGAGGTAGAGGGAAAAGAACGCCTGCTACGGCTAGTTCCCAGGAACAAAAATCCTCCCCGGCCTCTACAAAATCTACCGCATGACGCTGGGACTCCGCTGAGGGAGTCCGCACCGGTGGGGGCACGTCTTCGACTCTTCAGCCAGGTCTGGGTTCAGTCGGATTTGGATCCTTGGGCAGTAGAAATTGTATCCCAAGGCTACAAACTGGAGTTCGAAGAAGTGCCTCCTCGCCTATTTTTCAAATCGGCTTTGCCAGCTTCTCCCCCAGAGAGGGAAATAGTTTCGGCTGCCATACAAAAGCTGTGTCAACAGCAAGTGATTATCAAGGTTCCCCTAATGCAACAGGGGAAGGGGTATTATTCAACCCTATTTGTGGTCCCGAAGCCGGATGGCTCGGTCAGACCCATTCTGAATCTAAAATCTCTGAACCTGTATTTGAAAAGGTTCAAATTCAAGATGGAATCTCTCCGGGCAATAATCTCCAGCCTGGAAGGGGGGGATTTTATGGTATCGCTAGACATAAAGGATGCATACCTTCATGTCCCCATTTATCCCCCTCATCAGGCGTACATGAAATTCGCTGTACAGGATTGTCATTACCAGTTTCAGACGTTGCCGTTTGGGCTTTCCACGGCCCCGAGGATTTTCACCAAGGAAATGGCGGAAATGATGGTGCTCCTGCGCCGGCAAGGAGTCACAATTATCCCATACTTGGACGATCTCCTGATAAAAGCGAGATCGAGAGATCAGTACCTGAAAAGCGTGTCACTCTCCCTGAGAGTGCTGCAGCAACACGGCTGGATTCTAAATCTACCAAAGTCGCAATTGAATCCGACGACTCGGTTATCATTTTTGGGCATGGTTCTGGACACGGAAAAGAAGAGGGTTTTTCTCCCAACGGAAAAAGCCCAGGAACTTCAGAACATGGTCCGGGACCTGCTAAGGCCAAAGAAAGTGTGTCAGTTCATCAATGCACTCGAGTATTGGGAAAAATGGTGGCGGCCTACGAGGCCATCCCCTTCGGCAGGTTCCATGCGAGGACGTTTCAGTGGGACCTTCTGGACAAGTGGTCGGGGTCCCATCTACAAATACATGAGAAAATAAGCATGTCCCACAGGGCCAGGGTGTCTCTCCTGTGGTGGCTTCAGAGTGCACACCTTCTAGAGGGTCACAGGTTCAACATTCAAGACTGGGTTCTAGTGACCACGGACGCGAGCCTCCGAGGATGGGGAGCAGTCACACAAGGAAGAAATTTTCAGGGACTATGGTCAAGCCAGGAGGCTTGTCTACACATCAACGTGCTGGAATTATGGGCCATATACAACGGCCTGCAACAAGCGGAGAATCTTCTTCGCAACCTACCCGTTCTGATTCAGTCAGACAATGTCACAGCCGTGGCGCATGTAAACCGCCAAGGCGGGACAAGGAGCATAGTCGCGATGGCGAAAGCCACCAGGATTCTTCGCTGGGCGGAAAATCGCGTAAGCGCTCTATCAGCTGTCTTCATTCCGGGAGTGGACAACTGGGAAGCAGACTTCCTCAGCAGACACGATCTCCATCCAGGAGAGTGGGGACTTCATCAAGAAGTTTTTGCAGAGATAACAAGTCGTTGGGGTCTTCCTCAAATAGACATGATTGCGTCACGCCTCAACAAGAAGCTTCGGACGTATTGTTCCAGGTCGAGGGACCCTCAGGCAGTGGCGGTGGACGCCCTGGTGACACCATGGGTGTTTCAGTCGGTCTGTGTTCCCTCCACTTCCACTCATCTCAAAAATATTGAGAATCATAAGACGAAAAAGAGTGCAGACAATACTCATTGTTCCAGATTGGCCTCGAAGAGCCTGGTATTCAGATCTTCAGGAAATGTGTTCCAAGACTTACAGCGTTTACGTTTGACGGCATGGCGGTTGAAAGCCAAATCCTAGCTAGGAAAGGTATTCCGGGGGAAGTCATCCCTACTCTGATAAAAGCTAGGAAGGAGGTGACGGCGAATCATTATCACCGTATCTGGAGGAAATATGTATCTTGGTGTGAAGCCAAGAATGCTCCTACGGAAGATTTCCACCTGGGCCGTTTTCTCCACTTTCTGCAGACAGGAGTGGATATGGGCCTAAAGTTAGGCTCCATTAAGGTGCAGATTTCGGCCCTATCTATATTCTTTCAGAAAGAATTGGCTTCTCTCCCAGAAGTCCAGACTTTTGTAAAGGGAGTGCTGCACATCCAGCCTCCTTTTGTGGCACCGTGGGACCTTAACGTGGTGTTACAGTTCCTTAAATCACACTGGTTTGAACCTCTTCAAACGGTTGAATTAAAATTTCTCACTTGGAAAGTGGTCATGTTGCTGGCCTTGGCATCTGCAAGGCGGGTGTCCGAATTGGCGGCTTTGTCTCACAAGAGCCCCTATCTGATTTTCCATGTGGATCGAGCAGAGTTGAGTACTCGTCCTCAATTTCTGCCTAAGGTGGTTTCGTCGTTTCATATGAACCAACCTATTGTGGTGCCGGTGGCTACGGGGGACTTGGAGGATTCCAAGTCCCTTGATGTAGTCAGGGCCTTAAAAATGTATGTAGCCAGGAGGGCTTGAGTTAGGAAAACAGAGGCACTGTTTGTCCTGTATGCGGCCAACAAATTTGGCGCTCCTGCTTCTAAGCAGACTATTGCTCGCTGGATCTGTAACACGATTCAGCAGGCTCATTCTACGGCGGTATTGCCGTTACCTAATTCGGTAAAGGCCCATTCCACTAGGAAGGTGGGCTCTTCTTGGGCGGCTGCCCGAGGAGTCTCGGCTTTACAGCTTTGCCGAGCAGCTACTTGGTCGGGTTCAAACACTTTTGCAAAATTCTACAAGTTTGATACCCTGGCTGATGAGGACCTCATGTTTGCTCAATCGGTGCTGCAGAGTCATCCGCACTCTCCCGCTCGGTCTGGAGCTTTGGTATAATCCCCATGGTCCTTACGGAGTCCCCAGCATCCTCTAGGACGTAAGAGAAAATAAGATTTTAAACCTACCGGTAAATCTTTTTCTCTAACGTCCTAGAGGATGCTGGGACTCCGTAAGGACCATGGGGATAGACGGGCTCCGCAGGAGACATGGGCACTTTAAGAAAGACTTTGGATCTGGGTGTGCACTGGCTCCTCCCTCTATGCCCCTCCTCCAGACCTCAGTTTGATACTGTGCCCAGTGGAGACTGGGTGCTTTCAGGGAGCTCTCCTGAGTTTCCTGTAAAAGAAAGTATTTTAGTTAGGTTTTTTATTTTCTGGGAGCCTGCTGGCAACAGGCTCCCTGCATCGAGGGACTGAGGAGAGAGAAACAGACCCACTTCTCTGAGTTTCAGGGCTCTGTTTCTAAGTCTACTGGACACCATTAGCTCCAGAGGGATCGGTGCGCAGGTCTCACCCTAGCCATCCGTCCCAGAGCCGCGCCGCCGTCCTCGCAGAGCCGGAAGATAGAAGCCGGGTGAGTATTGAGGAAAAGACTTCAGAGGCGGCAGAAGACACCTTGATCTTCATAGAGGTAACGCACAGCACTGCAGCTGTGCGCCATTGCTCCCATTCACCTCACACACCTCGGTCACTGTAAGGGTGCAGGGCGCAGGGGGGGCGCCCTGGGCAGCAATATAAACCTCTCCTGTGGCATATGTGTATATGTATGTGTGTGTGTGTGTGTGTGTGTGTGTGTGTGTGTGTGTATATATATATATATATGTATACATGTACAGCTGGGCACTGAACATGTGTATATAAAGAGCCCCCGCCTTGTTATTGAGAAATTTGAGCGGGACAGAAGCCCGCCGCCGAGGGGGCGGGGCTTCTCCCTCAGCACTCACCAGCGCCATTTTTCGCCACAGCACCGCTGAGAGGAAGCTCCCCGGACTCTCCCCTGCTTGACACACGGTGAAAGAGGGTTTTAAAGTAGAGGGGGGGGCACATAATTGGCGCATATACATACTACAAAAGCGCTACTGGGTAAACATACTGTGTTTTTTCCTGGGTCATATAGCACTGGGGTGTGTGCTCGCATACTCTCTCTCTCTCTGTCTCTCCAAAGGGCCTGGTGGGGAACCTGTCTTCAGAAAAGAGCTTCCCTGTGTGTGTGGTGTGTCGGTACGCGTGTGTCGACATGTCTGAGGTTGAAGGCTCACCTAAGGAGGAGGGGGAGTGTATGAATGTTAGGTCTCCGTCGGCAGCGCCGACACCTGACTGGATGGATATGTGGAATGTATTAAGTGTTAATGTTAATTTATTGCACAAAAGATTAGACAAAGCTGAAGCTAGGGTACAGTCAGGGAGTCAACCCATGTCTGTCCCAATGTCGCCTGAACCTTCGGGGTTTCAGAAGCGCCCACTATCCCAAATAGTTGACACAGATACCGACATGGATTCAGACTCCAGTGTCGACTACGATGATGCAAAATTACAGCCAGAGGTGGCTAAATGTATTCGATATATGATTATTGCAATAAAAGATGTTTTGCATATCACTGAGGAACCCCCTGTCCCTGACACGAGGGTACACATGTATAAGGGAAAGAAACCTGAGGTCGCCTTTCCCTCCTCACATGAGCTGAATGAATTATGCGAAAAAGCGTGGGAAACTCCAGACAAAAAACTGCAGATTCCCAAAAGGATTCTAATAGCGTATCCTTTCCCATCACAGGACAGAATACGGTGGGAATCCTCCCCTAGGGTAGACAAAGCTTTGACACGCTTATCAAAGAAGATAGCGCTCCCATCCCAAGATACGGCTACCCTCAAGGATCCTGCTGACCGCAAGCAGGAGGTTACCTTGAAGTCCATTTACACACATTCTGGTACGTTACTCAGACCGCCAATTGCGTCGGCCTGTGTTTGTAGTGCTGTAGCAGCATGGGCAGATTCCTTATCAGCGGATATTGAGACCCTTGATAAAGATACCATTTTAATGACCTTAGGGCATATAAAAGATGCTGTCTTATATATGAGGGATGCTCAAAGAGACATTAGTTTACTGGGTTCCAGGATAAACGCTATGTCTATTTCTGCTAGGCGAGTCTTATGGACCCGACAGTGGACAGGTGATGCCGACTCCAAGAGGCATATGGAGTTGTTGCCTTACAAGGGTAAGGAATTGTTTGGAGAGGGCCTCTCGGACCTCGTCTCCACGGCTACGGCAGGTAAATCGAAATTTTTTGCCATATATTCCCTCACAATCTAAGAAAGCGCCTCATTATCAAATGCAGTCCTTTCGTTCCAATAAAAGCAAGAGAGTACGTGGATCGTCCTATCTTGCCAGAGGTAAGGGCAGAGGGAAAAAGCTGCACAACACAGCTAGTTCCCAGGAACAGAAGTCCTCCCCGGCCTCTGCAAAATCCACCGCATGACGCTGGGGCTCCCCTGAGGGAGTCCGCTCCAGTGGGGGCACGTCTTCGGCTTTTCAGCCACATCTGGGTTCACTCACAGGTGGATCCCTGGGCAATAGAAATTGTTTCCCAGGGTTACCAGCTGGAATTCGAAGAGGTGCCTCCTCGCCGGTTTTTCAAATTGGCCCTACCAACTTCTCCCCTGGAAAGGGAGATAGTGTTACATGCGATTCACAAATTATTTCTTCAACAAGTGGTGGTAGAGGTTCCCCTGCTTCAAAGAGGGAAGGGGTACTACTCAACTCTGTTTGTGGTCCCGAAACCGGACGGTTCGGTCAGACCCATTTTGAATTTAAAATTCCTGAACCTTTACTTAAAACGGTTCAAGTTCAAGATGGAATCGCTCAGAACGGTCATCGCCAGCCTGGAAGGGGGGGATTCTATGGTATCTCTGGACATAAAGGATGCATACCTGCATGTTCCCATACTCATCAGGCGTACCTGAGATTTGCGGTACAGGATTGTCATTACCAATTTCAGACGTTGCCGTTTGGGCTTTCTACGGCCCCGAGAATTTTCACCAAGGTAATGGCGGAAATGATGGTGCTCCTGCGCAATCAGGGTGTCACAATTATCCCGTACTTGGACAATCTCCTCATAAAAGCGAGATCACGGGAGAAGTTGCTGAACAGCGTATCACTTTCACTGAATGTGTTACAGCGACACGGCTGGATTTTCAATATTCCAAAGTCACAGCTGAATCCTACGACTCGTCTGCCCTTCTTGGGCATGATTCTGGACACAGACCAGAAGAGGGTTTTTCTTCTTACAGAAAAAGCGCAGGAACGCATGACTCTAGTCATGAACCTGTTGAAGCCAAAACAAGTATCAGTACATCATTGCACTCAAGTCCTGTGAAAAATGGTGGCGACATACGAAGCCATTCCCTACGGCAGATTCCATGCAAGGACCTTCCAATGGGACCTATTGGACAAATGGTCCGGGTCACATCTGCAAATGCATCAGCGGATCACCCTGTCCCCCAGGGGCAGAGTATCTCTCCTGTGGCCTTGTTATTGAGAAATTTGAGCGGGACAGAAGCCCGCCGCCGAGGGGGCGGGGCTTCTCCCTCAGCACTCACCAGCGCCATTTTTCGCCACAGCACCGCTGAGAGGAAGCTCCCCGGACTCTCCCCTGCTTGACACACGGTGAAAGAGGGTTTTAAAGTAGAGGGGGGGGGGCACATAATTGGCGCATATACATACTACAAAAGCGCTACTGGGTAAACATACTGTGTTTTTTCCTGGGTCATATAGCACTGGGGTGTGTGCTCGCATACTCTCTCTCTCTGTCTCTCCAAAGGGCCTGGTGGGGAACCTGTCTTCAGAAAAGAGCTTCCCTGTGTGTGGTGTGTCGGTACGCGTGTGTCGACATGTCTGAGGTTGAAGGCTCACCTAAGGAGGAGGGGGAGTGTATGAATGTTAGGTCTCCGTCTGCAGCGCTGACACCTGACTGGATGGATATGTGGAATGTATTAAGTGTTAATGTTCATTTATTGCACAAAAGATTAGACAAAGCTGAAGCTAGGGTACAGTCAGGGAGTCAACCCATGTCTGTCCCAATGTCGCCTGGACCTTCGGGGTTTCAGAAGCGCCCACTATCCCAAATAGTTGACACAGATACCGACACGGATTCAGACTCCAGTGTCGACTACGATGATGCAAAATTACAGCCAGAGGTGGCTAAATGTATTCGATATATGATTATTGCAATAAAAGATGTTTTGCATATCACTGAGGAACCCCCTGTCCCTGACACGAGGGTACACATGTATAAGGGAAAGAAACCTGAAAAGTGCTCACCTTCTAGAGGGCCGCAGGTTCGGCATTCAGGACTGGATCTTGGTGACCACGGACGCGAGCCTCCGAGGTTGGGGAGCAGTCACACAGGGAAGAAATTTCCAAGGCCTTTGGTCAAGTCAAGAGACTTGTCTTCACATCAACATCCTGAAACTAAGGGCCATATACAACGCCCTACGTCAAGCGGAGACCTTACTTCGCGATCGACCAGTTCTGATCCAGTCAGACAACGTCACTGCAGTAGCTCATGTAAACCGCCAAGGCGGCACAAGGAGCAGAGTGGCGATGGCGGAAGCCACCAGAATTCTTTGCTGGGCGGAGAATCATGTAATCGCTCTGTCAGCAGTGTTCATTCCGGTAGTGGACAACTGGGAAGCAGACTTCCTCAGCAGACACGACCTGCATCCGGGAGAGTGGGGACTTCATCAGGAAGTCTTCGCGCAGATTGCAAGTCGGTGGGAACTGCCCCAAATAGACATGATGGCGTCCCGTCTCAACAAAAAGCTACAAAGGTATTGCGCCAGGTCAAGAGACCCTCAGGCGGTAGCTGTGGACGCCCTAGTGTCACCGTGGGTGTTCCAGTCGGTGTATGTATTTCCTCCTCTTCCTCTAATACCCAAGGTGTTGAGGATAATAAGAAAAAGAGGAGTGAGAACAATACTCATTGTTCCGGATTGGCCACGAAGGACCTGGTATCCGGATCTGCAGGAAATGCTCACAGAAGATCCGTGGCCTCTTCCTCTAAGGCAGGACCTGTTGCAACAGGGTCCCTGTCTGTTCCAAGACTTACCGCGGCTACGTTTGACGGCATGGCGGTTGAACGCCGGATCCTAGCGGAAAAAGGTATTCCGGATGAGGTCATTCCTACGCTAATAAAGGCTAGGAAGGACGTGACATCTAAACATTCTCACCGAATATGGCGAAAATATGTTTCTTGGCGTGAGGCCAGGAATGCTTCTTTGGAAGAATTCCATCTAGGCCGTATTCTTCACTTCCTACAAACAGGAGTGAATTTGGGCCTAAAATTAGGCTCCATTAAAGTTCAGATTTCGGCCTTATCCATTTTCTTTCAAAAGGAATTGGCCCCTTTACCTGAAGTACAGACTTTTGTGAAGGGAGTACTGCATATTCAGCCTCCTTTTGTACCTCCGGTGGCGCCTTGGGACCTTAACGTGGTGTTGAGTTTCCTTAAGTCACATTGGTTTGAACCACTTAAAACAGTGGAGTTGAAATATCTCACTTGGAAGGTGGTCATGTTGTTAGCCTTGGCTTCGGCTAGGCGAGTTTCGGACTTAGTGGCTTTATCACATAAAAGCCTCTATCTGGTTTTCCATATGGATAGAGCGGAATTGCGGACCCGTCCTCAATTCCTACCTAAGGTGGTCTCATCCTTTCATATGAACCAACCTATTGTCGTGCCTGTGGCTACACGTGACTTGGAGGATTCCGAGTCCCTTGATGTGGTCAGGGCTTTCAAAATTTATGTGGCCAGAACGGCTAGGATCAGAAAAACAGAAGCACTGTTTGTCCTGTATGCAGCCAACAAGGTTGGCGGCCCTGCTTCAAAGCAGACTATTGCTCGCTGGATCTGTAACACGATTCAGCAGGCGCATTCTACGGCTGTATTGCCGTTACCGAAATCGGTTAAGGCCCATTCCACTAGGAAGGTGGGCTCGTCTTGGGCAGGTGGGCTCGTCTTGGGCGGCTGCCCGAGGGGTCTCGGCACTACAGCTGTGCCGAGCTGCTACTTGGTCAGGATCAAACACCTTTGCAAAGTTCTATAAGTTTGATACCCTGGCTGAGGAGGACCTCCTGTTTGCTCAATCGGTGCTGCAGAGTCATCCGCACTCTCCCGCCCGTTTGGGAGCTTTGGTATAATCCCCATGGTCCTTACGGAGTCCCAGCATCCTCTAGGACGTTAGAGAAAATAAGATTTTGAACCTACCGGTAAATCTTTATCTCGTAGTCCGTAGAGGATGCTGGACGCCCGTCCCTAGTGCGGACTACTTCTGCAAGACTTGTATATAGTTATTGCTTACATAAGGGTTATGTTATAGTTTCATCGGTTTTGGACCGATGATATGTTGTTGTTTTTTCATACTGTTAACTAGATAGTATATCACAAGTTATACGGTGTGATTGGTGTGGCTGGTATGAATCTTGCCCTTGGATTAACAAAAATCCTTTCCTCGTACTGTCCGTCTCCTCTGGGCAGTTTCTCTAACTAAGGACTGGAGGAGGGGCATAGAGGGAGGAGCCAGTGCACACCCAGATCCAAAGTCTTTCTTAAAGTGCCCATGTCTCCTGCGGAGCCCGTCTATCCCCATGGTCCTTACGGAGTCCCAGCATCCTCTACGGACTACGAGAAAAAGATTTACCGGTAGGTTTAAAATCTTATTTTCTCTTAGTCCGTAGAGGATGCTGGGCGCCCGTCCCAGTGCGGACTATTTTCTGCAAGACTTGTATATAGTTTTTGCTTACATAAGGGTTATGTTGCAGTTTAGATCAGTCTCTGGCTGATGCTGTTTTTGTTCATACTGTTAACTGGTTTCGTATATTCCATGTTGTACGGTGTGGATGGTGTGGGCTGGTATGTATCTTGTATTAACAAAAATCCTTTCCTCATATTGTCCATCTCCTCTGGGCACAGTTCTTTAACTGAGGTCTGGAGGAGGGGCATAGAGGGAGGAGCCAGTTCACACCCATCTAAAGTCTTGGAGTGCCCATGTCTCCTGCGAAGCCCGTCTATACCCCATGGTCCATACAGAGTCCCCAGCATCCTCTACGGACTAGGAGAAAAAGATTTACCGGTAGGTTTAAAATCTTTTCTCTAACGTCCTAAGTGGATGCTGGGGACTCCGTAAGGACCATGGGGAATAGCGGCTCCGCAGGAGACTGGGCACATCTAAAGAAAGCTTTAGGACTATCTGGTGTGTACTGGCTCCTCCCCCTATGACCCTCCTCCAAGCCTCAGTTAGATCTCTGTGCCCGAACGAGAAGGGTGCACACTAGGGGCTCTCCTGAGCTTCTTAGTGAAAGTTTTAGTTTAGGTTTTTTATTTTCAGTAAGACCTGCTGGCAACAGGCTCACTGCATCGAGGGACTAAGGGGAGAAGAAGCGAACTCACCTGCGTGCAGAGTGGATTGGGCTTCTTAGGCTACTGGACATTAGCTCCAGAGGGACGATCACAGGCCCAGCCATGGATGGGTCCCAGAGCCGCGCCGCCGGCCCCCTTACAGAGCCAGAAGACAGAAGAGGTCCGGAAAATCGGCGGCAGAAGACATCCTGTCTTCACCAAGGTAGCGCACAGCACTGCAGCTGTGCGCCATTGCTCCTCAGCACACTTCACACTTCGGTCACTGAGGGTGCAGGGCGCTAGGGGGGGGCGCCCTGAGCAGCAATAAAAACACCTTGGCTGGCGAAAATGCATCACATATAGCCCCCAGGGCTATATGGATGAATTTTAACCCCTGCCAGAATCCATAAAAAAGCAGGAGAAAAGTCCGCGAAAAAGGGGCGGAGCCTATCTCCTCAGCACACTGGCGCCATTTTCCCTCACAGCTCAGTTGGAGGGAAGCTCCCCTGGCTCTCCCCTGCAGTCACTACACTACAGAAAGGGTTAAAAAAGAGAGGGGGGCACTAATTAGGCGCAGTATTAACAATACAGCAGCTATAAGGGGAAAAACACTTATATAAGGTTATCCCTGTATATATATAGCGCTTTGGTGTGTGCTGGCAAACTCTCCCTCTGTCTCCCCAAAGGGCTAGTGGGGTCCTGTCCTCTATCAGAGCATTCACTGTGTGTGTGCTGTATGTCGGTACGTTTGTGTCGACATGTATGAGGAGAAAAATGATGTGGAGACGGAGCAGATTGCCTGTAATAGTGATGTCACCCCCTAGGGGGTCGACACCTGAGTGGATGAACTGTTGGAAGGAATTACGTGACAGTGTCAGCTCTGTATAAAAGACAGTGGTTGACATGAGACAGCCGGCTACTCAGCTTGTGCCTGTCCAGACGTCTCATAGGCCGTCAGGGGCTCTAAAGCACCCGTTACCTCAGATGGCAGATATAGACGCCGACACGGATACTGACTCCAGTGTCGACGGTGAAGAGACAAATGTGACTTCCAGTAGGGCCACACGTTACATGATTGAGGCAATGAAAAATGTTTTACACATTTCTGATAATACGAGTACCACCAAAAAGGGGTATTATGTTCGGTGAGGAAAAACTACCTGTAGTTTTCCTGAATCTGAGAAATTAAATGAGGTGTGTGATGATGCGTGGTTTTCCCCCGATAACAACTGATAATTTCTAAAATGTTATTGGCATTATATCCTTTCCCGCCAGAGGTTAGGGTGCGTTGGGAAACACCCCCTAGGGTGGATAAAGCGCTCACACGCTTGTAAGGGCTCTACCCTCTCCTGAGATGGCCGCCCTTAAGGATCCTGCTGATAGAAAGCAGGAGGGTATCCTAAAATGTATTTACACACATACTGGTGTTATACTGCGACCAGCAATCGCCTCAGCCTGGATGTGCAGTGCTGGGTTGGCGTGGTCGGATTCCCTGACTGAAAATATTGATACCCTAGATAGGGACAGTATATTTTTGCCTATAGAGCATTTAAAAGATGCATTTCTATATATGCGTGATGCACAGCGGAATATTTGCCGACTGGCATCAAGTCTAAGTGCGTTGTCCATTTCTACCAGTAGAGGGTTATGGACACGTCAGTGGTCAGGTGATGCGTATTCCAAACGGCATTTGGAAGTATTGCCTTAATAAGGGGAGGAGTTATTTGGGGTCGGTCTTTCAGACCTGGTGGCCACGGCAACAGCTGGGAAATCCACGTTTGTACCCCAGGTCGCCTCTCAACATGAGAAGACGCCGTATTATCAGGCGCAGTCTTTTCGTGGACAAGCGGGCAAAATGTTCCTCATTTCTGCCCCGTGACAGAGGGAGAGGAAAAAGGCTGCAGAAATCAGCCAGTTCCCAGGAACAGAAACCCTCTCCCGCCTCTGCCAAGCCCTCAGTATGACGCTGGGGCTTTACAAGCAGAATCAGGCACGGTGGGGGGCCCGTCTCAATGAATTTCAGCGCGCAGTGGGCTCACTCGCAAGTAGACCCCTGGATCCTTCAGGTGATATCTCAGGGGTACAAATTAGAATTCGAGACGTCTCCCCCTCGCCGTTTTCCTAAAGTCGGCTTTACCGATGTCTCCTTCTGACAGGGAGACAGTTTTGGAAGCCATTCACAAGCTGTATTCCCAGCAGGTGATAATCAAGGTACCCCTCCTGCAACAGGGAACGGGGTATTATTCCACACTGTTGTGGTACCGAAGCCGGACGGCTCGGTGAGACCGATTCTAAATCTAAAATCTTTGAACACTTACATACAGAGGTTCAAATTCAAGATTGAGTCACTCAGAGCAGTGATTGCGAACCTGGAAGAAGGGGACTACATGATGTCTCGGGACATCAAGGATGCTTACCTTCATGTCAAAATTTACCCTTCTCACCAAGGGTACCTCAGGTTTATGGTACAGAACTGTCACTATCAGTTCAGACGCTGCCGTATGGATGGTCCACGGCACCCCGGGTCTTTACCAAGGTAATGGCCGAAATGATGATATTCCTTCGAAGGAAGGGAATTTTAGTTATCCCTTACTTGGACGATTCCCTGATAAGGGTAAGATCCAGGGAACAGTTGGAGGTCGGTGTAGCACTATCTCAGGTAGTGTTGCGGCAGCACGATTGGATTCTCAATATTCCAAAATCGCAGCTGGTTCCGACGACTTGTCTTCTGTTCCTAGGGATGATCCTGGACACAGTCCAGAAAAAGGTGTTTCTCCCGGAGGGGAAAGACAGGGAGTTATCCGAGCTAGTCAGGAACCTCCTAAAACCGAGCCAAGTCTCAGTGCATCAATGCACAAGGGTTCTGGGTAAAATGGTGGCTTCCTACGAAGCAATCCCATTCTGCAGATTCCACGCAAGAACTTTCCAGTGGGACCTGCTGGACAAATGGTCCGGGTCGCATCTTCAGATGCATCAGCGGATAACCCTGTCACCAAGGACAAGGGTGTCCCTCATGTGGTGGTTGCAGAGTGCTCATCTTCTAGAGGGCCGCAGATTTGGCATTCAGGACTGGGTCCTGGTGACCACGGATGCCAGCCTGCGAGGCTGGGGAGCAGTCACACAGGGAAGGAATATCCAGGGCTTATGGTCAAGCCTGGAGACATTACTTCACATAAATATCCTGAAGCTAAGGACCATTTACAATGCTCTAAGCTTAGCAAGACCTCTGCTTCAAGGTCAGCCGGTGTTGATCCAGTCGGACAACATCACGGCAGTCACCCACGTAAACAGACAGGGTGGCACAAGAAGCAGGAGGGCAATGGCAGAAGCTGCAAGGACTCTTCGCTGGGCGGAAAATCATGTGATAGCACTGTCAGCAGTTTTCATTCCGGGAGTGGACAACTGGGAAGCAGACTTCCTCAGCACGACCTCCACCCGGGAGAGTGGGGACTTCACCCAGAAGTCTTCCACATGATTATAAACCGTTGGGAAAAACTCGACAGGTATTGCGCCAGGTCAAGGGACCCTCAGGCAATAGCTGTAGACGCTCTGGTAACACCGTGGGTGTACCAGTCAGTGTATGTGTTCCCTCCTCTGCCTCTCATACCCAAGGTACTGAGATTGATAAGATGGAGAGGAGTAAGCACTATATTCGTGGCTCCAGATTGGCCAAGAAGGACTTGGTAACCGGAACTTCAAGAGATGCTCACGGAGGATCCTTGGCCTCTACCTCTAAGAAGGGACCTGCTCCAACAAGGACCCTGTCTGTTCCAAGACTTACCGCGGCTGCGTTTGACGGCATGGCGGTTGAACGCCGGATCCTGAAGGAAAAAAGGCATTCCGGATGAAGTCATCCCTATCCTGATCAAAGCCAGGAAGGATGTAACCGCAAAACATTATCACCGCATTTGGCGAAAATATGTTGCGTGGTGCGAGGCCAGTAAGGCCCGACGGAGGAAATTCAACTGGGTCGATTCCTACATTTCCTGCAAACAGGAGTGTCTATGGGCCTGAAATTGGGGTCCATTAAGGTTCAAATTTCGGCCCTGTCAATTTTCTTCCAAAAAGAACTAGCTTCAGTCCCTGAAGTTCAGACGTTTGTAAAAGGGGTACTGCATATACAGCCTCCTTTTGTGCCTCCAGTGGCACTTTGGGATCTCAATGTAGTTTTTTGGGTTCCAAAAGTCACATTGGTTTGAACCACTTAAATCTGTGGAGTTAAAATATCTCACATGTAAAGTGGTCATGCTGTTGGCCCTGGCCTGGGCCAGGCGCGTGTCAGAATTGGCGGCTTTATCCTGTAAAAGCCCTTATCTGATTTTCCATTCGGACAGGGCGGAATTGAGGACTCGTCCTCAGTTTCTCCCTAAGGTGGTTTCAGCGTTTCACCTGAACCAACCTATTGTGGTGCCTGCGGCTACTAGGGACTTGGAGGACTCCAAGTTGCTAGACGTTGTCAGGGCCCTGAAAATATATGTTTCCAGGACGGCTGGAGTCAGAAAATCTGACTCGCTGTTTATCCTGTATGCACCCAACAAGCTGGGTGCTCCTGCTTCTAAGCAGACTATTGCTCGTTGGATTTGTAGTACAATTCAGCTTGCACATTCTGTGGCAGGCCTGCCACAGCCAAAAATCTGTAAATGCCCACTCCACAAGGAAGGTGGGCTCATCTTGGGCGGCTGCCCGAGGGGTCTCGGCTTTACAACTTTGCCGAGCAGCTACTTGGTCAGGAGCAAATACGTTTGTAAAATTCTACAAAATTGATACCCTGGCTGAGGAGGACCTGGAGTTCTCTCAATTGGTGCTGCAGAGTCATCCGCACTCTCCCGCCCGTTTGGGAGCTTTGGTATAATCCCCATGGTCCTTACGGAGTCCCCAGCATCCACTTAGGACGTTAGAGAAAATAAGAATTTACTTACCGATAATTCTATTTCTCGTAGTCCGTAGTGGATGCTGGGCGCCCATCCCAAGTGCGGATTGTCTGCAATACTGGTACATAGTTATTGTTACCAAAAAATCGGGTTATTGCTGTAGTGAGCCATCTTTTCTAGAGGCTCCTCTGTTATCATGCTGTTAACTGGGTTCAGATCACAAGTTGTACAGTGTGATTGGTGTGGCTGGTATGAGTCTTACCCGGGATTCAAAATCCTTCCTTATTGTGTACGCTCGTCCGGGCACAGTATCCTAACTGAGGCTTGGAGGAGGGTCATAGGGGGAGGAGCCAGTGCACACCAGATAGTCCTAAAGCTTTCTTTAGATGTGCCCAGTCTCCTGCGGAGCCGCTATTCCCCATGGTCCTTACGGAGTCCCCAGCATCCACTACGGACTACGAGAAATAGAATTATCGGTAAGTAAATTCTTATTATTTTTTCTGAAAGGAGTTCTGCACATCCAGCCTCCCTTTGTGCCGCCTACGGCGACCTGGGATCTTAACGTGGTGTTACAGTTCCTCCAATCGAATTGGTTCGAGCCTCTACCGGAGGTTGAGGTAAAATTTCTCACGTGGAAGGCTGTCACTTTGTTGGCTTTAGCTTCTGCTAGACGTGTGTCGGAGTTGGGGGCTTTGTCTTGTAAGAGCCCCTACTTAATTTTCCATGAAGATAGCGCTGAGCTCCGGACACGTCAGCAGTTCCTTCCGATGGTTATGTCGGCATTTCATATCAATCGACCTATTGTGGTGCCAGTAGCTACTGACTCCTCAATTTCATCTAAGTCCTTGGATGTTGTAAGGGCTCTGAAAATCTATGTGAAGAGGACTGCTCGTCACAGAAAATCAGACTCTCTGTTTGTCCTGTATGATTCGAAGAAACTTGGTTGTCCTGCTTCTAAGCAGACGATCTCTTGCTGGATCAGGTTCACTATCCAGCATGCGTATTCTACGGCAGGATTGCCTTGTGCTACGTCTGTTAAGGCCCACTCTACTCATAAGGTGGGGTCTTCCTGGGCGGCTGCCCGGGGTGTTTCGGCTTTACAGCTTTGCCGAGCGGCTACTTGGTCTGGGTCGAACACGTTTGCAAAGTTCTACAAGTTTGATATTTTGGCCGCTGAGGACCTGAAGTTTGGTCAAGCAGTGTTGCAGGAGCCTCCGCGCTCTCCCTCCCGTTCTGGGAGCTTTGGTACATCCCCATGGTACTAATGTGGACCCCAGCATCCTCTAGGACGTAAGTGAAAATAGGATTTTAATTACCTACCGGTAAATCCTTTTCTCGTAGTCCGTAGAGGATGCTGGGGTCCACATTAGTACCATGGGGAATAGACGGGTCCACTAGGAGCCACTGGCACTTTAAGAGTTTGAGAGTGTGGGCTGGCTCCTCCCTCTATGTCCCTCCTACCAGACTCAGTGTAGAAACTGTGCCCGAGGAGACGGACAACTTCGAGAGAAAGATTTTACACGGATAGTGGTGGGATTCACACCAGCTCACACACAAGGCGAACCAAGCTAACCAGCTTGAAACATCAGCAACGGGCGAACAATGGGGGTCATTCCGACCTGATCGCTCGCTGCAGTTTGTTGCAGCGATCGGGTCGGAACTGTGCATGCGCTGGTGCCGCAGTGCGCTGGCGCATGGCAGCTCTACTGACTTTGCCTCTACCACCTCTGCTGAAAGGTTATTCCACTTGTCCACTACCCTTTTCTGTGAAGTCAATTTTCCTCACATTTTCCCTCAACCAAACTCCTCCAGTCTCAGTGCTTGTCCTCGTGTTCTATTCTCTTCCTTTGAGGAATGTCTCCCTCCTTTACTTTGTTAAAAAGCCTTGATCTATATATGAAAGTCTCTATTATGTCTCTGCTTCATACTATACATGGTAAGATGTTTTAGTATTTCCTGGTAAGTTTTGTGATGTAGGCCATGCACCATTTTAGTTGCCCTTCTTTATATAGTCTCTAATGTATTAATATCCTTCTGGAGATATGGCCTCCAGAACTGGACACAGTATTCTAGGTGAGATGACTTTATCGTTGCTTTGTTACATTGCTTATCAACCTACACGTCGCCTGTCTCCATTTCTGCCGAGGTAAGTTGAATTGACGTTCTGTGGGCGACATCACAGTTCTTGACCACATGAACACTGCTGCGACGACCATTACCGATTGTTAGTACAGTATATGAATTCATTGCTAAACAAAAGTGGCCTATGTATGAAGAGGCACAAAAGTTATATACGTCTGTAATCTTGCGCTACAGTTTAATGCTGCCGTTTAAAATCGATGGGATTCACCCTCCAAAATCCCCACACACATACAGCAAATACAAAAATTATTAAAAACAGGCGCTCTCTAAAGTATTAAAACTTTAAAAATACTGGAAAACCCCTCCAAACTTCTGTCGTTTTCCTCCAGATCGGTGCACAAGTGTTAGCGTGGGGTTGAAAAGACACTTACATAGCAGTTCAACCTCGCGTTCCTTTAAAGGTATCTTTAAACAGGTCTGGATGAAATTGATCCAATCACAAACAGCAGTCACACAGAATGACACTTACGTTTAGTTTCAGTCTCGAATGCACTGAAAGGTATCTTTCAAACGATCCCCATATATAATAGGTAGGAAGCAGCCAAAACCACCGTGCATAAAAACATACACAGGTTTTATTCATACACTGGAACAAACCTAAAAGTTGCAGCAAAAAAGGTCCAATGGAGGATAAATGTTCGTCACAGCATGGATAACTTCAACGCGTTTCAAGGATTCTTTCCTCTTTATCAAGAAGTGCTGTGAGGGTCCTGGCTTTCCTAAATTTATCCTGAGACGTTTTGAATCGCATGACGATCTTGACCAATTCCAGACGAAGTCCAATCTCCACAAGGGTGTATAACACCTGGTGCTCATATACACATGTCTCTGCATTTGCATAATCCAGGCTGAAGTGTGTTCAATCAGTGTGAGCATCACAACAACAGATGTACAGATCAGTATACAGATAAAACACACCTCATATAAAACTCCAATCATATGACCCATGATCACCCGATGTTATAGCGGTAATACAAACTTTACAATAAAAATCAAAGGTAATCCTATATGAAGAATCATACCCGGACTAAATCTGCCCATGTCAGAAAGAATATGATTATACTAGGCTATATGACATACCATAACAATGGTGGCCACACGGACTGAGGAAGTTACCTTAATCAGAAGTGTGAGTTGATTATAACACACTATAATACTCTGGCGTGACCGGCCGGGGAGTAACTGTGTCCGCTACATCGATTGTCCCGATCACGTGACCGGAGTTTAAACTAATCACGTGACTCCACAAACAGAATGAGTGAATGAAACAGACATTGAGCACAACATAGTTACAGTATGAGACCTCACCATCAGGAGGAAAATGTAAGGGCTACCCTACAGAAGGTGAAACTGAACTGACAAAGGGAATAAATGGCAGCACAGTTTTTAAAGAGGCAGCAAAAATAGAAAAATAGTGCTACAACAAAAAGGATGTAACCTAAATACCTGATAAGGAGGTCTCATTTACATATGTTTATTTAGAAGTATAATTTCCACAAGAATACAACAATATCCACATATTCACTAGGTCATGGCTCCAAAGGCAGTGAACATGCGTGCGTGGAGAATGATCTTAAATTCATGTCCATTTTCTGTTGGTCCATATGGAATAATTATAGTGTCCATGGTAGCTCAAAAAATTAGAGTAGATAAGATAAGAAGCAAGAGAGAAAGAAAGGACAAAAAATTTTTTTGTTACTGATGAATATATTTTTTAAACACCAGAACGCATTCTTACTAAAATAAAGAAAAATGAAAATGACCTTATGAGGAAGAAACATAAGAAGTTTAATAGGGATAGGAAGGATTATGAAGATGGCAATATTCATGTACCTAATGATAACTCTAGGAATGGTAATAAACCGATAGGGAAAATAGGAGATACACACACTCGTCCATTACAGGAGAATAGAATGGCATTTACATCCCCCACTCAGGATAGATATCAGACACATGGGGATAGAGGGCGGACCCCGAGCTTTACTCGGGGAAGAAATCCCTCCCCCAAAAGATTCCCCAGACATAATCAGAATTATTATCGAGGGGAAATACATCAGTCCCAATATATCCCAAAATATAGGAGACTGGAAAAATCTCCACTTCCCTACTCTGGTAAATACGGGAGAAATCTTTCTGTTGATGATAGAAAAAGTAATAACTATTCTCACCCACAAAATTCTTATAGGACTGGTAGGGCTAAACATTCTGCCCCCCGTCCTTTTTTGGAGAAACGTCTGGGTCCAACCAGAGACAGATAATAGTGTGTAAAGATAAGAAAAATAGGGGGTGCAGAGCGGGTAGGTATTGTGGATTGTCCAAAAAGAAAAGGCTACGCCTAAAACAAAGGGATATTCAGGTCACTACACCATTAAAGACCCCTACAAACAACGAGTCCAGTAAAACCACGATTTACAATCTAAGTAATTACACTCTATCTAAGGATGAGCAGGAACTCGTGGAAAAGGGACTCAAATTTGCCCCGTCAAGTAATCTTGATAATTTCACTACATATGTGGATTTGCAGCGTTTTATCTGCAAGTTATCGTTAAAACGGTTCTTTGCGGATAATAAGAGTTCTGATATCCCTCAAGAAATACCTAATGATAACCACAAGGTCTTTAAGAAGAAATCCACTTTCTTCCCGAGACATAAGAGGGGCTGTTTCGTGGAGACGTTTGAACGTCTCGTAAAGGAAGATTTGGATAAAACAGACTTTAAGCCCCTTAGGAAACACAATCTAACTAGAAACCAGAGAAAAGCTATTGACACGCTTAAGAACAACAATCAAATAGTTATCAAACCTGCCGATAAATGCGGGGGGGTGGTCGTCTTGAATAGGGACGACTACCATACTGAGATAGCTCGCCAGCTTTTGTATGGTAATACCTATAAGAAATTAAAAGGGGATCCATCTAATTCTATTCAAAATAAATTTTAGTGTGTTTCTGGAATTATATACCACTTTAGGTATTATTGACATTGACATACACAATTATTTAAAAATAGAGAATCCGGCGATCCCGGTATTATATGTTTTACCCAAGGTTCATAAAAGCTTGGACCGACCACCGGGCCGCCCCATTGTGGCGGGCACCGATTCCATTTTGTCTAATTTGTCAGAGTACTTGGATAATAAGATTTAACCTTTTGGTGCATGGTACGAAATCTTATCTTAAAGATACTATATCTGTAATAAAGAAATTGGACACGATTGAGTGGAAATCCAATTATATTCTAGTTACTGCAGACGTCAAATCATTGTACACCATCATTTCACATGATCAGGGTGCAGAAGCTTTACAATTTCATTTAATGCAAACCAAAATGCAACCGTTAGAGGTTCAATTTATTATGGAAGGTCTGGCACTCATACTTGGTAATAATTTTTTCTGGTACGAAGGGAGTTTTTACTTGCAATTGCTTGGGGCGGCGATGGGCACTAGGTTGGCACCTAGTTATGCTAATTTATTCATGGCCCATTGGGAGGAACAGACCATCTGGTCAGACCACCAATGGGGTGCCAACCTAGTGCTCTGGACCAGGTATATAGACGACGTCCTATTTATATGGGACGGTGGTCGTGAATCTTTGGATTCTTTCTGTCAATATTTAAATTCCAATGATCGGAATATTGAGTTGTCCTACAGTATCAGCGAAACCGAGATTAATTTCTTGGACCTATGTATCTTCACTGATAAAGGGAGATTGTCCACTAGAAACTATTCCAAACCAACAGATTGTAATTCGTTTATTAGTTTTGACAGTAATCATCACTTAAATTGGATTAGGAGCATTCCCAAGAGCCAGTTCAGGTGGCTTAGGAGGAACTGTACCAATGTGGATCTATATGATAGCCATGCTAAAATCATGGAGGATCAGTTCTTGAGGAAAGGGTATGATCCTGCTCTAATTACTGGAGCATCCTCTGAAGTACGGGCATTGGAACGCTCTTTAACCTTGGAGAGTAGTAAAAGAAACCTTTCATCCACTACTAATCAAGGAGTTACGTTTATAACTCAATACAACTCTTAACACAAACAGTTAGAAAATATTATTAAGAAATACTGGTACATCTTATTGAAGGATCCGGTATTGTCAGACATTCTTAATGATAAACCCAGGTTTATTTACCGCAGGGCAGGTAATCTAAAAGATTTACTTGTAAAAAGTGCCCTACCAGTTGTGAAGATGCAGACCAGGATAACATCTAAAGGGTTTTATCGCTGTAATTTCTGTTTAATGTGTAAGAGCTGCAATATTGATAGAAAAATTGTAGAGTATAAATCTAATCAAACGCAAACTGTTTATCCCATAAGAGATTTTATTACCTGTTGCAGTAGGAATGTGATTTATCTGCTGGAGTGTCATTGTGGGCTCCAGTATGTTGGTAGGACAGGCAGAATGTTAAAAGAGAGACTGTCCGAGCATACTAGGAACATAAGAAAGGGGTTGGACTCACACAGTGTCTCCGCTCACTTTAAAGAGAAACCTATCTGTAATTTAAAGGGTTTAAAAAGCTTCTTGGGAATTAAAGTAGTGAAGGGGAACTGGAGCCATGACCTAGTGAATATGTGGATATTGTTGTATTCTTGTGGAAATTATACTTCTAAATAGACATATGTAAATGAGACCTCCTTATCAGGTATTTAGGTTACATCCTTTTTGTTGTAGCACTATTTTTCTATTTTTGCTGCCTCTTTAAAAACTGTGCTGCCATTTATTCCCTTTGTCGGTTCAGTTTCACCTTCTGTAGGGTAGACCTTACATTTTCCCCCTGATGGTGAGGTCTCATACTGTAACTATGTTGTGCTCAATGTCTCTTTCATTCACTCATTCTGTTTGTGGAGTCACGTGATTAGTTTAAACTCCGGTCACGTGATCGGGACAATCGATGTAGCGGACACAGTTACTCCCCGGCCGCTCACGCCAGAGTATTATAGTGTGTTATAATCAACTCACACTTCTGATTAAGGTAACTTCCTCAGTCCGTGTGGCCACCATTGTTATGGTATGTCATATAGCCTAGTATAACCATATTCTTTCTGACATGGGCAGATTTAGTCCGGGTATGATTCTTCATATAGGATTACCTTTGATTTTTCTTGTAAAGTTTGTATTACCGCTATAACATCGGGTGATCATGAGTCATATGATTGGAGTTTTATGATATATATGAGGTGTGTTTTATCTGTATACTGATCTGTACATCTGTTGTTGTGATGCTCACACTGATTGAACACACTTCAGCCTGGATTATGCAAATGCAGAGACATGTGTATATGAGCACCAGGTGTTATACACCCTTGTGGAGATTGGACTTCGTCTGGAATTGGTCAAGATCGTCATGTGATTCAAAACGTCTCAGGATAAATTTAGGAAAGCCAGGACCCTCACAGCACTTCTTGATAAAGAGGAAAGAATCCTTGAAACGCGTTGAAGTTATCCATGCTGTGACGAACATTTATCCTCCATTGGACATTTTTTGCTGCAACTTTTATGTTTGTTCCAGTGTATGAATAAAACCTGTGTATGTTTTTATGCACGGTGGTTTTGGCTGCTTCCTACCTATTATATATGGGGATCGTTTGAAAGATACCTTTCAGTGCATTCGAGACTGAAACTAAACGTAAGTGTCATTCTGTGCGACTGCTGTTTGTGATAGGATCAATTTCATCCAGACCTGTTTAAAGATACCTTTAAAGGAACGCGAGGTTGAACTGCTATGTAAGTGTCTTTTCAACCCCACGCTAACACTTGTGCACCGATCTGGAGGAAAACGACAGAAGTTTGGAGGGGTTTTCCAGTATTTTTAAAGTTTTAATACTTTAGAGAGCGCCTGTTTTTAATCATTTTTGTATTTGCTCTATGTATGAAGAGGGCTCGACTGTGAATTTTTGTATGGGAAATATACAAAATAAAAGTGACATTTTTATTATCAACAGACTTTTATTCAGAAGGAAAAATAATAACAGAAACAACAATTATTAATAATATATATATATATATATATATATATTTTTTTTTTTTACCCATAATGAGGAATCAGCAGAGACAAATATAAACTCTGACTAAGCTAAACAGGTAATTATCCCTATTTAATCCTTCCAGTTGTTGAAAACTAACCCAGAGTGAATGGGGACGCCAGGATGAAATGGGGTTCGGCATTAATTAACAATTCAGATAGAATTATGTATTGCAAATTAGCCAATCTCCTCATGTTTCCTCAATTTCACCTGTAAGCGACCTACCAGTGCATTATACAGTGTTAATTTGTGGCAAACCCAGTCCCTCTGCAGTCCATCAACACGAAGGGATGACTGCACTGGAATAGGGAATTAAGAGCTTTGTGAAACGGTTTGTAGTTTTTGGCGACCGTTCCAGGGCTGCATCATGATGATTTCATATAGTTATAGGAAACTGAGGATCTCTACCTGCTGCACCCTCAATATATGTAGAAAAGAAGTATATGAGATCCTCATTATAGCTGTCTTCATCTGGAAGTGTAACGGCAAGTTTATAAAAAACGCTTCTTACATCTGTAGATTGGGGCAAAGGCTAATGCAGCAAGGAACTTCAGTGTAATGTGTGTGTTCATATTAGTTTCATATGCAGTCTTTAACGCAACGTGTTAGAATTTTCTAATGAGACTTACACAGATGAAAATAACACCCTTTGACCTCTGCATGTGGCTAGGCAATCCTAATTGCATTCATACTATCCTTCTCAAAATGGACTACAACCTTTCGAGGTGCCAGATTGGAATCCATAGCTTCATTATTTCAAACATTGGTCAAGATGCAATAGCGTCCCAGTTTGCCGGAGGTGCAGAATGCCGGACGAACTCAAGATGGTTTTTTAAAGTGGCATTCATTTACTAGGCATGGGTTTGCCTGGAAAATGATTACCCCTTTAAAAAAAAGTCTGAAAACGGTCTGCATCCCGCACCTCCAGTAAATTCGGACGCTATTGCATCTCGCCTATTCTGTTATGGGTGTCCGTGTCCTTTATTCTTTTGTAGTAAAATGTAAATACATGCCAGGTATGATTTACCTTCCTTGGCATGCCACGTGTACAGTTGGTTAACATATTTGGCACTTTATCAAAGGTGCCATCTCCATAGATGTATCTTTGTTCAGTCAGATCATAAGATCTCTATCGCCGAAAACAAGATGTCTGTCTGGATCATCCACACCTGAGTCGTGAAGAAACAATTGACTATACTTTGCACGAATGTTAAATTTATGTTTTTTTAATTAAGCAAATTACCATCTGTTCTGTGATAGAGAAGACTTCTTGGGAGAGAAGATTGTCTGGGCATATAGGCCAACAAATCATTATTTAACCCTGACAACCCATCTCCCATCACACTGTGAGGAGTAGCACTTACTCTATTAGGAGTACATTAATTTCAGTACATTAATTTCAGAGCCCTGAAAAAACACTCTGTGAAACGCGCGTCGGCGGTTCACGCTGCACTAGAGTGGAAATAATGCATGCATGCTAATCATATGTGTATATGTCTGAGTGTGATTGTGATTATTAATGTACTCCTAATATAGAGGGGTGGCGAGTCAAATAGCCAGCAGCAAAAGTAACCAGCTATTTAGAAAATCTATTACTAGAAGAGAGACATAGTGTCTAATATACTCCTTTATAGACTGCATATATAGAGGTGCCCGTGGTGTATTATACAATCCTATAGCAAATACAATATGATAGGGTATGAAACCACGGCTCTCTCCAATTAATTGGCTGAAAGATGCAGATTTTATTTAGTAACCAATTCTATGCATGTGTGGGAAATACATTGTAAGCGGCAATATAATGAATATATGGTAATTAAACAACTGCCCTCTCACAAGTATATTAAGCATCCAGCCACCAGCAGTAACTTATAGTGAACTGAATATAATATCATAAGACACTATCATATAGGAGTAGAAAGCTGGAATTGTTTGTTACTGAATAGGAAACCATTACTGCCCACACATAAAACTCAGTGGCACGCAGCTGCTCTGAATACATTGTAAACAATTGTGTATTAATCAGAGGTGGAAGGGCAGGAGGTTGATACTTACTAACCATCATATGCACCCACTAACCCGCAGACTCTATATAGAAAAATTGCAACAAATCTGTTACTAAAATAACCAAATCTCCAGAGAGAAACAAGTGAGTGGATTATTTTGGAAACAAATTTATGTGTCAACTCCATCACTCTAAGTTAAAGCTGCATACATAGAGCAGTGGATCCCCTCGAATGAATTTCTCATAATAAAGTATCATTCCTCTGCAATAAAAGGGTGTAGTATAAAGTGATACAATCAGTACCTCAGAGAATAACACATTCCCACTAAGTGGATACCATCTAAGTTGAGATTACAAGCTATGATCACTGTAACAAAAGGTGGAATGTACCAACAGTGAGATACAGCATCTCTTCTTTATACTGACAGTGCTGACTACATAGATTGAGAGCACCAGTTGATAATATGGAATCTTAACTGATCACATAGGGTGATATTAAGGAATAATAAATAAACAATAAACTGCTGAAAACTTCAATTATACATATGCACCTTGCAGAGTAAAATCTGTTGATATATGAGATAGGGGTTCACCAGCCAGCAGCTATTAAAATCCTAGAGTAAGTGTATTGACACAGACACATTGAAAATTTCAGAAATGACACAATATCTCACAATATACTGGAGAGTTTGGTAACTGATACAAAACAGAGACAGATTGCAATACGGATATTGATATAAATCTTTATTCACACAATATCAGAAAATACACATAAAATATATAGAGGTCATTGTACCCATTAAGTAAATAGAAGAGCAGTGCATGACACTCAGAGTGCAGCGTGTGTTTTTAATTATTACACTTTGTCTTGTCATTACATGTTGGTTTTAATATTTCACAGTTACAGGTCTTTTAGATAAACTGGAATAAAAGTTATATTTTAGGTAATTGTTTAATTATTTTTGTGCGCCATTTGAGACCAATCCTTTCTTCTTTTTGGTATACAAGTTCTGTAAAGTTGGTAACACTACGGTGTGTGGCAGCACCCCCATAACTAATTCAAATTTATGAAATAGAAAATAATATGGGGTTTGTAGTAGTAAAAAAATAACATACAATACTATACTAGTGCAGTAGCTTCCCCACTCCCCTTTTCCCCAGATTGGCTTCTTGAAAACGCAGGGACTAATTCAGACCTGATCGCTGTTGTGCGAATTTGCAGAGGTTTGCTATTGGTTAGTCGCCGCCTGGAGACAGTGAAAATCCGTCCCGTGCAAGTCTGCATACGCCGGTCAGCTGCAAATCCATTTGGAACTCACTCACCATCTAATTATTTTTCCAGTCTGTGTGTAGGCCAAGGCTTACTCCTACAGGGGGAAAAATCAGGCTGATTGGGGCCAGAGCTGACGTCACACACCCTCCCTGAAAAAGCTTGGGAACGCCTGCGTTTTTCCTGATACTCCCAGAAAACGGGCAGTTAGCACTCCCAAACGGCCGCTTCCTGTCAATCAGCCTGCGTTCGCCTAGCGATCAAAAAAAAGATTCTGGATTTTTTCACAGTTTGGCCTCGCGATCCGTATGCATTCGCAGCCGTTCGATAATCGTCCGCTGTGCAATTTCGCACAACAGCAATCAGATCTGAATTAGGCCCTTAATTGTTTGTTTGCACTATGAAGGAGCCCTGTGTGAGTATATAGCGTCAACAGATCACTCAGACACGGAGTTATCTTCAGAAATCATGAAGGTTTATTTAGCCAGGAGGCTTGTACACAGCACTGCACGTCGAAAAGTAGCAAATGCCAACAAGAACCGCAATGAGTCCAATAATTCGCGTGGCTAGGCATAGACTGCCGACGAGCCAATGTAGGGTGGACCAGGTACAAAGCAATGCGTTACAGCAGCAGCAAGTTCCACAATGAATGGGAGTTAAAGTCCAAAAATTCCACTCCAGTGTATAGATCATAAAGTACCCGAATAGCTTCACCTCTTAAGGCCCCCATACATTAGATCGATTGTATGCACAATTGAACGATTTTGTCGCATAGGATCGATAAATCATTCAAAACCGTGCAGTTTCCACAAACGATAACTTTCCGATGCCCGGTCCCGTGTGTAGTTTGTCGTATCTTCATAACTTACTGCAGCCAAGATTGGTCATTCTCGTTAGCGATTTGGTGCAGATCGTTCATGGTTCTGCACCTGTGATCGATCGCATGATAAATTGTTCAATTTGCGTCATTTGAGAAGGATTTCCACCCTCCATTTTGTGTAGCATCGTTAGGAGATCGGAGTGGCAGCACACGCAACATTGGCAGCAGACAGACAGCATTTCAGGCCCGATTCTACTGTTTTTGGTATGTGTGTACTGCTGGCCACCAATGTTTATCTCACTGAACACCAATCTTGGCTGCCCATAATATGTATTTATTTTAACCCCCTGAACACCAATATTTATCCCACTGAACACCAATGTAGGCCTACCCAAAAGTATATTCTCCTGAACACCAATGTTTGCCCACCAATAGTTTGATCCCTGAACACCAATGAACACCTGTGGTTGCCCACCAAACAGTATGATCCTTGAACACCAATGAACACCTGTGGTTACCCACCACTAAAGTATGATTCCCTGAACACCAATGTTTGCCCACCAATAAAGTATGATCCCTGAACACCAATGAACACCTGTGGTTGCCCACCACTAAAGTATGATTCCCTGAACACCAATGTTTGCCCACCAATAAAGTATGATCCCTGAACACCTGTGGTTGCCCACCACTAAAGTATGATTCCCTGAACACCAATGTTTGCCCACCAATAAAGTATGATCCCTGAACACCAATGAACACCTGTGGTTGCCCACCACTAAAGTATGATTCCCTGAACACCAATGTTTGCCCACCAATAAAGTATGATCCCTGAACACCAATGAACACCTGTGGTTGCCCACCACTAAAGTATGATTCCCTGAACACCAATGTTTGCCCACCAATAAAGTATGATCCCTGAACACCAATGAACACCTGTGGTTGCCCACCACTAAAGTATGATCCCCTGAACACCAATGTTCACACTGAACACCTATGTATGCTCAGTAATGTGTATATTTTCCATTGGCCCCCAAATGCGTATTATATGTTACTGTCCCCAAATGTGAAATATTTGCTTATGTGATGCAAAACGCCACTGACCCCTCCCCCCCTCACAATTTTATTTTAATTTCTATTTTTTTTTGTAGATGTGGTACTAGACAAGTATCGTGAATTTATTCAAGGCTTTATTGAAATGTACAGGGACCGCGAGTGCCTTTGGAGGGTTAAATCCAGGGACTACACCAACAAGTCTTTACGTAACCAGGCTCTGCAAGAGTTGGTTGACCACAGCAGGCCTTATTACGCAGCCGCCTCACTGGAATGGGTGCGGAAAAAAATCCAGAATCTACGCACAGTTTTTCTCAAGGAGCACAAAAAAATACAGAATTCGTGGAGGTCCAGTGCGGGGACCAATGACCTGTACCAGCCCACCCTGTGGTATTATAACCAGCTCCTATTCACCCTTGACCAGGAGCCACAGAGAAGAGGCCTGGTAGTGATGGCCGAGAGAGAGACTGCAGAGGAGGCCGAAGATGTGGGGGAAACATCAGAAACACTATCGGTAAGTAAGAGACACAGTAATTAAATAATTGTGAAATGTGACAGTCCAGATTATTTGATTAATGTTTGTTAGAAATATGAAAAGGTCCCCAATAGTCCCCAATGTGATCAATTCCTCCTGCTGTGGCACTGCACCCACTCCATTAAGAAAAAGGACAGGTACTCCTCCCTGACCTGTTTTGCCCGTGCAGTCCCCGTGAACAGAGCTCCAGGTGCTGCCACAGACGACATTTGTACTACCTCCTCTGGCTGTTCTGGGTCTTTTGGTACAGCTGTGCCTGATGTCCTTTACTGGGTGGTTTTGTGGTGGAGAAAGCTGTGCAGGACAGAGCATGCAGAGGGGATCCGGTCTGAAGATCGACAGTGTCTAGGTCGACAATGTTTAGGTCGACAGTCACTAGGTCGACATGGATGGAAGGTCGACAGGGTTTCTAGGTCGACAGGTCTAAAGGTCGACATGAGTTTTTCAAATTTTTTTTTCTTTTTTTGAATTTTTTCATACTTAACGATCCACGTGGACTACGATTGGAACGGTAAAGTGTGCCGAGCAAAGCGGTAGCGGAGCGAAGGCACCATGCCCGAAGCATGGCGAGCGAAGCGGTGCACTAATTTGGGATCCCGGTCACTCTACGAAGAAAACGACACCAAAAAAAAAAAAATCCTCATGTCGACCTTTAGACCTGTCGACCTAGCACATGTCGACCTAGAAACCCTGTCGACCTGCCATCCATGTCGACCTAGTGACTGTCGACCTATAGTGGTCGACCTAAACATTGTCGACCTAGACACTGTCGATTTGATGAACCACACCCCATGCAGAGATGACCCAGTCAATCTTGTCCACCCTCCGGTTGATGGCAGTGTGGAAGATGTATGATTGGTAAAAAGTAAACTGTTCTGCGCTGTGCATATGTAGATCAGCTCTATTACTGTAATTGGAGTCGATAAATATAAAAAAAAAGTAAAATAAAATAATAAAAAAACAAAACAAAATAATGCATAGATAAGACACACAATAGCCATTATATTGCCCAACAATAAATGTGATAAGCTGTTTTGAGAAAGGTTAAAGTTCAGTCAGCAGGATAGCATATACACAGTCCGTTTTTGGGACCTTGGTCTTAAGGTGCATACACACTGGGAATTTTTGCCCAGTGTGTATGCTGAGCGATGATGATGTGAAACTCGCTGGCCGGAAAATCGCACAGTGCATACACCTGAGAGATTTTCACTCGGCTCAGCGATTTTCATGGGGGTGAACCGCTTTCCTCAGTAGGAGACTGTGGAAAGTGGCTCAGGCTGGTAAAACAGGCAGATGGATGGCGGCGGCCAGCTGAGCTACTTTTGAGCTCAAAATCGCCCAGTGTGTTTTGGGCCTTTACCCTAATCTATAAGTGGCATGCTCCCATAGATGTGATGTTTCTTAGGGGCTCCAGGTCCTGCACACTGGTTGGAAGGCACTGCTCACGTTAGAATGTGGTGGCCGCTGATGACGTTAGACATGACCCCCAGACCAAAGTGCGGCGACCGTGGTGGATAGCGCTGATGCTCTCCCTGCTAGCAGTGTTAACAAGTCCAACGCGTTTCATAGCCGTTGGCTACTGTGTCAAGGATAATTAAAATTGATTTGACATTCTCTTTTTTTAGCTAGCAGGCCTCAAAACTTTATTAGTAAAAATGTAAATCAGTGACAGGAAGTTGTCCTGTCTTCCAAAAAACAATCTTCTTTTTTTTAAATAAAAATCTTTATCTGTGCATGAAAATAATAATAAAACATAATAAGTAAGAAAATAAAAATATAAATTAAAAAAAAATTAAATATACAAAATTAGATAAATGTAGATGGTATGGCGGTAGATAAACAAAATTAAATACAGTGTGGAAGATGCGGGAGCGGTTGCGGAGGATTCCTAAAGCGTTTGCCACAATATGTCATGGCCTGGAAAGCCTGTAAGTGTAGATCCACTTCTCGTTGGTTAGGACCTTTTGCGTATGTGGCTTCATGATGTGCTTGTGTAGTGTGAAGACCTTGTCTGCCACAAACACAAAATTTAGGCCGTGCTTGGTTCCCTCCACAGACGGCAAGTTCAGGGTCTTGGAGGTGAGCCTCTCGAAAAATGGCGTATTTTTGAAGGACCCACCATCTGAAGCATGGCCATTCTTGCCAACATCAAGAAAGATGAACTCATAGTTAGCATTCACCACCGCCATGAGAATGATACTGAAGTACCCCTTATAGTTGTTGTTGTTGTTGTAAGATCCGGTGTTGGCAGGTGGGGTTATCCGGATGTTTCCCATTGATGGCTGCTCCGCAGTTAGGTGAATTCCAATGCCTTTCAGATTCCTCAGTGATGGCTTTCCGCTCTTCCATACACCTAGGGAACTAGAAAAAATGATTACACTGTCTTTTTCTGTTTTTTTTTTTTTTTTTTTAATCAACAGACTCCAACCCCAGACCTGGACATCCCAAACACCCCGGACCTTACTTTTAATTCAGAAAGTGAGGGGGATTCATCTGCGCCACCTCCAACGCCACCTCCCCTCCCCAAGAAACGTTGCAGAAAGACCAGGCACAACCAGGAGCAAGAGGATGTGTTTATGAAGCAGGCTCGGGAAGCCTTGCAGAAACCCCTTGATCATTTTGATTATTTTGGGAGTTACGTGGCCAGTGCACTCAGACCTATGGACATTGAGCAGCAGATCCAATTTGAGCACCTCGTGGGTCAGTTGATACATCAGGGGAGAAGACGCCTCCTTACTTATGACACGTACCTGGCGCGGCTGGCACCCAGCATTAGTGACCTGCACCGATCACACCCTACTGCCCCACCCTTATCCACCTCATCACAACCTGCTCCCCCTCCCACCTACCCGTCCACCTCATCACAGCCTGCCCCCCCACCCACCAACCCTTCCACTATATACTCGGCCGTATTAGAGGAAGAAGAGAGTCCAGATTTTTACACTCTTTGAAGTGTTCCCCAGTTATCAACAAGTTTTATCATTCCCAATAACTATGGTGCTGTATGATATATGGTGCTTCTGTCGCAGATTGAAGTAGGTCAATACACATATGGTGATTATGGTGATTCAGGATGCTGACGGTCAGAATACCGACCACAGAATCCTGATGATCAGAAACTTACCTGCCCCCTAACCCTCCCTTCAAGGTGCCTAGACCTAACCTCCACCCATGCAGAAACTTACCTGCCCCCTAAACCTCCCTTCTAGGTGCCTAAACCTAACCCCCCAACCCACACAGTTTAAAAAGTTTAATAAAACTGTTTTTTTAATTAATTACAACAGTGTGGTGGATTTTTCATACCTCACAATACTAGTACTGCAAGCGGACACAAGAACACATTTTTTTGCGCAGTAAACTGGAATATAAGCGGGAAGTTTCGTAAACAAATGAAACACCGGGTATGTTCGGGTACTTCGCGCCAATCCCAGGTAGATTCATTAAAAACCCTTGTGGCAGTTGAATGCCCTCTATGTAGATTAGAATTTTTATATATAAATTTCTGTATAATAGTATTGTGGCTACTATATATTTTACAAGTGTTCCTTTATAACAGATTTTTATCCCTGATATATGGCAAGTAGGCAACTACACTTGAAAAATCATCCTATGATCTGAAACCTGCTGTGTGCGGATGACATGCCAGCATTGGTGGTGTAGTGTTTAAACCTTTGCCAAATATCCAGAACTTTGGTGTCTACCACCTGTTTGCACTCACCACCTGCCTCAAAAGGTATGAACAAGCGGAACCATTATCCAATTATATATTTTTATACAATTGACCTATGTATGTCTGTATACTTGGTGTATGTTTTAATAAATGTGTTATAATAAGATTTTACTCACCGGTAAATCTATTTCTCGTAGTCCGTAGTGGATGCTGGGACTCCGTAAGGACCATGGGGAATAGCGGCTCCGCAGGAGACTGGGCACAACTAAAGAAAGCTTTAGGACAACCTGGTGTGCACTGGCTCCTCCCTCTATGACCCTCCTCCAGACCTCAGTTAGGATACTGTGCCCGGAAGAGCTGACACAATAAGGAAGGATTTTGAATCCCGGGTAAGACTCATACCAGCCACACCAATCACACCGTATAACTCGTGATACTATACCCAGTTAACAGTATGAAATATAACTGAGCCTCTCAACGGATGGCTCAACAATAACCCTTTAGTTAACAATAACTATATACAAGTATTGCAGACAATCCGCACTTGGGATGGGCGCCCAGCATCCACTACGGACTACGAGAAATAGATTTACCGGTGAGTAAAATCTTATTTTCTCTGACGTCCTAAGTGGATGCTGGGACTCCGTAAGAACCATGGGGATTATACCAAAGCTCCCAAACGGGCGGGAGAGTGCGGATGACTCTGCAGCACCGAATGAGCAAACTCTAGATCCTCCTCAGCCAGGGTATAAAACTTGTAAAATTTAGCAAATGTGTTTGACCTCGACCAAGTAGCTGCTCGGCAAAGTTGTAAAGCCGAGACCCCTCGGGCAGCCTCCCAAGAAGGGCCCACCTTCCTCGTGGAATGGGCTTTCACTGATCTAGGATGCGGCAGTCCAGCCGCAGAATGTGCAAGCTGAATCGTACTACAAATCCAGCGAGTAATAGTCTGCTTTGAAGCAGGAGCACCCAGCTTGTTGGGTGCATACAGGATAAATAGCGAGTCAGTTTTCCTGACACTAGCTGTCCTGGAAACATAATTTTTCAGGGCCCTGACTACGTCCAACAACTTGGAATCCTCCAAGTCCTTAGTAGCCGCAGGCACTACAATAGGTTGGTTCAAATGAAAAACTGATACCACCTTAGGGAGAAACTGGGGACGAGTCCTCCATTCTGCCCTATCCATATGGAAAATCAGATAAGGGCTTTTATATGACAAAGCCGCCAATTCTGACACACGCCTGGCCGAAGCCAAGGCCAACAGCATGACCACTTTCCACGTGAGATATTTCAAATCCACGGTTTTTAGTGGCTCAAACCAATGTGACTTTAGGAAATCCAACACCACGTTGTGATCCCAAGGTGCCACTGGAGGCACAAAAGGGGGCTGAATATGCAGCACTCCCTAAACAAATGTCTGAACCTCAGGCAGTGAAGCCAGTTCTTTCTGGAAGAAAATCGACAGAGCCGAAATCTGGACCTTAATGGAACCCAATTTTAAGCCCATAGTCACCCCTGACTGTAGGAAGTGCAGAAAACGGCCCAACTGAAATTCCTCCGTTGGGCCTTCCTGGCCTCACACCACGCAACATATTTTCGCCATATGCGGTGATAATGGTTTGCGGTCACTTCTTTCCTAGCTTTAATCAGCGTAGGGATGACTTCCTCCGGAATGCCCTTTTCCTTCAGGATCCGGCGTTCAACCGCCATGCCGTCAAACGCAGCCGCGGTAAGTCTTGGAACAGACAGGGCCCCTGCTGCAGCAGGTCCTGTCTGAGCGGCAGAGGCCATGGGTCCTCTGAGATCATTTTTTGAAGTTCTGGGTACCAAGCTCTACTTGGCCAATCCGGAACCACGAGTATAGTTCTTACTCCTCTCCTTCTTATTATTCTCAGTACCTTGGGTATGAGAGGCAGAGGAGGGAACACATACACCGACTGGTACCCCCACGGTGTTACCAGAGCGTCCACAGCTATCGCCTGAGGGTCCCTTGACCTGGCGCAATATCTTTTTAGCTTTTTGTTGAGGCGTGACGCCATCATGTCCACCTGTGGCCTTTCCCAATGGTGTACAATCATTTGGAAGACTTCTGGATGAAGTCCCCACTCTCCCGGGTGGAGGTCGTGCCTGCTGAGAAAGTCTGCTTCCCAGTTGTCCACTCCGGGAATGAACACTGCTGACAGTGCTAACACATGATTTTCCGCCCATCGGAAAATCCTTGTGGCTTCTGCCATCGCCATCCTGCTTCTTGTGCTGACCTGTTGGTTTACATGGGCGACCGCCGTGATGTTGTCTGACTGGATCAGCACCGGCTGGTGTTGAAGCAGGGGTCTAGCCTGACTTAGGGCATTGTGAATGGCCCTTAGTTCCAGAATATTTATGTGTAGGGAAGTCCCCTGACTCGACCATAGTCCTTGGAAGTTTCTTCCCTGTGTGACTGCCCCCCAGCCTCGAAGGCTGGCATCCGTGGTCACCAGGACCCAGTCCTGTATGCCGAATCTGCAGCCCTCTAGAAGATGAGCACTCTGCAGCCACCACAACAGCGACACCCTGGCCCTTGGAAACAGGGTTATCAGCCGATGCATCTGAAGATGCGACCCGGACCACTTGTCCAACAGATCCCACTGAAAGATCCTTGCATGGAACCTGCCGAATGGAATTTCTTCGTAAGAAGCTACCATATTTCCCAGGACTCGCGTGCATTGATGCACCGACACCTGTATTTGTTTTTGGAGGTCTCTAACTAGAGATGATAACTCCTTGGCCTTCTCCTCCGGGAGAAACACTTTATCCTGTTCTGTGTCCAGAACCATACCCAGGAACAGTAGACGCGTCGTAGGAACCAGCTGCGACTTTGGAATATTCAGAATCCAGCCGTGCTGTTGTAGCACTTCACGAGATAGTGCTACTCCGACCAACAACTGCTCCCTGGACCTCGCCTTTATAAGGAGATCGTCCAAGTACGGGATAATTATAACTCCCTTTTTTCGAAGGAGTATCATCATTTCGGCCATTACCTTGGTAAATATCCTCGGTGCCGGGGACAGACCAACGGCAACGTCTGGAATTGGTAATGACAGTCCTGTACCACAATTTTGAGGTACTCCTGGTGAGGAGGGTAAATGGGGACATGCAGGTAAGCATCCTCGATGTCCAGTGATACCATGTAACCCCCTTCGTCCAGGCTTGCAATAACCGCCCTGAGCGATTCCATTTTGAACTTAAACCTTCGTATATAAGTGTTCAAGGATTTCAATTTTAGAATGGGTCTCACCGAACCGTCTGGTTTCGGTACCACAACCATTGTGGAATAGTAACCCCGGCCTTTTGAAGGAGGGGTACCTTGATTATCACCTGCTGGAGTATAGCTTGTGAATTGCCGCCAGTACTACCTCCCCTCGAGGGCAGCAGGCAAGGCTGATTTGAGGTAACGGCGAGGGGGAGTCGCCTCGAACTCCAGCTTGTATCCCAGTGATACTACTTGCAGAACCCAGGGATCCACTTGTGAGCGAGCCCACTGGTCGCTGAAGTTCCCGAGACGCGCCCCCACCGCACCTGGCTCCACCTGTGGAGCCCCAGCGTCATGCGGTGGACTCAGAGGAAGCGGGGGAAGAGTTTTGATCCTGGGAACTGGCTGTCTGGTGCAGCTTTTTCCCTCTTCCCTTGTCTCTGTGCAGAAAGGAAGCGCCTTTGACCCGCTTGCTTTTCTGAAGCCGAAAGGACTGTACCTGATAATACGGTGCTTTCTTAGGCTGTGAGGAAACCTGAGGTAAAAAAATTTCTTTCCCAGCTGTTGCTGTGGATACGAGGTCCCAGAGACCATCCCCAAACAATTCCTCACCCTTATAAGGCAGATTCTTCATGTGCCTTCTAAAGGCAGCATCGCCTGTCCACTACCGGGTCCCTAATACCCTCCTGGCAGAATGGACATTGCATTAATTCTTGATGCCAGCCGACAATATCCCTCTGTGCATCCCTCATATATAAGACGACGTCTTTAATATGCTCTATGGTTAGCAAAATAGTATCCCTGTCCTGACAGGGTAATAGACCACGCTGTAGCAGCACTATCCATGCTGAGGCAATTGCAGGTCCCAATATAGTACCTGAGTGTGTATATACAGACTTCAGGATAGCCTCCTGCTTTTTATCAGCAGGCTCCTTCAAAGTGGCCGTATCCTAAGACGGCAGTGCCACCTTTTTTGACAAACGTGTGAGCGCCTTATCCACCCTAGGGGATATCTCCCAACGTGACCTATCCTCTGGCGGGAAAGGGTACGCCATCAGTAACTTTTTAGAAATTACCAGTTTCTTATCGGGGGAACCCACGCTTCTTCACACACTTCATTCACTCATCTGATGGGGGAACAAACACTGGCTGCTTTTTCTCCCCAAACATAAAACCCCTTTTTTGTGGTACTTGGGTTAATGTCAGAAATGTGTAACACATTTTCTCTGACGTCCTAGTGGATGCTGGGGACTCCGTAAGGACCATGGGGAATAGCGGCTCCGCAGGAGACTGGGAACAAAAGTAAAGCTTTAGAACTACCTGGTGTGCACTGGCTCCTCCCCCTATGACCCTCCTCCAAGCCTCCGTTAGATTTTTGTGCCCGAACGAGAAGGGTGCACACTAGGTGGCTCTCCTGAGCTGCTTAGTGAAAAGTTTAGTTTTAGGTTTTTTATGTTCAGTGAGATCTGCTGGCAACAGGCTAACTGCATCGAGGGACTAAGGGGAGAAGAAGCGAACTCACCTGCGTGCAGAGTGGATTGGGCTTCTTAGGCTACTGGACATTAGCTCCAGAGGGACCGATCACAGGCCCAGCCATGGATAGGTCCCAGAGCCGCGCCGCCGGCCCCCTTACAGAGCCAGAAGACAGAAGAGGTCCGGAAAATCGGCGGCAGAAGACATCCTGTCTTCAACAAGGTAGCGCACAGCACTGCAGCTGTGCGCCATTGCTCTCAGCACACTTCACACTCCGGTCACTGAGGGTGCAGGGCGCTGGGGGGGAAGGCCGCCCTGAGACGCAATAAAAACACCTTGGATGGCAAAAAATGCATCACATATAGCTCCTGGGCTATATGGATGAATTTAACCCCTGCCAGAATACACAGAAAAACGGGAGATAAGGCCGCCGAGAAGGGGGCGGAGCCTATCTCAGCACACTGGCGCCATTTTCCCTCACAGCTCCGTTGGAGGGAAGCTCCCTGGCTCTCCCCTGCAGTCACTACACTACAGAAAGGGTTAAAAAAGAGAGGGGGCACTAATTACGCGCAGTATTAAAAATACAGCAGCTATAAGGGGAAAAACACTTATATAAGGTTATCCCTGTATATATATAGCGCTCTGGTGTGTGCTGGCAAACTCTCCCTCTGTGTCCCCAAAGGGCTAGTGGGGTCCTGTCCTCTATCAGAGCATTCCCTGTGTGTGTGCTGTGTGTCGGTACGTTTGTGTCGACATGTATGAGGAGAAAAATGATGTGGAGACGGAGCAGATTGCCTGTAATAGTGATGTCACCCCCTAGGGGGTCGACACCTGAGTGGATGAACTGTTGGAAGGAATTACGTGACAGTGTCAGCTCTGTATAAAAGACAGTGGTTGACATGAGACAGCCGGCTACTCAGCTTGTGCCTGTCCAGACGTCTCATAGGCCGTCAGGGGCTCTAAAGCGCCCGTTACCTCAGATGGCAGATATAGACGCCGACACGGATACTGACTCCAGTGTCGACGGTGAAGAGACAAATGTGACTTCCAGTAGGGCCACACGTTACATGATTGAGGTAATGAAAATTTTTTACACATTTCTGATAATACGAGTACCACCAAAAAGGGGTATTATGTTCGGTGAGGAAAAACTACCTGTAGTTTTCCTGAATCTGAGAAATTAAATGAGGTGTGTGATGATGCGCGGGTTTCCCCCGATAACAACTGATAATTTCTAAAATGTTATTGGCATTATATCCTTTCCCGCCAGAGGTTAGGGTGCGTTGGGAAACACCCCCTAGGGTGGATAAAGCGCTCACACGCTTGTAAGAACAAGGGCTCTACCCTCTCCTGAGATGGCCGCCCTTAAGGATCCTGCTGATAGAAAGCAGGAGGGTATCCTAAAATGTATTTACACACATACTGGTGTTATACTGCGACCAGCAATCGCCTCAGCCTGGATGTGCAGTGCTGGGTTGGCGTGGTCGGATTCCCTGACTGAAAATATTGATACCCTAGATAGGGACAGTATATTATTGCCTATAGAGCATTTAAAAGATGCATTTCTATATATACGTGATGCACAGCGGAATATTTGCCGACTGGCATCAAGTCTAAGTGCGTTGTCCATTTCTGCCAGTAGAGGGTTATGGACACGACAGTGGTCAGGTGATGCGGATTCCAAACGGCATTTGGAAGTATTGCCTTATTAAGGGGAGGAGTTATTTGGGGTCGGTCTTTCAGACCTGGTGGCCACGGCAACAGCTGGGAAATCCACGTTTGTACCCCAGGTCGCCTCTCAACATAAGAAGACGCCGTATTATCAGGCGCAGTCTTTTCGTGGGCAAGCGGGCAAAAGGTTCCTCATTTCTGCCCCGTGACAGAGGGAGAGGAAAAAGGCTGCAGAAATCAGCCAGTTCCCAGGAACAGAAGCCCTCTCCCGCCTCTGCCAAGCCCTCAGTATGACGCTGGGGCTTTACAAGCAGAATCAGGCACGGTGGGGGCCCGTCTCAATGAATTTCAGCGCGCAGTGGGCTCACTCACAAGTAGACCCCTGGATCCTTCAGGTGATATCTCAGGGGTACAAATTGGAATTCGAGACGTCTCCCCCTCGCCGTTTCCTAAAGTCGGCTTTACCGATGTCTCCTTCTGACAGGGAGGCAGTTTTGGAAGCCATTCACAAGCTGTATTCCCAGCAGGTGATAATCAAGGTACCCCTCCTGCAACAGGGAACGGGGTATTATTCCACACTGTTGTGGTACCGAAGCCGGACGGCTCGGTGAGACCGATTCTAAATCTAAAATCTTGAACACTTACATACGGAGGTTCAAATTCAAGATTGAGTCACTCAGAGCAGTGATTGCGAACCTGGAAGAAGGGGACTACATGATGTCTCGGGACATCAAGGATGCTTACCTTCATGTCCCAATTTACCCTTCTCACCAAGGGTACCTCAGGTTTATGGTACAGAACTGTCACTATCAGTTTCAGACGCTGCCGTATGGATGGTCCACGGCACCCCGGGTCTTTACCAAGGTAATGGCCGAAATGATGATACTCCTTCGAAGGAAGGGAATTTTAGTTATCCCTTACTTGGACGATTCCCTGATAAGGGTAAGATCCAGGGAACAGTTGGAGGTCAGTGTAGCACTATCTCAGGTAGTGTTGCGGCAGCACGATTGGATTCTCAATATTCCAAAATCGCAGCTGATTCTGACGACTCGTCGTCTGTTCCTAGGGATGATCCTGGACACAGTCCAGAAAAAGGTGTTTCTCCCGGAGGAGAAAGTCAGGGAGTTATCCGAGCTAGTCGGGAACCTCCTATAACCGAGCCAAGTCTCAGTACATCAATGAAAGGGTTCTGGGAAAAATGGTGGCTTCCTACGAAGCAATCCCATTCGGCAGATTCCACGCAAGAACTTTCCAGTGGGACCTGCTGGACAAATGGTCCGGGTCGCATCTTCAGATGCATCAGCGGATAACCCTGTCACCAAGCACAAGGGTGTCTCTCCTGTGGTGGTTGCAGAGTGCTCATCTTCTAGAGGGCCGCAGATTCGACATTCAGGACTGGGTCCTGGTGACCACGGATGCCAGCCTGCGAGGCTGGGGAGCAGTCACACAGGGAAGGAATTTCCAGAGCTTATGGTCAAGCCTGGAGACATCACTTCACATAAATATCCTGAAGCTAAGGGCCATTTACAATGCTCTAAGCTCAGCAAGACCTCTGCTTCAAGGTCACCCGGAGTTGATCCATTCGGACAACATCACGGCAGTCACCCACGTAAACAGACAGGGTGACACAAGAAGCAGGAGGGCAATGGCAGAAGCTGCAAGGATTCTTCGCTGGGCGGAAAATCATGTGATGGCACTGTCAGCAAGTGGGGACTTCACCCAGAAGTCTTCCACATGTTTATAAAACTCGACAAGTATTGCGCCGGGTCAAGGGACCCTCCGGCAATAGCTGTGGACGCTCTGGTAACACAGTGGGTGTACCAGTCAGTGTATGTGTTCCCTCCTCTGCCTCTCATACCCAAGGTACTGAGAATTATAAGATGGAGAGGAGTAAGCACTATATTCGGGCTCCGGATTGGCCAAGAAGGACTTGGTAACCGGAACTTCAAGAGATGCTCACGGAGGATCCGTGGCCTCTACCTCTAAGAAGGGACCTGCTCCAGCAAGGACCCTGTCTGTTCCAAGACTTACCGCGACTGCGTTTGACGGCATGGCGGTTGAACGCCGGATCCTGAAGGAGAAAGGCAGTCCGGATGAAGTCATTCCTATCCTGATCAAAGCCAGGAAAGATATAACCGCAAAACATTATCACCGCATTTGGCGAAAATATGTTGCGTGGTGCGAGGCCAGTAAGGCCCCGACGGAGGAATTTTCAACTAGGTCGATTCCTACATTTCCTGCAAACAGGAGTGTCTATGGGCCTGAAATGGGGGTCCATTAAGGTTCAAATTTCGGGCCTGTCAATTTTCTTCCAAAAAGAACTAACTTCAGTCCCTGAAGTTCAGACGTTTGTGAAAGGGGTACTGTATATACAGCCTCCTTTTGTGCCTCCAGTGGCACCTTGGGATCTAAATGTAGTTTTGGGTTCCAAAAGTCACATTGATTTGAACCACTTAAATATGTGGAGTTAAAATATCTCACATGGAAAGTGGTCATGCTGTTGGCCCTGGCCTGGGCCAGGTGCGTGTCAGAATTGGCGGCTTTATCCTGTAAAAGCCCTCATCTGATTTTCCATTCGGACAGGGCGGAATTGAGGACTTGTCCTCAGTTTCTCCCTAAGGTGGTTTTCAGCGTTTCACCTGAATCAACCTATTGTGCCTGCGGCTACTAGGGACTTGGAGGACTCCAAGTTGCTAGACGTTGTCAGGGCCCTGGAAATATAGGTTTCCAGGACGGCTGGAGTCAGAAAATCTGACTCGTTGTTTATTCTGTATGCACCCAACAAGCTGGGTGCTCCTGCTTCTAAGCAGACTATTGCTCGTTGGATTTGTAGTACAATTCAGCTTGTACATTCTGTGGCAGGCCTGCCACAGACAAAATCTGTAAAAGCCCATTCCACAAGGAAGGTGGGCTCATCTTGGGCGGCTGCCCGAGGGGTCTCGGCTTTACAACTTTGCCGAGCAGCTACTTGGTCAGGGGCAAATACGTTTGCTAAATTCTACAAATTTGATACCCTGGCTGAGGAGGACCTGGAGTTCTCTCATTCGGTGCTGCAGAGTCATCCGCACTCTCCCGCCCGACCCTAATTTGAGGCCCATAGACAGTCCTGTTTGCAGGAAATGCAGGAATCGACCCAGTTGAAATTCCTCTGTAGGGGCCTTCCTGGCCTCACACCACGCAACATATTTACGCCAAATACGGTGATAATGTTGCACAGTTACATCCTTCCTGGCTTTGATCAGGGTAGGGATAACTTCATCCGGAATGCCTTTTTCCTTCAGGATCCGGCGTTCAACCGCCATGCCGTCAAACGCAGCCGCGGTAAGTCTTGGAACAGACATGGTCCCTGCTGGAGCAGGTCCTTTCTTAGAGGTAGAGGCCACGGGTCTTCCGTGAGCATCTCTTGAATTTCCGGGTACCAAGTCCTTCTTGGCCAATCCGGAGCCACGAGTATAGTCTTTACACCTCTCCTTCTTATGATTCTCAGTACCTTGGGTATGAGAGGCAGAGGAGGGAACACATATACTGACTGGTACACCCATGGTGTTACTAGAGCGTCCACAGCTATTGCCTGAGGGTCCCTTGACCTGGCGCAATATCTGTCCAGTTTTTTGTTGAGGCGGGACGCCATCATGTCCACCTTTGGTTTTTCCCAACGGTTCACAATCATGTGGAAGACTTCTGGGTGAAGTCCCCACTCCCCCGGGTGAAGATCGTGTCTGCTGAGGAAGTCTGCTTCCCAGTTGTCCACTCCCGGAATGAACACTGCTGACAGTGCTATCGCATGATTTTCTGCCCAGCGAAGAATCCTTGCAACTTCCGTCATTGCCCTCCTGCTTCTTGTGCCGCCCTGTCTGTTTACGTGGGCGACTGCCGTGATGTTGTCCGACTGGATCAACACCGGCTGACCCTGAAGCAGAGGCCTTGCCTGACTTAGGGCATTGTAAATGGCCCTTAGTTCCAGGATATTTATGTGAAGTGACGTTTCCATGCTTGACCACAAGCCCTGGAAATTTTTTCCCTGTGTGACTGCTCCCCAGCCTCTCAGGCTGGCATCCGTGGTCACCAGGACCCAATCCTGAATGCCGAATCTGCGGCCCTCTAGGAGATGAGCACTCTGTAACCACCACAGGAGAGACACCCTTGTCCTTGGAGACAGGGTTATCCGCTGATGCATTTGAAGATGCGATCCGGACCATTTGTCCTGCAGATCCCACTGAAAAGTTCTTGCGTGGAATCTGCCGAATGGAATCGTTTCGTAAGAAGCCACCATCTTTCCCAGGACCCTTGTGCATTGATGCACTGACACTTGGCCTGGTCTTAGGAGGTTCCTGACTAGGTCGGATAACTCCCTGGCTTTCTCCTCCGGGAGAAACACCTTTTTCTTCCAGAATCATCCCTAGGAACAGCAGTCGTGTCGTCGGAATCAGCTGCGATTTTGGAATATTTAGAATCCATCCGTGCTGTCGTAGTACTGCTTGAGATAGTGCTACTCCGACCTCTAACTGTTCTCTGGACCTTGCCCTTATCAGGAGATCGTCCAAGTAAGGGATAATTAAGACGCCTTTTCTTCGAAGAAGAATCATCATTTCGGCCATTACCTTGGTAAAGACCCGGGGTGCCGTGGACAATCCAAACGGCAGCGTCTGAAACTGATAGTGACAGTTCTGTACCACAAACCTGAGGTACCCTTGGTGAGAAGGGCAAATTGGGACATGGAGGTAAGCATCCTTGATGTCCAGAGACACCATATAGTCCCCTTCTTCCAGGTTCGCTATCACTGCTCTGAGTGACTCCATCTTGAACTTGAACCTTTTTATGTAAGTGTTCAAGGATTTCAGATTTAAAATGGGTCTCACCGAGCCGTCCGGCTTCGGTACCACAAACAGCGTGGAATAATACCCCTTTCCCTGTTGTAGGAGGGGTACCTTGATTATCACCTGCTGGGAATACAGCTTGTGAATGGCTTCCAATACCGCCTCCCTGTCGGGGGGAGACGTTGGTAAAGCAGACTTCAGGAACCGGCGAGGGGGAGACGTCTCGAATTCCAATTTGTACCCCTGAGATACTACCTGCAGGATCCAGGGGTCCACTTGCGAGTGAGCCCACTGCGCGCTGAAATTCTTAAGACGGGCCCCCACCGTGCCTGAGTCCGCTTGTAAGGCCCCAGCGTCATGCTGAGGACTTGGCAGAAGCGGGGGAGGGCTTCTGTTCATGGGAAGAGGCTGTCTGCTGCAGTCTTTTTCCCCTTCCTCTGCCCCGGGGCAGATATGAGTGGCCTTTTGCCCGCTTGCCCTTATGGGGACGCAAGGACTGAGCCTGAAAAGACGGTATCTTTTTCTGCTGAGAGGTGACCTGGGGTAAAAAGGTGGATTTCCCAGCCGTTGCCGTGGCCACCAGGTCCGATAGACCGACCCCAAATAACTCCTCCCCTTTATACGGCAATACTTCCATATGCCGTTTGGAATCCGCATCACCTGACCACTGTCGTGTCCATAACCCTCTTCTGGCAGAAATGGACATCGCACTTACTCTTGATGCCAGAGTGCAAATATCCCTCTGTGCATCTCGCATATATAGAAATGCATCCTTTAAATGCTCTATAGTCAATAATATATTGTCCCTGTCCAGGGTATCAATATTTTCAGTCAGGGAATCCGACCAAGCCACCCCAGCACTGCACATCCAGGCTGAGGCGATTGCTGGTCGCAGTATAATACCAGTATGTGTGTATATACTTTTTAGGATATTTTCCAGCTTCCTATCAGCTGGTTCCTTGAGGGCGGCCGTATCAGGAGACGGTAACGCCACTTGTTTTGATAAGCGTGTGAGCGCCTTATCTACCCTAGGGGGTGTTTCCCAACGTGCCCTAACCTCTGGCGGGAAAGGGTATAATGCCAATAATTTTTTAGAAATTAGCAGTTTTTTATCGGGGGAAACCCACGCTTCATCACACACCTCATTTAATTCATCTGATTCAGGAAAAACTACGGGTAGTTTTTTCACACCCCACATAATACCCTTTTTTGTGGTACTTGTAGTATCAGAAATGTTCAAAACTTCCTTCATTGCTGTGATCATGTAACGTGTGGCCCTACTGGAAAATACGTTTGTTTCCTCACCGTCGACACTGGAGTCAGTGTCCGTGTCAGTGTCTGTATCGACCTGAGGTAAAGGGCGTTTTAAAGCCCCTGACGGTGTTTGAGACGCCTGTACAGGTATTAACTGATTTGCCGGCTGTCTCATGTCGTCAACAGTCTTTTGTAAAGTGCTGACACTATCACGTAATTCTTTCCATAAGACCATCCAGTCAGGTGTCGACTCCCTAGGGGGTGACATCACTAACACAGGCAATTGCTCCGCCTCCACACCATTTTCCTCCTCATACATGTCGACACAACGTACCGACACACAGCACACACACAGGGAATGCTCTGACAGAGGACAGGACCCCACTAGCCCTTTGGGGAGACAGAGGGAGAGTTTGCCAGCACACACCAGAGCGCTATATATATATAGGGATAACCTTATATAAGTGTTTTTCCCTGATATAGCTGCTGTATATATTTATCTGCCAAATTAGTGCCCCCCCTCTCTTGTTTTACCCTGTTTCTGTAGTTCAGGACTGCAGGGGAGAGTCGGGGAGCCTTCCTCCAACGGAGCTGTGAGGAAAAAATGGCGCCAGTGTGCTGAGGAGATAGGCTCCTCCCCCTTCTCGGCGGCCTTTCTCCCGCTTTTTTATGGAAAAATTGGCAGGGGTTAAATGCATCCATATAGCCCAGGAGCTATATGTGATGTATTTTTTGCCAAAAAAGGTGTTTTTATTGCGTCTCAGGGCGCCCCCCCCAGCGCCCTGCACCCTCAGTGACCGGAGTGTGAAGTGTGCTGAGAGCAATGGCGCACAGCTGCGGTGCTGTGCGCTACCTTATTAAAGACAGGACGTCTTCTGCCGCCGATTTTCCGGACCTCTTAAGTCTTCTGGCTCTGTAAGGGGGCCGGCGGCGCGGCTCTGGGACCCATCCATGGCTGGGCCTGTGATCGTCCCTCTGGAGCTAATGTCCAGTAGCCTAAGAAGCCCAATCCACTCTGCACGCAGGTGAGTTCGCTTCTTCTCCCCTTAGTCCCTCGGTGCAGTGAGCCTGTTGCCAGCAGGTCTCACTGAAAATAAAAAACCTACTTTAAACTTTTACTCTAAGCAGCTCAGGAGAGCCACCTAGATTGCTCCCTTCTCGTTCGGGCACAAAAATCTAACTGAGGCTTGGAGGAGGGTCATAGGGGGAGGAGCCAGTGCACACCAGCTAGTCCTAAAGCTTTTACTTTTGTGCCCAGTCTCCTGCGGAGCCGCTATTCCCCATGGTCCTTTCGGAGTCCCCAGCATCCACTAGGACGTTAGAGAAACCTTTAATTACTACGTTTGTTGTCCCATAAATCAGGCATAAACATCCATTATAGTGGATCACTTGTTAAACAGAAAGGGCGGTATTCAAATGATTTATCACACCCAATCTCCTTTCTAAAGTGATCCCCGTTAAAGCACATATCACGCCTATAGTAATTAGATTTAGCTGTGTAACGGGTTGGGTACCCTCGCTACCGCAGGGGTAGCGAGCTGAAATGATTATACCATGCACATCAGCAGAAACGGAACGGGTGTGGAAGGGGTTGAAAAGAATTTAATACCACCCATAGAAGCCACAATACTAATTATACAGAAAACTATATATAAAAATCCTAATCTACATAGAGGGCATTCATTTGCCACAAGGGTTTTTAATTCATCTACCTGGGATTAGCGCAAGGTACCTGAAATACCCCCATTTTTAACAATACTGGTACTGTAGCGCCTTCACAATACCTTTGTAGGTCTCTGGGATGATGAGACCCAAAGTGTTAAATGAGGGTCCCGGTCTCCAAAGGACCTTCCTGTAGCCAGGTACCTCAGGGTAGAGATCAGCTTCTCCTCAGCAAGGACATGCCCTCCTGAACCTGGTATTCTGCCTCTGGATGTAGGGAGTCACCAGAAGCAGCAACTCCTGGCAGGTGAGGTGGTGTCATCCATGTTCAGGATATTGCGGTAGTCATTAGGACTATTCTCCCTGATTTCCACTGGCATGTAGGAGCAACTCTCCCTCTGCAGAAGACACTCCTTTGTCCAGCAGGATCTCATCCTCCTCCTATGCTGGGCCTGCTCAGCTCTGGTTCCCCACAGCATAGGCTAGCAGACGTCTATAGTGATAAGGATCCATCACCACGTTAGCAACACGTGATATATCATTATTAGGTATATGCAATTCCGGTCGAATTCCGTCTGGAATTCTACCGTTTTTAAATTCGACACAATTCGACAGTCACATACCCTCCCGCCGGGACCCGAATTCGACATATTAAATAAAAAACGGATTCGACAGTCCCGCTGTCGAAATACGGACCAATTGACGGATAGTGTGCGTCCTGGATTCGACTTTTTGGACGGCACAAAAGTGTTTAAAAACCCAGAAAAAAATTGCGTTGGGTCCCCCCTCCTAAACATAACCAGCCTCGGGCTCTTTGAGCCGGTCCTGGTTGTAAAAATACGGGGGGGAAATTGACAGGGGATCCCCCGTATTTTTACAACCAGCACCGGACTCCCGGTCCGGTCCTGGTGCAAAAAAAATACGGGGGACAAAAAGCGTAGGGGTCTCCCGTATTTTTAACACCAGCACTGGGCTCCACTAGTCAGAGAGATAATGCCACAGCCGGGGGACACTTTCATATCGGCCCCTGCGGCCGTGGCATTAAATCACTAACTAGTCACCCCTGGCCGGGGTACCCTGGAGGAGTGGGGACCCCTTAAATCAAGGGGTTCCCCCCCTCCAGCCACCCAAGGGCCAGGGGTGAAGCCCGAGGCTGTCCCCCCCATCCAAGGGCTGCGGATGGGGGGCTGATAGCCAAGTGACAAAATAAGGAGTATTTTTTTTTTGTAGCAGAACTACAAGTCCGAGCAAGCCTCCCCCGCAAGCTGGTACTTGTGGTTCTCCAAGTACCAGCATGCGGGGAGGGGCCCGCTGGTACCTGTAGTTCTACTGCAAAAAAAATACCCAAATAAAAACAGTACACACACACCGTGAAAGTATAACTTTATTACATACATGCATGCCGACACACACACATACTTACCTATGTTCACACGCCGACTCTGTCCACTTCTCCTCCAAGTAGAATCCACGGGGTACCTGAAAATAAAATGATACTCACCAAAATCCAGTGTAGATCTGTCCTCTTCTTTTTTTGTAATCCACGTATTTGGCAAAAAAATAAAACGCAAAAGCCGGACCACGCACTGAAAGGGGTCCCATGTTTTCACATGGGACCCCTTTCCCCGAATGCCGGTACCCCACGTGACTCCTGTCACAGATGGTCCCTTCAGCCAATCAGGGAGCGCCACGTCGTGGCACTCTCCTGATTGGCTGTGCGCGTCTGAGCTGTCAGACGGCGCATAGCCGCTCCATTATCTTCAATGGTGGGAACTTTGCGGTCAGCGGTTGACCGCGAGTAACCTCACCGCAAAGTTCCCACCATTGAAGATAATGGAGCGGCTATGTGCTATGCGCCGTCTGACAGCTCAGACGCGCACAGCCAATCAGGAGAGTGCCATGACGTGGCGCTCCCTGATTGGCTGAAGGGACCCTCTGTGACAGGAGTCACGGGGGGTCCCGGCATTCGGGGATAGGGGTCCCATGTGTAAACATGGGACCCCTTTCAGTGCATGGTTCGGGTTCTTCGTTTTTTTTTTACCAAGTCCCTGGCTTACAAACAAGAAGAGGACCGATCTACACAGGATTGTTTGTGAGTATAATTTTTATTTACAGGTACTCCTGGATTCTACTGGAGAAGAGAACCGACTGCTTCGTGTCAACATAGGTAAGTATGGCCCTCATTCCGAGTTGTTCGCTCATTGCCGATTTTCGCTATATTGCGATTAGTCGCTTACTGCGCATGCGCAAGGTTCACAGAGCGCATGCGCTTAGTTATTTTACACAAAAGTTAGGTATTTTACTCACGGCAAAACGAGGATTTTTCATCGTTCTGGTGATCGGAGTGTGAATGACAGGAAGTGGGTGTTTCTGGGCGGAAACTGGCCGTTTTATGGGAGTGTGCGAAAAAACGCTGCCGTTTCTGGGAAAAACGCGGGAGTGGCTGGAGAAACGGGGGAGTGTCTGGGCGAACGCTGGGTATGTTTGTGACGTCAGACCAGGAACGAAACTGACTGAACTGATCGCAGTGGCAGAGTAAGTCCCGAGCTACTCAGAAACTGCTAAGAAATTTCTATTCGCAATTATGCAAATCTTTCGTTCGCAATTCTGCAAAGCTAAGATTCACTCCCAGAGGGCGGCGGCTTAGCGTGTGCAATGCTGCTAAAAGCAGCTAGCGAGCGAACAACTCGGAATGAGGGCCAATGTGTGTATGTAGGTGTGCATGTATGTAATAAAGTTGTACTGTCACGGTGTGTGTAAACAGTAAATAATTTGGACACTGTCCATAATATTAATGCACAAAATTATACATAAACATGTATAAAAAATATATAATATAAAATATATAATATAATAATGGACAGTGTCGTAATTATTTACTGTATGAATTTATTTATTTTTTTAAAAGGTTCTTATGTGAAATTAACACTGTGAATTGGGAGTGTATATATATATATATATATATATATATATATATATATATATATTAGTGCTGGGCAAGATAACGCGTTATTAACGCGTTAACGCCATAAGGCAATAACGGCGATAATATTGTTAACGCTGCTGCGCCGGAAGAAGCTGCTCTTTAGCATTTAGTTTTTAGTTAGATAGGTAGCGATTAACTTAGAAGTCCTAACTAAGTTACCCAGCTCTGGCCAGCGCGCGCTACGGGATCCCACCGCGGCGCAGCTCCCGCTTGTGTTCTAAGCTAGAACACAAGCGGGAGCTGCGGTGGGACTGGGTGAGTGGGATCCCGTAGCGCGCGCTGGCCGGAACTGGGTAACTTAGTTACGCGGCTGAGGAGAAACCTCGGTCGCGTGGGTTGCAGCGAGCAGGGCAGCCCTTCTCTTCTCTGGCGGGCGCCGCTGTGGGACTGGATGAGAATGGTCCCGCAGCGTGCGCGCTGACCGGCGCGCAAGTATCAGGGACAGCGCAGGAAGCACTTCTCACCGGCGGCTATTCACTGGTTCTATCAACGCCGCTGTGGGACTGGATGTGACGGGTTTATGTACATTGGGGCTGATATTGCTTATATTAACAGGAGAGTTAGTGGATGGGATTGGAAGTTTGGGCTTCCTTCGTTCATTAAGGTCTCCCTGCTGAGCTATTATACTCCCTTTTATTGCTGGGGTGCCTAATCTGCTATAAACAAAAAATACAGTTTTGTTTTTTTTTATAAATTTTATTTATTTAAAAATGTTTTCACAGAAAATGGAGAAAGGAACCGAAATCTTACATGGACATTTTCATTTTAAATCTCTACCAGATGGCACAGTTGATAAAACCAAAGTTATTTGTAAACACTGCAAAGCTGAATTTTCTTATCACCGGAGTACTTCGAGTCTGAAGTATCACTTAAATGCAATACACACCGTTGATGCCAGCAACTCACCCACCCACACAAACAGTGGAGGCAAGCTTCGGCAGACTACATTGGATACAGCGTATGGGAGAAGTATAGATAAACAAAAGCAAGAACAGCTAACAAATAACAGCGAAGTGGATAGCTACAAACTGCAGGCCAATTAGTATTGTGGAAGATGTCGGTCTGAGGAACGTTCTTAGGATCGCAACGAATGACAGCACGTATGAGCCTCCCCTCAAGACGCACCATCACAAGAAGAATACATGACTTGTATGAAAATGAGGACAACAAAAGCGATGGCGTTACAATGTGTACCACATGTTGCTCTCACTGGAGATTACTGGACATCGCTGGGTAACCATAATTACCTCGGAGTTACAGTGCATTATATTGATGAGCACTGGGAGCTACATTCACATGCTCTGACTGTAATGAAAACAGAAGAGAGACATTTTGCTGAAACGTGCGCTGAACATTTTATTCATGTTGCACAGGAGTAGAACATTTCAGATAAAGTCGGCACACTTAGCACAGATAGTGCAAGAAATATGATTTCTGCTGCAAGACACCTGCCTTTTGAACATGTCCCCTGCACTGCGCACAGTCTCCAGCGTTCTGTCACAGTACTACAGAACAGTGCGTTTGACAATGTCCTGGCCAAATGCAGAAAACTTGTAGGCCACTTTAAACACAGTCCAGCAAGTGCTGCAGAATTACAAAAACAACAATTTCAACATAGACAAAATAAGGAGTCGCTTATACAAGATATTCCAACCAGATGGAATTCGACTCTGGACATGATAAAAAGTGTCTGTAGAAATGAACAGCCACTGAGGGATGTCCTCACCACACACAACACCAAGATTGCCATGCCAACTACAGCTGAAATGGACAAACGGCAGAGGTTGGAAACGCTACTGGAGCCCTGCAGGTATATTTTACATACTTCATATATTTCATTTTTCCACTGTCCTGTCTGTAAAAAATATAGCATGACTGGGATGTAGTTAGGTAGGTTTAGGCACTTACTGGTGGTGTGTAGGAAGCAGGGAGGGTTAGGGTTAGTAGGGAGCAGGGAGGGTTAGGGTTTGGCTGCATGGAGGGAGAGTTAGGGTTAGGCAGCACCAGCGGACTTTTAGGGTTAGGCACTATGCAGGGAGGGTTAAGGGTAGGGAGGGTTAGTATACTTACCGGGGACTTTTGGGTATCTGGATTCCAGGATGCCGCTGTCGGTCTTCTGGCCACCAGCATTCTCCCGTACCCAAAGAAATGGGTTTGATTTTTTTTTGCTGTTGGTATGTGGCTGAACTTCTGGGAGGAGAAAAGTATGTTTCATGCTCTGTGGTTCTGCCTGCTTTTTGCCATCTCTCTCGGGTCATGGAGAGTTCAGATGATGACCCAGCCTACGTTGTCAAATTTAAGTCTACATTCAGAACAGACCTGGAGACACGCAAAGAAAATGCCAACATTGCATATCTGAAGATTGCTACCGCATTGGACCCTAGATTCAAGGACCTCAAGTGTATACCCAGAGCTGAGAGGGGTGAGGTGTGGGCCTTAGTCACCAACTTACTAAAGGAACAGAGGTTTGTTGCAGAGAAACCTGTGGAAGCAACAACATCAGAGCCACCAAATAAAAAGTTAGCCCTATTGGCTGCTTCATCAGAGTCTGATTCTGAACAGGAGGAAGATTCAGTTGAGAACAGTGTGCGTCGATTCAGAGCGGAGCCCACCATCAGTACAGAGTCCTGTCCATTAGAGTGGTGGTCCAAACATGCAGGCTCACACAGCAGGCTGGCCTCCATTGCACAGAAGTACTTGGCCACACCTGCAACATCAGTACCCTGTGAAAGGTTGTTTTCTCTTGCTGGTCATATTGTACAGAAGAAGAGAGTTTCTTTATCATCTGAAAATTTAAATAACCTTGTGTGTCTTAGCAACTGGCTTGGTGCAGAGGAGTAAATAGGTTACACACCTAAAATATATCTGTCCAATCTGGTGGGAACAAAAATCTGGGTAAGAAAACAGATTTAGATTCTCAGAAGACATATTTTATTTTTTAATTTTTAACGTTTTTTAAATGCTACTGTGTTAAGGGAAAACTGCAAACCAAATGTTTTTGCAGTGTTTAATGTTATTGCACTGTTGTTCATATAGAAGTACTAAAAGTGCGCAATACACCACTTTTGAATTCATTATTGACTTTAGTCGGCTAACAATACGATTAATCGCTATTAATCGCATGAAATCCTGCGATTAATTGCGATTAAAAATTTTAATCGTTGCCCAGCATTAATATATATATATATATATATATATATATACACTGCTAAAAAAAATAGAGGGAACACTAAAATAACGCATCCTAGATCTGAATGAAAGAAATAATAAGAATTTACTTACCGATAATTCTATTTCTCATAGTCCGTAGTGGATGCTGGGGACTCCGTCAGGACCATGGGGAATAGCGGGCTCCGCAGGAGACAGGGCACATCTAAAAAAGCTTTTAGGTCACATGGTGCGTACTGGCTCCTCCCCCTATGACCCTCCTCCAAGCCTCAGTTAGGTACTGTGCCCGGACGAGCGTACACAATAAGGAAGGATCTTGAATCCCGGGTAAGACTCATACCAGCCACACCAATCACACCATACAACTTGTGATCTGAACCCAGTTAACAGTATGATAACAAAACGAAGTAGCCTCTAAAAAGATGGCTCACAACAATAATAACCCGATTTTTGTAACAATAACTATGTACAAGTATTGCAGACAATCCGCACTTGGGATGGGCGCCCAGCATCCACTACGGACTATGAGAAATAGAATTATCGGTAAGTAAATTCTTATTTTCTCTAACGTCCTAGTGGATGCTGGGGACTCCGTCAGGACCATGGGGATTATACCAAAGCTCCCAAACGGGCGGGAGAGTGCGGATGACTCTGCAGCACCGAATGAGAAAACTCCAGGTCCTCTGTAGCCAGAGTATCAAATTTGTAAAATTTTACAAACGTGTTCTCCCCTGACCACGTAGCTGCTCGGCAAAGTTGTAATGCCGAGACTCCTCGGGCAGCCGCCCAAGATGAGCCCACCTTCCTTGTGGAGTGGGCCTTTACAGATTTAGGCTGTGGCACGCCTGCCACAGAATGTGCAAGTTGGATTGTGCTACAGATCCAACGTGCAATCGTCTGTTTAGACGCAGGAGCACCCATCTTGTTGGGTGCATACAATGTAAACAACGAGTCAGTTTTTCTGACTCCAGCTGTCCTTGAAATATATATTTTTAATGCTCTGACAACGTCCAGTAACTTGGAGTCCTCCAAGTCGCTAGTAGCCGCAGGCACCACAATAGGCTGGTTTAAGTGAAATGCCGAAACCACCTTAGGGAGAAATTGAGGACGCGTCCTCAATTCTGCCCTGTCCGAATGGAATATCAGATATGGGCTCTTGTATGACAAAGCTGCCAACTCTGAAACTCTCCTGGCAGAAGCCAGGGCCAACAGCATGGTTACCTTCCATGTAAGGTATTTTAATTCTACCGATTTTAACGGCTCAAACCAATGAGATTTGAGAAAATTTAGAACCACGTTCAAATCCCACGGTGCCACTGGAGGCACTATTGGGGGTTGTATATGTAGTACACCTTTGACAAAAGTTTGTACTTCAGGCACTGACGCCAATTCCTTCTGGAAGAAAATTAATAAGGCCGAAATTTGAACTTTAATAGACCCCAATTTTAGGCCCATAGACAATCCTGCTTGCAGGAAATGTAAGAATCGACCCAATTGAAATTCTTCCGTTGGAGCCTTCTTGGCCTCACACCACGCAACATATTTTCGCCAAATGCGGTGATAATGTTGTACAGTCACTTCCTTCCTAGCCTTAATCAAGGTAGGAATAACTTCCTCTGGAATGCCCTTTTCTTTTAGAATCCGGCGTTCAACCGCCATGCCGTCAAACGCAGACGCGGTAAGTCTTGGAACATACAAGGTCCCTGCTGAAGCAGATCCCTTCTCAGAGGTAGAGGCCACGGATCCTCCGTGAGCATCTCTTGAAGTTCCGGATACCAAGTTCTCCTTGGCCAGTCCGGAGCCACCAGTATCGTTCTTACTCCTCTTTTCCGTATAATTCTCAGCACCTTTGGTATGAGAGGCAGAGGAGGGAACACATACACTGATTGGTACACCCACGGTGTTACCAGAGCGTCCACAGCTATTGCCTGAGGGTCTCTTGACCTGGCGCAATACCTGTCCAATTTTTTGTTGAGACGAGACGCCATCATGTCTACCTTTGGTTTTTCCCAACGGTTCACAATCATGTGGAAAACTTCTGGATGAAGTCCCCACTCTCCCGGGTGAAGGTCGTGTCTGCTGAGGAAATCTGCTTCCCAGTTGTCCACTCCCGGGATGAACACTGCTGACAGTGCTATGACATGATTCTCCGCCCAGCGCAGAATCCTTGCCGCTTCTGCCATTGCACTCCTGCTTCTCGTGCCGCCTTGTCGGTTTACGTGGGCGACTGCCGTGATGTTGTCGGACTGGATCAACACCGGCTGACCCTGAAGCAGCGGTTTTGCCAGACTTAGAGCATTGTAGATCGCTCTTAGCTCCAGTATATTTATGTGAAGAGACGTCTCCAGGCTTGACCACACGCCCTGGAAGTTTCTTCCCTTTGTGACTGCTCCCCAACCTCGTAGGCTGGCATCCGTAGTCACCAGGACCCAGTCCTGTATGCCGAATCTGCGGCCCACTAACAGATGGGCAGTTTGCAGCCACCACAGGAGAGACAACCTTGTTCTTGGTGACAGTGCTATTCGCTGATGCATGTGCAGATGCGATCCGGACCATTTGTCCAGCAGATCCCACTGAAATGTCCGTGCATGGAATCTGCCGAATGGAATCGCTTCGTACGAAGCCACCATCTTTCCCAGGACTCTTGTGCATTGATGTACTGACACCGTTCCTGGTTTTAGGAGGTTCCTGACAAGTTCGGATAACTCCCTTGCTTTTTCCTCCGGGAGAAACACTTTTTTCTGAACCGTGTCCAGAATCATTCCCAGGAACAGCAGACGAGTTGTCGGGGTCAATTGAGATTTTGGAAGATTCAGAATCCACCCGTGTTGCTGGAGCACTACCTGGGTTAGTGCTACACCGACTTCCAGCTGTTCTCTGGGCTTTGCCCTTATCAGGAGATCGTCCAAGTAAGGGATAATTAATACGCCTTTTCTTCGTAGAAGAACCATCATTTCGGTCATTACCTTGGTAAAGACCCGAGGGGCCGTAGACAAACCAAACGGCATCGTTTGAAACTGATAATGACAGTCTTGTATCACGAACCTGAGATACCCTTGGTGTGAGGGGTAAATTGGGACATGCAGATAAGCATCCTTTATGTCCAGGGACACCATGAAGTCCCCGTCTTCCAGATTCGCTATCACTGCTCTGAGTGACTCCATTTTGAACTTGAATTTCTGTATGTACAGGTTCAAGGATTTCAGATTTAGAATAGGTCTTACCGAACCGTCCGGCTTCGGTACCACAAATAGTGTGGAATAATACCCCTTTCCCTGTTGTAGGAGGGGTACCTTGACTATCACCTGCTGAGAATACAGCTTGTGAATGGCTTCCAAAACCGACGTCCTTTCTGAGGGAGACGTTGGTAAAGCAGACTTTAGGAACCGGCGAGGTGGAAACCTTTCGAACTCCAGCATGTAACCCTGAGATATTATCTGCAGGACCCACGGGTCCACTTGTGAGTGAGCCCATTGATTGCTGAAAATCTTGAGTCGACCCCCCACCGTTCCTGGGTCCGCTTGTAAAGCCCCAGCGTCATGCTGATGGCCTTGTAGAAGCCGGGGCGGGCTTCTGTTCCTGGGCAGGGGCTGCGTGCTGCCCTTTCTTACCCTTTCCTCTGCCTCTCGGCAGATAAGACTGTCCTTTTGGTCGCTTTTTATAGGAGCGAAAGGACTGCGGCTGAAAAGACGGTGTCTTTTTCTGTTGTGAAGGGGTCTGAGGTAAAAAGGTGGATTTGCCGGCAGTTGCCGTGGTCACCAGGTCCGAAAGACCGACCCCAAACAATTCCTCTCCTTTATATGGCAATACTTCCATATGCCTCTTGGAATCCGCATCACCTGACCACTGTCGCGTCCATAAACTTCTTCTAGCAGATATGGACATCGCGCTTACTCTTGATGCTAGAGTACAAACATCCCTCTGAGCATCTCGCATATAAAGAAAAGCATCCTTTAATTGCTCTAGAGTCAATAAAATACTGTCCCTATCCAGGGTCTCAATATTTTCAGTCAGAGAATCCAACCACACTACCCCAGCACTGCACATCCAGGCTGAGGCTATTGCCGGTCGCAGTATAACACCCGTATGTGTGTATATACTCTTCAGTGTAGTTTCCAGCCTCCTATCTGCTGGATCCTTGAGGGCGGCCGTATCAGGAGACGGCAACGCCACTTGCTTTGATAAACGTGTGAGCGCCTTATCCACCTTAGGGGGTGATTCCCAGCGCGCCCTAACCTCTGGTGGGAAAGGGTATAATGCCAACAACTTCTTTGAAATTAGCATTTTTCTATCGGGGGTAACCCACGCTTCATCACACACATCATTCAATTCCTCTGATTCTGGGAAAAATACAGGTAGTTTTTTCACCCCCCACATAATACCCCTTTTTGAGGTACCAGTAGTATCAGAGAGCTGCAAAGCCTCCTTCATTGCCGTGATCATATAACGTGTGGCCCTACTGGAAAATACGTTTACTTCCTCACCGTCGACACTAGATTCATCTGTGTCGGTACCGGTGTCGACTGACTGAGGTAAGGGACGTTTTACAGCCCCTGACGGTGTCTGAGATGCCTGAACCGGTACTAACTGGTTTGCCGGGCGTCTCATTTCGTCAACTGACTTTTGTAATGTGCTGACATTATCACGTAATTCCATAACCAAAGCCATCCATTCCGGTGTCGACTCCCTAGGGGGTGACATTACCATCATCGGCAATTGCTCTGCCTCCACACCAACTTCGTCCTCATACATGTCGACACACACGTACCGACACACACAGCAGCCACACAGTGAATGCTCTATTGAAGACAGGACCCTCCTAGCCCTTTGGGGAGACAGAGGGAGAGTTTGCCAGCACACACCAAAAGCGCTATACAGTATATAACAACCCTAGAAGGTGTTGTTTTTATATATGCGCTCTCAATATATATTTATATCGCCAATTTATGCCCCCCCTCTCTTTGTTACCCTGTTTCTGTAGTGCAGTGCAGGGGAGAGTCGTGGGAGCCTTCCTCACCAGCGGAGCCGTGCAGGAAAATGGCGCCGAGTGCTGAGGAGAATAAGCTCCGCCCCTTTTCCGGCGGGCTTTTCTCCCGGTTTTTCTAATAAACTGGCCTGGGTTAAATACATACATATAGCCTTAATGGCTATATGTGATGTATTTATTTGCCTCTAAGGTACTCTATATTGTTGCCCAGGGCGCCCCCAGCAGCGCCCTGCACCCTCCGTGACCGAGATCCGTGAGCTGTGTAGCAACAATGGCGCACAGCTGCAGTGCTGTGCGCTACCTCTATGAAGACTGAAGTCTTCTGCCGCCTGTTTCCGGACCTCCGTTCTGCCGTTCTTCAGCGCCTGTAAGGGGGATCGGCGGCGCGGCTCCGGGACGAACCCCAGGCTGACCTGTGTTCCGACTCCCTCTGGAGCTCAGTGTCCAGTAGCCTAAGACTTCAATCCTCCTGCAGGCAGGTGAGTTGCAAGTCTCTCCCCTAAGTCCCTCGTTGCAGTGCTCCTGTCGCCAGCAGGAGACACTGATTAGAAACCTAAAAAAAAACTTTTCTAACTAGCTCTTTAAGAGAGCCACCTAGATTGCACCCTCTCGGACGGGCACAAAAACCTAACTGAGGCTTGGAGGAGGGTCATAGGGGGAGGAGCCAGTACGCACCATGTGACCTAAAAGCTTTTTTAGATGTGCCCTGTCTCCTGCGGAGCCCGCTATTCCCCATGGTCCTGACGGAGTCCCCAGCATCCACTAGGACGTTAGAGAAATTCTTATTAAATACTTTGTTCTTTACATAGTTGAATGTGCTGACAACAAAATCACACAAAAATTATCAATGGAAATCAAATTTATTAACCCATGGAGGTCTGGATTTGGAGTCACCCTCAATATTAAAGTGGAAAAACACACTACAGGCTGGTCCAACTTTGATGTAATGTCCTTAAAACAAGTCAAAATGAGGCTCAGTAGTGTGTGTGGCCTCCACGTGCCTGTATGACCTCCCTACAACGCCTGGGCATGCTCCTGAGAAGGTGGCGGATGGTCTCCTGAGGGATCTCCTCCCAGACCTGGACTAAAGCATCCACCAACTCCTGGACAGTCTGTGGTGCAACGTGGCTTTGGTGGATGGAGCGAGACATGATGTCCCAGATGTGCTCAATTGGATTCAGGGCTGGGGAACGGGCGGGCCAGTCCATAGCATCAATGCCTTCGTCTTGCAGGAACTGCTGACACACTCCAGCCACATGAGGTCTAGCATTGTCTTGCATTAGGAGGAACCCAGGGCCAACCGCACCAGCATATGGTCTCACAAGGGTCTGAGGATCTCATCTCGGTACCTAATGGCAGTCAGGCTACCTCTGGCGAGCACATGGAGGGCTGTGCGGCCCCCCAAAGAAATGCCACCCCACGCCAATACTGATCCACTGCCAAACCGGTTATGCTGGAGGATGTTGCAGGCAGCAGAACGTTCTCCTTGGCGTCTCCAGACTCTGTCACGTCTGTCACGTGCTCAGTGAGAACCTGCTTTCATCTGTGAAGAGCACAGGGCGCCAGTGGCGAATTTGCCAATCTTGGTGTTCTCTGGCAAATGTCAAACGTCCTGCACGGTGTTGGGCTGTAAGCACAACCCCCACCTGTGGACGTCGAGCCCTCATACCACCCTCATGGAGTCTGTTTCTGATCGTTTGAGTAGACACATGCACATTTGTGGCTTGCTGGAGGTCATTTTGCAGGGCTCAGGCAGTGTTCCTCCTGTTCCTCCTTGCACAAAGGCGGAGGTAGCGGTCCTGCTGCTGAGTTGTTGCCCTCCTACGGCCTCCTCCACATCTCCTGATGTACTGGCCTGTCTCCTGGTTGCACCTCCATGCTCTGAACACTACGCTGACAGACACAGCAAACCTTCTTGCCACAGCTTGCATTGATGTGCCATCCTGGATGAGCTGCACTACCTGAGCCACTTGTGTGGGTTGTAGGGAGGTCATACAGGCACGTGGAGGCCACACACACTACTGAGCCTCATTTTGACTTGTTTTAAGGACATTACATCAAAGTTGAATCAGCCTGTAGTGTGTTTTTCCACTTTAATATTGAGGGTGACTCCAAATCCAGACCTCCATGGGTTAATAAATTTGATTTCCATTGATAATTTTTGTGTGATTTTGTTGTCAGCACATTCAACTATGTAAAGAACAAAGTATTTAATAAGAATATTTCATTCATTCAGATCTAGGATGTATTATTTTAGTGTTCCCTTTAATTTTTTGAGCAGTGTATATGTATATATATATATATATATATATATATATATATTCACAGGAACCGTCCACACTCTGGCCTTATCCACAGATGCTGGGGTGGCTTCCAAACAAAAATGAATCCTCAAGATCCATTAGTACAAATATATCCAATAAAGTAGGAGCACTCACCAGTCTTCATAATATTCTGATTTTTATTAGCAGCAAGACATCAATAGAGGGGTGTAATCAACGTTTCGGTTCCCAGTGGAACCTTTGTCAAGATCATAGAGCACAATAAGTGGTCCCCTTATAAACCCTAAAGTGACCCTCCCCCTAATTAATGTAATTATGGTTTATCAAGTAATCCACCAACATCAAACATCTAAAATCTACATGTAAAGACACTACATAGACAAACACAACATATACATAAAAGAAAGAATCCATAGTTACCGGATAGACACATGATTCACTACTACCCGCTGTACTCAGCGGTAAACTTGCGGCGTGCGCTTCACTGCGCACTTGACTTCCGGCATCTGGAACGCAAGTTCCGGACACCTGACCGGAAGTGCTCAATATCATCACTCGAATCTCACATAGAATACCGGCTCACAATAATCCAGTCTCCATGGAGACGTGACAACAAATCAGAAGGATTTGTAACCAGAGCAGCATCTTAAAAATGTTTGTTAATATGGTGTAGCCAAATTGTGAGATATTGAAAGAGGCAAAATAGTGAACCTTACATGTGTCTATTCGGAAAGGTCACACAAAGTCAGCAGCACGTGAACTATAGTAAATTCTAGCAAAATCTGATCTCTAGAGTATAATTAATAACTCAAAATGAAATGAATATAAACCTGGGCATGGACACAGACCGTCCACTTAAAGGAGCCACAGAAAGCAAAAAAATTAAAAATATAATAAATTTTCTTGATGTAACTGTCTATGCCACAGAGACTGGGTATGGACACAGACTGTTCAGGAAGTCCACAGATCGCAATGCTTTATTACATTTTGGTAGCCATCACCCAGGCTCGCTTAAACAGAATATGCCGATTTCACAATTTTTGCGAGTGCTCCGAAATAACTCAGAACCCGATACAGCCAAGATACAAATGGAAGAGATGAAATTAAAATTTTCCTCTAGGGGTTATAGTCAACAGACTATTGACAATTGTATACAAAAAGCTTTAAAGATTTTCTCAACAGGAAATGTCAGGAAACAATGTAGGCCGCAAAATCCCTTTGTGGTCTCAACAACATTTGACACTGCGGGTCCTGTGGTTCGACGAGCAGTTAAAAATCTCTGGCCGGTGGTTAAAAGTGATCCAGTCCTGTGCAAGCATTTACCAGCTAAGCCTCTCATTAGCTTGAGAAGAGGACGAAATCTAAAGGATATTCTCATGCAACCAGATAGACCATTAAGATCAGAATCTGATTCTTGGCTATCAGTACAAAAGAAGGGGTGTTATCGATGCGTGAATTGCACGACTTGCAGGAGCATGACCTCCGGAGAATATTTCCACCATCCACATACAGGACAAAAAATTAAGATCAGCCAGCGAGTGAGTTGTACCTCTGACTTTATCATCTATACACTTACGTGTCCATGTTCCCTGATGTATGTGGGCAAAACGGTGCGTCCATTCCGTGAAAGGATGGCGAATCACCGCTTGTCCATCAGAACAGCACTAAGTGAGGGACATTCGGATAAGCCTGTTGCTAGGCACTTTTTTGAGGCGAAACATACTCTGGCTTCATTGAAATGTATGATTATAGATCGTATAGCTCCTTTAAAGAGAGGTGGGGATAGAGCAAAATTATTGCTCCAACGCGAGGCTTCATGGATCTTTCGACTGGACACTATACGCCCCAAGGGCCTGAATGAGGGCATCCAATATGGCATCTTTCTGGAATGAATTTTCATGGACATATGGAATAAATATCTGCTTTTTCTTTTTATTATATTTTTCATTTTTTTGCTTTCTGTGGCTCCTTTAAGTGGACGGTCTGTGTCCATGCCCAGGTTTATATTCATTTCATTTTGAGTTATTAATTATACTCTAGAGATCAGATTTTGCTAGAATTTACTATAGCTCACGTGCTGCTGACTTTGTGTGACCTTTCCGAATAGACACATGTAAGGTTCACTATTTTACCTCTTTCAATATCTCACAATTTGGCTACACCATATTAACAAACATTTTTAAGATGCTGCTCTGGTTACAAATCCTTCTGATTTGTTGTCACGTCTCCATGGAGACTGGATTATTGTGAGCCGGTATTCTATGTGAGATTCGAGTGATGATATTGAGCACTTCCGGTCAGGTGTCCGGAACTTGCGTTCCAGATACCGGAAGTCAAGTGCGCAGTGAAGCGCACGCCGCAAGTTTACCGCTGAGTACAGCGGGTAGTAGTGAATCATGTGTCTATCCGGTAACTATGGATTCTTTCTTTTATGTATATGTTGTGTTTGTCTATGTAGTGTCTTTACATGTAAATTTTAGATGTTTGATGTTGGTGGATTACTTGATAAACCATAATTACATTAATTAGGGGGAGGGTCACTTTAGGGTTTATAAGGGGACCACTTATTGTGCTCTATGATCTTGACAAAGGTTCCACTGGGAACCGAAACGTCGATTACACCCCTCTATTGATGTCTTGCTGCTAATAAAAATCAGAATATTATGAAGACTGGTGAGTGCTCCTACTTTATTGTATGTATATATATATATATATATATATATATATATATATATAACTAATATAAATGATTCTATAGAGTAAATTAAGACATTTTTGTTTGTACACTCATGTTCTTACGTGTTTATTTATCTATATATATTGTTTTAATTTCTTATGTCCACAGACGTGTATTGCTGTCTCCATGTTATATAGAATAAGTTTATACTTAAAGAATGAAGTAAAATAGATGTATTTATTTCTTTATTTATAAAATACAAAAAAACACAAAAAAACCCAGGGGTGAATAATAATAATAATATCAATAATAATAATAATAATAATCTATAGATTTCTATTAGCAAGATATTTATTTATTTACTTATTTATTAAATCTGCCTTCTGGGTTTATTATAATAAACAGGTATAATTAATGGTCTTTCGTTATGATTATTAGTATGTATTACTTTGTATTCAAATGGGATGAATAATGCTCTGTTTTATACACAGACACCTTTAAATGAGAGAAGTGGATCCTCAGCTGATTGCACTAATGAGCTTCTGGTCTCTATAAGAACTGAGACTGGAAGGGTCTGGTTATTCTTTTCCCCTCTGAAGAAACGACCGGTGCCTTTGGTCGAGAAACACGTCAGGGTATAGGCTGTGGGACTCCTGCCTTTTCCACGGACACATACATTTACGGCTCTGCATTGCATTGCACCGCTCTCTTCAATTTTGGAGCCACCAGCAGTGGTCCTCCTGCAAACGGGGACCGTTGCTAACAACCATTTTATCCACAAGTGATCGGTGTAACCAGCCAGCGCGAGGAGACTCCCAGCGCCGCCGGTTCGAATCACCTTGGAAGCGGTAAGCCGTAACCACTCCAAACATCTCTCTCATTGCCATCTGTAGACAGCGTGTGACGGAGCCGCTGCATTTAGATTAACTTCTTGGAAGCCGTACAAACAGCAGTGCACTTGCTATTAGAGACTTGAAAACTTTTCACTCCAATGAATTGCAACTATATATCAAAGAGTGAAGTCTTGCACTAGCTATTTGAACTAGTCTGTGGATTACGGAGCTAAAGGAAAAAAACGGTTATATTTATTTATACTATCGGATACATTTTATTGCCATATCAAAAGGAGAACTTTGTGTCCAGTCATTTTTTTGTGAATTTTAGGTTAGAGGATCCTATTTATTAAATTTATTTTAATGTATGTACACATATGCAAAATAATTTGTGATTTTATTGATTTAATACCCAGTGGTTATGGGTTTCTATAGATCAGTATAGTAAATACTATTAATTAATCTGTTTGCGCTCTCTATTTTTTCAGTGCTATACAGGGTTGCTAATACCCTGGTTTGTAAGAACAGCATATCAGCACAGGTTCAATTAGGGCGCCTTTCTTCTGGTGGTTTTTTTGGGAACATTACTACCACACAAAAAAAAATCAGCATGATACTCTGTTTCATAGTGGAGAAAAGAAATCATGAAGTTGACGTTTAATTCCTGTTGTACCGCATACATAATTAACACAAGAAATCATGAAATTTAAAAACTTAAACATAACTTGAGTCCATAACTTATTTAATGTCAAAGAATACAAGGTAATACATCAGGTACAGCAGTTTTACGAAGATGATGAATATTCTCGGATGTGCCCTGGAAAGAACGTCTGTTCCTGGAGGAAAAAGGATTCACAAACAGAAAAGGTTACTCCTAGTAAGCTTGAAAAAGCTTTATCTTGCTTTCAAATACTGTTTTCCAGACATTCAAGTTGGATTGTCTAAGGTTTGTTCCTTATGACCTACATGGTGTGTTAGTGTTGCGGCAAGAGGTATGCATTCTATGTGTATTTGCGAAACTCACCAAAACGTAAAAAAAATATTTGTTTCTGCTCTACTACTGAAGATGGACTACAAAGACCTAACTAAAAATCCTGGTTTGTTCTTCAGTCTCAAAAACTTGTATGCTTCATCAGTGTGATAAATTTCCAAGTCTGGAAGCCTTCAGAAAAAATAGTTGAAAAACATTTTCATAATATTGATATGGATGATGAGGACACAGAGGGTCCACACTGACCAAAGTAAATTGGTTACTAGTACTGTGGAACAATTCCATGAAGTTATTTGTAGTGCTGATGCCCATCTGTATACAGCAAAGTCGCAGGCTGAATACCTACGCCAGTTGAAGGAAACCATTCGCTCAAAAACAGAAGCTATGTGTTACTAGATTTTGCAGAAAATGATTAATGTGTGTCAGGATGCAATTCAAGGATTCCACTAGGACACTTCACAAGCAACACTTCACCCATTTGCTGTATACAGATAGCCATGCTCATCTATAACGCAATGCGTGCGCACTGTGTACGCATTGAAGGATAGTGTGAATGCACTGTGCTGCAACTGATCACAGCCGGCATTCGCTCCATAGGCTTTCATTGACGTGCAGAAGCGTGCATTTGCAGGCACACTTTATTATTATTAACAGTTTCTTATATAGCGCAGCATATACCGTTGCACTTTACAATTAGAACATCAGCAATAGAACTAAAAACAGGCAAAAAACAGACAGAAAGAGGTAGGAAGGCCCTGCTCGCAAGCTTACAATCTATTTGGAAATAGTCATTGATACACAAGGATAGATGGTATCTGTTGCATAATGGTCCACTAGATTGTTAGGTTCTTAACGGGTTGTATGATATGATCACCCAGCAGTGTTGGAAGACAAAATATGTGAGGTAATGTGTACTGTATAGAGAGGATGTAATTAGATAGGGAAGCATTGAAGATTATGTGGGTGGGTCTAGAATTTGATATAGGCTTGTCTGAAGAGGTGAGTTTTAAATGTTTGGAGACTAGAGGTGAGCGTTATTGTGTGTGGGAGGGCATTCCACAGAGTTGGTTAAGTATATATCAAGGGGGTCATTCCAAGTTGATCGTAGCTGTGCTAAATTTAGCACAGCTACGATCATGTTCCCAGACATGCGGGGGGACGCCCAGCACAGGGCTAGCCCGCCCCGCATGTCTGTCTGCCCCCCCGCACAAGTACAAAAGCATCGCACAGCGGTGATGCTTTTGTACTTGTTGAGTAACTCCCGGCCAGCGCAGATCCTGCGGCTGACCGGGAGCTGCTCGTCGCTGTGTCGCGTCACGCAGCTGCTGCGGCCCGCCCCCAGCATGGTCCGGCCACGCCTGCGTTGGACGGACCGCACCCCCAAAACGGCGTCCAAGCGCCGCCGTGCTGCCCCCTCCTGCCCAGCGACCGCCTCTGCCTGTCAGAGGCGTTCGCTAGAGAACGACGACCTTCGGCCGTCCGGCATGCGCCGGTGCACTCCAGCGCATATGCAGTTCCGACCCGATCGCTGCGATAAACTGCAGCAAGCGATCGGGTTGGAATGAACCCCAAAGTCCTGTAATTTTGAGTGGGAACAAGTAATACGTGTGGATGAGAGACGCAGATCTTGTGCAGAGCGGAGAGGTCGGGTAGGGAGATATTTTGAGATGAGTGAAGAGATGTATGTTGGTGCAGTTTGGTTAATAGCCTTTATGTAAGTAAAAGTATTTTATATTTAATACGGCAGAATACCGGTAACCAATGGAGGGACTGACAGAGCGGATCTGCAGCCGATGAACGTCTAGCGAGGAAGATTAGCCTTGCAGCTGCATTCAGAATGGATTGTAGGGATGACAGCATATATTTGGGAAGACCAGTTAGGAGACTATTACAATAATCAATGCAGGAGATAATGAGAGCATGGATTAGAGGTTTTGCAGTGTCTTGTGTAAGATAAGGACGTATTTTGGATGTTTTTTTAGATGCACGTAATATGATTTAGAGACAGATTGAATGTGTGGAACAAAGTACAGTTCTGAGTCAAGAATGACACCTAGGCCGCAAGCTTGTGAGGAAGGTTGGATAGTCGCATTATCAACAGTTATGGAGATATCAGGTTGGTAAATACTCTTGGCTGGCGGGAAAATAATTCTGTTTTGGAAATGTTGAGTTTGAGGTGACATCCAAGATGAAATGGCAGACAGTCATTCAGTGACACAGACCAACAGAAATGGTGATAAATCTGGGGAGGATTGGTAGATTTGAGTATCATCAGCGTACAAATGATACTGAAATCCGAAGGGGCTTATTAGTTAACCAAGAGATGAGGTATAGCTTGATAAAAACAGAAGACCTAGGACTACCTCCACTGATAGAGGTAGAGAAGAGGAGGTAGAATCAGAGACGTGAACACTGAGAGAGCAATTAGATAGGTAGGATGAGAACCAAGTAAGGGCTGTGTCCTGAAGGGATTTTAGGGTTTGTATGAGAAGAGAGTGGTTAACAGTGTCAAAAGCAGCAGAGAGATCTAGAAGAATAAGTAGTGTGTAATGGCCTTTCGATCTAGCAGTGACCAGATCGTTCACTACTTTGGTCAGTGCCATCGCTGTGAAGTGTTGGGCACGAAAGCCTGACTGAAGTGGGTCCAGTAAGTTGTGGGAGAGAAGAAAGTGTGTAAGGTGAGTATAGGCAGGTCTCAAGTAGCTTGGAGAGATATGGGAGCTGAGAGATGAGACAGTAGTTAGTGTTTGGATCAGAATTGTGTTTTTTTCAGAATGGGAGTAATCACTGCATGCTTAAACAGAGAAGGAAAGATACCAGTAGAGCGAGAGAGAGATTACAGATTTTAGTTAAGGTTGGCATAAGCACAGGAGACAAAGTTTTTCTGACTTGTGAGGGTATAGGACCAAGAGGAGAGGTAGTGGAGTAGGAGGTTGAAAATAAGAATTTACTTACCGATAATTCTATTACTCATAGTCCGTAGTGGATGCTGGGACTCCGTCAGGACCATGGGGAATAGCGGGCTCCGCAGGAGACAGGGCACATCTAAATAAAGCTTTTAGGATCACATGGTGCGTACTGGCTCCTCCCCCTATGACCCTCCTCCAAGCCTCAGTTAGGTACTGTGCCCGGACGAGCGTACACAATAAGGAAGGATCTTGAATCCCGGGTAAGACTCATACCAGCCACACCAATCACACCGTACAACTTGTGATCTGAACCCAGTTAACAGTATGATAACAACAAATGAAGTAGCCTCTGAAAAGATGGCTCACAACAATAGTAATAACCCGATTTTTGTAACAATAACTATGTACAAACATTGCAGACAATCCGCACTTGGGATGGGCGCCCAGCATCCACTACGGACTATGAGAAATAGAATTATCGGTAAGTAAATTCTTATTTTCTCTAACGTCCTAGTGGATGCTGGGACTCCGTCAGGACCATGGGGATTATACCAAAGCTCCCAAACGGGCGGGAGAGTGCGGATGACTCTGCAGCACCGAATGAGAGAACTCCAGGTCCTCCTTAGCCAGAGTATCAAATTTGTAAAATTTTACAAACGTGTTCTCCCCTGACCACGTAGCTGCTCGGCAAAGTTGTAATGCCGAGACCCCTCGGGCAGCCGCCCAAGATGAGCCCACTTTCCTTGTGGAGTGGGCCTTTACAGATTTAGGCTGTGGCAGGCCTGCCACAGAATGTGCAAATTGGATTGTGCTACAGATCCAACGTGCAATCGTCTGTTTAGACGCAGGAGCACCCATCTTGTTGGGTGCATACAATATAAACAACGAGTCAGATTTTCTGACTTCAGCTGTCCTTGAAATATATATTTTTAATGCTCTGACAACGTCCAGTAACTTGGAGTCCTCCAAGTCGCTAGTAGCCGCAGGCACCACAATAGGCTGGTTCAAGTGAAAAGCCGAAACCACCTTAGGGAGAAAATGAGGACGTGTCCGCAGTTCTGCCCTGTCCGAATGGAAAATCAGATATGGGCTTTTGTACGATAAAGCCGCCAACTCTGAAACTCTCCTGGCTGAAGCCAGGGCCAATAACATGGTTACCTTCCATGTAAGGTATTTTAAATCTACCGATTTTAGAGGCTCAAACCAATGAGATTTGAGAAAATTCAAAACTACGTTCAAATCCCACGGTGCCACTGGAGGCACCATTGGGGGTTGTATATGTAGTACACCTTTGACAAAAGTTTGTACTTCAGGAACTGACGCCAATTCCTTCTGGAAGAAGATTGATAAGGCCGAAATTTGAACTTTAATGGACCCTAATTTTAGGCCCATAGACAATCCTGCTTGCAGGAAATGTAAGAATCGACCCAATTGAAATTCTTCCGTTGGGGCCTTTTTGGCCTCACACCACGCAACATATTTTCGCCAAATGCGGTGATAATGTTGTACAGTCACTTCCTTCCTAGCCTTCATCAAGGTAGGAATAACTTCCTCTGGAATGCCCTTTTCTTTTAGAATCCGGCGTTCAACCGCCATGCCGTCAAACGCAGACGCGGTAAGTCTTGGAACATACAAGGTCCCTGCTGAAGCAGATCCCTTCTTAGAGGTAGAGGCCACGGATCCTCCGTGAGCATCTCTTGAAGTTCCGGATACCAAGTTCTTCTTGGCCAGTCCGGAGCCACTAGTATTGTTCTTACTCCCCTTTTCCGTATAATTCTCAGTACCTTTGGTATGAGAGGCAGAGGAGGGAACACATACACTGACTGGTACACCCACGGTGTTACCAGAGCGTCCACAGCTATTGCCTGAGGGTCTCTTGACCTGGCGCAATATCTGTCCAATTTTTTGTTGAGGCGAGACGCCATCATGTCCACCTTTGGTTTTTCCCAACGGTTCACAATCATGTGGAAGACTTCTGGATGGAGTCCCCACTCTCCCGGGTGAAGGTCGTGTCTGCTGAGGAAATCTGCTTCCCAGTTGTCCACTCCCGGGATGAACACTGCTGACAGTGCTATGACATGATTTTCCGCCCAGCGCAGAATCCTTGCCGCTTCTGTCATTGCTCTTCTGCTTCTCGTGCCGCCTTGTCGGTTTACGTGGGCGACTGCCGTGATGTTGTCCGACTGGATCAACACCGGCTGACCCTGAAGCAGCGGTTTTGCCAGGCTTAGAGCATTGTAGATCGCTCTTAGCTCCAGTATATTTATGTGAAGGGACGTCTCCAGGTTTGACCACACGCCCTGGAAGTTCCTTCCCTGTGTGACTGCTCCCCAGCCTCGTAGGCTGGCATCCGTAGTCACCAGGACCCAGTCCTGTATGCCGAATCTGCAGCCCTCTAACAGATGGGCACTCTGCAACCACCACAGGAGAGACAACCTTGTTCTTGGTGACAGTGTTATCCGCTGATGCATGTGCAGATGCGATCCGGACCATTTGTCCAGCAGATCCCACTGAAATGTTCGTGCATGGAATCTGCCAAATGGAATTGCTTCGTAAGAAGCCACCATCTTTCCCAGGACTCTTGTGCATTGATGTACTGACACAGTTCCTGGTTTTAGGAGGTTCCTGACAAGTTCGGATAACTCCCTTGCTTTCTCCTGCGGGAGAAACACCTTTTTCTGAACCGTGTCCAGAATCATTCCCAGGAACAGCAGACGTGTTGTCGGGGTCAATTGAGATTTTGGAAGATTCAGAATCCACCCGTGTTGCTGAAGCACTACCTGGGTTAGTGCTACACCGACTTCCAGCTGTTCTCTGGACTTTGCCCTTATCAGGAGATCGTCCAAGTAAGGGATAATTAATACGCCTTTTCTTCGTAGAAGAACCATCATTTCGGTCATTACCTTGGTAAAGACCCGAGGAGCCGTGGACAAACCAAACGGCAGCGTTTGAAACTGATAATGACAGTCTTGTATCACGAACCTGAGATACCCTTGGTGTGAGGGGTAAATTGGGACATGCAGATAAGCATCTTTTATGTCCAGGGACACCATGAAGTCCCCTTCCTCCAGATTCGCTATCACTGCTCTGAGTGACTCCATCTTGAACTTGAATTTTTGTATGTACAGGTTCAAGGATTTCAGGTTTAGAATAGGTCTTACCGAACCGTCTGGCTTCGGTACCACAAATAGTGTGGAATAATACCCCTTTCCCTGTTGTAGGAGGGGTACCTTGACTATCACCTGCTGAGAATACAGCTTGTGAATGGCTTCCAATACCGACGTCCTTTCTGAGGGAGACGTTGGTAAAGCAGACTTTAGGAACCGGCGAGGGGGAGACCTTTCGAACTCCAACATGTAACCCTGAGATATTATCTGCAGGATCCACGGGTCCACTTGTGAGCGAGCCCACTGATTGCTGAAAATCTTGAGTCGACCCCCCACCGCTCCTGAGTCCGCTTGTAAAGCCCCAGCGTCATGCTGATGGCTTTGTAGAACCCGGGGCGGGCTTCTGGTCCTGGGCAGGGGCTGCTTGCTGCCCTCTCTTACCCTTTCCTCTGCTTCGCGGCAGATAAGACTGTCCTTTTGGTCGCTTGTTTTTATAGGAGCGAAAGGACTGCGGCTGAAAAGACGGTGTCTTTTTCTGTTGGGAGGGGGTCTGAGGTAAAAAAGTGGATTTGCCGGCAGTTGCCGTGGCCACCAGGTCCGAAAGACCGACCCCAAATAATTCCTCTCCTTTATATGGCAATACTTCCATATGCCTTTTGGAATCCGCATCACCTGACCACTGTCGCGTCCATAAACTTCTTCTGGCAGATATGGACATCGCGCTTACCCTTGATGCTAGAGTACAAATATCCCTCTGAGCATCTCGCATATAAAGAAACGCATCCTTTAATTGCTCTAGAGTCAATAAAATACTGTCCCTATCCAGGGTATCAATATTTTCAGTCAGGGAATCCAACCACACTACCCCAGCACTGCACATCCAGGCTGAGGCTATTGCCGGTCGCAGTATAACACCAGTATGTGTGTATATACTCTTCAGTGTAGTTTCCAGCCTCCTATCTGCTGGATCCTTGAGGGCGGCCGTATCAGGAGACGGCAACGCCACTTGCTTTGATAAACGTGTGAGCGCCTTATCCACCCTAGGGGGTGTTTCCCAGCGCGCCCTAACCTCTGGTGGGAAAGGGTATAATGCCAATAACTTCTTGGAAATTAGCAGTTTTCTATCTGGGTTAACCCACGCTTCATCACACACGTCATTCAATTCCTCTGATTCTGGAAAAGCTACAGGTAGTTTTTTCACCCCCCACATAATACCCCTTTTTGAGGTACCAGCAGTATCAGAGATCTGCAAAGCCTCCTTCATTGCCGTGATCATATAACGTGTGGCCCTATTGGAAAATACGTTTGTTTCTTCACCGTCGACACTAGATTCATCTGTGTCGGTACCCGTGTCGACTGACTGAGGTAAGGGACGTTTTACAGCCCCTGACGGTGTCTGAGACGCCTGAGCCGGTACTAACTGGTTTTCCGGCCGTCTCATTTCGTCAACTGACTTTTGTAATGTGCTAACATTATCACGTAATTCCATAACTAAAGCCATCCATTCCGGTGTCGACTCCCTAGGGGGTGACATCACCATTACCGGCAATTGCTCTGCCTCCACACCAACATCGTCCTCATACATGTCGACACACACGTACCGACACACAGCAGCCACACAGGGAATGCTCTAATCGAAGACAGGACCCTCTTAGCCCTTTGGGGAGACAGAGGGAGAGTTTGCCAGCACACACCAAAAGCGCTATAAATGTATATAAACAACCCTAGAAGGTGTTGTTTTTGATATAGGCGCTTTTAATATATCAATATCGCCAAATTATGCCCCCCTTCTCTTTGTTACCCTGTTTCTGTAGTGCAGTGCAGGGGAGAATCCTGGGAGCCTTCCTCACCAGCGGAGCTGAGCAGGAAAATGGCGCTGAGTGCTGAGGAGAATAAGCCCCGCCCCTTTTTCGGCTGGCTTTTCTCCCGGGTTTTAAGAAAACTGGCCTGGGTTAAATACATACATATAGCCTTAATGGCTATATGTGATGTATTTTTCGCCACTAAAGGTATTTAATATTGCTGCCCAGGGCGCCCCCAGCAGCGCCCTGCACCCTCCGTGACTGAATCAGTGAGACGTGTAGCAACAATGGCGCACAGCTGCAGTGCTGTGCGCTACCTTCATGAAGACTGAGGAGTCTTCTGCCGCCTGCTTTCCGGACCTCCGATCTTCAGCGTCTGTAAGGGGGGTCGGCGGCGCGGCTCCGGGACGAACCCCAGGATGACCTGTGTTCCGACTCCCTCTGGAGCTAAGTGTCCAGTAGCCTAAGACTCCAATCCATCCTGCACGCAGGTGAGTTGGAAATCTCTCCCCTAAGTCCCTCGATGCAGTGATCCTGTTGCCAGCAGGATTCACTGAGATTTAAACCTAAAAAAACTTTGTCTAAGCAGCTCTTTAGGAGAGCCACCTAGATTGCACCCTTCTCGGACGGGCACAAAAACCTAACTGAGGCTTGGAGGAGGGTCATAGGGGGAGGAGCCAGTACGCACCATGTGATCCTAAAAGCTTTATTTAGATGTGCCGTCTCCTGCGGAGCCCGCTATTCCCCATGGTCCTGACGGAGTCCCAGCATCCACTAGGACGTTAGAGAAAAGAGTGTTGCTACTTCATCTTCAGTTGTGGGATCAACTGAAGAGAAAGTGCCAGAGGGTTCATGTAGGGAATTGAGCAGGTCACTGGCTGAGTTAGAGTATCCCATTTCATCTAGGATTTTATCAATCTTATCTTTGAAGTAGGAAGCAAGTTCTTGTGCACGAATAGTAGCTAGTGGGGGAGGTGAGGGACGGTTAAGATTTAAATGTATTACACACTTCCCGCAAGGCAACAATTAGCGTGGCTACATCTGTTTTTTATTAGGCAAGACGATTGTATGACACTTTAAAAACTGTTTGAGTCTGTGTGTTATTAGCGATACCTGTGACCATATAGCCATAACTGTGCATGCCTTCATTACGTGGTTATGACACACTTAGCAGAACTACTGCAAGCAGTGGAAACTCATCACTGTCACAATCCTGACTGTAATTCTCATATTTGGTGACTTACCCCTGCTTTCTGTCCTGGATCCTGTGTCTTTTCACTCACGGAGTTAAACAGCTTGTCAGCACTGAGTTTCCTGAGTTCTCTGCCTGAGAGGTAATCAGCTCCACCTGTGGTGATCTCCTGTGTGAGGCTGAATTCAGTAATCTAAAAGCAAGCATCCTGTGTTTTGCAGAAGTCCAGGCTTCAGTGTTCTCTTGGCCTGCTAGGCCTCATTCTACATCACAGCCTTGGCTAGAGTAGTCACATGACAGTGACATCACCTAATCCTGCCCACCAATCATCAAGGACCAGGAAGTATAAATCAGGAGGCTGAGTTGGAATCTGGGCCATTTCCTCGTGTCACATACAGCCTTGTGAGAGTCTTTATGCTGAGCTCCCTTAAGGTAACCATTGTACCTAAGTTCCTGTGGAAACTCTGTTCCCTTGTTCCTGTATGGTTACTTGTGTGTTGCCATTTGATTTCACCATTTCCCTGAGTCTCAATGTAAAGGCACAGCTGCAATGTTTCGTCTTAAAGGCACAGTACTGAATTCCATGTTCTCCACTGAAAACCACAGCTGTCGTGTTTCAGTTTTACTACTGTTGTAGTTGGGATCTCCAGAGCTCAGTACTTCCGTGCTTCCAACACCTCAGTACCTCCGTGCTTCCAACACCTCCGTGCTTCCAGCACCTCCGTGACTCAGCATCTCCGTGCCTCAGCACCTCAGTACCTCCGTGCCTCAGGACCTCCGTGCCTCAGTACCTCCGTGCTTCCAGCACCTCCGTGCCTCCGTGCTTCCAGCACCTCCGTGACTCAGCATCTCCGTGCCTCAGCACCTCAGTACCTCCGTGCCTCAGGACCTCCGTGCCTCCGTGCCTCAGTACCTCCGTGCTTCCAGCACCTCCGTGCCTCCGTGCTTCCAGCACCTCCGTGACTCAGCATCTCCGTGCCTCAGCACCTCAGTACCTCCGTGCCTCAGGACCTCCGTGCCTCCGTACCTCCGTGCTTCCAGCACCTCCGTGCCTCCGTGCTTCCAGCACCTCCGTGACTCAGCATCTCCGTGCCTCAGCACCTCCGTGCCTCAGTACCTCCGTGCTTCCAGCACCTCCGTGCCTCCGTGCTTCCAGCATCTCCGTGACTCAGCATCTCCGTGCCTCAGCACCTCCGTGCCTCCGTGCCTCAGCACCTCCGTGCCTCAGTACCTCCGTGCTTCCAGCACCTCCGTGCCTCCGTGCCTCAGCACCCCAGTGTCTCTACGCACTCCAGTGTCTCTACGCACCCCAGTGTCTCTACGCACCTCAGTGCCTCTACGCACCTCAGTGCCTCTACGCACCTCAGTGCCTCTACGCACCTCAGTGCCTCTACGCACCTCAGTGCCTCTACGTACCTCAGTGTCTCCAAGTACCTCAGTGTCTCCAAGTACCTCAGTGTCTCCAAGCACCTCAGTGTCTCCAAGCACCTCAGTGTCTCCAAGCACCTCAGTGTCTCCAAGCACCTCAGTGTCCCCAAGCACCCCGTGCCCTTTAGCACAGTTGTACCTGTTATTCTTCACTGATTCATCAGCGCCTTTCCAGTTCTGTCTTTCAGGAGACCTTCAGCGCCCACACGTGCTTCCTGTCTGCCGACCTCATCCTGCATGAGGAGAACTTGGATTCGGCCATCTCTGCCGCGGTTCCTCTTCCCAGTCACCGGAAGAGACCCCGAGTCCACAACACTTCCAAAACCAGGTCAGTGGTGGTATTCGTGTAGTCCTCCAGTCGCCCGCGCAGACTTCGCTAGCACCGGGTTCACAAAAACCTTAGTCATGACAGTAGGAAATGGCCACATGGACCCGGCCGAAAGTGTTAGTCTGACGCATGACCTCCTAAGCAATATTGCAGGACGCTTGGAAGGTCTGGAGTCGACTCAGCATCGATTGGCACAGTGTCTGCAGCGGAATTCGTCCTCCAGAGATTCTATGACCTTCTGCTCTAAGACTCCTGACCAACTGCAGATTTTCTACCAGATGTTACTACAGTTACAAGAACTTTTGCCTAGTATTCTCTCTGTGATGCCTGATCTCCTCAGGAATACTACCAACGTTGTTGATCCTGTTTTGTCCCATCCAGTTAATGGAGTCTCTTCCTCTGCGCAAGGGAAAGTTTTTCATCAGAGCTATCCACGGCCCAAGCTCTCTGAAGCTGAACGTCAGCGGCGTAAGGAGCTACATCTCTGTCTTTACTGTGGAAATTCTGGTCATTTTGTTAAAGACTGCATTCTTCGCAAGCCAGGGAATGGTGACAAATCGCAGTATCACAGTGCTCATGTCTACAAGTCATCCACAGTAGCCGATCCTGCTACTGCTGACGGGGGTATCAAGATGGCTACTCGGAAAGAGACTCAAATTTATGACTGGGGTCCGGTGATTAAAAGACCTTATCCCAAGTTGGGTGTCCAGAGAAGAATATTCAAGCCATTTAGAGTCACAGAGGAGTCAGAGTGTCCAGCCCCAGGGGGGGCGTCCGTGTCTTCAGCCCCAGGAGGGGCGTCTTCAGAGTGTCCAGCCCCAGGAGGGGCGTCTTCAGAGTGTCTAGCCCCAGGAGGGGCGTCTTCAAAGTGTCCAGCCCCAGGAGGGGCGTCTTCAAAGTGTCCAGCCCCAGGAGGGGCGTCTTCAAAGTGTCTAGCCCCAGGAGGGGCGTCTTCAGAGTGTCCAGCCCCAGGGGGGGCGTCCGTGTCTTCAGCCCCAGGAGGGGCGTCTTCAGAGTGTCCAGCCCCAGGGGGGGCGTCCGTGTCTTCAGCCCCAGGGGGGGCGTCTTCAGAGTGTCCAGCCCCAAGAAGGGGTTCTTCAGAGTGTCCAGCCCCAAGAAGGGGTTCTTCAGAGCGTCCAGCCCCAGTGAGGGGTTCAGAGCGTCCAGCCCCAGTGAGGGGTTCAGAGCGTCCAGCCCCAGGAGGGGGTTCTTCAGAGGGTCCAGCCCCAGGAGGGGGTTCCGAGGGTACAGCCCCAGGAAGGGGATCCGAGGGTCCAGAGCCAGAGGGTCTACAGAGTGCTGCCCAGCCAGAGAGCCTTCAGAGCGCTGCCCAGCCAGAGAGCCTTCAGAGCGCTGCCCAGCCAGAGAGCCTTCAGAGCGCTGCCCAGCCAGAGAGCCTTCAGAGCGCTGCCCAGCCAGAGAGCCTTCAGAGCGCTGCCCAGCCAGAGAGCCTTCAGAGCGCTGCCCAGCCAGAGAGCCTTCAGAGCGCAGACCAGCCCCGTGAAGAGAGGGCTCTTGCCTCAGCCCAGCCCCTTGAAGTGGGGGCTCTTGCCTCAGCCCAGCCCCTTGAAGTGGGGGCTCTTGCCTCAGCCCAGCCCCTTGAAGTGGGGGCTCTTGCCTCAGCCCAGCCCCGTGAAGTGGGGGCTCTTGCCTCAGCCCAGCCCCGTGAAGTGGGGGCTCCTGCCTTGGTTCAGCCCCGTGAAGAAAGGACTCAGTCCGTCCCGGTTCCAGCCGGTCCAGCAATACTCCAGGCCCAGCCTGGTCAGTCCGTCCCGGTTCCAGCCGGTCCAGCAATACTCCAGGCCCAGCTTGGCCAGTCCGTTCCGGTTCCAGCCGGTCCAGCAATACTCCAGGCTCCGCCTGGTCAGTTCGTTCCGGTTCCAGCCGGTCCAGTGTTACTCCAGGACCAGCCTGGTCAGTCTCCTTTGGTTCCAGCCAATTCAAGCATCCCCGGATCCAATCCAGTCCTACTCGTCCAGTCAAAGATTTCTCCAGTTTCAGCCTCTAAGCTTTCGTCTGATGGTTTACCACCTATTTACTTCGATGGAGATTTACTGCAATATGCCGCTTTGGTTGAACAATTTCTGTCTCGGATGGAGTCTGATCCTTCAGGTGCAGTAACTCCTTCCAACGTTACTCGATATCTGTTCCTGGCATTCAGAGGAAGAGCTTTGGAGTGGGCCAACATGCTTTTTGAGAGTAATGATCCTGTGTTCCATGACTTACAGAATTTTAGTAATGCTGTGGTTAAAGAATTTGGTCCTAAACCTATGGAATCTGACTCGGTAAAGAAATCAGGCTCTAAAGGGAATGCAGAAGGAAGTTTGTGCTGTCCTCCCAGGGATAATCTAAGAATCTCCTTCAGTAAGAATCCGACCATTAAAATTGCTCATGTTGGAGTCTCTCCTAGCCCAGAGAATTTAAATCTCCAGTGCACCTCATTTTCATCTGCAAACTGTGTATCTATGGGAGATTCATATCTTCCATTAGACTTGGACTCAGACTCTGAATTTGATCCAGTCCATGATGCTACTCCTTTCTTGGGAGCCCCCATGTTTTCTAAGGAAGGTTTTTCTTTACAGGAGATCCCGCGGTCCTTGGTCAAAACCAAACGTTCCCATAAGAAGAAGAGGCATCAACAAAGGTCCTAAATTCTTCTGTATGAATTTCTCAAGTTCCCCTAAGATTGGATGGGTGTCCGGAGTCCACCCTCGAAGAGGGGGATACTGTCACAATCCTGACTGTAATTCTCATATTTGGTGACTTACCCCTGCTTTCTGTCCTGGATCCTGTGTCTTTTCACTCACGGAGTTAAACAGCTTGTCAGCACTGAGTTTCCTGAGTTCTCTGCCTGAGAGGTAATCAGCTCCACCTGTGGTGATCTCCTGTGTGAGGCTGAATTCAGTAATCTAAAAGCAAGCATCCTGTGTTTTGCAGAAGTCCAGGCTTCAGTGTTCTCTTGGCCTGCTAGGCCTCATTCTACATCACAGCCTTGGCTAGAGTAGTCACATGACAGTGACATCACCTAATCCTGCCCACCAATCATCAAGGACCAGGAAGTATAAATCAGGAGGCTGAGTTGGAATCTGGGCCATTTCCTCGTGTCACATACAGCCTTGTGAGAGTCTTTATGCTGAGCTCCCTTAAGGTAACCATTGTACCTAAGTTCCTGTGGAAACTCTGTTCCCTTGTTCCTGTATGGTTACTTGTGTGTTGCCATTTGATTTCACCATTTCCCTGAGTCTCAATGTAAAGGCACAGCTGCAATGTTTCGTCTTAAAGGCACAGTACTGAATTCCATGTTCTCCACTGAAAACCACAGCTGTCGTGTTTCAGTTTTACTACTGTTGTAGTTGGGATCTCCAGAGCTCAGTACTTCCGTGCTTCCAACACCTCAGTACCTCCGTGCTTCCAACACCTCCGTGCTTCCAGCACCTCCGTGACTCAGCATCTCCGTGCCTCAGCACCTCAGTACCTCCGTGCCTCAGGACCTCCGTGCCTCCGTGCCTCAGTACCTCCGTGCTTCCAGCACCTCCGTGACTCAGCATCTCCGTGCCTCAGCACCTCAGTACCTCCGTGCCTCAGGACCTCCGTGCCTCCGTGCCTCAGTACCTCCGTGCTTCCAGCACCTCCGTGCCTCCGTGCTTCCAGCACCTCCGTGACTCAGCATCTCCGTGCCTCAGCACCTCAGTACCTCCGTGCCTCAGGACCTCCGTGCCTCCGTACCTCCGTGCTTCCAGCACCTCCGTGCCTCCGTGCTTCCAGCACCTCCGTGACTCAGCATCTCCGTGCCTCAGCACCTCCGTGCCTCAGTACCTCCGTGCTTCCAGCACCTCCGTGCCTCCGTGCTTCCAGCATCTCCGTGACTCAGCACCTCCGTGCCTCCGTACCTCCGTGCCTCAGTACCTCCGTGCTTCCAGCACCTCCGTGCCTCCGTGCCTCAGCACCCCAGTGTCTCTACGCACTCCAGTGTCTCTACGCACCCCAGTGTCTCTACGCACCTCAGTGCCTCTACGCACCTCAGTGCCTCTACGCACCTCAGTGCCTCTACGCACCTCAGTGCCTCTACGCACCTCAGTGCCTCTACGTACCTCAGTGTCTCCAAGTACCTCAGTGTCTCCAAGCACCTCAGTGTCTCCAAGCACCTCAGTGTCTCCAAGCACCTCAGTGTCTCCAAGCACCTCAGTGTCCCCAAGCACCCCGTGCCCTTTAGCACAGTTGTACCTGTTATTCTTCACTGATTCATCAGCGCCTTTCCAGTTCTGTCTTTCAGGAGACCTTCAGCGCCCACACGTGCTTCCTGTCTGCCGACCTCATCCTGCATGAGGAGAACTTGGATTCGGCCATCTCTGCCGCGGTTCCTCTTCCCAGTCACCGGAAGAGACCCCGAGTCCACAACACTTCCAAAACCAGGTCAGTGGTGGTATTCGTGTAGTCCTCCAGTCGCCCGCGCAGACTTCGCTAGCACCGGGTTCACAAAAACCTTAGTCATGACAATCACATCTTGACACCTTTGGACCTTTACAGCTGGGTTGAAAAAGATACATGGCATAACATTTTTCTGCAGGTCACAAAATGAAATACAAGACTGCAAAACTAAGCTGTATAGCCATCTAGAAAGAGCAAATACTGGTAGGAACACTTGCTCATCACCAATTCCTGCATATTCGTTATGATGAACTACACATATTCCGATCATCAGACGAAATAAAGAGAGCAGGAACCGGTATCCAGATGACAGTGTCTAGTTAGTCAATAGATAAGACACCACATGTTAGACAGACAGGGTCAAACGGTCGACATGAAAATGGTCGACACAAAAAAAGGGTAGACCATTTTTGTTAAAAAAAAATTATGTTTTTGGACTATTTCATACCTTCTCTATCCGTGTCGGCATAGAGTTCATTATATACCTTGTGGCGAGCCTGAATCGTGGCGAGCGAATGCCTTTCTACCATTGGGGGTCCCAGATGACAAAACTATCCACAAACAAAAATAAAAAAAATAAAATAAAAAATGGTGTCTACTTTTTTGTCGGCCATTTTCAGGTCAACCTTTTGACCTTGACGACCTAATGTCTGTCTAACGTGGTGGCTATTGACTGTCTAACTAGACACTCTTATATCATCCCACACCCACAGGAGCCAGTTTGAGGGATATCCAATTACAGGTGAAAATACCTCGGGTGATTTTTCACAAGCTATCCACTTGATCACCTGTAAAAAAAAAAATATTATTATCTCCCAAAAACACACAGGTTCAGTGAAACCCCTGTTTCCTTGTATTTGGTTTGCCTGCCTTGTCACACGCCAGAGGCGGCGTTCGCCGCGCTTACCCCTGCGTGCCTGCTGGTCTGTGTTGCGGCCTCCGCCTTCGGTGGTCCACGTGCTCCGGAGTCTGGCTGGCGCGGTTCCCCGGGGCAGGGGCGCCGCCATGACACCCGGCATCACGTGGGCGGGGAGCAGGTGACGTCATCAGACTGTTTCGCCAATCCAGCGGAGGCGGGAGATTCAAAGTCAGACGCCGGGCAGAGCCTCGGCGCCTGAGTATCGTCTTTTCCCCTGAAGTGGATGCCAGTGCTCTTGTTCCCGGCGAGTCTCTCTGCAGTTGTACTCCAGTGTCTCTGGCATTTCCAGGTGTCAGTTGCTGCATAGTTTCCAGCGTTCCCAGCGGCTGGTGTGTTCCTCTGCGGTCCAGTCACCAGTGCTCCTTGGAGTCAGCGTGGGCTGCGGGCTAAACACCGCTCTCAAGTTCTACAAATCATCAGTGTCTTTAAACACCGCTCAAGTTCTACAAGTCATCAGTGTCTTTAAACACCGCTCTCAAGTTCTACAAATCATCAGTGTCTTTAAACACCGCTCTCAAGTTCTACAAATCATCAGCGTCTTTAAACACCGTTCACAAGTACTTGAAATCATGTGTCTTTAAAAACATCGCTCACAAGTTCTTCAGTCACCAGTATCTTTTAACATCGCTCACAAGCTCTTTAATCATCAGCATCTTTTAAACATCGTTCTCAGTGTCTTTCACCATCACTCACAAGTACTTCATTTATTAGCATCTTTAACATCGTTTACAAGTTCTTCTATAGGCCTGGACATTCCCCCATAAGTTCCCTTTCTGCTATGTGACATTGTGTTGCTCCCTTCCTGCAATAAAGTTCTTCAATATTTTCACCAAGCCTTACTGTCAGAGTCCTGTATGAGGAAAACCTATATCAGGCCATCCCTGTTCCGACCCAACTGTGGTTCCTCTTCCCAACCATCAGAAGAACCCCCGAGTTCACAACACCCCCAATCTAGGTCAGTGACATGCCTGAGGCAGGTGAAACAAAATCCTTGATAAGCCGGCATGAGCAGCGGCTTTACGGGGGTAATTGGATAGCCCCCGGCAGGACAATTAGCTGCGTTAATTTACCGGGGCTAATTGCATAAACCCTTTAGTGTCACTATGACCACAGTCACAAAAAATGTAGACAAAAGTGATCTGCAACCTGGAACATACATAGCAGCAGTGTACAATAACATCTGGTACAGTGGGTATATTATTCAATGTAATGAGGACAAACAAGATGAGATTATACACTTCATGAAACAAAACCAATCAACAAATGTGTTGTCCTGGCCTTCAGTGTTTTGTTCCTTTTATTCACGTTCCCTGTGTAACGGAAGTGCCCATTATCCAAGGAAATACTAGAAGGCACTGTCTGCTGACACTTTAAGGAAAATTACAGACTGTTACAACAGGTTCCAAACAAGGGAAAGATAATTTGACTGATGACTCAACTTAAAAGTTATGGACTCATGATTTTTTTTTCTCCACTATGAAACAGTACCATGCTGATTTTTTGTGTGGTAGTAACGTATATCTTTGTTAAGCACCTAAAAAAAAATTGGGATATTCTAGTGTTGATTGAACCTAACATTTTTAAGTATCTTCGAAAAACGTGCATGTTTCCCGTAACTAGAAACGTAAGGCAGGTAAAGTTAATTGGTTTGGATTTTTGGATTCAGGAGGAAGAGTTACCTCAGGGGTGCAAATTTTGTGATGATCCCTTAATAATGATCCATCATAACTTAAATAAACTGGATAAAGAAACCGAGATTAGTAAATAATTTAATAAATTGAAAAATCAATATTTAATAAACTAATTGTTAGACTGTCGAGACATCCTCTCTTAACTAAAAAAATTTCATAAAAATCTGGAGATGGGTGGCGGACATGACTGGTTGAATTGACATGGAATGACCCTTGTATGACTTCTCTGATGAACACCAAGCTGCGAATACAATGCAAACCGTTTACCTCACTTCGAGGCAAGGGTATGGCTTTTCTCCGGTGTGGACTCTCTGATGTACAGTAAGATATGACATAGCTGTAAAACATTTCTCACACTCAGAGCAGGAGTAAAGGCTTATCTCCAGTGTGGATTCTCTGATGTTTCGTAAGATCTGAATTATATGCAAAACATTTCCCACACTCGGAGCAGCAGCAAGGCCTCTCTCCGGTGTGGACCCTCTGATGTACAGTAAGATAGAACAGAGCCGTAAAACATTTCCCACACTCAGAGCAGGAGTAGGGCCTCTCTCCTGTGTGGATTCTCTGATGTTTTACAAGATCGGAATTACATGTGAAACATTTCCCACATTCAGAGCAGGAGTAGGGTCTTTCTCCAGTGTGGACTCTCTGATGTACAGTAAAATTTGACATATCTTTAAAGCATTTCCCACACTCAGAGCAGCAGTATGGCTTCTCTCCTGTGTGAATCCTCTGATGCTCAGCAAGGGCCCTGCTAGATGAAAAACATTTCCCACATTCAGAGCAGTGGTAGGGCCTCTCTCCTGTGTGGATTCTCTGATGTTGGACAAGTTCTGAATTACATCGAAAACATTTCCCACACTCAGAGCAAGGAACGGATCTTTCTTGTGAGTGATATCTCTGATGCCTATGGAGACTGTTTTTACTGGCGTAAGATTTCCCACAATCAGAACAAGAGTATGGCTTCTCTCCTGTGTGATTCCTCTGATGCTCAACAAGGGCCCTGCTAGCTGTAAAACATTTCCCACATTCGGAGCAAGAATACGGTCTCTCTCCTGTGTGACTCCTCCAATGCCCATTAAGCCTTGATTGGCTGATAAAACATTTCCCACACTCAGAGCAGGGAAATGGTTTCTCCCCTGTGTGCATTCGCTGATGTTGCACAAGATACGATTTCTGATTAAAAGATTTCCCACACTCGGAGCAGGGGTACGGGTTATCTCCTGTGTGGATTCTTTGATGTCTAACAAGCTCTGAACTACTGATGAAAAGTTTTCCACACTCTGAGCAAGGATGCAGCCTCTCTCCTGTGTGTATTCTCTGATGTTTATCAAGTGATGAATGATGCATAAAACATTTCCCACATTCTGAGCAGGACCAGGATTTGTTTGCAATGCCGCTGCTTCCCTTTTTCCTCTGATGTTTGCTAATGCCTTGTTTGTCATTAATGGAAGTATATTCTGATTCCTCCTCAGTGTGATCAACTGTATATTTTGTATGATCTGTGGGTGTATACAGGTCAGTGTGTGTGAGGTCTCCTTCATCGCATGAGACTGGTTCCTCCATAATATGAGCAGACGTATACTGTGTATGACCTGTGGGTGTATACATGTCAGCGTCTGTGAGGTCTCCTCCGTCATAAGAGACTGGATCCTCCATAATACGAGTAGCTATATACTGTGTATGACCTGTGGGTGTATACATGTCAGTGTCTGTGAGGTCTCCTCCATCACAAGAGACTGGTTCCTCCTTAACATGAGTAGCTGCATACAGTGTATGATCTGTGGGTGTATACATGTCAGTGTGTGTGAGGTCTCCTCTGTCATATGAGGATGGTTCCTCCTTAACATGAGTAAATGTATACAGTGTATGATCTGTGGGTGTATATATGTCAGTGTCCGTGAGGTCTCCTCCCTCACATGAGACCACTTCCTCCTTACTATTAGCTGTATACTGTGCATGATCTGAGGGTGTATACGTGTCCGTGAGGTCTCCTTCATCACATGAAACTGGTTCCTCTTTAATATCAGGAGATTCATTTTTTTGTAGTTCTGTTGGGAAAAATGAATAGTGGTTAGATTTATAAAATTACATTTTTCCTCTCCTTACAGCACTAATCCTTTCATATAATACCTAAAAAAGTCGGAAACTGACGACTTTCCGACAAGACGGCAGTTCTGACTTGAATTGAATCCCCCCATAAAGTATATTTAGATCAGCAGGGAGGACTACATATACTAAGAAAGGGTTCAGCATCTCCTCCAATGCTGAATGGGTATCCTGATATCTAATATTAATAAATGTATATGTATTTGTAATATTAAATAATAGGATTTGAATTACCTACCGGTAAATCCTTTTCTCATAGTCCGTAGGGGATATTGGGAATCCATTTAGTACCATGGGGTATAAACAGGTCCACTAGGAGCTATGGGCATTATAGAAGTTTGATTGTGTGTGCTGGCTCCTGCCTCTATGCCCCTCCCACCAGACTCAGTCTAGGAAACTGTGCCTGTGGAGACGGACATACTTTGAGAGAAGGATATAGAAAAGGAAAGTGGTGAGATTTCGAACCAGCACAACCAAAACAAAAAGGAAAGCCACGCTGACCAAACTTGCAAACAGGGACAGCAACACCTGAACCAAACAACATTACTGAACCAAGTAACAGAGCAGGAAGAACGAAGCACTGGGCGGGCGCCATGTATCCCTTACGGACTACGAGAAAAGGATTTGCCGGTAAGTAATGAAAATCCTATTTTCTCTTACGTCCTAGTGGATACTGGGAATCCATTTAGTACCATGGGGAAGTACCAAAGCTCCCAAACTGGGTGGGAGCGTGCTGAGGTTCCTGCAGAACTGATTGACCAAACTGAAGGTCCTCAGAGGCCAAATTATCGAACTTGTAAACCTTAGCAAACGTGTTCGAACCCGACCAAATAGCTGCTCGGCAGAGCTGTAAAGCCAAGACACCCGGGGCAGCCGCCCAAGGGGAACCCACCAAGCTTGTAGAGTGGGCCTGTACAGATTTCGGAATCGGCAAACCAGCCGTGGAATAAGCATGTTGGATAGTGAGCCTGATCCAGCGTGTTCGATTTTCTGGGACGAGCTGTTCTCTTCACATAGACCTTCAAAGCCCTTACAACATCCAAAGACTTTGAAGTAGCAGAGGTGTCTGTAACAGCCGGAACCACAATAGGTTGATTGATGTGAAACACGGACACCACCTTAGGAAGAAATTGCTGACGAGTCCTGAGTTCAGCTCTGTCCTCATGAAAAATTAAGTAGGGGCTCTTATAAGGCAGCTCCGACACACTTCTTGCTGAAGCCAAGGCCAACAGTGTGACGGTCTTCCACGTAAGGTACTTTTCTCTATCGTCCTAGTGGATGCTGGGGTTCCTGAAAGGACCATGGGGAATAGCGGCTCCGCAGGAGACAGGGCACAAAAAGTAAAGCTTTTAACCATGTGGTGTGTACTGGCTCCTCCCCCTATGACCCTCCTCCAAGCCTCAGTTAGGTTTTTGTGCCCGGCCGAGAAGGGTGCAATCTAGGTGGCTCTCCTAAAGAGCTGCTTAGAAAAAGTTTAGCTAGGTTTTTTATTTTACAGTGATTCCTGCTGGCAACAGGATCACTGCAGCGAGGGACTTAGGGGAGAAGGAGTCAACTCACCTGCGTGCAGGATGGATTGGCTTCTTGGCTACTGGACATCAAGCTCCAGAGGGACGATCACAGGTACAGCCTGGATGGGTCACCGGAGCCGCGCCGCCGGCCCCCTTGCAGATGCTGAAGACAGAAGATGGTCCAGAATCGGCGGCAGAAGACTCCTCAGTCTTCTTAAGGTAGCGCACAGCACTGCAGCTGTGCGCCATTGCTCCCAGCACACTTCACACGGCAGTCACTGAGGGTGCAGGGCGCTGGGGGGGGGCGCCCTGGGCAGCAATGAGAAACCTTTTTTAGGCATAAAATACCTCACATATAGCCTCCGGGGGCTATATGGAGATATTTAACCCCTGCCTGAATCCATTGAAGAGCGGGAGACGAGCCCGCCGAAAAAGGGGCGGGGCCTATCTCCTCAGCACACGGCGCCATTTTCCTCTCACAGCTCCGCTGGTCAGGAAGGCTCCCAGTCTCTCCCCTGCACTGCACTACAGAAACAGGGTAAAACAAGAGAGGGGGGGCAAAATTGTGACATTATATATATTTAAAGCAGCTATATAGGGAGCACTTATTATAAGGCTATCCCTGTCATATATAGCGCTTTTGGTGTGTGCTGGCAGACTCTCCCTCTGTCTCCCCAAAGGGCTAGTGGGGTCCTGTCTTCGTTTAGAGCATTCCCTGTGTGTCTGCTGTGTGTCGGTACGCGTGTGTCGACATGTATGAGGACGATATTGGTGTGGAGGCGGAGCAATTGCCAAATATGGGGATGTCACCTCCTAGGGGGTCGACACCAGAATGGATGCCTTTATTTATGGAATTACGGGATAGTGTCAACACGCTAAAGCAGTCGTTTGACGACATGAGACGGCCGGACAATCAATTAGTGCCTGTCCAGGCGCCTCAAACACCGTCAGGGGCTGTAAAACGCCCTTTGCCTCAGTCGGTCGACACAGACCCAGACACAGGCACTGATTCCAGTGGTGACGGTGACGAATCAACCGTATTTTCCAGTAGGGCCACACGTTATATGATTTTGGCAATGAAGGAGGCGTTACATATAGCTGATACTACAGGTACCACTAAACAGGGTATTATGTGGGGTGTGAAAAAACTACCTATAGTTTTTCCTGAATCAGAAGAATTAAATGAGGTGTGTGATGAAGCGTGGGTTGCCCCCGATAAAAAAATGCTAATTTCAAAGAAGTTATTGGCTTTATACCCTTTCCCGCCAGAGGTTAGGGCGCGCTGGGAAACACCTCCTAGGGTGGACAAGGCGCTCACACGCTTATCAAAACAAGTGGCGTTACCCTCTCCTGAGACGGCCGCACTTAAAGATCCAGCAGATAGGAGGATGGAAAATATCCAAAAAAGTATATACACACATACAGGTGTTATACTACGACCAGCTATAGCGACAGCCTGGATGTGCAGTGCTGGAGTAGCTTGGTCAGAGTCCCTGATTGAAAATATTGATACCCTGGATAGGGACAATGTTTTACTGTCTTTGGAGCAAATAAAGGATGCATTTCTTTATATGCGTGATGCACAGAGGGATATCTGCACGCTGGCATCACGGGTAAGTGCTATGTCCATTTCGGCCAGAAGAAGTTTATGGACGCGACAGTGGTCAGGCGATGCGGACTCAAAACGGCATATGGAAGTTTTGCCGTATAAAGGGGAGGAGTTATTTGGAGTCGGTCTATCGGATTTGGTGGCCACGGCTACAGCCGGGAAATCCACCTTTTTACCTCAAGTCACTCCCCAACAGAAAAAGACACCGACTTTTCAACCGCAGCCCTTTCGTTCCTTTAAAAACAAGAGAGCAAAGGGATATTCATATCTGCCACGAGGCAGAGGAAAGGGGAAGAGACAGCAACAGGCAGCTCCTTCCCAGGAACAGAAGCCCTCCCCCGCTTCTACAAAAGCCTCAGCATGACGCTGGGGCTTCTCAAGCGGACTCGGGGGCGGTGGGGGGTCGTCTCAAAAATTTCAGCGCGCAGTGGGCTCACTCGCAGGTAGATCCCTGGATCCTGCAGATAATATCTCAGGGGTACAGGTTAGAACTAGAGACGTCTCCACCTCGCCGTTTCCTGAAGTCTGCTTTACCAACGTCCCCCTCCGACAGGGTGACGGTCTTGGAAGCCATTCACAAGCTGTACTCTCAGCAGGTGATAGTCAAAGTACCCCTTTTACAACAGGGAAAGGGGTATTATTCCACTCTATTTGTGGTACCGAAGCCGGACGGCTCGGTAAGACCTATTCTAAATCTGAAATCCCTGAACCTGTACATAAAAAAGTTCAAGTTCAAGATGGAGTCACTCAGAGCGGTGATAGCGAACCTGGAAGAAGGGGACTTTATGGTATCCTTGGACATCAAGGATGCGTATCTCCACGTCCCAATTTACCCCTCACACCAGGGGTACCTCAGGTTCGTCGTACAAAACTGTCACTATCAGTTTCAGACGCTGCCGTTTGGATTGTCCACGGCACCTCGGGTCTTTACCAAAGTAATGGCCGAGATGATGATTCTTCTTCGAAGAAAAGGCGTGTTAATTATCCCATACTTGGACGATCTCCTGATAAGGGCAAGGTCAAGAGAACAGCTAGAGATGGGAGTAGCACTGTCTCAAGAAGTGCTAAAACAGCACGGGTGGATTTTGAATATTCCAAAATCCCAGTTAATTCCGACAACACGTCTGCTGTTCCTAGGGATGATTCTGGACACGGTTCAGAAAAAGGTATTTCTCCCGGAGGAAAAAGCCAAGGAGTTATCCGAACTTGTCAGGAACCTCCTAAAGCCAGGAAAGGTGTCTGTACATCAATGCACAAGAGTCCTGGGAAAAATGGTGGCTTCTTACGAAGCAATTCCATTCGGCAGATTCCACGCAAGAATTTTCCAGAGGGATCTGCTCGACAAATGGTCAGGGTCGCATCTTCAGATGCACCGGCGGATAACCCTGTCTCCAAGGACAAGGGTATCTCTTCTGTGGTGGTTGCAGAGCGCTCATCTATTGGAGGGCCGCAGATTCGGCATACAGGATTGGATCCTGGTGACCACGGACGCCAGCCTGAGAGGCTGGGGAGCAGTCACACAAGGAAGGAACTTCCAGGGCGTGTGGTCGAGCCTGGAGATGTCTCTTCACATAAACATTCTGGAACTAAGAGCAATCTACAATGCTCTAAGTCAGGCAGAACCTCTGCTTCTAGGAAAACCGGTGTTGATCCAGTCGGACAACATCACGGCAGTCGCCCATGTAAACAGACAGGGCGGTACAAGAAGCAGGAGTGCAATGGCAGAAGCTGCGAGGATTCTTCGCTGGGCGGAGAATCATGTGATGGCACTGTCAGCAGTGTTCATCCCGGGAGTGGACAACTGGGAAGCAGACTTCCTCAGCAGACACGACCTTCACCCGGGAGAGTGGGGACTTCATCCAGAAGTTTTCCACATGCTTGTAACCCGTTGGGAAAGACCAATGGTGGACATGATGGCGTCTCGCCTCAACAAAAAACTGGACAGGTATTGCGCCAGGTCAAGAGACCCGCAGGCAATAGCTGTGGACGCGCTGGTAACGCCTTGGGTGTACCAGTCGGTGTATGTGTTTCCTCCTCTGCCTCTCATACCAAAGGTATTGAGAATTATAAGGAAAAGAGGAGTAAGAACGATACTAGTGGCTCCGGATTGGCCAAGAAGGACTTGGTACCCGGAACTTCAAGAGATGATCACGGACGATCCGTGGCCTCTACCTCTGAGAAGGGACCTGCTTCAGCAAGGTCCCTGTCTGTTTCAAGACTTACCGCGGCTGCGTTTGACGGCATGGCGGTTGAACGCCGGATCCTAAAGGGAAAAGGCATTCCGGAAGAAGTCATTCCTACTTTGATTAAAGCAAGGAAGGAAGTAACCGCGAAACATTATCACCGCATTTGGCGAAAATATGTTGCGTGGTGCGAGGATCGGAGTGCTCTGACGGAGGAATTTCAACTGGGTCGATTCCTGCATTACCTGCAATCAGGATTGTCTATGGGTCTCAAGTTGGGATCTATTAAGGTTCAAATTTCGGCCCTGTCAATATTCTTCCAAAAAGAATTGGCCTCAGTTCCTGAGGTCCAGACTTTTGTTAAGGGTGTACTGCGTATACAGCCCCCTGTAGTGCCTCCGGTGGCACCGTGGGATCTAAACGTAGTTTTAGATTTCCTCAAATCCCATTGGTTTGAACCACTAAAAAAGGTGGATTTGAAATATCTCACATGGAAAGTGTCCATGCTACTAGCCCTGGCTTCAGCCAGGAGAGTGTCAGAACTGGCGGCTTTATCTTACAAAAGCCCATATCTAATTTTCCATTCGGATAGGGCAGAACTGCGGACGCGTCCGCATTTTCTCCCTAAGGTGGTATCAGCGTTTCACCTGAACCAGCCTATTGTAGTGCCTGCGGCTACAAGCGACTTGGAGGACTCCAAGTTGTTGGACGTTGTAAGAGCTTTAAAAATATACATTTCAAGGACGGCTGGAGTCAGAAAATCTGACTCGCTGTTTATACTGTATGCACCCAACAAGCTGGGTGCTCCTGCTTCTAAGCAGTCGATTGCTCGTTGGATTTGTAGCACAATTCAACTTGCACATTCTGTGGCAGGCCTGCCACAGCCTAAATCTGTTAAGGCCCATTCCACAAGGAAGGTGGGCTCATCTTGGGCGGCTGCCCGAGGGGTCTCGGCATTACAACTCTGCCGAGCAGCTACGTGGTCGGGGGAGAACACGTTTGTAAAATTCTACAAATTTGATACCCTGGCAAAAGAGGACCTGGAGTTCTCTCATTCGGTGTTGCAGAGTCATCCGCACTCTCCCGCCCGTTTGGGAGCTTTGGTATAATCCCCATGGTCCTTTCAGGAACCCCAGCATCCACTAGGACGATAGAGAAAATAAGAATTTACTTACCGATAATTCTATTTCTCGGAGTCCGTAGTGGATGCTGGGCGCCCATCCCAAGTGCGGATTATCTGCAATAATTGTACATAGTTATTGTTGCCTTCATCGGGTTATTGTTGTAGGAAGCCATCTTTCAGAGGCTCCTCTGTTATCATACTGTTAACTGGGTTTTAGATCACAAGTTGTACGGTGTGATTGGTGTGGCTGGTATGAGTCTTACCCGGGATTCAAGATCCTTCCTTATTGTGTACGCTCGTCCGGGCACAGTACCTAACTGAGGCTTGGAGGAGGGTCATAGGGGGAGGAGCCAGTACACACCACATGGTTAAAAGCTTTACTTTTTGTGCCCTGTCTCCTGCGGAGCCGCTATTCCCCATGGTCCTTTCAGGAACCCCAGCATCCACTACGGACTCCGAGAAATAGAATTATCGGTAAGTAAATTCTTATTTACGTCTACCTCCTACAACCGTTCATACCAGTCCAATTGAAGGAACTGCAGTACCAAATTGAGATCGCAAGGTGCCGTAGGAGGCACCTTTCTGGCTTGGATTATAGTCGGGATGACCTAATCAGGAATCCCCCTCCTAGCTAGAATCAACTGTTCAACTACCAACAGAAACAGAAATTCAGCGCTAAGGCTAATCAAAGCTATGTATATATTTTCAGCCAATGCTTATTTAGTACACCAATCCTACAGCAGCTGTTAAAAGGGAATACTCAACCCTTAAAATAGCACAACACCAACAAACATATAAACAGCGCTAGATTGAAAGTGTATATAATTTTTTTTAATAAATGAATAAAAATATATAAATATAAAATATGAACAGTGTTTACCGGTACCGGAGCTATTGCACATACAGCTCTATAATAAATGCCAGCTTATTTATAATTAATTATTAATTATGCACAGATGGTAAAATGGTTCCATTAGTACGGACTTCATGTAGTTAGAATCAGCTGAAATGGTAACTTCTTTTCAGTGCACTGAAGTAAATTAGTTCCTTGTTCACTTTCAAGGTTTTTTTGGAACAATGTTAATTTGTAGTGAAAACTTGAACAGGAACTGTGATCATACGATGTTTAAAGTAATGAAGCGCATAAAAAATTATATACACTTTCAATCTAGCGCTGTTTATATGTTTGTTGGTGTTCAACTACCATGCCGTTAAACGTAGCCGTGGTAAGTCTTGATAGATGAATGGGCCCTGCTGCAGAAGATCCTCTCAAAGAGGCAGAGGCCACGGATCTTCGATCAGCATCTCAAGATCCGTATACCAGGCCCTTCGTGGCCAGTCCGGAGCAATGAGGATTGCTTAAACCTTTTCCTTTTTATTCTTTTTAGAATTTGTGGGATCAGAGGAATGGGAGGAAACAAGTACACCAGCTGGTAAACCCAAGCAGTTGTCAGGGCGTCTATCACTACTGTCTGTGGGCCACTCGACCGGGAACAATACCGTTTGATCTTCTTTTTGAGTCGAGAGGCCATCATGTTGATCTGTGGATACGCCCACCGACCTGTTAATCACCAGAACACCTCCGGGTGTAGGCTCCATTCCTCCGGGTGCAGATCGTGTCTACTGAGGAAGTCTGCTTCCCAGTTGTCTACTCCCGGAATGAATATCACAGACAACGCCACAGCGTATTTTTCCGCCCAGAGGAGAATTCTTGACACCTCTGACATTGCGGCTCTGCTTTTCGTTCCGCCCTATCGGTTTATGTATGTCACATTGTCCAGTCTGTAGCTCTAGGATATAAGGTCTATGACCCAGGGATCCTGGCAAGTTCCTGTCCAGATGTGACAGAAGAATTTTAGCCGGGCTCCCACTCTCCTGTCTTCCAGGCATCATGATCCACCGTCATGCGGAAGGTTTTGAGGAAGCAGAGCCTGAGCCCTGTTCCTGAGAACCAGCAGTCGCTGGTTTGAGTGGTTTACCTCTAGCACCTTTTGGCGGCGGGAGAAGAACCTCTGGTCTTGCTCCTAAACTTGGCAGTCCGAAAGGACTGTATATTAGGTCCTGAGTAGACCTTCCTAGCTGGCGAAGCTGCAGATGGTAGGTGTGTAGACTTACCCGCAGTAGCTTGGGAGATCCATTTGTCGAGTTCATCTCCAAATAAGGCCTGTCCTGTGAAAGGTAGGACCTTTCCTGGAGTCGGCGTCAGCAGTCCACTGACATAGCCATAATCCTCCGCGTGCAGACACTGCTATAGCTGTAGCGCGTGCATTAAGCAAACCTATTTCTTTTATGGCTTCCACCATAAAAGTTCGCAGAGTCTTGTATATATTGCAGGAGCAAAATAAATGTCCTATTGAGGTAAGGTGTCTAACCCCTCAATTAAATTACTTTACCATTTAGCAATGGCTCTTGTAATCCACCCTCATGCTCTAGTGGGTCTCTGGGCCACCCCGGCAGCAGTATACAAAGATTTGAGTGTAGCCTCAATCGTGCGATCAGCCGCATCTGTTAGGGAGGCTGCACCAGGCACCGGTAGTACAATTTTACGTGAGAGCCTGGAGACTGACGCATCCACTATCGGTGGAGTTTCCCATTTTTTCCTATCCTCAGGAGGAAAAGATGATAACAACCGCCTAGGAATTTTAAATTTCTTATCTGGATTAACCCACTGTTCTTCAAACAGGGTATTTAGTTCCTTTGACATCGGAAAAGTGGCTGAGGACTTTTTCTTAATATTAAAGTAAGATTCCTCGCTCTCCTCTGTCACTTTATCAGGGATATTTAGAGCTTCTCTGATAGCATCTATGAGAGCCTCCACACCCTGCAACAGAGCACCCTCCCCTACCTCTGTTTCCACCTCACCTTCCTCCATTTTTGACCCGTCAGCCCCACTAGCCTGATAAGGGATACTACACTGAGAACAGACTAGTGAACACCCTCGAGAAGAGGAACACTGTGCCTTACATGAAACACACTCTTTGCGTGACATACTGCAGTAGTGACAGCACACACACAGGAAAAGGTAAAAAGCACAATTAAACCACAAAGAGCCCTTCCAGAGAGAGTATGGAACCAGCACACGGCGCCCTTATCGTTAATGCCAAGCTTAACCAGGTCGCAGACTAAGTACCTAGATTAGGGACTTAGTACACTAGTAAACTGCTCCCCCCTGCTATTACCCCCTGGTACCGCTGAGGTAAAATGGAGGCTTTCCGGAGGAGCTGCGCATCCCTGTCAGTCAGCGTCTGTGTCAGCTGCAGTAGGGAAAATGGCGCTGGTGAGCTGCTGGATCTGCTCATAGTGAAGCCCCGCCCCTTCAATGTCAGTCTTCCCACTCTTCTTTATACTGGCTTATGTGTCTGTGTGCATAAAATGGAGACCTTTTATGGCTGTAGTGCCAGTCTGGGTACTGTGTACACTACTGGGTACTTAGTCAGGAGACTCACTCCGCCCCGTGTAGAAACCGTGCGTCTCCGTACCCTCGTGTCACCATAATGGCCGGCGACCCGCTAACCAGGATGCCGGCTTAGTAATCACCACTCTTCATTCTTCTGGCTCTGTTAGGGGGGGCGGCGTGCTGTGGGAATGTACGCTCGCCGTGGTGGGGCTTGCAAACAGTTCCCTCAGGAGCTAGCGTCCTGTCAGCGGGGAACGGGACCATTAACCCTTAGTGGGGTTGGGCCGGGCCGTCCCAAAGCCCCCCCCCCCCCCCCCCCCCCCACAAATCCCACGAAGCAGGCAGGCTGGTACCATCCAATCCTGCCTGAAAATAACAAACTTTAAACATAAATGTAGAAAACGCTTCAGGAGCTTCCAGAGACGTGACCGGCTGCTTCAGGCATATTTTCTAAACTGAGTCTGGTGGGAGGAGCATAGAGGGAGGAGCCAGCACACACAATCAAACTTCTATAGTGCCCATGGCTCCTAGTGGACCCGTCTATACCCCATGTTACTAAATGGATTCCCAGTATCCCCTAGGACGTAAGAGAAATTATACTGTACAGAAGTAATAAATTATACACATATGATGACAGCACCTATATACAGACAGGATTCAAACCTCCTCTTACCTAGTGATCTGAGGGTCCAGTGATTCTCCATCACATCCTTGTACAGACCCCTGTTTTCCTCTATATACTCCCCCACCTGCACGGAGAGATAGACAGTGATATCCTGACACCTTGTAGAAACTTGACACACACAATGACACGGTCATCACCCAGACACATCCCCTGGTGTTACTGTATAATGTCCCATTCCCAGCAGTCAACTCTCCAGTCAGCAGCTGAATGATTTTAACAAGTAAATGGTTAACAGCCTTGCGCTCCCAATTCCAACGCAGCTAGTATAACAGGTAAGTAGCAAACTCCTCACTCCAAAAAAGTAGCCTATACACACAAAAGGAACCTGTAACCAGCGCTTCAAACCTCAATCTTTATAGAAAGAGTTCCTGAGAGAAATCCACCAGCGGGTTGTCAACTTTACTCTCACTTTGAAAAGACACAAAGTCATTCTTACTCACGTGCATGTCAAGGTATTTTTAGTAGGTGTTATGGAAGCTTCCAATATATCCCTTCCGCCCCTTGGACCAAAACTTACATGTTTCTGTCCCGAATGCACATAAAGGTATCTTTGTTCCATATGGCACCATTCATCACTGTATACTTGCAGCAAGGTCAGCGGTGCAGGTATCCAAAAATATATGTTTAATACTCCTTTCACACAGAAAATGAAATTACTGTGTCAAGCAGTTCTTCCTGGTAATTTCACGAAAAACACAGGTAATTTTTTCCGGGTGAATGGGTCAACCTGGGTTGAAATTCCCGGGACTTCGAACCAGGAATTTATCAGGGTTGGAGATACGGGAATTTTGACCTGGGCTGACCCTTTCAAGCAGACAAAATACCTGTGTTGATCCGCAAATTACCGGGTCGAAATTCTCGACCAGGTAATTTGCTTGTCTATGTGAAAAAGGGGGTCAGACAGAGCCCAGCACCGCGACCCAGCACTGAAATGCCAGGTAAGTGAAAGGTTTTCGGTCTGAAAATGGTATAATTGATATAAAACAGTTCCAACAGAAACGTATTCAGTAAGAACAATAGTAAATTAATCCCAGCACAGAAACATTTCTTATTCCCAAAGAGATATGAGTTTAAGCACATCGCGTTTCTGGGAATCCTCTCTCCTTTGTCAAGAAGACGTCTTAACAAAGGGGAGGACTCCCGGAAATGCGTTGAAGCAATTTTCCAAGAAAAGGAGGCAAAATACCCACTTGTGAGGAGAAGCTGTATTTGAACCATCTGCATCTTCCTGTCTGCAGCCGGGACGTGTTACAGCTATCATTTGATCCTCCTCTGGTATTGTGTGTCTTTGAGAGTAAGAACTGTCTCTGTGCTGGGAGATGTAACATGTGCAGAGAATTTAAAGGTTGGTACACACTGGGCGACGTGCTCTATGAGCGACGTCGCCTAGTGTTACCCCTCCTGGGCCGGGCATACACACTGAGCGATAGGACGTTCATATCGCTCAGTGACGTCACGCAGTGGCCAGGCCGTGCAGGCGGCTCTTAGACGAGAGTCCAGATTGAGCTGCCTGCACGGCAGACAGCGAGGGTCATTAACAAGCCGTGGAGCCGCGCATCGTTGGTCGGCGGCGACATACACACTTGCCAAGAAAATGAGCGACGTCGCTCAGGAAGGGTGAAAATGAGCGACGTCCCTCAGGAAGGGTGAAAATGAGCGACGTCCCTCAGGAAGGGTGAAAATGAGCGACGTCAACGTCACTCAGGAAGGGTGAAAATGAGCAACGTCAACGTCACTCAGGAAGGGTGAAAATGAGCAACGTCAACGTCACTCAGGAAGGGTGAAAATGAGCAACGTCAACGTCACTCAGGAAGGGTGAAAATGAGCAACGTCAACGTCACTCAGGAAGGGTGAAAATGAGCAACGTCACTCAGGAAGTGTGAAAATGAGCAACGTCAACGTCACTCAGGAAGGGTGAAAATGAGCTACGTCGCTCATTTTCTCAGCAAGTGTGTATGCACCTTTAGATATGAGAGATGTGCCCAAACTCAGATGTAAATGACAGTGTAAAAGTACACTTGCTCACCTGGCCATGCAGCATGGTTTGCCCAAATACACAGTTATGGTTATAGTTGTTATTTTGCTTTCCTCCCACTTCTGAATCACACCAAATGTCCTGATAAAGTAGCTGCTGTCACTGAGCATCACCGGGGTACCCAGCTGATCTGTGGAGCCCAGACTGATCACACCAACTCCTGGCACAGAAATGTGTAGGACTTACCTCACTGTTATTAGTCCAGAAGTGTCAGATTCCAGATCTTGAAATCACCCACAAAGCCTGAAACTGCTGAAATCTGGGGTCAGAATATGAAGCCCAGACATCAGGGCGATAAAGCTGCACTGTCTGGTAGACTGGGTCCCATTGTGTAACTGCAGGAACACCAATACTTCCCAGAGCCAAAAACAGGAGAGGACCTTCTGCCGTCATGAGGTAAGAGGGAGACTGAGTGGACAGTCCAGGTGGGTGCACACTATTTATCACCCAGTTACCCTGAATATACCATCACATATCTACCCCTTTTAGTGTCCATCTCCTTGTGCACACCCTACAGGTGAAGAGTCCTTGCGTCAGAGAGGACAATGGTACTTAGTGCCCAGGCATCAGTTCAGGCTGATGCCATCTACTCAGCGCCATCCCAGCATCAGTCCACGGCTTCCATAACAGAGGCCTGGCAGTGTAGCTACGGCAGCGGGTGAGGAACGGGGTCCCAGGGGAAGGTGACCAGGAAGCTCAGGTGGGACTGTGATAAGAATCCGCTGCCACCATTCCCTCCTACATACATGTCAGCACATGTGCACCGTATCCAGGCTGAGGAGCTGGGTGACATGAATGGGGCATCAATGCAGTCAGCGCCCCCCAGGGTAATAGTAAGAAAGGTCACAGTATTAGGGTCTATTGTCCCTGTGTGGTCGTTCCCATTACGTGAAATGGTACCAGAATAACTAACAGACTGTGTTATCCCCCCTCATGTAGAAGCAGGGTGTAGGGGGGAATCACACACCATAGACCGCAGATGCCAGGGCATTCTGGTACTTGGCAGTTTCCGGTGCCAGCATGCCTTGTCATCCAATGAAATTGGTCACGACCCCTTGCAGGGACCTATAGTTTGGCAGTTAAAAAAAATAGTTTTTAACATTTATTCAATCTCCCTTTTAAAAAGCCCAGGTGTGGCTTAGTGCTATCGGCACAGGGCTGGTATTTTTTTTTAGGAGCAGAATTTCGATTGTTTTCTTAATTTTTTTTAACATACCCAATCCATCTAGTACAGCCCCATGAGGGGTGTGGTTCATCAAATCGACAGTGTCTAGGTCGACAATGTTTAGGTCGACCACTATAGGTCGACAGTCACTAGGTCGACATGGATGGAAGGTCGACAGGGTTTCTAGGTCGACATGTGCTAGGTCGACAGGTCTTAAGGTCGACATGAGGATTTTTCTTCGTCGTTTTCTTCGTAGAGTGACCGGGATCTCAAATTAGTGCACCTCGCCATGCTTCGCTCGGCACACTTTACCGTTCCAATCGTAGTCCACGTGGATCGTTAAGTATGAAAAAATTCAAAAAAAAAAAAATGTGAAAACTCATGTCGACCTTTAGTCCTGTCGACCTAGAAACCCTGTCGACCTTCCATCCATGTCGACCTAGTGACTGTCGACCTATAGTGGTCAACCTAAACATTGTCGATCTTCAGACCGGATCCCCCCCCATGAGGCCCTAGCTCTGGCTAGCACTATAACAGGGAAACCCCATGTTGTACAACTCCCTGCATTAGTGCCACCAGGCCCTGACTGGTAAAGCCTAAAGCTAGTTGCGGAAAAGCGGATTTCCCCAATACCACCCCAGGTACACAGTGCTAGAGATGGTTTCAATGTAGGGGTGAGACACTTTCTGTAATTTTTTTTTTTTTTTAAACACCGGAATGCCTGGGGTGTGGGTGGATTTACCCTCCGCATATCGCCAACAGCCTCCAAATCGCCATCGATTATATCCCTCCCCATGGCCAGAGCAGAAAAGTACAGACTTCAACAGAGGCTTCAATAGTGTATGGCGGCCATGTGTATGTAGCTTACGGTCGGGTGAGACATCTCTTGCAGGATAATCACTGACAGTCCGGAGACCTGGAGACTGTCACTGCCAGAGGCGGCGCTCTCCAAGAGACTCCCTATTGCTCCTTATAAGGAGACACCCTGACAGACAGCCTTTATTACACGGCCAGGAACGGTTGGTTCTATATTGGAGTGGGAGAAGGGACCTTCTGACGTATCTGGGGGAGGAGACACGTCACCAGGGGAAGGAGCTACGGCCGAACAAGGTACCCGAAAAGTACCCTCGCGGGCTCGCTTCGCTCGCCACGCTTCGGGCACGGTGGCTCGCTCCGCTTGCCACCTAATTACTAAAGGTAATAGTTGGTGGTGTGGATACTAGACCAACTGTACCGCTGGCGTAGCTCCTCCCCCTTGTGTCGTGGCTCCTCCCCCTGACGGAAAAGGTCCCTTAGGCCACTTGGATCTAGGGTAGAGGCTAGATGGTAGATGCTAGAATCAAGTGGGCTAAGGGACCTTTTCCGTAAGGGGGAGGAGTTATGACGCAAGGGGGAGGAGCTAGGCCAGCGGGATAGTTCCTCTACTATCCACGCCACCAACTATTACCTTTAGTAATCAGGTGGCGAGCGAAGCGGAGCGAGCCACTGTGCCCGAAGCGTGGCGAGCGAAGCGTGGCGAGCGAAGCGAGCCCGCGAGGGTACTTTTCGGGTACCCTGTTCGCCCGTAGCTCCTCCCCCTGGTGACGTGTCTCCTCCCCTAGGTACGTCACAAGGTCCCTTCTCCCACTCCGATATAGAACCAACCATTCTAACTGAGGTCTGGAGGAGGGGCATAGAGGGAGGAGCCAGGGCACACCAGTAGTCCTAATTCTTTCTTAGAGTGCCCAGTCTCCTGCGGAGCCCGTCTATTCCCCATGGTCCTTACGGAGTTCCCAGCATCCACTAGGACGTCAGAGAATACCTTGTTCGGCCGCAGCTCCTCCCCCTGGTGACGGGTCTCCTCCCCTAGGTACGTCAGAAGGTCTCTTCTCCCACTCCAATATAGAACCAACCTTGGATCTAGCCTCTACCGGCCAGGAAGGAACTGGCTGCGTCCATCACACTAATCCTTCCCCAGCTCCTATATTTTTTCATAATTTAAAGGGAACTAAAGCCATTATGTGACCTCCATTATCTATTGTTGGTTATTCCTTCCATTGATGAATTATCAGGCAGCTTATATTTCTTTGCTGTTACGGTTATAGAGAGACAACAGAGTCTGCTACACCTCCACTATAACTGAAGGGCACAAAAGTCAGGAGCACCTGTATTATAAAGAGGCGTCAGTCTCCTCCATATGTACAATTATAGAACACTAGAGTCTGCTCAACCAGAACAGACTATTCTGCTCCACCTGTATAGTAGTAACAGCATATCACAGCTTAGGCCCTCATATTATAAGTGCAGGACTCTGCTCCACATGTATAATAACTGGACACCACAGGCTGCTCCCCCTGCAGCACATGTAACATATAACACATCTCATTACCTGCAGCCAGGCACAGCGATGTCTCCTCGGTGCTTCCCCCGCACTCAGCGCGATCACCCGGGGAAGGAAGCGGCTGTAAGAGAAAAAAATAATTTCTTCTGCCCACAGTCCCCAGTAGGTGGCACCGGATGTGACGCATCTGCCATTGGCTAGGTGGAAGCCGAGTGGAACGCATAGACCTGGTTATGTGATCTCAAATGCCGGAAGTTGAAAGGAACTCACAAAGCGGACGCATGGTGGACCGCACAGGCCGGAAATCATGTGTAAGTGGAACGCAAAGGACGGAAGTGGTTTGCGTAACATCTTCCGGGTGAGAGAACGAGGCTGTTTGTTCTGGCAGAGTGTAAGTAGTGTACTTTCATAGAGCTCCACCTCGCGGTTTTATGGCCTCCAGTCTCCCCACTGTCCAGTCTTCCAACTTATATATATAAATAAATATATATTTCTCTGACGTCCTAGTGGATGCTGGGAACTCCGTAAGGACCATGGGGAATAGACGGGCTCCGCAGCACCGCAGGAGACTGGGCACTCTAAGAAAGAATTAGGACTACTGGTGTGCACTGGCTCCTCCCTCTATGCCCCTCCTCCAGACCTCAGTTAGAATGGTTGGTTCTATATCGGAGTGGGAGAAGGGACCTTGTGACGTACCTAGGGGAGGAGACACGTCACCAGGGGGAGGAGCTACGGGCGAACAGGGTACCCGAAAAGTTCGCTTCGCCACGCTTCGGGCACGGTGGCTCGCTCCGCTTCGCTCGCCACCTGATTACTAAAGGTAATAGTTGGTGGCGTGGATAGTAGAGGAACTATCCCGCTGGCCTAGCTCCTCCCCGTTGCGTCGTAACTCCTCCCCCTTACGGAAAAGGTCCCTTAGCCCACTTGATTCTAGCATCTACCCAGTTTAGAATCTGTGCCAGGCTCGAGCTGGTTGCACACTAGGGGCTCTCCTGAGCTGGTAAAGAAAGTATTTATTAGGTTTTTTATTTTCAGTGAGATCTGCTGGCAACAGACTCACTGCTACGAGGGACTTAGGGGAGAGAAGCGAACCTACCTGCTTGCAGCTAGCTTGGGCTTCTAGGCTACTGGACACCATTAGCTCCAGAGGGATCGAACACAGGCCCAGCCTCGGTCGTCTGGTCCCGGAGCCGCGCCGCCGTCCCCCTTGCAGAGCCAGAAGACGTAAGATTCCGAGGAGAAAATCGGCGGCTGAAGACTCCGGTCTTCATTAAGGTAGCGCACAGCACTGCAGCTGTGCGCCATTGCTCCCCATGCACACCACATACTTCGGTCACTGATGGGTGCAGGGCGCTGGGGGGGGGGCGCCCTGGGCTGCAATTAGATTACCTTACAAATGGCAAAAAAAACACATAATATAGTCTAATAAACTATATATGTGTAAAAATCCCCTGCCATAATATTAATATAAAGAGCGGGAGAAGCCCGTCGAAAAAGGGGCGGGGCTATCTCCCTCAGCACACTGGCGCCATTTCTTCCTCTTCACAGCTCCGCTGGAAAGACGCTCCCCAGGCTCTCCTCTGCAGTTTCCAGGCTCAATAGGGTAAAAAAGAGAGGGGGGGCACTAAATTTAGGCGCAATACTGTGTATTATAGCTGCTATAGGGAAAATCACTTTGTGTAGTGTAATATCCCTGTGTTATATAGCGCTGTGGTGTGTGCTGGCATACTCTCTCTCTGTCTCCCCAAAGGACTTTGTGGGGTCCTATCCTCAGTCAGAGCATTCCCTGTGTGTGTGCGGTGTGTCGGTACGGCTGTGTCGACATGTTTGATTAGGCTTATGTGGAGGCGGAGCAGGTGCCGATAAATGTGATGTCACCCCCTGCGGGGTCGACGCCAGAGTGGATGGATATGTGGAAGGTATTAACCGACAGTGTCAACTCCTTACATAAAAGGCTGGATGACGTAACAGCCGTGGGACAGCCGGCTTCTCAGCCAGTGCCTGCCCATGCGTCTCAAAGACCATCAGGGGCTCAAAAACGCCCGCTACCTCAGATGGCAGACACAGATGTCGACACGGAGTCTGACTCCAGTGTCGACGACGATGAGACATATACACAATCCACAAAGGGCATCCGTTGCATGATTACGGCAATAAAAAATGTGTTGCACATTTCTGACATTAACCCAGGTACCACTAAAAAGGGTATTATGTTTGGGGAGAAAAAGCAACCAGTGGTTTTTCCCCCATCAGATGAGTTGAATGAAGTGTGTGAAGAAGCGTGGGCTTCCCCCGATAAGAAACTAGTGATTTCTAAAAAGTTACTGATGGCGTACCCTTTCCCGCCAGAGGACAGGTTACACTGGGAGACATCCCCGAGGGTGGATAAAGCGCTCACACGCTTGTCAAAAAAGGTGGCACTGCCGTCTCAGGATACGGCCGCCTTAAAGGAGCCTGCGGATAGAAAGCAGGAGGCTATCCTGAAGTCTGTATATACACACTCGGGTACTATACTGAGACCTGCTATTGCTTCAGCATGGATGTGCAGTGCTGCAGCAGCGTGGTCTGATTCCCTGTCTGATAACATTGATTCCCTTGACAGGGACACTATATTGCTAACCATAGAGCATATTAAAGACGTAGTCTTATCTATGAGAGATGCACAGAGGGATATTTGCCGGCTGGCATCTAGAATAAATGCAATGTCCATCTCTGCCAGGAGAGTATTATGGACTCGGCAGTGGACAGGTGATGCGGATTCTAAAAGGCACATGGAGGTTTTGCCTTACAAGGGTGAGGAATTGTTTGGGGATGGTCTCTCGGACCTCGTTTCCACAGCAACAGCTGGGAAGTCGTCATTTTTACCTCAGGTTCCCTTACAGTCTAAGAAAGCACCGTATTATCAGGTACAGTCCTTTCGGCACCAGAAAGGCAAGCGGGTTAAAGGCGCGTCCTTTCTGCCCAGAGGCAGGGGTAGAGGGAAAAAGCTGCACCATACAGCCAGTTCCCAAGAACAAAAATCCTCCCCTGCTTCCACTAAATCCTCCGCATGACGCTGGGGCTCCACTGGTGGAGCCAGGTGCGGTGGGGGCCCGTCTCCGGAACTTCAGCGACCGGTGTGTTCGCTCACAGGTGGATCCCTGGGTTCTACAAGTGGTATCTCAGGGATACAAGCTGGAATTCGAGACGTCTCCCCCTCGCCGTTACCTCAAATCGGCCTTGCCAGCCACTCCCCAGGACAGGGCGGTAGTACTGGCGGCAATTCACAAGCTGTACATCCAGCAGGTGATAATAAAAGTTCTCCTCCTTCAACAGGGAAGGGGTTACTATTCCACAATGTTTGTGGTACCGAAACCAGACGGTTCGGTGAGACCCATTCTAAATTTGAAATCCTTGAATACTTATATAAGGAGGTTCAAGTTCAAAATGGAATCGCTCAGGGCGGTTATTGCAAGCCTGGAAGAAGGGGATTACATGGTATCACTGGACATCAAGGATGCTTACCTGCATGTCCCCATTTACCCACCTCACCAGGTGTACCTCCGTTTTGTGGTACAAGACTGCCATTACCAATTCCAGACGTTGCCGTTTGGTCTGTCCACGGCACCGAGGGTATTTACCAAAGTAATGGCCGAAATGATGATACTCCTTCGAAAGAAGGGAGTTATAATTATCCCATACTTGGACGATCTCCTTATAAAGGCGAGGTCCAGGGAGCAGTTGTTGGTCGGAGTAGCACTATCTCAGGAAGTGCTACAACAGCACGGCTGGATTCTGAATATTCCAAAGTCGCAGCTGGTTCCTACGACGCGTCTGCTGTTCCTGGGTATGATTCTGGACACAGAACAGAAGAAGGTGTTTCTCCCGGAGGAGAAGGCCAAGGAGTTGTCATCTCTAGTCAGAGACCTCCTGAAACCAAAACAGGTGTCGGTGCATCACTGCACGCGAGTCCTGGGAAAGATGGTAGCTTCTTACGAGGCAATTCCATTCGGCAGATTCCATGCAAGGATCTTTCAGTGGGATCTGTTAGACAAGTGGTCCGGATCGCATCTTCAGATGCATCGGCTGATCACCCTGTCCCCGAGGGCCAGGGTGTCTCTGCTGTGGTGGCTGCAGAGTGCTCATCTTCTAGAGGGCCGCAGATTTGGCATACAGGACTGGGTCCTGGTGACCACGGATGCAAGCCTCCGAGGTTGGGGGGCAGTCACTCAGGGAAGAAACTTCCAAGGACAATGGTCGAGTCAGGAGGCTTCCCTACACATAAATATTCTGGAACTAAGGGCCATTTACAATGCCCTAAGTCAGGCAAGACCCCTGCTTCAAAACCAGCCGGTGCTGATTCAGTCAGACAACATCACGGCGGTCGCCCATGTAAACCGACAGGGCGGCACAAGAAGCAGGATGGCGATGGCAGAAGCCACAAGGATTCTCCGATGGGCGGAAATTCACGTGATAGCACTGTCAGCAGTGTTTATTCCGGGAGTCGACAACTGGGAAGCAGACTTTCTCAGCAGGCACGACCTCCACCCGGGAGAGTGGGGACTTCATCCAGAAGTCTTCCAACTGATTGTAAGCCGTTGGGAAAGGCCACAGGTGGACATGATGGCGTCCCGCCTAAACAAAAAGCTAAAAAGATATTGCGCCAGGTCAAGGGACCCTCAAGCAATAGCTGTGGACGCTCTAGTGACACCGTGGGTGTACCAGTCGGTTTATGTGTTCCCTCCTCTTCCTCTCATACCAAAGGTGCTGAGGATAATAAGAAAGAGAGGAGTAAGAACTATACTCATCGTTCCGGATTGGCCAAGACGGACTTGGTACCCGGAACTGCAAGAAATTATCTCAGAGGACCCTTGGCCTCTGCCTCTCAGACAGGACCTGCTACAGCAGGGGCCCTGTCTGTTCCAAGACTTACCGCGGCTGCGTTTGACGGCATGGCGGTTGAACGCCGGATCCTGATGGAAAAGGGCATTCCGGTTGCAGTCATTCCTACGCTGATAAAAGCTAAGAAAGATGTGACAGCAAAGCATTATCACCGCATATGGCGAAAATATGTTGCTTGGTGTGAGGCTATGAAGGCCCCCACAGAAGAATTTCAGCTGGGTCGTTTTCTGCACTTCCTACAGTCAGGACTGACTATGGGCCTAAAATTGGGTTCCATTAAAGTCCAGATTTCGGCCCTGTCTATTTTCTTTCAAAAAGAACTGGCTTCACTGCCTGAAGTTCAGACGTTTGTTAAGGGAGTGCTGCACATTCAGCCCCCTTTTGTGCCCCCGGTGGCACCTTGGGATCTCAACGTTGTGTTGGATTTCCTAAAATCACATTGATTTAAGCCACTTAAGACCGTGGAATTAAAATATCTCACGTGGAAAGTGGTCATGCTTTTGGCCTTGGCTTCGGCTAGGCGGGTGTCAGAATTGGCGGCTTTGTCCTGTAAAAGCCCCTATCTGATCTTCCATATGGACAGAGCAGAATTGAGGACGCGACCCCAATTCCTCCCTAAGGTGGTATCAGCGTTTCATTTGAACCAACCTATTGTGGTGCCTGCGGCTACTGGGGACTTGGAGGCCTCCAAGTTGCTGGATGTAGTCCGGGCCCTGAAAATCTATGTTTCCAGGACGGCTAGAGTCAGAAAGACTGACTCGCTGTTTATCCTGCATGCACCCAACAAGCTGGGTGCTCCTGCTTCTAAGCAGACTATTGCTCGCTGGATCTGCTCCACGATTCAACTTGCACATTCTGCGGCTGGACTGCCGCATCCTAAATCTGTGAAGGCCCATTCCACGAGGAAGGTGGGCTCTTCTTGGGCGGCTGCCCGAGGGGTCTCAGCTTTACAACTTTGCCGAGCTGCTACCTGGTCGGAATCAAACACGTTTGCAAAATTCTACAAGTTTGATACCCTGGCTGAGGAGGACCTTGAGTTTGCTCATTCGGTGCTGCAGAGTCATCCGCACTCTCCCGCCCGTTTGGGAGCTTTGGTATAATCCCCATGGTCCTTACGGAGTTCCCAGCATCCACTAGGACGTCAGAGAAAATAAGAATTTACTCACCGGTAATTCTATTTCTCGTAGTCCGTAGTGGATGCTGGGCGCCCATCCCAAGTGCGGATTGTCTGCAATACTTGTATATAGTTATTGCCTAACTAAAGGGTTATTGTTATGAGCCATCTGTTCAGTGAGGCTCAGTTGTTATTCATACTGTTAACTGGGTATAGTTATCACGAGTTGTACGGTGTGATTGGTGTGGCTGGTATGAGTCTTACCCGGGATTCCAAATCCTTTCCTTATTGTGTCAGCTCTTCCGGGCACAGTTTCCCTAACTGAGGTCTGGAGGAGGGGCATAGAGGGAGGAGCCAGTGCACACCAGTAGTCCTAATTCTTTCTTAGAGTGCCCAGTCTCCTGCGGAGCCCGTCTATTCCCCATGGTCCTTACGGAGTTCCCATCATCCACCACGGACTACGAGAAATAGAATTACCGGTGAGTAAATTCTTATTTTATATATATATATATATATATATATATATATATATACTGGAAAGACGAGGCGGCACTCAGAGGCTTGTAACTGCAATCATATATTTGTGCAGATGGTGCAAATCATATCAACGTTTCGGGGACCTAGTCCCCTTCTTCAGGATAACACAAGTGCCAAACAGTGAATGTTTAAATAGACAAAACACTTACCCCCTGACCCCACTCACTCCACAGCTGCAGCGTGTCTGTATGGCCGCCCCTTCATGGCTTCCGCCCGGCTGTGCGTCTCAGCGGGACCGGAAGTGACGTCCCGGGTGCGAGCCGCGTTGCCATGGCTACCGCTCGTACTCACCGCCCAGCTGTCGCTCCCTGGCCGCGTCGCTCGAGTTACCTCCAGAGTGTCTCCAGGTCCCGCGAGATCACTGAGCCTGGCTGGGAAAACCCTGATGTTGCCATGGTGACGCTGCAATCTGTGTAACAAATTACATATAAATAAAACAATGGCTGAAGTGATACTTAAGATGATGTATACCCGTCAATAGTACATCAATGTAAAGTGCTAGTGCTAAGAACAATTTAAAAACAATTTAAAAACATCGAAAGGTGCACACAGAAAAATTTGCACAACAAAGCCCCTTTTGTTATTATACCAAAGGGCTGCTGACTATGATGAAAAAATCATAACGGGCAATAGCTATCTGGCTGCTTATTCTGAAGTAAATGCCTTCTGCTGAACACATCTTTTCTCAGATAATGATATGTGCAAAAATCGCTCAAAACCTGCCTCTCATTATGTGCGGCATCCTTATATCAGGGCCGCACTAACCTCACAGAAAGTTAATTAGTCCTAAATTCTCATTCAACCCCCCAGGTTTCAATGTGTTGAGCCTATGGATCCACATGGACTCCAGCTGTAATAGTTTGCGACCTCGATCACCCCCCCGTATGGACTCGGGGACGTGATCGATGAAGGAAAAAGCATCAGGGACATATTAGTGAAAACCGACATTGCAAAATTGAGAGTAAACCCCACACATTTACTTCAGAATAAGCAGCCAGATCGCTATTGCCCGTTATGATTTTTTCATCATAGTCAGCAGCCCTTTGGTATAATAACAAAAGGGGCTTTGTTGTGCAAATTTTTCTGTGTGCACCTTTCGATGTTTTTAAATTGTTTTTAAATTGTTCTTAGCACTAGCACTTTACATTGATGTACTATTGACGGGTATACATCATCTTAAGTATCACTTCAGCCATTGTTTTATTTATATGTAATTTGTTACACAGATTGCAGCGTCACCATGGCAACATCAGGGTTTTCCCAGCCAGGCTCAGTGATCTCGCGGGACCTGGAGACGCTCTGGAGGTAACTCGAGCGACGCGGCCAGGGAGCGACAGCTGGGCGGTGAGTACGAGCGGTAGCCATGGCAACGCGGCTCGCACCCGGGACGTCACTTCCGGTCCCGCTGAGACGCACAGCCGGGCGGAAGCCATGAAGGGGCGGCCATACAGACACGCTGCAGCTGTGGAGTGAGTGGGGTCAGGGGGTAAGTGTTTTGTCTATTTAAACATTCACTGTTTGGCACTTGTGTTATCCTGAAGAAGGGGACTAGGTCCCCGAAACGTTGATATGATTTGCACCATTTGCACAAATATATGATTGCAGTTACAAGCCTCTGAGTGCCGCCTCGTCTTTCCAGTATATATCACCGGTTCCCGGTTGGGGAGGGCACCAGAGCAGCATCAGTCCAGTATTGGACTAAGTGGAGTGCCGGAGCATCTGCTCACCTTATACTTGGTTCCTGCTGCATGTGCAATGCATGAGGATTTCCAGCTCAGGGCACCCACATCTCTTGTGTGACAAGGAACGCTTCTTCTCCAGGCTACTATTCACTTTTTGCACTTTTGCACCACACTTCTGGTGTACACAGCAAGATTTTCCACAGCGTGATTTGCACAATTTAAGCACTAAATTGGGCACAGACTTCGACATGGCAGCTTCAACTTCGGAACACACAGACTTCACTTCATTTTTGCTACATTGTGATACACACGACACATTGAGTTTCTCGGATCTGGAAGCCGAAAGCATCCTGCATAAGGATCCAGCGTTCACGGAGAATGCTATTACATCCGCTGAGGAGGCACAGCGTGATTTACTACGCCTCATGAAACGGGAAGTAGATTATTTATATCATAGCAGGACATTGTCCGATTACTACAGGGCGAAACAACTACCTCGTGGTTTCAGGGTACACAATGTACCTACTATTGGACGTTTTAGCATGGATTTTTGTAAAAAGTGTGTCTCTGTTTTAAACAAGTGCTCAATGGACTTAATTTTATTAGTGGTGGAGGAATCCACCAAGGAGTTTGAAAAGACCAAAGCACAGATTGCACAGTTTAAACTAGACCATGCAGAGTTGTTAGCATCAGAGGATGCCAGTGGTTGGTTATCTAAATTAAAAGATCAGGTGGAGCAGTACAGAGTAAATCTACTGAAGTTTAAAAAAGAAAAACTGCACAAAGTGCAAATGGATTACACCCAGCACAGGGTGTATCCATGGCTAGGAAATGTGTCCAACCCACAAGGTAGGTCCAGACCAGCCCAAGGCCGGCGTGATAGGAGGTGGCAGGGCACCAGCACAACCTCTGCCAGCGATTCAGATGATCCTCAAGGTGCAGCTGCTATAAATCCCAAACGCAAAACCCCTTTAGGGGTCAAGACCCGCGCCATTATCGCGGGTCGAGGAAGAAACATCAGTTCACCAGACGAGGGAGACAAAATCAAAGGCAAAAACAAAACAAAGCCACCAAAACCGAGGAAACATTAATATTTAACTTGTCCAACACGCCGCTATCACCAGCTGAAACAAGGGTGCTCAGTAAAGGTCTGACGTTTGTCCCCACCAATTTTGGTGATGATTTTAAACAGAAAATTAGCACTTTCAAACTGCACCGCACTTTAAAGATCAAAGAGCACTTTGGTAAATTACCTCCACAGGCGACCAAGGATCCACTGCCCCCACGAGTCCAGAAATTAGGCCCTCGATCAAGATTTGATCCAGTGTCCACCAATGCTTCCTTGAAAACTTTTAACAGAATGCTGGAGAATTCGGCTGTCCAATCAAAGAAACGTCAGTTTCATAATTTACAATATGAGGAACGCCTGGCCCTGAAGGCGTTAAGCAATAGAAAAGACATAATAATCCGGGGTGCCGATAAAGGCGGATCAATAGTGGTCCAGAATACCACTGATTATACAACGGAGTGCCTGAGGTTACTTGCCGACAGCGAGACATATTGTATTTTGGACAAAGATCCATCAACAGAGTATAAAGCAGAATTGACAGCACTGCTGGAAAGAGCAAAATCGGAAGACCTCATTTCAACGGATATGTTCCACAAGTTGCTGCCGGATAAACCGGTGGCTCCTATATTCTATACCATTCCTAAGGTCCACAAGGACGCACAGAGACCCCCGGGCAGACCCATCATATCTGCCCGTGGGTCCCTGTGTGAGCCGGTGGCCATTTTTCTGGACACTTACCTGCAGCCTTGCATCCAGGCTATTTGCACTTATTTAAAAGACTCCAGCACTTTATTACAGACACTTAGCACTTTTGAAAATGTCCCCACTGATGTGGTTTTGGCCTCGGTGGATGTCACCAGCCTGTACACCTGCATTCCTCATCAGCGAGGTCTGCAGGCTGTGAGGCATTTGATAGTGGGGAATGCACTGTACATTGGGCCTGAAATTGAGTTTTTTCTTGAGCTATTGTGGTTTACGTTAACACACAATTTTTTCATTTTTGATGGGAGGTTTTACAGGCAGCGAACGGGGTGTGCCATGGGGTCTTCCGTGGCACCCTCGTTCGCTAATGCCTTTATGTGGGAGACTGAGCGTGAATTATTTTTAGCCAACAGGATCATTGCTGACAGATTGTTCATTTACTATAGATATATAGATGATGTGCTGATTTTTTGGCGAGGTGAGATACAGGAATTGGGCGCACTCATCGATTCACACAATCAGTCAGAACATCCAGCTAAACTAACCATGACCAGTAGTCCAGTTGAGATTTGTTTTTTAGACATTTCTATTAAAATCCATGACGGGAAAATCCTGACATGTCTCTATAGAAAACCCACCGATCGCAACACCATCTTGCGATACGACAGCTTCCATCCTAGATCCACTGTGAGAGGCCTTCCATACTCCCAGTTTTTGCGAGTGTGTAGGGCCAACAACAGTGATTCAACAAGGGCTTGTCAGTTGAGAGAAATGGAGGATAGATTTTTGGCCAGAGGCTATCCTCGGTCACTAATACGATCAGCTCGCCAGAAAGCAGAGACAACACAGAGGGATGATTCGGTGAAATCCAAACAGTCCAAAGACATGTCCCGAATCATTCCGTGGGTCTGTGAGTATGATGTGACAAGCAGTGAAAGGCAACGGCAAGTAAAGCAGCTATGGCCTATGATAACATCAGACCCGGAGCTGAAGATGCTACATGACAAACGTATCATGCCCAGTTATAAAAAAGGAAAAAGCATCAGGGACATATTAGTGAAAACCGACATGGCAAAATTGAGAGTAAACCCCACACATTTCCTCACCAGGCGCAATGGTTGCTTTAAGTGCACCGGTTGCACCACTTGTTCCCACATGTCACCAGGGACCACGATAGCCCACCCTTTTTCAGGCAAGTCGTTTAAGATACAGTGGCCCCTCACATGTAGCACGAAGTTCGTTGTTTACGCCATCATCTGCCCATGCGGGCGATATTACATTGGCAAAACAGAGTGCCAGTTCAAAATCAGAATGGCACAGCATAGACTGGCCATTCGAAATGCTCTGGCATCTGGCAGTGGAGATCAACCTGTGGCCAAACACTTCGTAACCTTTAGACACTCCATGGCCACGTTTAAACACCGCATCATCGATCACGTCCCCGAGTACATACGGGGGGGTGATCGAGGTCGCAAACTATTACAGCTGGAGTCCATGTGGATCCATAGGCTCAACACATTGAAACCTGGGGGGTTGAATGAGAATTTAGGACTAATTAACTTTCTGTGAGGTTAGTGCGGCCCTGATATAAGGATGCCGCACATAATGAGAGGCAGGTTTTGAGCGATTTTTGCACATATCATTATCTGAGAAAAGATGTGTTCAGCAGAAGGCATTTACTTCAGAATAAGCAGCCAGATAGCTATTGCCCGTTATGATTTTTTCATCATAGTCAGCAGCCCTTTGGTATAATAACAAAAGGGGCTTTGTTGTGCAAATTTTTCTGTGTGCACCTTTCGATGTTTTTAAATTGTTTTTAAATTGTTCTTAGCACTAGCACTTTACATTGATGTACTATTGACGGGTATACATCATCTTAAGTATCACTTCAGCCATTGTTTTATTTATATGTAATTTGTTACACAGATTGCAGCGTCACCATGGCAACATCAGGGTTTTCCCAGCCAGGCTCAGTGATCTCGCGGGACCTGGAGACGCTCTGGAGGTAACTCGAGCGACGCGGCCAGGGAGCGACAGCTGGGCGGTGAGTACGAGCGGTAGCCATGGCAACGCGGCTCGCACCCGGGACGTCACTTCCGGTCCCGCTGAGACGCACAGCCGGGCGGAAGCCATGAAGGGGCGGCCATACAGACACGCTGCAGCTGTGGAGTGAGTGGGGTCAGGGGGTAAGTGTTTTGTCTATTTAAACATTCACTGTTTGGCACTTGTGTTATCCTGAAGAAGGGGACTAGGTCCCCGAAACGTTGATATGATTTGCACCATTTGCACAAATATATGATTGCAGTTACAAGCCTCTGAGTGCCGCCTCGTCTTTCCAGTATATATCACCGGTTCCCGGTTGGGGAGGGCACCAGAGCAGCATCAGTCCAGTATTGGACTAAGTGGAGTGCCGGAGCATCTGCTCACCTTATATATATATATATATACTTATATTTTTCTCTGACGTCCTAGTGGATGCTGGGAACTTCGAAAGGACCATGGGAATAGCGGCTCCGCAGGAGACTGGGCACAACTAAAGAAAGCTTTTAGGTCACCTGGTGTGCACTGGCTCCTCCCACTATGACCCTCCTCCAAGCCTCAGTTAGATTTTGTGCCCGGCCGAGGTTGGATGCACACTAGGGGCTCTCCTGAGCTTCTAGAAAGAAAGTATATAATTAGGTTTTTTATTTTACAGTGAGACCTGCTGGCAACAGGCTCACTGCAGCGAGGGACTAAGGGGAGAAGAAGCGAACCTACCTGCTTGCAGCTAGCTTGGGCTTCTTAGGCTACTGGACACCATTAGCTCCAGAGGGATCGACCGCATGGAACTGGCCTTGGTGTTCGGTCCCGGAGCCGCGCCGCCGTCCCCCTTACAGAGCCAGAAGCAAGAAGAGGTCCGGAAAATCGGCGGCAGAAGACATCAGTCTTCACCAAGGTAGCGCACAGCACTGCAGCTGTGCGCCATTGCTCCTCATGCACACTTCACACTCCGGTCACTGAGGGTGCAGGGCGCTGGGGGGGGGCGCCCTGAGCAGCAATAAAAACCACAATATATAGCCCCAGAGGCTATATATGTGATAAATACCCCTGCCAGAATCCATAAAAAAGCGGGAGAAAAGTCAGCGAAAAAGGGGCGGAGCTATCGCTCTCAGCACACTGGCGCCATTTTCTCTTCACAGTGCAACTGGAAGACAGCTCCCCAGGCTCTCCCCTGTAGTTTTCAGGCTCAAAGGGTTAAAAAGAGAGGGGGGGCACTAAATTTAGGCGCAATATTGTATATACAGGCAGCTATTGGGAAAAATTCACTCAATATAGTGTTAATCCCTAAATTATATAGCGCTCTGGTGTGTGCTGGCATACTCTCTCTCTGTCTCCCCAAAGGGCTGTGTGGGGTCCTGTCCTCAGTCAGAGCATTCCCTGTGTGTGTGCGGTGTGTCGGTACGGCTGTGTCGACACGTTTGATGAGGAGGCTTATGTGATGGCAGAGCAGATGCCGATAAATGTGATGTCGCCCCCTGTGGGGCCGACACCAGAGTGGATGGATAGGTGGAAGGTATAAACCGACAGTGTCAACTCCTTACATAAAAGGCTGGATGACGTAACAGCTATGGGACAGCCGGCTTCTCAGCCCGCGCCTGCCGAGGCGTCTCAAAGGCCATCAGGGGCTCAAAAACGCCCGCTCCCTCAGATGGCAGACACAGATGTCGACACGGAGTCTGACTCCAGTGTCGACGAGGTTGAGACATATACACAATCCACTAGGAACATACGTTACATGATCCCGGCAATGAAAAATGTGTTACACATTTCTGACATTAACCCAAGTACCACTAAAAAAGGGTTTTATGTTTGGGGAGAAAAAGCAGGCAGTGTTTTGTTCCTCCATCAAATGAGTGAATGAAGTGTGAAAAAGCGTGGGTTCCCCCGATAAGAAACTGGTAATTTCTAAAAAGTTACTGATGGCGTACCCTTTCCCGCCAGAGGATAAGTTACGCTGGGAGATATCCCCTAGGGTGGATAAGGCGCTCACACGTTTGTCAAAAAAGGTCGCACTGCCGTCTTAGGATACGGCCACTTTGAAGGTACCTGCTGATAAAAAGCAGGAGGCTATCCTGAAGTCTGTATTTACACACTCAGGTACTAGACTGAGACCTGCAGATAGTGCTGCTGCAGCGTGGTCTGTAACCCTGTCAAGGGAGCTCGTATCCACAGCAACAGCTGGGAAGAAAATTTTTTTACCTCAGGTTTCCTCACAGCCTTAGAAAGCACTGTATTATCAGGTACAGTCCTTTCGGCTTCAGAAATGCAAGCGTGTAAAACGAGGGAAGAGGGAAAAAGCTGCACCAGTCAGCCAGTTCCCAGAATCAAAATTCTTCCCCCGCTTCCTCTGAGTCCACCGCATGATGGGGGGGCTCCACAGGCGTAGCCAGGTACGGTGGGGGGCCGCCTCAAAAATTTCAGCGATCAGTGGGCTCGCTCACAGGTGGATCCCTAGATCCTTCAAGTAGTATTTCAGGGGTACAAGCTGGAATTCGAGGCGTCTCCCCCCCGCCGTTTCCTCAAATCTGCCTTGCCGACAACTCCCTCAGGCAGGGAGACTGTGCTAGAGGCAATTCACAAGCTGTATTCCCAGCAGGTGATAGTCAAGGTGCCCCTACTTCAACAAGGACGGGGTTACTATTCCACACTGTTTGTGGTACCGAAACCGGACGGTTCGGTGAGACCCATTTTATATTTGAAATCCTTGAACAAATACATAAAAAAAATTCAAGTTCAAGATGGAATCGCTCAGGGCAATTATTGCAAGCCTGGAGGAGGGGGTTTACATGGTATCCCTGGACATCAAGGAGGCTTACCTACATGTCCCCATTTACCATCCTCACCAGGAGTACCTCAGATTTGTGGTACAGGATTGCCATTACCAATTCCAAACACTGCCGTTTGGACTGTCCACGGCACCGAGGGTCTTTACCAAGGTAATGGCAGAAATGATTATACTCCTTCGAGAAAGGAAGTTTTAATTATCCCGTACTTGGACGATCTCCTTATAAAGGCGAGGTCCAAGGAGCAGTTGTTGGTCGGAGTAGCACTATCTCGGGAAGTGCTACAACAGCACGGATGGATTCTATACATTCCGAAGTCACAGCTGGTTCCTACCACACGCCTACTGTTCCTGTGGATGGTTCTGGACACAGAACAGAAAAAAGTGTTTCTCCCGCAGGAGAAAGCCAAGGAGCTGTCATCTCTAGTCAGAGACCTCCTGAAACCAAAACAGGTATCGGTGCATCACTGCACACGAGTCCTGGGAAAAATGGTAGCTTCTTACGAAGCAAAATTCCATTCGGCAGGTTCCATGCAAGAACCTTTCAGTGGGACCTCTTGGACAAGTGGTCGGGATCGCATCTTCAGATGCATCGGCTGATAACCCTGTCTCCAAGGACCAGGGTATCTCTACTGTGGTGGCTGCAGAGTGCTCATCTTCAAGAGGGCCGCAGATTCGGCATACAGGACTGGGTCCTGGTAACCACGGATGCCAGCCTTCGAGGCTGGGGGGCAGTCACACAGGGAAGAAATTTCCAAGGACTTTGGTCAAGTCAGGAGTCGTCCCTACACATAAATATTCTGGAACTGAGGGCCATTTACAATGCCCTAAGTCTGGCAAGGCCTCTGCTTCAAAACCAGCCGGTACTGATCCAATCAGACAACATCACGGCAGTCGCCCATGTAAACCGACAGGGCGGCACAGGAAGCAGGATGGCGATGGCAGAAGCCACAAGGATTCTCCGATGGGCGGAAAATCACGTCTTAGCACTGTCAGCAGTGTTCATTCCGGGAGTAGACAACTGGGAAGCAGACTTCCTCAGCGGACACGACCTACACCCGGGAGAGTGGGGACTTCATCCAGAAGTCTTCCAACTGTTGGTAAACCGTTGGGAAAGGCCACAGGTGGACATGATGGCGTCCCGCCTAAACAAAAAACTAGAGAGATATTGCGCCAGGTCAAGGGACCCTCAGACGATAGCTGTGGACGCTCTAGTGACACCGTGGGTGTACCAGTCAGTTTATGTGTTCCCTCCTCTGCCTCTCATACCAAGGGTACTGAGAATAATAAGAAAACGAGGAGTAAGAACAATACTCGTGGTTCCGGATTGGCCAAGACGAGCGTGGTACCCGGAACTTCAAGAGATGATCTCAGAGGACCCATGGCCTCTGCCGCTCAGACAGGACCTGCTGCAGCAGGGGCCCTGTCTGTTCCAAGACTTACCGCGGCTGCGTTTGACGGCATGGCGGTTGAACGCCGGATCCTGAAGGAAAAGGGCATTCCGGAGGAAGTCATTCCTACGCTGATTAAAGCCAGGAAAGATGTAACTGCAAAGCATTATCACCGCATATGGCGGATGTATGTTGCTTGGTGTGAGGCCAAAAAGGCCCCAACAGAGGAATTTCAACTGGGTCGATTTCTGCATTTCCTACAAGCAGGAGTGACTATGGGCCTGAAATTAGGCTCCATTAAGGTACAGATCTCGGCTCTGTCGATTTTCTTCCAGAAAGAACTAGCTTCACTACCTGAAGTTCAGACGTTTGTTAAGGGAGTGCTGCATATACAGCCTCCTTTTGTGCCTCCAGTGGCACCTTGGGATCTCAACGTGGTGTTGAGTTTCTTAAAATCACATTGGTTTGAGCCACTTAAAACCGTGGATCTAAAATATCACGTGGAAAGTGGTCATGTTATTGGCCTTGGCTTCGGCCAGGCGTGTGTCAGAATTGGCGGCTTTGTTATGTAAAAGCTCTTATCTGATTTTCCATATGGATAGGGCAGAATTGAGGACTCGTCCCCAGTTTCTCCCTAAGGTGGTATCAGCTTTTCACTTGAACCAACCTATTGTGGTGCCTGCGGCTACTAGGGACTTGGAGGATTCCAAGTTGCTGGACGTAGTCAGGGCCTTGAAAATTTATGTTTCCACGACGGCTAGAGTCAGGAAAACTGACTCGCTATTTATCCTGCATGCACCCAACAAGCTGGGTGCTCCTGCTTCTAAGCAGACTATTGCTCGCTGGATTTGTAGCACAATTCAGCTGGCGCATTCTGCGGCTGGACTGCCGCATCCTAAATCAGTAAAAGCCCAATCCACAAGGAAGGTGGGCTCATCTTGGGCGGTTGCCCGAGGGGTCTCGGCTTTACAACTTTGCCGAGCTGCTACTTGGTCAGGGGCAAACACGTTTGCAAAATTCTACAAATTTGATACCCTGGCTGAGGAGGACCTTGAGTTCTCTCATTCGGTGCTACAGAGTCATCCGCACTCTCCCGCCCGTTTGGGAGCTTTGGTATAATCCCCATGGTCCTTTCGGAGTTCCCAGCATCCACTAGGACGTCAGAGAAAATAAGATTTTACTCACCGGTAAATCTATTTCTCGTAGTCCGTAGTGGATGCTGGGCGCCCGTCCCAAGTGCGGATTGTCTGCAATACTTGTACATAGTTATTGTTAACTAAAGGGTTATTGTTGAGCCATCTGTTGAGAGGCTCAGTTGTTTTCATACTGTTAAACTGGGTATGGTATCACGAGTTATACGGTGTGATTGGTGTGGCTGGTAAGAGTCTTACCCGGGATTCAAAATCCTTCCTTATTATGTCAGCTCGTCCGGGCACAGTGTCCTAACTGAGGCTTGGAGGAGGGTCATAGTGGGAGGAGCCAGTGCACACCAGGTGACCTAAAAGCTTTCTTTAGTTGTGCCCAGTCTCCTGCGGAGCCGCTATTCCCATGGTCCTTTCGGAGTTCCCAGCATCCACTACGGACTACGAGAAATAGATTTACCGGTGAGTAAAATCTTATTTTTTTTATTTCTCATACGTCCTAGAGGATGCTGGGGACTCCAAAAGGACCACGGGATCCGCAGGAGACATGGGCACACTCAGTAGCGGATCTTGCCACGGGCAAGCAGGACTATTGCCAGGGGCGCCACCTTCCGGAGGGCGCCGGCGCCGCACCATGACAAGATCCGCTACTGCAGTGCTGTCCCCCCCGCTGTATCCCGCTGCCGCTGCGTCACGCTGTGAAGGGCGTCGGGGAACTAGACGCGTAGCGTCTAGTTTCTCTTCGTGGAGAGGACCTTTGCTGTGAGGTGCGCGATGACGTCATGGCGCACCGCACGGCATTTCAGCGGCGCTACTACTGTACAGGGGGCGTAACTGACCACGCCCCCTGTATGAAGCCACGCCCAAACTGCCCGCCCGGGGCGCAAAAAGGCCTAGAACCGGCCCTGAGCACACTATAAGACTTTGAATGGGTGTGCACTGGCTCCTCCCTATATGTCCCTCCTCCAGACCTCAGTTAGACTCTGTGCCCAGAGAGACTGGACACACACTAGGGGAGCTCTCCTGAGTTTCTCTGAAAGAACCTGGAACAAACATACCTGCCCTCAAACACTATTCCAGTGTTCTTGTCACAATATATATATATATATATATATATATATTTCTCTGACGTCCTAAGTGGATGCTGGGACTCCGTAAGGACCATGGGGAATAGCGGCTCCGCAGGAGACTGGGCACAACTAAAAGAAAGCTTTAGACTACTGGTGTGCACTGGCTCCTCCCACTATGACCCTCCTCCAGACTTCAGTTAGACTCTTGTGCCCGGCTAAGCTGGATGCACACTAGGGGCTCTCCTGAGCTCCTAGAAAGAAAGTATATTTTAGGTTTTTTATTTTACAGTGAGATCTGCTGGCAACAGACTCACTGCAGCGAGGGACTAAGGGGAGAAGAAGCGAACCTACCTGACTGGAGGTAGCTTGGGCTTCTTAGGCTACTGGACACCATTAGCTCCAGAGGGATCGAACACTGGACCCGACCTCGATCGTTTGGTCCCGGAGCCGCGCCGCCGGCCCCCTTACAGAGCCAGAAGCAAGAAGTGTTCCGGAAAATCGGCGGCAGAAGACTTCTGTCTTCAACAAGGTAGCGCACAGCACTGCAGCTGTGCGTTATTGCTCCTCATGCACACCTCACACTCCGATCACTGATGGGTGCAGTGCGCTGGGGGGGGGGCGCCCTGAGGGCAATATAATACACCTTGGCTGGCAAATCTACACCATATATAGTCAGGAAGGCTATATAGGTGTAAAAATACCCCTGCCAGAATTCCAGAAAAAGCGGGAGAAGTCCGCCGGAAAAGGGGCGGGGCTATCTCCCTCAGCACACTGGCGCCATTTTCCCCTCACAGCTCCGCTGGAAGGACGCTCCCTGGCTCTCCCCTGCAGTGTCAAGCTACATAAGGGTAAAAAAGAGAGGGGGGGCACTAAATTTAGGCGCAGTATATGTAATATAAGCAGCTATAGGGGAAAAAACACTCATTTATAGTGGGATCCCTGTGTTATATAGCGCTCTGGTGTGTGCTGGCATACTCTCTCTCTGTCTCCCCAAAGGGCTTTGTGGGGTCCTGTCCTCTGTCAGAGCATTCCCTGTGTGTATGCGGTGTGTCGGTACGGCTGTGTCGACATGTTTGATGAGGAGGCTTATGTGGAGGCGGAGCAGATGCCTGTAAATGTGATGTCACCCCCTGCGGGCCGACACCTGAGTGGATGGTTATGTGGAAGGAACTACGTGACAGTGTCGACTCCTTACATAAAAGGTTTGACGACATACCAAATATGGGACAGCCGGTTTCTCAGCCTGTGCCTGCCCAGGCGTCTCAAAAGCCATCAGGGGCTCTAAAACGCCCGCTACCTCAGATGGCAGACACAGATGTCGACACGGATACTGACTCCAGTCTCGACGACGATGAGACTAATGTAACTTCCAATAGGGCCACACGTTACATGATTGAGGCAATGAAAAATGTGTTGCACATTTCTGATGTTACCCCCGGTACCACAAAAAAGGGTATTATGTTTGGAGAGAAAAAACTACCAGTAGTTTTTCCTCCATCTGAGGAGTTAAATGAAGTGTGTGAAGAAGCGTGGGCTTCTCCCGATAAGAAACTAGTAATTTCTAAAAGGTTTCTAATGGCGTACCCTTTCCCGCCAGAGGATAGGTCACGTTGGGAAACATCCCCTAGGGTGGATAAAGCGCTTACACGCTTGTCAAAGAAGGTGGCACTACCGTCTCCGGATACGGCCGCCCTAAAGGAACCTGCTGATAGAAAGCAGGAGGCTATACTGAAGTCTGTATATACACACACAGGTATTATACTGAGACCAGCTATTGCTTCAGCATGGATGTGCAGTGCTGCAGCTACGTGGTCAGATTCCCTGTCGGAAAATATTGATACCCTAGACAGGGACACTATATTGCTAACCGTAGAGCATATTAAAGACGCAGTCTTATACATGAGAGATGCACAGAGGGATATTTGCCGGCTGGCATCTAAAATAAGTGCAATGTCCATTTCTGCCAGGAGAGGGTTATGGACTCGGCAGTGGACAGGTGATGCAGACTCAAAAAGGCACATGGAAGTTTTGCCTTATAAAGGTGAGGAGTTGTTCGGGGATGGTCTCTCGGACCTAGTTTCCACAGCAACTGCTGGGAAGTCTGCATTTTTACCCCATGTTCCCTCACAGCCAAAGAAAGCACCGTATTATAAGGTACAGTCCTTTCGGCCCCATAAGGGCAAGCGGGTTAAAGGCGCGTCCTTTCTGCACAGAGGCAGAGGTAGAGGGAAAAAGCTGCAGCATACAGCCAGTTCCCAGGAGCAAAAGTCCTCCCCCGCTTCCTCTAAGTCCACCACATGACGCTGGGGCTCCACAGGCGGTACCAGGTACAGTGGGGACCCGTCTCAAAAATTTCAGCGATCAGTGGGCTCGCTCACGGGTGGATCCCTGGATCTTTCAAGTAGTATCTCAGGGGTACAAGCTGGAATTCGAGACGTGTGTCCCCCCCCCCCCCCCCCCCCCGCCGTTTCCTCAAATCTGCCTTGCCGACAACTCCCTCAGGCAGGGAGGCAGTGATAGAGGCTATTCACAAGCTGTATTCCCAGCAGGTGATAGTAAAGGTGCCCCTACTTCAACAAGGACGGGGTTACTATTCCACAATGTTTGTGGTACCGAAACCGGACGGTTCGGCGAGACCCATTTTAAATTTGAAATCCTTGAACACATATATAAAAAAATTCAAGTTCAAGATGGAATCGCTCAGGGCGGTTATTGCAAGCCTGGACGAGGGGGATTACATGGTATCACTGGACATCAAGGATGCTTACCTGCATGTCCCCATTTACCATCCTCACCAGGAGTACCTCAGATTTGTGGTGCAGGATTGTCATTACCAATTCCAGACGTTGCCGTTCGGTATATCCACGGCTCCGAGGGTCTTTACCAAGGTAATGGCCGAAATGATGATACTCCTTCGAAAGAAGGGTGTTTTAATTATCCCGTACTTGGACGATCTCCTGATAAAGGCGAGGTCCAGGGAGCAGTTGTTGGTCGGGGTAGCACTATCTCGGGAGGTGCTACAACAGCACGGCTGGATTCTAAATATTCCAAAGTCACAGCTGGTCCCTACGACACGTCTACTGTTCCTGGGAATGGTTCTGGACACAGAACAGAAAAAAGTGTTTCTCCCGGAGGTGAAGGCCAAGGAGCTGTCATCTCTAGTCAGAGGCCTCCTAAAACCAAAACAGGTGTCGGTGCATCACTGCACGCGGATCCTGGGAAAGATGGTAGCTTCCTACGAAGCAATTCCATTCGGCAGGTTCCATGCAAGAACCTTTCAGTGGTACCTGTTGGACAAGTGGTCCGGATCGCATCTTCAGATGCATCAACTGATAACCCTGTCTCCAAGGACCAGGGTGTCTCTGCTGTGGTGGCTGCAGAGTGCTCATCTTCAAGAGGGCCGCAGATTCGGCATACAGGACTGGGTCCTGGTGACCACGGATGCCAGCCTTCGAGGCTGGGGGGCAGTCACACAGGGAAGAAACTTCCAAGGACTATGGTCAAGTCAGGAGACTTCCCTACACATAAATATTCTGGAACTGAGGGCCATTTACAATGCCCTAAGTCAGACAAAACCCCTGCTTCAAAACCAGCCGGTACTGATCCAGTCAGACAACATCACGGCAGTCGCCCATGTAAACCGACAGGGCGGCACGAGAAGCAGGACGGCGATGGCAGAAGCCACAAGGATTCTCCGATGGGCGGAAAATCACGTGTTAGCACTGTCAGCAGTGTTCATTCCGGGAGTGGACAACTGGGAAGCAGACTTCCTCAGCAGGCACGACCTCCACCCGGGAGAGTGGGGACTTCATCCTGAAGTCTTCCAACTGATTGTAAACCGTTGGGAAAGGCCACAGGTGGACATGATGGCGTCCCGCCTAAACAAAAAGCTAGAAAGATATTGCGCCAGGTCAAGAGACCCGCAGGCGATAGTTGTGGACGCTCTAATGACACCGTGGGTGTACCGGTCGGTTTATGTGTTCCCTCCTCTTCCTCTCATACCAAGGGTACTGAGGATAATAAGGAGAAGAGGAGTAAGAACTATACTCATTGTTCCGGATTGGCCAAGAAGAGCTTGGTACCCGGAACTTCAAGAAATGATCTCAGAAGACCCATGGCCTCTGCCGCTCAGACAGGACCTGCTGCAGCAGGGGCCCTGTCTGTTCCAAGACTTACCGTGGCTGCGTTTGACGGCATGGCGGTTGAACACCGGATCCTGAAGGAAAAGGGCATTCCGGAGGAAGTCATTCCTACGCTGATTAAAGCTAGGAAAGAAGTAACCACAAACCATTATAACCGCATATGGCGAAAATATGTTGCGTGGTGTGAGGCCAGGAAGGCCCCAACGGAGGAATTTCAGCTGGGCCGTTTCCTGCACTTCCTACAGTCAGGGGTGACTATGGGCCTAAAATTGGGTTCCATTAAGGTCCAGATTTCGGCTCTATCGATTTTCTTCCAGAAAGAACTGGCTTCACTACCTGAAGTTCAAACGTTTGTTAAGGGAGTGCTGCATATTCAGCCCCCTTTTGTGCCTCCAGTGGCACCTTGGGATCTCAACGTGGTGTTGGATTTCCTAAAGTCACATTGGTTTGAGCCACTTAAAACCGTGGAATTGAAATATCTCACGTGGAAAGTGGTCATGTTGTTGGCCTTGGCTTCGGCCAGGCGTGTGTCAGAATTGGCGGCTTTGTCATGTAAAAGCCCTTATCTGATTTTCCATATGGATAGGGCAGAATTGAGGACTCGTCCCCAATTTCTCCCTAAGGTGGTATCAGCCTTTCATCTGAACCAACCTATCGTGGTGCCTGCGGCTACTAAAGACTTGGAGGATTCCAAGTTGTTGGACGTAGTCAGGGCCCTGAAAATTTATGTTTCCAGGACAGCTGGAGTCAGAAAGACTGACTCGCTATTTATCCTGTATGCACCCAACAAGCTGGGTGCTCCTGCTTCAAAGCAGACTATTGCTCGCTGGATCTGTAGTACGATTCAGCTTGCACATTCTGCGGCTGGACTGCCGCATCCTAAATCAGTAAAAGCCCATTCCACGAGGAAGGTGGGCTCTTCGTGGGCGGCTGCCCGAGGGGTCTCGGCTCTACAACTTTGCCGAGCAGCTACTTGGTCGGGGTCAAACACATTTGCTAAATTCTACAAGTTTGACACCCTGGCTGAGGAGGACCTAGAGTTTGCCCATTCGGTGCTGCAGAGTCATCCGCACTCTCCCGCCCGTTTGGGAGCTTTGGTATAATTCCCATGGTCCTTACGGAGCATCCACTTAGGACGTCAGAGAAAATAAGAATTTACTCACCGGTAATTCTATTTCTCGTAGTCCGTAGTGGATGCTGGGCGCCCATCCCAAGTGCGGATTGTCTGCAATACTTGTATATAGTTATTGTTTACCTAAAGGGTTATTGTTGAGCCATCTGTTGAGAGGCTCAGTTGTTATCATACTGTTAACTGGGTATTGTATCACGAGTTATACGGTGTGATTGGTGTGGCTGGTATGAGTTTTACCCGGGATTCAAAATCCTTCCTTATTGTGTCAGCTCTTCCGGGCACAGTATCCTAACTGAAGTCTGGAGGAGGGTCATAGTGGGAGGAGCCAGTGCACACCAGTAGTCTAAAGCTTTCTTTTAGTTGTGCCCAGTCTCCTGCGGAGCCGCTATTCCCCATGGTCCTTACGGAGTCCCAGCATCCACTACGGACTACGAGAAATAGAATTACCGGTGAGTAAATTCTTATTATATATATATATATATATATATATAAATAGATATATGTGTATATATGTGTATTTAAATGTGTACATTTATATTACAGTTTATTATGAATGCTGAAGTAAAGCTATTCCTTCTCATGTGCTGGTCGCTCTGTTGATGAAGCTATAGGTCAGCCGTGACAAGATGGTCTTGAATCCTCACGAGGAGTCCAAGTGTTTATTCTTCTCCCGCCGTGGATAGAATAAAGTGAATGTCAACCCCTGGTCTGCACGGGGCCCTGTCACAAAGGATCGTATACAGGAAGCTAAGTGATATTTTACTTATATGCTTTGATGATGTTTGCATTACATACGCATGGGGGAGTGCTTGCATTCAGAAATGGTCGGTTACGAGGGGTGTGGTCTGGCTGCTAATGGAGGCAGTCGCATACTGAGTGAGCTCCTGAGACCCGGGGCTTCTTCCTCTTTATAAACCCCTTCTCTGGGCTCCTTTGTGCCCTCAGCAGCTCCCCTGTCTCTCCTGTTCCCCCCTGCAGTGTCCCTGTTAGTGCCGCGGAGTCGGGGAGTGGTTTTTACCGCTCCTGCGGATTGCGGCCTACGGGGCTCCCACAAGCCGGGGCCTCGATTTCTTCCCCAGCCCGGCAGCAGCTCCAGCATTGTCCGGAACGGGCCGCGGACCTCTCCCGGACCTCTGACTTCCACATTGCTGCCAGCCGCGGCTGGTAGATACTCCCCGCTGCCTGCTGCCTACCTCCACTGCCCGAGAGCTCCAGACATCGCTGTGCGGGACGGGGCTGAAAGACGCCCGGCGGCCATCTCCACTGCACGGCTGCTCCCTCGTGTCTATCCCCCGCTGGGCCCCGGAAGTGAGTGCGAACCTCGGATTTGCGGTCAGTGGGGCTCCAGCGGGGGGAGGGTGGTGATTAAAGGGCTGTGTGCTGTGCTGAGACCTGTATTAGAGGTAGTGACCTCTCTGCTGCCCATACACTGTTTCCAGCCCCGGTGCATTACCCACCTGAACCAGCTGGCTCCCTACTCTTACCAGAGCCATAACAGAATTATTGCTGTTGCCGATCATAACAAGTTTGGCTCCTCTGGGCGGGGAGGGCCACGGAGCCTGGGGAGTGGTGTTGCAGCCGCATACTTTCTGGCGCACGGCGTCTAGTATCCACACCCAGATCAGCTGTATAGCTATGTGTCTGCCTGCCTGATGCCGCCCTAAGACCACGTGGGGGCTTTTGCATGGCGACGATCCACATGTTCTTATATTGCCGAGGTTCTGTGAAAGTGTAATGCTGCACTATCTTATTTGAAGACCGATCTCATGGTGAGAGGCATAAAGAAAAAAAGTCCAAGACTAAGCCGGATGCGCTCTCATCCCCTGCGGCCCGTCATTCGTCGGATCTACGTCAGTTCTTAACTACACCGACCTCAAATCTTGCTGCGTCCTCTCCTGTCCCGGCCACCCCGATTCCATACGGGCTGGTAGATGACATGTCGTGCCCCGGGAACCCGCAACCTCCACAGGCCTCCTCTTTGTCTACAGAGATTAGTGAGATTCTATCTCATGTCAAATCAATTCCTACGAAACAAGACTTTTCGGCTTTAGAAACTCGTTTGCTTTCCACCATCAAGCAGGAAGTGACAACAATTCGCCAAGACATGTCTCAAATTGCGGCCCGTGTAGATATATTGGAACGACATGAGTCGTCTAGCATTGATACCCTAACTAAATTTCAGGAGGTGCTTTCTCATCAGAGGGGTGATATCTCCTTTCTTAAATCACGTATTGAAGATATGGATAATCGCGGCTGGCGAAATAATATCAGGGTCAGGCGTCTGCCCGAGAGCGTCCAACAGGCTGACCTGACGAATGCTTTAACTACAATATTCGGAGAACTTATTGACCTGGACCCAAACAAGGACATTATATTTGATAGGGCACATCGCGCCCTCCGTCCTCGCGGCTTGTCATCTGACAGGCCACGCGACGTGATCTGCAGGCTCCACTATTATGTCCAAAAAGAGGAAATAATGAAGTCGGCCCGTCAGCTGGATAGCATTGACTTTCAAGGAGACAAGATTCAATTATTCCCTGATCTCGCCTGGTCGACCTTGCAGCAGTGCCGAGCCTTGAAACCCCTTACTGACTCCCTTAGGAAACTTGAACTGAAATACAGATGGGGCTTCCCTTTTTCCCTTCAGGTTTCCCATAGTGGCAAAGTTGCGAGTCTCTCCACACCTTCGGACTTACAGGCCTTCTTCACAACCTTGGGTATACCCCCAGTGCTGTTATCCGACTGGGAAGCTTTTCACCACCTGCCGGATTTGCCTGTTGTGATTCCTTCAGACGACGCGTGGCAACAGGTGCGCTCCCCGCGGACGAGGGGGAACACTCCTGCTAGTTCACGCTCCTCTGAGCCTCCATGAAGGGGAGATTTCATCCTATGCTGGCGTGTATTCTCCTGTCACTCTTGTTGTACACTTGGTTCTTTTTCTTACAATGTTGCTACATGTTGCTCACACGTGAGATCGGTTTTTACAAATGTTGTAATGGTTTCATAGATAAGTGATAGGGTATCGTTGATATGTTATTTTGATTTTGTTTACGCTGTGTTTTTTTGTTCCCGTGACGATACTCAATTGCATAATTATTCAGCTTTTCTGAAAACTTGCTAAAAGGTTTATAGATTTTATATATATATATATATATATATATATATATATATTTATTTTTCTATACGCGTCACATTGTGCCTATGCGCACTCCTTGGTAATACTGCATTTTGATTAGTTTCTATACTGTGGGTGGTCGCTGTCCTTGGCCCCCCGTAGGACTGTCTTTTTGGGTTGGGAGTCGGCAGGATTCCGCTCCTGTCCTTTTTGCAGCTGTCTTTTTTCTAATATTGGTATCGCTTTTGATAAATATCGTGGTATCTCGCGGAGTGGCTATCCACTCTGCATATTCTTTTTCTTCTTTCTCTGATTTCCTTCTATTTCTATTTCTTACCTTTGCTGTTCTTCCTTGTCCCTCTCAAGTGTCTGTTGTAGGGAGGACCTTTGCGAATCTCCTGGGTCTGTTGTGATGATGGGGATGAACGATTTACATGTCACTACCCTTAATGTTAAAGGGTTGAATGTTCCTGAAAAAAAAGGTCTAAACTCCTCAAATGGCTCAGAGACGAGAGAGTTGATGTTGCTTTTCTTCAGGAAACGCATTTCAAGATGGGACATGTGCCGTCTTTGAAATGTCACTACTATCCTCATGTCTTCCTGTCTAATAATCCTTCCAGTAAGACATTAGGTGTGGCGGTCCTATTGGCTCGCCACCTACCTGTCCTTAATGTTACTTCCCATAGACTAGCTGAAGGTAGGGGGTTGCTGGTACAATGCGATATATACGGCCAACGCTTCTCTTTTTTGAACGTTTATGCTCCCAACGCTAAACAGCCTTCCTTTTTGTCCTCGGTTTTGGAACTTGCTGAGCCTCTCCTAGAGGGGGTGGTAGTAATGGGAGGCAATTTAAATTGGACTCTCGATCCCCTTCATGACAACTCTAAAAAGATGTCTTGTAGGCCGGAGAGGGAGTATAGGGGGGTGAGACGCACCTTGCTCGACCACCAGCTGATTGACACATGGAGACTGACACATCCTGCTGAGGCTGATTATTCCTTTTTTTCACACCCACATCAGACATACTCCAGTGATCGCAAAAACGCGCTATAGCGCGTTTTTTACCCGTTTTTGAAGACATGGGACTCCAGTTTACACAGTGGGAGGGTCCCCGGGGACGCGCTCCTTATTAGCCAATCTGTAAGGGGGATTTGTTTAACTGACACGCTGGCCTCGGGCTGAATGATATAAAGAGGAGGTGGAGCCAGTTTCCCCTCCTCTTTGGTGCCTGGCTGCTTGCGCTGGCCGGGTGACTCGGTGTCGGTGAGTGTATATTGCGGATGGGGGACGGGGGATGGGGTACGGGGGTTTCCACAGGGACTCTGAGAGGTGCTGGCAATGTGCAGGGATCGGCGTCCGTGATCTAGTGGGTAAAGCTGGGCAAAGTGACTGGGGCTTTCGCTCTTGCCTTTGAGGTGTTCTCTCAAAGCAAGAGCGGCAGTGCGGCCACTGCCTCAGATGGCACCGCGGGAAACCCCAGTCACTTTGCCCAGCTTTTACCACTAGATCATGGACGCCGATCCCTGCTGACGTGTGGTGCGTTCCCGTGAGTCAGTCCGCTATGGCCACCCGGTGAAGTATTGGTGGCGGTATTATGTATAGCTACGGCCGTGACGCGTGTTAGTCACGGCCGTGTGAGTGTCTGCCTGGGTTTACTGAGGGGTCCGGGGTTCCCGTGGCGACAGTGCAGCTGGTGCCGGGAGTAAGAAGTGGTCGGTGACTACTAGCTTTATTGCAGCTGTAAAGGTTCCCTGGCTGGCGTCTTCGGAGGGAGGGGGGCTGGAGCTGTGGTCGGCTGTGTTTTTCCCCATCACCACAGGTGATGTGGTGATGGATTGCCTGATAGTTGTGGGGGTTAGGTGTTTTGTGGAGGATTTCAGCTGTTAAATGCATTTATTACATGCCATGTTGTTTAGGTTGGCATTACCTAGCTAGCAGCAGGAGTATTTGTTTCAAAATGACAATTGGTCAAGTCTTTTTATTTTTTTTATTTTTTATTTTTAATATGGTAAGGAAAGTTTTAATTTTCTCCATAATATACTACTGAGGTCACCATCTGCTAACAGCCTCGGATTTACGTTCACATCATAAAATGTTAGTTGTCCTTGTGTAATGTGTATAACGTGCTGTACCTGGCGCAATGTGTATAACGTGCTGTACCTGGCGCAATGTGTATAACGTGCTGTACCTGGCGCAATGTGTATAACGTGCTGTACCTGGTGCACTGTGTATAACGTGCTGTACCTGGTGCAGTGTGTATAACGTGCTGTACCTGGTGCAGTGTGTATAGGAGGTTCTACCTGGTGCAATGTGTATAAGCGGCACTACTGTGTGGTGTAATGTGAATTGGCACTTATGTGGTCACGCCCCTTCCCCGTGAAGCCACACACCTAAAATTTTGCAACGCGCCTTCGGCGCGTATTGCCTATGCTTTGCGGTCTGGGAGGTGGGACACCAATTCACTTTCTGCCTAAGGCCACAAAATGTCTAGTTACACCTCTGGTGCAGGGTGTCCTGCATGCTACACAGCCCAGCAGCACTGTCACCCCATACTCCACCTTGCACCACTTTTGTAGTGTCCAAATAAGATTAAGATTAATAAAAACCTTCATTCCGATGGGACCCAGAAAAAGACCGGTAGGACCCCAATTTCAAAAGTGAGGGGTCCCTGGGACCCACTTTTTTTTTGGCTCAGCGCGATCACTGTACTCCAGAATTGATTATTTGTTTTTGAGCCACCAACATCTCCTTTCTGACGCCTCTATTGGACAAATTGTGTGGTCAGACCACGCCCCTGTTAATCTCACACTACGCCTTCCACCCTGTACACGTCGCCAATGGTCCTGGCGTTTTAATTACACTTTTATACAAGACGCGGAATGTCGGTCTCGAATTGACACTGCCTTAGACTCATATATCTGTACTAACGACTTAGGGGATACTTCTATGGTTTCGGTCTGGGAAGCACATAAATGTGTCATTAGAGGGGTTTGTGTCCAGTTAGGCTCTTTACGTAAAAGACAGAGGGAAAAACTGAGAGGGGATTTATTATCTAGGATAAAATCTCTCGAGCTTTTACATAAGAAATCCCAAACCCCACAACATTATGCTGACCTTGAGGCCGCTAGGGCCGATATGAATAAATTACTCTCTGATAGAGTTACATTTTTATATCGGAAGTGCCGTAGCAGATACTATCAATGGGGTAACAAACCCGGGAAATTGCTAGTCAAAGCCCTTAGAGAACAACGTGCACTCACTTTTATTCATACAATTAAAAATGATCGAGGTCAGCCCCAACATGAGACACCTCATATTGCCAGGGCCTTTCGAGCATATTATTCCACCTTATATAAACTTTCTGGTCCGACTGGGAGAGCTGATAAGCTGTCCCACCGAACGGCCATAGCTGATTACTTACAGGCCTTAGACTTCCCCACACTGTCCACAAAAAAGGTGGAAGATCTGGACGCCCCCTTCTCTACTGAGGAGGTTATGAAAGTCATTGACTCCTCTCCCAACTGCAAAAGTCCGGGCCCTGATGGGTATACCATTGCATATTATAAAGCTTTTAAGGAGAAATTGGTCCCCCTTGTCACGAGAGCCTTTAATACTATATCTGAGGACTCACATTTTTCCCCGCAATCTCGAAGCCCATATTGCTGTTTTACCTAAGGAAGGCAAAGATCCCAGTCTTTGCTCTAGTTAACGGCCAATCTCGCTATTGAATATAGACATAAAACTTTTTGCCAAGCTGATTGCAAATCGCCTTAAACTATTATTGCCCGATTTGGTTCATGGAGATCAGGCTAGATTTGTTTTAGGCCGTGAAGCCAGAGATAACACTTCTAAAGTGCTTAATATGATTCACTATGCCGGTCAGATTACGTCCCCCTCAATCATGCTGTCGACCGATGCTAAAAAAGCGTTTAACAGGGTGGACTGGGATTTTTTGTCCGGGATCTTGAAACATCTAGGGCTCGGCAACACCTGTCTCCATAGAATCTTATCTCTTTATACTTCCCCGTCCGCCAAAATTAGGATTAATGGCTCCCTTTCTGAATCCTTTTCTATTACCAACGGCACACGACAAGGTTGCCCCCTATCCCCGTTGCTTTTTGTCCTTTGTATGGAAGCATTAGCTCGAAGCATCAGGTTCAATCCAAATATTTCTGGTCTGCAGATAAGGGGGACTGAATACAAATTAGCTTTATATGCCGACGATTTGCTCGCTATAATTTCAAAACCGGTCACCTCACTGCCGAACCTGATGGTAGAATTTGAGAAGTTCGGAGCACTCTCTAATTTTAAGATAAATTATTCCAAATCAATTGCCATGAACTTAACTACTTCTCCTGCGGTAGTAGAGGGTCTGAAACGCTCCTTCCCTTTTACTTGGCACGACCACAAATTGAAATATTTGGGGGTTCTACTATCCAATGACTTATCCAAATTATTCTCTCTGAATTTTAGCCCCCTGCTGGCGAAACTTCGCCTAGACTTCCAGAAGTGGAGGAAATTGCGACTATCGTGGTTTGGCAGGATCAATGTGGTCAAAATGAATGCCCTCCCTAGGATATTACTCTTTCTCCAAACCCTCCCTATACACATCCCCCTACTTTGGTTTCGAGATATTCAGACTCTTATCCGTGCATTTGTCTGGGGATGCAACACACCTAGATTTTAGCATGACATTTTATTTAGGAGGAAACATCAAGGCGGGCAACAACTCCCACATATTTCCAGCTACTACCAGTACATTTGAATAGGATTCTGGAATGGTCGCGGGCTAAAGATCGCAAACAATGGGTCCTCTTAGAGGAAGGTTGTCTTCCACATTATATCGAAATTGTACCTTGGCTTCCTATCCTTCCGAAGATTGCCCACCCCACGGTCTCCCCCACGCTTAAACTATGGGCCACACTGAGGTCTAAGAGCCATATATCCTCCAAATGGTCCCCTTTAACTTCCGTTCTCCACAATCCCGAATTTGTTCCAGGTCTCCATGGGACAGTCTTTGCTCCATGGGCGGAAGCCGGTATTTTCAGGGTTGGTCAGCTGGTGAGCTCGAGTAAGGTGCGCTCCTTTTAAGATATTCAGTCTCATTGGAATTTACATAGTTCTGATTTTTGGAAGTTCCTGCAGGTTCATCATTTTATAACATCTTCTAAGAACCTTTCTGACACGACTAGGGTTCCCACCGTATTTGAAAAAATGTGCGTCTCTCCTAGCTCTCCCACACACACTATCTCTCAAATTTATGCGCTCATCATGGAAGATTTGTTTCCGCAACCTCCTAACTTTATGGTTTCTTGGGAGAAGGAATTGCCAGGGCTACCTACACAGATCAATTGGGATTCAGTATTTAGTAACGCCCAGGCGAGCTCTTTATGTTCATCAACGTTAGAGACTCTTTATAAACTCATCTATAGGTGGTATAGGACTCCTCTCGTCCTTAATAAAATGTTTCCTTCTCTCTCGAACCTTTGCTGGAGATGTAGAAACGCCCCAGGGAGCTTTGCACACATATAGTGGGACTGCCCTCTTATAACTCCATTTTGGGCAGAGGTATTTAAATGTTCTGAACTGATAGTGGGGGATGTAGTCCCAAAAGACCCGGGATCTTGGCTCCTCAATCACACCTCCGCGGGCGCACATTCCTACAAATGCTCCCTTCTGAGACATCTTAGCAATGCCGCGAAAGCGGTTATTCCAACTCTTTGGAGATCCACCTTACCGCCCTCGATTAAATTATGGTTTAAAAGGATTGATTACTTTTTAGATATGGAAGATCTTATCTCCTTCTCATTAGGGAAAACCATTAATTTCACAGCCACCTGGTTCCCCTGGTATGATTTCAAGGATTCTTCTGTGTATCGGTCCTATATAACTACTTAGTTCCTCTCCCATTACGTATATTGTGTTTTTCTAGTATGTTTCAGATCTCTAATTGTGAAGGCCTTCCCCCTTATCCCCCAAAGGACTAAATCTTTCTATGCAGATACTCTCGCCTACCTCTACATTTCACATCTTTACTTTCTTCTTCTTCTTCTTCTTCTTCTTCTTCTTCTTCTTCTTCTTCTTCTTCTTCTTCTTCCCTCTCTTTCTATCCTTTCCAATATTTTCCTAAGCTGTTTTATTAGAATATCCCCCTTTTATATGTCTTGATGTTGAAAAATAAGCAGACAATTTCTTTTCCATGCTTTGGGCGCTTTAAATGTTTTCTATTGATATATCTGATGTGCAATGATTTTGTTCCCTTCTTTTGGAAATGTACTGTTGTAATGATTTGACTGCTGCCTTAATAAAAACAGTTTAAATAAAAAAGAAATGGTCGGTTACCATGTTATCCGATATAATTACCCTGGGTCTTATCTAGTACATTGCAGCTTGCTGCCGTGCGACTACAAGAGGTATGCGCTGACTCCGAGAAATACGGGGGTATCTTCCCTATGCAGGGATAATCTGGTTTGGGGATGACTTGGTTAAGTTGATCTCGCCAGGTAGCACTGGTAAGTCTACCTTCTTTTGCTATGTTCCATCACAAAGGTTGGTGACGCATTTGTTGTGGGATGCAGTCATTTTGATCGGTTGGATACCGTTGTTATTCCCCTTCTTTGTAGGAGGTGAAAAGGTTAGCAGCCTTTTTAACTTCACAGAACCTGATATCGTCCTCTGTGTCTACCAACCGCAGGTCGCTGGGTCTGTCTTGCTGGATCCCACACCGGTGGGAACTCGTCTAATACTCTTCAGTCAGTTCTAGAATGGACTTGACACAGTGAGTTAAGAATAGAGTCCAAAGGAGGACATACTTGAGTTGTCCAAATGATTCCCCTCACTGAATTTTCAAATAGATCTTACCGATTCTCCTCGGAAGAGGTAGTATGCGACGCCTTACAAGAGTTGGGTCAGGATCAGGACATTGTCCTGCTGTCCCTGTCACAAACAAACAAAACAAAAAAAGGCTGTTATTCAAGCTTTTTCGTGCTTCTGAACCAGGGCAGCTCGGTCAGAACAATTCCATAAAAGATTTCTACTCAAGAAAATGAACTACAAGATGGAATCTCTCAAGGCAGGGATCTCCAACCTGTAAAAGAAGAAAGAGGGTTTAAATGCGGTCATCCGCATTAAGCTTACCTAGTTTTGCTATTCAGGATTGTCATTGCCATTTCACAGGAGTGATAGCAGTATGATGGTTTTCCTTCTATAGTAAGAACCATTATTATCCTGTACTGGGACGCTCTCCTGACTATGGCGAGGTCAAGAAACAAGTGGTACAATTCGTTGTTTCTCTCTGACAGTTCTTCAACACAAAGTATCGCTGTTGACGCAGAGGTCGGAGTTGGGAATAAGATTAGATACTGATCTGTTAAGAGTTTGTTTTTTCCTGTGGAAAGAGATCTGATGATCCAGAGTCGGATCAGATTTACAACAGGGTAAACCCGTCAATACGTTCCGTGGATGCAGAAGATGGTTGAGGCCTACGAGGCCATTCAGTGAGCAGGTCAAATGCCAGAGTTGGTTTTGTGGGACCAGTTGGACAGGTGGTCCAGGTCTTACCTGCACATGCACCGGAAAATAATCCTATTTTCCAGGACCAGGATATATCTCCTGTGGTGGCTTCACAGTTCTCACCTCCTAGAGGGACGAAAGTTCGGGATCCAGGATTAGATCCTGGGGTCCATGGATACAAGTCTCCGAGGCTGGGGAGCAGTCTTTCCAGGGGAAGAGTTTCCAGGGGAAAAGGATCAAGCCGGGAAGCTTGTCTGCAATAAGCATTCTTGGATAAAGAGCTATTTACAACGGAACATCTTCTTCATGTTCTGCCCGTCTTATTTCTGTCGGATGACTAAACAGCAGTGGCGTAAGTAAGCCGCTAGGGCGGAACGAGGTGCAAAGCGCAAAAGTTTCCGAGGAGCGGAAAGACATGTAAACGCTCTGTTAGAGGTCGTCATTCCGGGTGAAGGCAACGGAGAAATAGACTTCCTCAGCAGACACGATCTCCTTCCAGGAGAGTAGGGTCTTCATCAAGATGTTTTCACAGAAGTGACAAGTCTTTGGGGAATTCCTCAATTAGACATGATGGCGTCTCGCCTCAACATGAAACTTCAGGGATATTGTTCCAGGTCAAGGGACACTCAAGCTATAGCGGTGGACGCTCTCGTGAAACCTTGGGTGTTTCAGTCGGTCTATGTGTTCCCTCCACTTTCACTCTTTCCGAAGGTGATAAACTTAAGAAAAACAAAGGTTCAGGCGATCCTCATTGTTCCGGTCTAGCCAAGGAGGGCTTGGTATCCAGATCTACACGACTTACTCATAGAAGATCCCTGGCCTCTTCCTTTGCAAGAGGACCTGTTACAGCAAGGACTGGGCGTCGATCACGACTTACCGGGGCTGCGTTTGACGGCTTGGTGGTTGAACGCCATATCCTAGCCCGAAAGGATATTCCCGGTGAAGTCATTCCCACATTGCTTCAGGCTAGGAACGAAGTAACGGCAAAGCTTTACCACCGTATCTGGAGGAAGTATGTGTCTTGGTGTGAATCCAAGAAGGCTCCTACGGAAGATTTTCAGCTGGGTCGTTTTCTCCAGTTTTTGCAAGCAGGTGTGGATGCAGGCCTATAGTTAGGCTCCATTACAGTGCAGATTTTGGCCTTCTCAATTGTCTTTAAATAAGAATTGGTCACCTTTCCAGAAGTTCAGACTTTCGTGAGAGGGTTGCTGCACATCCAGCCTCCATTTGTGCCCCAGTGGCACCAGGGGACCTTAACGTGGTGTTGCAGTTTCTTATGTCACACTGGTTGGAACCTTTACGAAAGGTTGGGTAAAAAATTTCTCACTTGGTAAGTGGCCATGCTATTGGTCTTGGCGTCCGCAAGGTGGGTGTCGAAATTGGCGGCTTTGTCTCACAAGAGCCCTAATTGATCTTCCATGTGGATAGAGCAGATTTGAGTACTCGGCAACAACAATTCTGCCGAAAGTGGTTTCTGCGTTTCGCAGGAACCAGCCTATTGTGGTGCCTGGGGCTATTCAAGCCTTGGCTGATTCGAAGTCTCTCGATGTAGTCAGAGCTTTGAATATTTATGTTGCCAGAATTGGCTCAGATTGGGGAAACAGTCGTTCTGTTTATCCTGTATGCTCCCAAGAATAGTGGGGCCCCTGCTTCTAAGCAGTCTGTTACACGCTGGATCTGTGATACGATTCAGCATGCTCATTCTACGGCTGGATTGCCGGTACCGAAGTCGGTGAAGGCCCATTCTACCAGGTCGGTGGGCTTTTCTTGGGGCAGATGCCCGAGGAGTCTTGGCGGTTCACTTTTGATCAGTTCTACAAGTTTGATACCCTGGCTGATGAGGACCTCATGTTTGCTCAATCGGTGCTGCAGAGTCGTCCGCACTCTCCCGCCCGGTCTGGAGCTTTGGTATAGACCCCATGGTCCTTTTGGAGTCCCCAGCATCCTCTAGGACGTATGAGAAAATAGGATTTTAATACCTACCGGTAAATCCTTTTCTCTGACGTCCTAGTGGATGCTGGGAACTCCGTAAGGACCATGGGGAATAGCGGCTCCGCAGGAGACTGGGCACAAAAAGTAAAAGCTTTAGACTAGCTGGTGTGCACTGGCTCCTCCCCCTATGACCCTCCTCCAAGCCTCAGTTAGATTTTTGTGCCCGAACGAGAAGGGTGCAAGCTAGGTGGCTCTCCTGAGCTGCTTAGAAGTAAAAGTTTAAATAGGTTTTTTATTTTCAGTGAGTCCTGCTGGCAACAGGCTCACTGCATCGTGGGACTAAGGGGAGAAGAAGCGAACTCACCTGACTGCAGAGTGGATTGGGCTTCTTGGCTACTGGACATTAGCTCCAGAGGGACGATCACAGGTTCAGCCTGGATGGGTCCCGGAGCCGCGCCGCCGGCCCCCTTACAGAGCCAGAAGAGCGAAGAGGTCCGGAGAAAGCGGCGGCAGAAGACGTTCCTGTCTTCAAATAAGGTAGCGCACAGCACTGCAGCTGTGCGCCATTGCTCTCAGCACACTTCACACTCCGGTCACTGAGGGTGCAGGGCGCTGGGGGGGAGCGCCCTGAGACGCAATAAAAACGATATAAAAACCTTATATGGCTAAAAAAAAATGCATCACATATAGCTCCTGGGCTATATGGATGCATTTATCCCCTGCCAGTTTCCTGAAAAAAGCGAGAGAAAAGGCCGCCGTGAAGGGGGCGGAGCCTTTCTCCTCAGCACACAAGCGCCATTTTCTTTCACAGCTCCGCTGGAAGGACGGCTCCCTGACTCTCCCCTGCAGACTACACTACAGAAACAGGGTAAAACAAGAGAGGGGGGGCACTATTGGCAGCTAATATATAATACAGCAGCTATAAAGGGAGTAACACTTATATAAGGTTATCCCTGTATATATATAGCGCTCTGGTGTGTGCTGGCAAACTCTCCCTCTGTCTCCCCAAAGGGCTAGTGGGGTCCTGTCCTCTATCAGAGCATTCCCTGTGTGTGCTGGGTGTCGGTACGATTGTGTCGACATGTATGAGGAGGAAAATGATGTGGAAGCAGAGCAATTGCCTGTGTTAGTGATGTCACCCCCTAGGGAGTCGACACCTGACTGGATGGTAGTAATTAAAGAATTACGTGACAATGTCAGCACTTTGCAAAAAACTGTTGACGACATGAGACAGCCGACAAATCAATTAGTGCCTGTTCAGGCGTCTCAGACACCGTCAGGGGCGCTAAAACGCCCGTTACCTCAGATGGTCGACACAGACCCTGACACGGATACTGAATCCAGTGTCGACGGTGACGTGACAAACGTAATGTCCAGTAGGGCCACACGTTACATGATCACGGCAATGAAGGAGGCATTGAACATTTCTGACACTACAAGTACCACAAAAAAGGGTATTATGTGGGGTGTGAAAAAACTACCAGTAGTTTTTCCTGAGTCAGATGAATTAAATGAGGTGTGTGATAAAGCGTGGTTTTCCCCCGATAAAAAACTGCTGATTTCTAATAAATTATTGGCACTATACCCTTTCCCGCCAGAGGTTAGGGCACGTTGGGAAACACCCCCTAGGGTAGATAAGGCGCTCACACGCTTATCAAAACAAGTGGCGTTACCGTCTCCTGATACGGCCGCTCTCAAGGAACCAGCTGATAGAAGGCTGGAAAATATCTTAAAAAGTATATACACACATACCGGTGTTATACTGCGACCAGCGATCGCCTCAGCCTGGATGTGCAGCGCTGGAGTGGCTTGGTCGGATTCCCTGACTGAAAATATTGATGCATTACTATATATGCGAGATGCACAGAGGGATATTTGCACCCTGGCATCTAGAGTAAGTGCGATGTCCATTTCTGCCAGAAGAACGTTATGGACGCGACAGTGGTCAGGTGATGCGGATTCCAAACGACATATGGAAGTATTGCCGTATAAAGGGGAGGAGTTATTTGGGGTCGGTCTATCGGACCTGGTGGCCACGGCAACGGCTGGAAAATCCACCTTTTTACCCCAGGTCACCTCTCAGCAGAAAAAGACACCGTCTTTTCAAACCCAGTCCTTTCGTCCCTATAAGGGCAAGAGGGAAAAAGGCCGCTCATTCCTGCCCCGGGGCAGAGGAAGGGGAAAAAGACTGCACCATGCAGCCTCTTTCCAGGAGCAGAAGCCCTCCCACGCTTCTGCCAAGTCCTCAGCATGACGCTGGGGCTCTGCAAGCAGACTCGGGCACGGTGGGGGGCCGTCTCAAGAATTTCAGCGCGCAGTGGGCTCACTCGCAAGTGGACCCCTGGATCCTGCAGGTAGTATCACAGGGGTACAAATTGGAATTCGAGACGTCTCCCCCTCGCCGGTTCCTGAAGTCTGCTCTACCAACGTCTCCCTCCGACAGGGAGGCAGTATTGGAAGCTATTCACAAGCTGTATTCCCAGCAGGTGATAATCAAGGTACCCCTCCTACAACAGGGAAAGGGGTATTATTCCACGCTGTTTGTGGTACCGAAGCCGGACGGCTCGGTGAGACCAATTTTAAATCTAAAATCTTTGAACACTTACATAAAAAGGTTCAAATTCAAGATGGAGTCACTCAGAGCAGTGATAGCGAACCTGGAAGAAGGGGACTATATGGTATCTCTAGACATCAAGGATGCTTATCTCCATGTCCCAATCTACCCTTCTCACCAAGGGTACCTCAGGTTTGTGATACAAAACTGTCATTATCAGTTTCAGACGCTGCCGTTTGGATTGTCCACGGCACCACGGGTCTTTACCAAGGTAATGGCCGAAATGATGATTCTTCTTCGAAGAAAAGGCGTATTAATTATCCCTTACTTGGACGATCTCCTGATAAGGGCAAGGTCCAGGGAACAGTTAGAGGTCGGAGTAGCACTATCTCAGGTAGTGCTACGTCAGCACGGGTGGATTCTAAATATCCCAAAATCACAGCTGATTCCAACAACACGTCTACTGTTCCTAGGGATGATTCTGGACACAGTCCAGAAAAAGGTCTTTCTCCCGGAGGAGAAGGCCAGGGAGTTATCCGAGCTAGTCAGGAACCTCCTAAAACCAGGACAAGTGTCAGTGCATCAGTGCACGAGAGTCCTGGGAAAAATGGTGGCTTCTTACGAAGCGATTCCATTTGGAAGATTCCATGCAAGAACTTTTCAGTGGGATCTGCTGGACAAATGGTCCGGATCGCATCTTCAGATGCATCAGCGGATAACCCTATCTCCAAGGACAAGGGTATCTCTCCTGTGGTGGTTACAGAAGGCTCATCTTCTAGAGGGCCGCAGATTCGGCATTCAGGATTGGATGCTGGTAACCACGGATGCCAGCCTGAGAGGCTGGGGAGCAGTCACACAGGGAAGAAATTTCCAGGGCTTGTGGTCAAGCATGGAAACGTCTCTTCACATAAATATCCTAGAGCTAAGGGCCATTTACAATGCCCTAAGTCAAGCAAGGCCTCTGCTTCAGGGTCAACCGGTATTGATCCAGTCGGACAACATCACGGCTGTCGCCCACGTAAACAGACAGGGCGACACAAGAAGCAGGAGGGCAATGGCAGAAGCTGCAAGGATTCTCCGCTGGGCGGAAAATCATGTGATAGCACTGTCAGCAGTGTTCATTCCGGGAGTGGACAACTGGGAAGCAGACTTCCTCAGCAGACACGACCTCCACCCGGGGGAGTGGGGACTTCATCCAGAAGTCTTCCAAGTGATTGTAAACCGTTGGGAAAAACCAAAGGTGGACATGATGGCGTCCCGTCTCAACAAGAAACTGGACAGATATTGCGCCAAGTCAAGGGACCCTCAGGCAATAGCGGTGGACGCTCTGGTAACTCCGTGGGTTTTCCAGTCGGTATATGTGTTCCCTCCTCTTCCTCTCATACCAAAAGTACTGAGAATCATAAGAAGGAGAGGAGTAAGAACGATACTCGTGGCTCCGGATTGGCCAAGAAGAACTTGGTACCCGGAGCTGCAAGAGATGCTCACGGAGGACCCGTGGCCTCTACCTCTAAGGAAGGACCTGCTCCAGCAGGGACCTTGTCTGTTCCAAGACTTACCGCGGCTGCGTTTGACGGCATGGCGGTTGAACGCCGGATCCTGAAGGAAAAAGGCATTCCAGATGAAGTCATCCCTACCCTGATCAAGGCCAGGAAGGATGTAACTGCAAAACATTATCATCGCATTTGGCGAAAATATGTTGCGTGGTGTGAGGCCAAGAAGGCCCCTACGGAGGAATTTCAACTGGGTCGTTTCCTACATTTCCTGCAAGCAGGATTGTCTATGGGCCTAAAATTAGGATCCATTAAGGTTCAAATTTCGGCCCTGTCGATCTTCTTCCAGAAAGAACTGGCTTCAGTGCCTGAAGTTCAGACGTTTGTCAAAGGGGTACTGCATATACAGCCTCCTTTTGTGCCTCCAGTGGCACCTTGGGATCTCAATGTAGTTTTAGGGTTCCTAAAATCACATTGGTTTGAACCACTTGCCACAGTGGATTTGAAATATCTCACATGGAAAGTGGTATTGCTGTTGGCCCTGGCTTCAGCGAGGCGCGTATCAGAATTGGCGGCTTTATCCTATAAAAGCCCTTACCTGATATTTCATTCGGATAGGGCGGAATTGAGGACTCGTCCTCAATTTCTCCCTAAGGTGGTTTCAGCGTTTCACATGAATCAACCCATTGTGGTACCTGTGGCTACTAGGGACTTGGAGGACTCCAAGTTGCTGGACGTAGTCAGGGCCCTGAAAATATATGTTTCCAGGACGGCTGGAGTCAGAAAATCTGACTCGCTGTTTATACTGTATGCACCCAACAAGCTGGGTGCTCCTGCTTCTAAGCAGACGATTGCTCGTTGGATTTGTAGTACAATTCAACTTGCACATTCTGTGGCAGGCCTGCCACAGCCAAAATCTGTTAAAGCCCATTCCACAAGGAAGGTGGGCTCATCTTGGGCGGCTGCCCGAGGGGTCTCGGCTTTACAACTTTGCCGAGCAGCTACTTGGTCAGGGGCAAACACGTTTGCTAAATTCTACAAATTTGATACCCTGGCTGAGGAGGACCTGGAGTTCTCTCATTCGGTGCTGCAGAGTCATCCGCACTCTCCCGCCCGTTTGGGAGCTTTGGTATAATCCCCATGGTCCTTACGGAGTTCCCAGCATCCACTAGGACGTCAGAGAAAATAAGAATTTACTTACCGATAATTCTATTTCTCGTAGTCCGTAGTGGATGCTGGGCGCCCATCCCAAGTGCGGATTGTCTGCAATACTTGTATATAGTTATGGTTACAAACAAATCGGGTTGTTTATTGTTGGAAGCCATCTTTTCAGAGGCTCCTACGGTTATCATACTGTTAACTGGGTTCAGATCACGAGTTGTACGGTGTGATTGGTGTGGCTGGTATGAGTCTTACCCGGGATTCAAGATCCTTCCTTATTATGTACGCTCGTCCGGGCACAGTATCTTAACTGAGGCTTGGAGGAGGGTCATAGGGGGAGGAGCCAGTGCACACCAGCTAGTCTAAAGCTTTTACTTTTTGTGCCCAGTCTCCTGCGGAGCCGCTATTCCCCATGGTCCTTACGGAGTTCCCAGCATCCACTATGGACTACGAGAAATAGAATTATCGGTAAGTAAATTCTTATTTTCTCTTAGTCCGTAGAGGATGCTGGGCGCCCGTCCCAGTGTGTACTGTATCTGCAGTTATTGGTTGTCGTTACACTCAAGTGGTGTTTCTTTTCAGTCAAGTCTGTTGCTGATGTTATTCATGCCATGGCATGCGGTATATGATTATTGGTCGTGTTTACACACAGGTTGTGTTACATTTTGGGCAGCATATTGCTGTATGTTTTTTCCATGCCGTCAGCTGGTGTTCTATTGAATGCCATGTTCTGCGGCATGTTCGAGGTGTGAGCTGCTATGGCACTCACCGTGTTCAATAAATTCTTTCATCGAAATGTCCGTCTCCCTGGGCACAGTTTTCTAACTGAGGTCTGGAGGAGGGGCATAGAGGGAGGAGCCAGTTCACACCCATTCAAAGTCTTATAGTGTGCCCATGTCTCCTGCGGATCCTGTCTATACCCCATGGTCCTTTTGGAGTCCCCAGCATACTCTTTGGACTAAGAGAAAAGGATTTACCGGTAGGTATTAAAATCCTATTTTCTCTGACGTCCTAGTGGATGCTGGGAACTCCGTAAGGACCATGGGGAATAGCGGCTCCGCAGGAGACTGGGCACAAAAGTAAAAGCTTTAGGACTACCTGGTGTGCACTGGCTCCTCCCCCTATGACCCTCCTCCAAGCCTCAGTTAGATTTTTGTGCCCGAACGAGAAGGGTGCACACTAGGTGGCTCTCCTGAGCTGCTTAGTGAAAAAGTTTAAGTATAGGTTTCTTATTTTCAGTGAGTCCTGCTGGCAACAGGTTCACTGCACCGAGGGACTAAGGGGAGAAGAAGCGAACTCACCTGCGTGCAGAGTGGATTGGGCTTCTTAGGCTACTGGACATTAGCTCCAGAGGGACGATCACAGGCTCAGCCATGGATGGGTCCCAGAGCCGCGCCGCCGGCCCCCTTACAGAGCCAGAAGACAGAAGAGGTCCGGGAAATCGGCGGCAGAAGACGTCCTGTCTTCAATAAGGTAGCGCACAGCACCGCAGCTGTGCGCCATTGCTCTCAGCACACTTCACACTCCGGTCACTGAGGGTGCAGGGCGCTGGGGGGGGGCGCCCTGAGACGCAATAAAAACACCTTAGATGGCGAAAAATACATCACATATAGCTCCTGGGCTATATGGATGCATTTAACCCCTGCCAGTTTTTCCTTAAAAAAGCGGGAGAAAGGCCGCCGAGAAGGGGGCGGAGCCTATCTCCTCAGCACACAAGCGCCATTTTCCCTCACAGCTCCGCTGGAAGGACGTCTCCCTGACTCTCCCCTGCAGTCCTGCACTACAGAAACAGGGTAAAACAAGAGAGGGGGGGCACTAATTGGCAAATTATAACAATACAGCAGCTATATAAGGGAAAAACACTTATATAAGGTTATCCCTGTATATATATAGCGCTCTGGTGTGTGCTGGCAAACTCTCCCTCTGTCTCCCCAAAGGGCTAGTGGGGTCCTGTCCTCTATCAGAGCATTCCCTGTGTGTGTGCTGTGTGTCGGTACGTTGTGTCGACATGTATGAGGAGGAAAATGGTATGGAGGCGGAGCAATTGCCTGTAATAGTGATGTCACCCCCTAGGGAGTCGACACCTGACTGGATGGTCTTATGGAAGGAAGTACGTGATAGCGTCAGCACTTTACAAAAGACTGTTGACGACATGAGACAGCCGGCAAATCAGTTAGTACCTGTCCAGGCGTCTCAAACACCGTCAGGGGCTCTAAAGCGCCCGTTACCTCAGATGGTCGACACAGACCCAGACACGGACACTGACTCCAGTGTCGACGGTGAGGAAACAAACGTATTTTCCAGTAGGGCCACACGTTACATGATCACGGCAATGAAGGAGGTTTTGAACATTTCTGATACTACAAGTACCACAAAAAAGGGTATTATGTGGGGTGTGAAAAAACTACCCGTAGTTTTTCCAGAATCAGATGAATTAAATGAGGTGTGTGATGAAGCGTGGGTTTCCCCCGATAAAAAAACTGCTAATTTCTAAAAAATTATTGGCATTATACCCTTTCCCGCCAGAGGTTAGGGCGCGTTGGGAAACACCCCCTAGGGTAGATAAGGCGCTCACACGCTTATCAAAACAAGTGGCGTTACCGTCTCCTGATACGGCCGCCCTCAAGGAGCCAGCTGATAGGAAGCTGGAAAATATCCTAAAAAGTATATACACACATACTGGTGTTATACTGCGACCAGCAATCGCCTCAGCCTGGATGTGCAGTGCTGGGGTGGCTTGGTCGGATTCCCTGACTGAAAATATTGATACCCTGGACAGGGACAGTATATTATTGACTATAGAGCATTTAAAGGATGCATTTCTATATATGCGAGATGCACAGAGGGATATTTGCACTCTGGCATCAAGAGTAAGTGCGTTGTCCATTTCTGCCAGAAGAGGGTTATGGACGCGACAGTGGTCAGGTGATGCGGATTCCAAACGGCATATGGAAGTATTGCCGTATAAAGGGGAGGAGTTATTTGGGGTCGGTCTATCGGACCTGGTGGCCACGGCAACGGCTGGGAAATCCACCTTTTTACCCCAGGTCACCTCTCAGCAGAAAAAGACACCGTCTTTTCAGGCTCAGTCCTTTCGTCCCCATAAGGGCAAGCGGGCAAAAGGCCACTCATATCTGCCCCGGGGCAGAGGAAGGGGAAAAAGACTGCAGCAGGCAGCCTCTTCCCAGGAACAGAAGCCCTCCCCCGCTTCTGCCAAGTCCTCAGCATGACGCTGGGGCCTTACAAGCGGACTCAGGTACGGTGGGGGGTCGTCTCAAGAATTTCAGCGCGCAGTGGGCTCACCCGCAAGTGGACCCCTGGATCCTGCAGGTAGTATCTCAGGGGTACAAATTGGAATTCGAGACGTCTCCCCCTCGCCGGTTCCTGAAGTCTGCTTTACCAACGTCTCCCTCCGACAGGGAGGCGGTATTGGAAGCCATTCACAAGCTGTATTCCCAGCAGGTGATAATCAAGGTACCCCGCCTACAACAGGGAAAGGGGTATTATTCCACGCTGTTTGTGGTACCGAAGCCGGACGGCTCGGTGAGACCTATTTTAAATCTATATTCCTTGAACACTTACATACAAAGGTTCAAATTCAAGATGGAGTCACTCAGAGCAGTGATAGCGAACCTGGAAGAAGGGGACTATATGGTGTCTCTGGACATCAAGGATGCTTACCTCCATGTCCCAATTTGCCCTTCTCACCAAGGGTACCTCAGGTTTGTGGTACAGAACTGTCACTATCAGTTTCAGACGCTGCCGTTTGGATTGTCCACGGCACCCCGGGTCTTTACCAAGGTAATGGCCGAAATGATGATTCTTCTTCGAAGAAAAGGCGTCTTAATTATCCCTTACTTGGACGATCTCCTGATAAGGGCAAGGTCCAGGGAACAGTTAGAGGTCGGAGTAGCACTATCTCAAGTAGTACTACGACAGCACGGGTGGATTCTAAATATTCCAAAATCGCAGCTGATTCCGACGACACGTCTGCTGTTCCTAGGGATGATTCTGGACACAGTCCAGAAAAAGGTGTTTCTCCCGGAGGAGAAAGCCAGGGAGTTATCCGAGCTAGTCAGGAACCTCCTAAAACCAGGCCAAGTGTCAGTGCATCAATGCACAAGGGTCCTGGGAAAAATGGTGGCTTCTTACGAAGCGATTCCATTCGGCAGATTCCACGCAAGAACTTTTCAGTGGGATCTGCTGGACAAATGGTCCGGATCGCATCTTCAGATGCATCAGCGGATAACCCTGTCTCCAAGGACAAGGGTGTCTCTCCTGTGGTGGTTGCAGAGTGCTCATCTTCTAGAGGGCCGCAGATTCGGCATTCAGGACTGGGTCCTGGTGACCACGGATGCCAGCCTGAGAGGCTGGGGAGCAGTCACACAGGGAAAAAATTTCCAGGGCTTGTGGTCAAGCATGGAAACGTCATTTCACATAAATATCCTGGAACTAAGGGCCATTTACAATGCCCTAAGTCAAGCAAGGCCTCTGCTTCAGGGTCAGCCGGTGTTGATCCAGTCGGACAACATCACGGCAGTCGCCCACGTAAACAGACAGGGCGGCACAAGAAGCAGGAGGGCAATGGCAGAAGTTGCAAGGATTCTTCGCTGGGAGGAAAATCATGTGATAGCACTGTCAGCAGTGTTCATTCCGGGAGTGGACAACTGGGAAGCAGACTTCCTCAGCAGACACGACCTCCACCCGGGGGAGTGGGGACTTCACCCAGAAGTCTTCCACATGATTGTGAACCGTTGGGAAAAACCAAAGGTGGACATGATGGCGTCCCGCCTCAACAAAAAACTAGACAGATATTGCGCCAGGTCAAGGGACCCTCAGGCAATAGCTGTGGACGCTCTGGTAACACCGTGGGTGTACCAGTCAGTGTATGTGTTTTCTCCTCTGCCTCTCATACCCAAGGTACTGAGAATCATAAGAAGGAGAGGAGTAAGGACTATTCTCGTGGCTCCGGATTGGCCAAGAAGGACTTGGTACCCGGAACTTCAAGAGATGCTTACGGAGGACCCGTGGCCTCTACCTCTAAGAAAGGACCTGCTCCAGCAGGGACCCTGTCTGTTCCAAGACTTACCGCGGCTGCGTTTGACGGCATGGCGGTTGAACGCCGGATCCTGAAGGAAAAAGGCATTCCGGATGAAGTCATCCCTACCCTGATCAAAGCCAGGAAGGATGTAACCGTGCAACATTATCACCGTATTTGGCGTAAATATGTTGCGTGGTGTGAGGCCAGGAAGGCCCCTACAGAGGAATTTCAACTGGGTTGTTTCCTGCATTTCCTGCAAACAGGACTGTCTATGGGCCTAAAATTAGGGTCCATTAAGGTTCAAATTTCGGCCCTGTCGATTTTCTTCCAGAAAGAACTGGCTTCAGTTCCTGAAGTTCAGACGTTTGTCAAGGGGGTACTGCATATACAGCCTCCTTTTGTGCCTCCAGTGGCACCTTGGGATCTCAATGTAGTTTTGGGGTTCCTAAAATCACATTGGTTTGAACCACTCACCACTGTGGACTTAAAATATCTCACATGGAAAGTGGTAATGCTGTTAGCCCTGGCTTCAGCCAGGCGTGTCTCAGAATTGGCGGCTTTATCCTATAAAAGCCCTTACCTAATTTTTCATACGGACAGGGCAGAATTGAGGACTCGTCCTCAATTTCTCCCTAAGGTGGTTTCAGCGTTTCACTTGAACCAGCCTATTGTGGTACCTGCGGCTACTAGGGACTTGGAGGACTCCAAGTTGCTGGACGTAATCAGGGCCCTGAAAATATATGTTTCCAGGACGGCTGGAGTCAGAAAATCTGACTCGCTGTTTATCCTGTATGCACCCAACAAGCTGGGTGCTCCTGCTTCTAAGCAGACTATTGCTCGTTGGATTTGTAGTACAATTCAGCTTGCACATTCTGTGGCATGCCTGCCACAGCCAAAATCTGTAAAAGCCCATTCCACAAGGAAAGTGGGCTCATCTTGGGCGGCTGCCCGAGGGGTCTCGGCTTTACAACTTTGCCGAGCAGCTACTTGGTCAGGGGCAAACACGTTTGCTAAATTCTACAAATTTGATACCCTGGCTGAGGAGGACCTGGAGTTCTCTCATTCGGTGCTGCAGAGTCATCCGCACTCTCCCGCCCGTTTGGGAGCTTTGGTATAATCCCCATGGTCCTTACGGAGTTCCCAGCATCCACTAGGACGTCAGAGAAAATAAGAATTTACTTACCGATAATTCTATTTCTCGTAGTCCGTAGTGGATGCTGGGCGCCCATCCCAAGTGCGGATTGTCTGCAATACTTGTACATAGTTATTGTTACAAAAATCGGGTTATTATTGTTGTGAGCCATCTTTTCAGAGGCTCCTCTGTTATCATGCTGTTAACTGGGTTCAGATCACAGGTTGTACGGTGTGATTGGTGTGGCTGGTATGAGTCTTACCCGGGATTCAAAATCCTTCCTTATTGTGTACGCTCGTCCGGGCACAGTATCCTAACTGAGGCTTGGAGGAGGGTCATAGGGGGAGGAGCCAGTGCACACCAGGTAGTCCTAAAGCTTTTACTTTTGTGCCCAGTCTCCTGCGGAGCCGCTATTCCCCATGGTCCTTACGGAGTTCCCAGCATCCACTACGGACTACGAGAAATAGAATTATCGGTAAGTAAATTCTTATTTTTTTTTTAATATAGGTGTTGCAGAGTAATGGCACTCAGAGATGGCATAATACAAAAAAAACTACAATCGCGGTCAAACGTTCACAAGGGATGTAGTTACTATCCCGGCGGTCGTTTACAGGACATGTGCCCTCTGTAATCAGGACCATACACAAAGGTACATAAGCGCCTTCAGTCCTATTGGGGAAAGAGCGCTCTATAAATAAATGTATTATTATGTGTGTGGTCCTGATGATGGGGCGCATGCCTTGAAAACATTTGACTGCAATTTTACAGTTTCTATTGCCGTCTCTGACCGCCGTTACTCAGTACATGGTCAGGGCAGGCAGCAGACTAGACATTACCAAATAACAGGTCACGGTCAGAATAAAGGAAAATGCACAGACACTAAAAACAGGTGGTTCAATTCGCCATGGTAACAGGCAATACAACTAGCCTAGGAATGAAGGCAAAGTGGCTATTTAACCATACAAAAACCACTGTGTTGTGAATGGAAACCCAGTCCCCTGGGGATTGCAGCTCAACCTGAGAGACGATACTATAGGCCCATTAGCCAGAAGATATGTTATCAACCAGGAAGTTAGTGGCCATTGCTAATCAATAACCATGAGTGCTGCAATGGCCACCAATAACTCATTAGAAATATGAAGCCAACCATCCAATCCTACTGCAGGATACTGATAAGCCCATGTTATAGCAAAGGAGAAATGCCGGGACTACTGCACTTTAGTCCATAATGCGGAGGAGGGAAGTCCCAGAGGGACACCCCCTGGTTCGGCTTCTGTGCACAACTATGCTGAAAACAGTCCTATCTTGGGAAAGCTATAATAAGCAGATCATGGAGTTGATCTGCTGTTTTTAAGAGTGACAGACACTTCATCCAGAGGATATTCTGATGAATAAAGAATATTTTAACTGGGGATATATAAAGTGTACTTGTGTGAATTTACTGAGGAGCTCCGGGGCCTGCAGCGAGGATATGATGCCAGGAAACCGAAGTAGCAATGGTCACGGTGTTCCAACCACCGATGTTTCTCTCCCGTTTTGTTTTTTTTAAGAAAATTGTATTGGACATACATTAAATAAATGTTCTTAACCTAATTCAATCCCCCCAAAAAAAATTCTTAGTATTTTTTGTAAAAAATATCTATCAGTTAAGTGGTTAGCCTGCAGAACTTCTGTTTGTGACATTCCAAGGAATGGTGGAGCCTGAGAGGGCTGGTCCTAAGAAGATGGCTGGGAGCAATGAAAGCTGAAAAGGAGCCCGGGACTAGGAGGTATATAATAAGGTAGTTTTGTTGACGCTGATCGGTGTGTGCTGTCAGGTGTTTATTGGGGAGAGGGAGGGAAGAGAGTGCTGTGAGGTGATTAATGAAGTAGGGGTTCTGTGAGGTGATTATCAAAAGGGACGTGTATCTCTAGGTGATTACTGAAGGGGGGTGCTGTTTGTGATTATTAATGGGAGGAGTGCTGTGAGAGGTAGACATTAAAGGGGCCGGGAAGCGTGTGCTGTAACCAGACCTGCCCCACAGACTCTCGCCCGGTCACCCAACACATCTGCCCCGCGTAGACTCTCACCATGCCAGATGCCTGACCCTGCAGACACAGGCTGGTGGGAAGGAGCGCACTGTATGTCCCATTTTCATGGACAATCCCCCAACCGGTTGTCCAACATTTGGTCCTCAAGGGCAGCAAGGCCCTTTGGACTTTGTTAGATGTTGCCCTATTGTTGCTGATTGTGATGTGTCCCCCAAACCAGTTCAAGCTTCATGGCCCCAAAAATGTAGGTCTGCTACTGTATTCACCCATAAAAGCCTTTTTGGGTTTTAGGCCTTCAGCGTGAGAGCAGGCTAATTAGTACCTGAACCTGTACGAGGCTGAAATAAGATGTGTCATGGCTTGACTCAGGGTCTCACTGCTGGGGAAACAGACAGCAGGCCTGTTATGAGACACTCTGATTTACTGTAAGTACTGTGCTGCCTGTGTTTGTGGTAGGGCCATTAGGTCATATCACTTTGAGAGAGGGAATCAATGATGTTTAGTTAGTGCCCAGATGGGCTAGGATTTATTTTTTGGTTTTGTTTTTGTACTGCACAATAAAACGGTTTTGGTACTGCCCATTAGAGAAAGATTTTGCTTTTGTGATCAGGTCTGAATTAGGCCCAATGTTAGAGCAGTGTAATGGAACAGATTCGTAGAGTGCGTGTGATCACCAACCTGACCATCACCAACCCCATCTTGTCATTATGCACATTCTCAATTATGCTGACAAGTACACTTCCTGGACACTATAGAAAACACTCTGGACCTCACTATAAAGGGAACAAGCTTCTCTACCATGACGTCTCTTACCAAGTCACCGTGACCGTGAGGCATTAGTTTTCACCGATGTGCAGTTCCTGGTTTCACTCTAAAGTCCATTTCGCTCTCCTTTATCCAGTGAAGCCGATTGTCCTGCATAACGGCAAACCCTGCTTCTTTGACTTTCCTTCCACAGTAAAGACTTTCCTGGATTCAATCTCCCTGGCTCCCATTTCGTCAGCCTCTGTGGTGGACTAGGTGGTCATGATCCAGTGTCGGAGCAATACCCATGTTTTTGAGTTCAATGTTTTTGTTGTATTGCCTTATAGTGATACGTTTAGGCCACTGAATCTCCACCCTAGTACCCCCAGGTAAGTGCGTAAGCCACTTAAACCAATGCTTTCCCCTTTCACCAACTACGCATCACTCAAAGCCGGATTAAGGGGGGGGTCCCGGGGATACGTACCCCCGGGCCCCCCTTTCCAAAAGGGGCCCCTGCCACACTACAGATCGGATCTCTCTTCCGATCCGATCTGTGGTTCTGTACTCCCGTCCGCACTGCAGCGGCGGCCGTACAAACAGGACAGCTGAGCGACGGCTCAGCTGTCCAATAACGTATGAATGAAATAGGCTGCCCCAATGGCTGAGCGGCAGGCTGCTTCATTCATACATGATTGGAGAGCTGAGTCGTCGCTCAGCTGTCTGTGCGGTGGCGGGGACGGGAGCGCAGTTTCGATCGTTGGCTGGTATGTGACCCCCCCCCCGCACTCCTCCTTTCTTGAATAGGAGCCCCACTGTCTTAAGTTCCCCCGGGCCCCCCATGGACTTAATCCAGCTCTGGCATCACTTTCTATTGCTACTTGTTATGCGACTTCTATGGCCACTCATTTGGGTTTCTATTGTATTGTCCATATTGTCTTTCTGTTGCTTATTATTTACAAATTAAGAGTTCTGTGGTGTGTCGCTCTGCCGGATACTGCCTTGCTTCCTCCGCTCGCTGGGACAGCTGGATGCAAACAAGTGGTATTTATTTCATACTCATGTCTGGTTAGGGTGGGGGTAGGTTAAATGAAGTGATACTGTGATGTCAAAAAATCCAGTTTGTATCTTGAAGTACTTATGGGGCAATTCAATTAAAGAAGCAACATCGGGAGCGAAAAACATCCGTTTCCCCCGATGTTACTCTTGTATTTCTTTTCAGGCAATCCAATTTAGCCGCCTCCCAAAAATACCTTTTCTACTGAAAACACAGAGGTTCAGTGAAACCTGTGTGTTATCGTGAGAAACAGACCCGTCTTCGGCAGAAAACAAGGCTGTCTTCTGGGATGTGTCTGCTGCCTGAGGCAGGAGAAACATAATCCCCGATAACTCACGGTTTGCGCTGGTCTATTAGGGATAATTGAATAGCCCCGGGCATGACAATTACCCCCGGTTGCTGACCGCCGGTAATTGAATTTCTACCTTACTATGCCAATTTAAAAAAAAAAAATAGGTTTTGATCCAATTAAAATAATTGAATCTCAATGGTGTAGTTCTCCAGGAATCTTACTGGAAAGATGGTAACCCAGACACCTTACAAGATACTTGGATAGCTGATTTTATATCAGGCTGCAGTGTTCTCCACAGGCTTAAATTTTCGTGTGGTCCGCCCGGCAGGTGATGCCCTGCTGCCCGGCACTTGGAATCCCGATGGGAAGATCATCGGAGTCCCGTGACACCCGGCACACTTACCAATTAGACCTTGTTGCAGGCGGGCGCTTATTCTAGACGGATCGCCCCATGGGAAGATCATGTCACTGTGATACGGCGAAGTTACGCCGTTGTCAGTGTCACATGATCTTCGGGCGCTCCATCCGGTATCAGTGTCCGCCTGTAACAAGGTCTAATTGGTGAGAGTGCCAGGTGGCAGAGGATGCAGCAAGGCTAGCGTCTGATGGCAGGGGGTGGGGGGCGCGTGTGGCCAATCACAGTGCAGGGTGGAGGACTGCGATCCCTCCACCCTGAATAAAAGCCAGGGCGTGCTGTTCAGGCGGGAACAGTCACCTGACTGAGCAGGCGGGAACAGTCACCTGACTGAGCAGGCGGGAACAGTCACCTGACTGAGCAGCAGTGAACACAATCAGTGTCTCTCTGTGCTGTGTAGAATACTCCGGGAGCTGTTTAAAAAAATAAAACTTTGTGGTGTCATAAAGTTAGGGCAGAATCTGGGAGCTGTTTAGCATTCTGTGGGGGCATTATCTATTCTGGGAGCTGCTTAGCATTCTGTGGTGCCAACTAGTGTGGGCATTATCTGGCAGCTGCTTAGCATTCTATGGCAGGGCAGTAATTGTGTCTGTGACAAACTAATTGTGCAGTATTTGGGCACTTAAAAAAAGTTATTGTGTCCGCAAACTGAGGCTGCAGATGACTGGGCCTCTAAGAAGAAGAGAATTAATACAGTTTGAGTATGCCATATCCAAATATTCCAAAATACGGAATTTTTTGAGTGAGAGTGATATAGTGAAACCTTTGTTTTCTGATGGCTCAAAGTAACCAAACTTTGTTTAATACATAAAGTAATTAAAGAGATTGTATTAAATGACTTTAAGGCTGTGTATAAGGTGTATATAAAACATAAATGAATTCTGTGCTTAGACTTGGGTCCTATCGCCATGATATCTCATTATGGAATGCAATTATTCCAAAATACGGAAAAATCCGATATCCAAAATACCTCTGGTCCCAAGCATTTTGGATAAGGGATACTCAACCTGTATATAAAATCTTAATCCCAACCTTAAATTTATTTAAGGTTGGGATTAAAACACTTTATTATTGTGAAGATCCCCACCTGGCTACTTCTTGATGCCACCCGGCTGGAAAAAAAATTCTGGGGAGAACACTGGGCTCCTTCAAAAAAGAGTGGGGTTATTAGTCTTAGCAGGCATATTCATTGCACTGTATTAGATAGCCTTGCTGATCCAGAAGATAGATTTTTATTTATCAAGTTGTATTTAGAATGGAATAAATTCACCCTAGTTACATTACATGCTCCTAACCATGTCTTTTTTTCAGATGTCTATGTCCACCTGTAAGGCTGTGTTGAGGGAGGTGTGATAATTGGTGGGGACTTCAACACCACAATGGCGCCGACTGTAGACAAAAGACCAGGATGTAGGTAGCAGGGTAGGGCATCCTCTGCTTTGTCCTTATTACAGACCACCTTTCAATTACTAGACCCTTGGAGATATAAACATCCCACCTTTCCACAATGCAGCTTCTACTCCCATCCTCACTGCATGCCCTCCAGCCAAGTCTAGTCTCCTCTGCCGTAAGTCACAGAATTGTGTATTCATGCACTGGAACAAAAACGCTTTCAGCCATGCTTCCACCTGGTTTGGTTGGTCTGTCTTCCCACCCCTACTGCTCTAATTAACATTTCCCAGCTTATTTGTCCACATCTTATGACCACCTATCTTGTCATTAAGACAATCTTGTAGTTAACAAGTGTAATACTCCCACAAATTTTTATTTATTTATCATTTATTGAAGGCCCCTTTGTTTAGTTAATTGTGCCCCACGTAGTCAGTGTAAAACACATAGCCCATAGAAATATATGGGCTGACCTTTTACTGACCCTGTCAGGGGAATTTTGGCGCCACTTCACGAGTGTTCTCCCTTCTGGCCAGCAACAGCGAAGGCCGGGAAATTGGCCTCTAGTTGATTGGGTCGCAGGGCAGAGTTGCATGGGGGAGGACTATTGCTGGGGCACTAGGATCTAGTGATCACTGAGTAGAGAGGAGATGCAGAGGTTCCAGGACCTTTAAAAGCAAGGCCCCAGCGCGAGAGGAGACCCGGGAGAATGGGAAAAGTGGTCCGGAGGAAGCCGTAGTCATGCAGCGGCTGGAGCTTTGCACTTACCCAAGCTGAGCGCCCATAGAGTGGGGAGACATCACCGGGAGGCCATGAGACTGGAGTTTGCGGCGCCGGGTGGACTGCAGCCAGAGGGGCCTGGAGAGACAGACATCGGGAATGGAGGTGGATCAGTCTACCTTCTGCGTGCCAGTAAAGAGAGGATCACAAGACGGCTGGAGAAGATCCTGACTAAAGAGGAGAGAGAGCCTCCAGGAGGACATCGCGGGCAGCTTCTCCAACTAGTTGTGGAACCCGCTTGATGGAGACCGGGCACGCAGGCATCGCAGAGATCTACCCTGGCTGAGAAGACCCTGGTAAGGACCCCTGGCTGGCAGTTCAGAGGACGGCATGGACTGGAGACTGCAGCATGGACAAAAGATCCCGACCGGAGAGGAGAGGAAGACACCGCCGGCTGGAACAAGGGGACAGCAGGACCATGGACATCTATGCAAGGGCGCATCCCCAGTGTGGTGCATTGCATCCCGTGTGGTGCTGAAGACCCAGGAGCTGGTCGAAGGTGGCAGAAGAGCTGCAACAAGGGTGAGATCACCTCTAAGCCCTTCCGCTACATAACTCTGCCGTGGCAAACTTCATAAAGTTATGAGGTAGACTCCCCTCATCTTAATGACTGTGTTATTGAACCTGCTTGTTTATTCACCTGATTGCTACCTGCTTAAATGCCCACCTGTGAGATATCCTACTACTACAGCTGGTATAGAGACTGATATATTAGGCCAGTACCAGCTCGCTGTGCTTATTCACCTGTTTGTTACCTGCTTCAAAGCTCACCCTCGTGACAGCCTACTGCTGCAGCTGGTATAGTGACTGTGTTATTTATGCCAAATCCAGCCTGCTCACATGTTTTCTCTAACGTCCTAGTGGATGCTGGGGACTCCGTCAGGACCATGGGGAATAGCGGCTCCGCAGGAGACAGGGCACAAAAGCAAGCTTTTAGGATCACATGGTGTGTACTGGCTCCTCCCCCTATGACCCTCCTCCAAGCCTCAGTTAGGTTTTTGTGCCCGTCCGAGAAGGGTGCAATCTAGGTGGCTCTCTTAAAGAGTTGCTTAGAAAAAGTTTTTAGGTTCTTTATTTTCAGTGAGTCCTGCTGGCAACAGGCTCACTGCATCGAGGGACTTAGGGGAGAGAATTTCAACTCACCTGCGTGCAGGATGGATTGGATTCTTAGGCTACTGGACACCATTAGCTTCAGAGGGAGTCGGAACACAGGTCTCGCCCTGGGGTTCGTCCCGGAGCCGCGCCGCCGACCCCCTTGCAGATGCTGAAGATTGAAGAGGTCCGGAACCAGGCGGCAGAAGACTTTTCAGTCTTCCTCAGGTAGCGCACAGCACTGCAGCTGTGCGCCATTGTCTGTCAGCACACTTCCCACAGCGATCACGGAGGGTGCAGGGCGCGGGGGGGGGCGCCCTGGCAGCAATGTAGAATACCTGTATGGCGAAAAATACATCACATATAGCCCTTGAGGCTATATGGATGTATTTAACCCCTGCCAGACTTCACAATCTCCGGAGAAGAAGCCTGCCGAAAAGGGGGCGGGGCCTATTCTCCTCAGCACACAGCGCCATTTTCCCTCACAGAAAGGCTGAGGGGAAGGCTCCCAGGCTCTCCCCTGCACTGCACTACAGAAACAGGGTTAAAACAGAGAGGGGGGGCACTGATTTGGCGATATACATATATATTAAATGCTATATGGGAGGAACACTTATATAAGGGTTGTCCCTGTATAATTATAGCATTTTGGTGTGTGCTGGCAAACTCTCCCTCTGTCTCCCCAAAGGGCTAGTGGGTCCTGTCCTCTATCAGAGCATTCCCTATGTGTGTGCTGTATGTCGGTACGTGTGTGTCGACATGTATGAGGAAAATGTTGGTGAGGAGGCGGAGCAAATTGCCTGTAATGGTGATGTCACTCTCTAGGGAGTCGACACCGGAATGGATGGCTTACTTATGGAATTACGTGATAATGTCAACACGCTGCAAGTGGGTTGACGACATGAGACGGCCGGCGAACAAATTAGTACCTGTCCAGGCGTCTCAGACACCGTCAGGGGCTTGTAAAAACGCCCATTTACCTCAGGCGGTCGACATAGACACGGACACTGATTTCAGTGTCGACGGTGAAGAAACAAACGTATTTTCCTTTAGGGCCACACGTTAAGGGCAATGAAGGAGGTGTTACATATTTCTGATACTCCAAGTACCACAAAGAAGGGTATTATGTGTGAGGTGAAAAAACTACCTGTAGTTTTTCCTGAATCAGATAAATTAAATGAAGTGTGTGATGATGCGTGGGTTTCCCCCGATAGAAAATTATTGGCGGTATACCCTTTCCCGCCAGAAGTTAAGGCGCATTGGGAAACACCCCTCAGGGTGGATAAGGCGCTCACATGCTTATCAGAAAAATATCCTAAAAAGTATACACACACATGCTGGTGTTATACTGTGACCAGCGATCGCCTCAGCCTGGATGTGCAGAGCTGAGGTGGCTTGGTCGGATTCCCTGACTAAAAATATTGATACCCTTGACAGGGACAGTATTTTATTGACTATAGAGCATTTAAAGGATGCATTTCTATATATACGAGATGCGCAGAGGGATATTTGCACTCTGGCATCAAGAGTAAATGCGATGTCCATATCTGCAAGAAGATGTTTATGGACACGACAGTGGTCAGGGGATGCAGATTCCAAACGGCACAAAGATGTATTGCCGTATAAAAGGGGAGGAGTTATTTGGGGTCGGTCCATGGGACCTGGTGGCCACGGCAACTGCTGGAAGATCCACCGTTTTTTACCCTAAGTCACATCTCCGCAGAAAAAGACACCGTCTTTTCAGCCTCAGTCTTTTCGTCCCTATAAGATATCTGCCCAGGGATAGAGGAAAGGGAAGAAGACTGCAGCAGGCAGCCCATTCCCAGTAACAGAAGCCCTCCACCGCTTCTACTAAGTTCTCAGCATGACGCTGAGACCGTACAGGACCCCTGGATCCTACAAGTAGTATCAAAGGGGCACAGATTGGAATGTCGAGGCGTTTCCCCCCTCGCAGGTTCCTGTAGTCTGCTGTACCAATGTCCCCCTCCGACAGGGAGGCAGTATTGAAAACAATTCACAAGCTGTATTCCCAGCAGGTGATAATAAAATTACCCCTCCTACAACAAGGAAAGGGGTATTGTTCCACACTATAGGGTGGTACTGAAGCCAGAAGGCTAGGTGAGACCGATTCTAAATCTGAAAAATTTGAACACTTACAAGGGTTCAAATCCAGATGGAGTCACTCAGAGCAGTGATAGCGAACTGGGAACAAGGGGACTATATGGTGTCCCGGGACATCAGGGATGCTTACCTCCATGTCCCAAAATTTGCTTTTCTCACCAAGGGTACCTCAGGTTCATGGTACAGAACTGTCACTATCAGTTTCAGACGATGCCGTTGGAGTGTCCAAGGCACCCCGGGTCTTTACCAAGTTAATGACCGAAATGAGGATTCGTCTTCAAAGAAAATGGACGACCTCCTGATAAGAACAAGGTCCAGAGAACAGTTGGAGGTCGGAGTAGCACTATCTCAAGTAGTTCTACGACAGCACGGGTGGATTCTAAATATTCCAAAACCGCAGTTGTTCCGACGACACGTCTGCTGGTCCTAGGGATGATTCTGGACACAGTCCAGGAAAAGGGTGTTTCTCCCAGAGGAGAAAGCCAGGGAGTTATCCGAGCTAATCGGGATCCTCCTAAAACCAGGAAAAGTGTCAGTGCATCATTGCACAAGAGTCCTGGTAAAAAAAAATGGTGGCTTATTACGAAGCGCTTCCATTCGGCAGATTTCACGCAAGAACTCTTCAGTGGGATCTGCTGGACAAATGGTCCGGATCGCATCTTCAGATGCATCAGCGGATAACCCTATATCCAAGGACAAGGGTGTCTCTCCTGTGGTGATTACAGAGTGCTCATCTTCTAGAGGGCCGCAGATTCGGCATTCAGGATTGGATGCTGGTATCCACGGAGGCCAGCCTGAGAGGCTGGGGAGCAGTCACACAGGGAAAAAATTTCCAGGGAGTGTGATCAAGTCTGGAGAATTCTCTCCACATAGATATACTGGAGCTAAGAGCAAATTTGTAATGCTATAAGCTTAGCAAGGCCTCTGCTTCAAGGTCAGCCGGTATTGATCCAGTGGGATAACATCACGGCAGTCGCCCACGTAAACAGATAGGGCGGCACAAGAAGCAGGAGGGCAGTGGTCAAAACTGCAAGGATTTTTCGCTAGACGGAAAATCATGTGATAGCACTGTCAGCAGTGTTCATTCCGGGAGTGGACGACTGGGAAGCAGACTTCCTCAGCAGGCACGACCTCCACCCGGGAGAGTGGGAACTTCATCGGGAAGTTTTCCGCATGATTGTGAACCGTTGGGAAAGACCAAAGGTGGAAATGATGGCGTCCCGCCCGAACAAAAAACGGGACAGGTATTGCGCCAGGTCACGAGACCTTCAGGCGATAGCTGTGGACGTCCTGGTAACACCGTGGGTGTAACAGTCGGTGTATGTGTTCCCTCTTCTGCTTCTCATAACCAAGGTATTGAGAATTATAAGACGTAGAGGAGTAAGAACTATACTCGTGGCTCCGGATTGGCCAAGAGGGACTTGGTACCCGGAACTTCAAGAGATGCTCACAGAGGACTAATGGCCTCGGGAGCTAAGATGGGATTTGCTTTCAGCAAGAACCATGTCTGTTCCAAGAGGAACCGTGGCATCTGCCTCTAAGAAAGGACCTGCTCCAGCAGGGACCTTGTCTGTTCCAAGACTTACCGCGACTGCGTTTGACGGCATGGCGGTTGAACGCCGGATCCTAAGGGAAAAGGCATTCCGGAAGAGGTCATACCTACCCTGGTCAAAGCCAGGAAGGAGGTGACCGCACAACGTTATCACCACATGTGGTGAAAATATGTTGCGTGGGTGAGGCCAGGAAGGCCCCACGAAAAAATTTCAACTAGGTCGATTTCTGCACTTCCTGAAAACAGGAGTGTCTATGAGCCTCAAATTGGGGTCCATTAAGGTTCAAGTTTCGGCCCTGTAGATTTTCTTCCAGAAAAAATTGGCTTCAATTCCTGAAGTCCAGACGTTTGTCAAGGGAGTATTGCATATACAGCCCCTTGTGTGCCTCCAGTGGCACCGTGGGATCTCAACGTAGTGTTGGGATTCCTCAAATCATATTGGTTTGAACCGATCAAATCTGTGGATTTGAAATATCTCACATGGAAAGGGACCATGTTGTGGCCCTGGCCTCGGCCAGGCGATTGTCAGAATTGGGGGCTTTGTCTTAAAAAAAAGCTCATATTTGTTTTTCCATTCGGACAGGGCAGAACTGCGGACTCGTCCCCAGTTTCTTCCTAAGGTGGTGTCAGCGTTTCGCCTGAAACAACATATTGTGGTGCCTGCGGCTACTAGGGACTTGGAGGACTCCAAGTTGCTAGACGTTGTCGGGGCCCTAAAAATATATATATATATATATATATATATGTATATTTCCAGGACGGCTGGAGTCAGAAAGTCTGACTTGCTGTTTATATTGTATGCACCCCAAAAGATGGGTGCTCCTGCTTCTAAGCAGACTATTGCTCGTTGGATTTGTAGTACAATTCAGCTTGCACAGTCTGTGGCAGGCCTGCCACAGCCAAAATCTGTCAATGCCCATTCCAATAAGGAAGGTGGGCTCATCTTGGGCGGATGCCCGAGGGGGTCTCGGCTTTAAAATTTTGCCGAGCAGCTACGTGGTCAGGGGGGAACACGTTTGTAAAATTCTACAAATTTGATACCCTGGCTGAGGAGGACCTGGAGTTCTCTCATTCGGTGCTGCAGAGTCACCCGCACTCTCCCGCCCGTTTGGGAGCTTTGGTATAATCCCCATGGTCCTGACGGAGTCCCCAGCATCCACTAGGACGTTAGAGAAAATAAGATTTTACTTACCGATAAATCTATTTCTCGTAGTCCGTAGTGGATGCTGGGCGCCCATCCCAAGTGCGGATTGTCTGCATTACTTGTACATAGTTATTGTTACAAAAATCGGGTTATTATTGTTGTGAGCCATCTTTTTTAGAGGCTACTTCATTGTTATCATACTGTTAACTGGGTTCAGATCACAAGTTGTACGGTGTGATTGGTGTGGCTGGTTTGGGTCTTACCCGGGATTCAAGATCCTTCCTTATTGTGTACGCTCGTCCGGGCACAGTACCTAACTGAGGCTTGGAGGAGGGTCATAGGGGGAGGAGCCAGTACACACCATGTGATCCTAAAAGCTTGCTTTTGTGCCCTGTCTCCTGCGGAGCCGCTATTCCCCATGGTCCTGACGGAGTCCCCAGCATCCACTACGGACTACGAGAAATAGATTTATCGGTAAGTAAAATCTTATTATTACCTCCTACCATTACTCCTATAACTGTTTTAATACTTTACTAGAGTTGTATTTCTGTAATATGCTCCATCATTGTATCCTTGCAATTGTTGCTCTTTACACTGTTCGATTTTGTAGCAATAAAATGGAGTTGGATCCAGCATTCGGTGTGGTCATTGTGTCTGAGGGGTAAAGTCAGGTCTGCTTCTCTGATCTTAAGCGAACCGGTTAATTTCACACCCCACATTCAGTTTTAAGTTCATGCACCGGATTTTGGGCATTATACAACATTACACATATTGGGGGGTATTCTATTATCCTCGGGTTTTACCCCTGCCACTAAATGCCGGCAAAAAAACTGCGGCACGGGGAAAGGCTATTCAATTAAATATCATTTTCCTGTGCAAAAAATATAAATAATCGGGCTTCAGGCGCGGAAACACACTGATTTCACATAAACTGTGGAATCAATGTTTTTACCTTAAAAAGAGCATCTATCTCGTAATTTTTCCAATGATGTAGTTAACCACATTATATATACTGGGAGGAATTCAGTTAGCCGCGGGGTTTACCCTATAACTAATTTCCGGGAAAAATCACTATGGTGTAGGCCGGGAAAGGCTATTCAAACAAATAGCCTTTTCCCGTGCCACAAAAATGGAAATCAGGCGAGGAACCCACCGACTCGTGCAGGGTATTCCCCGCTAATTGAATACCTCTGGCGCAGAAATTAGTCGCAAGGTAAACCCAGCGGCTAATTGAATCCCCCCCCATCGGAAATATTTATTTTGGGCTGTTTAAAAACCAGTCATGTAGGGACACATCATTTCCTACGTAACCCATAAGAACTGGTTATTGCAGCAACCCTTCCAGTGCTGATCTATCAATTGCATACTCTACTAAGTTGACAAATGACACTGAGGCCACTCGTCAGGCTTTCAACAATGCACAACAATATGTTTTGGATTCTGAACAGGCCCAACTTACTCTTACCTACAACAGTATGAGGATATATATTTCCAGTGGGGCAATAGGTCTGGAAAACTCTTCCCAAATATAGTTAGGTCTCACCATCCGCCCCCAATTTAAAAAATGTTCCATTCCCAAAACAGAACATTTCCTAGTTTCTCTCTTAAAATATTATTAGTCTATGTTGCTCTGTTGGATGCTCCAACCCTGAGAATACAATTTTTGCAAGATGCAGGTCTCCTGCAAGTTTCTGAAGCTGACAGGAATTTAATCATGGCCCCAATTTTGGAAGTGAATGTCAATCTGTTATTAAAACACTTCCCAACAATACAATTATTGCCCTTAGATTTCATCTCTGGTTGCCACCATTATTTCACCTTGCTCAGAACAGTTTTGTGTTAAGTTCAGCTATTTTACAATAAACATTTCAATGCCAGCGTTAACATATACTGCAGACCCAAGGCGCATCTTATAACCATATACGATAAAAGTGCGCTGAACGTCACAGCACTATATCCATTAAGAGAAAGCAAGCAGTCGCACACATTGTAAGCTGAGGTCCAACGCTCAGAGATATATATTTTTTGATATTAAAAGGGGTATGTATACAAAATAACATATGTACAGTATATCATTCAGTTATAACACATATATATATATATATATGGTTACAGAGTTACAATTACACAAGAAGCAGTTGTAGTTACAAAAGAATAAGTTACAGCCAGCATACTTCACCCTGTTGCTCAGTGCACAGTCGTCTCCATCTCTCTCCCTGTCTGCAAGCAACTAACCATATCTTAGAAAACTGCCTATATCCAAACAGGGGGAGTGAACAGTCTGTTGGTTTCGGTCTCCTTCCATTGGTCCAGAGGCCAGACCTCTCAAGAACTCAACGGCTCATAGGTCAGTGTGAGGGCTTTTGTCCTATGTTGCTGGCACATGTGCCTGCCCCCAGGGCCATGCTGTGGAGCTAGTTTCAAGTCTTCAGGAAGTCTTTTGTTCACTTAGAATGTGGCTTCATATTCATACATTTAATCATAATCGTTGCAATGTGCTACAATTTACCCATAGCTATCAAATTGATCCACACATTCTCCTGATCATTTTGACACTAAGCATGATCTATTTATCTTGTTCCATTCCAATAATACATTTATATGTGATGTTACACTCTATTATATAAATACGTTATAATGTCTGGTGCTTGACATGTTTTGTCTATGTGTAATTTGTGTGTTGTATGAAATGTGTGTTGAGTATATCTTTGTGGCTTGTCTGTGTGGATGCGTATGCTACTGTTTATCCTGTGCACGCTGCGTGTATGCGCACGAACAGAGACCTCTCTGTTTGGAGTTTGTATGTTCTGTGTATGTAATATTTTTGACTTAGACATTTGTTAAGGGCAAGACATCAGTACACAATGGTCGGCAAATGAACGCGGCTTGGACTCATACACATGCTACACCTGAGAAAAAAACGTTAGCTGTGATGCAGATCAGGTGTTTGACTGAGGGCACATTTGCTAAGGGTCCTAATATATCAAGGCTTTGGTCCGAACTTTAACACATTTTTCAGACTTGACCTGAAAGGCTTTCCTCGCAGTTAATGCTATTAACACTAGAGACCCTTCAAACTTTACCACTGGATTTGAAAGGGATGCCCACTCTATACATTACTTTTTAACCTTGTTTTAGATACTTTAATTCAAAGAGTCAATCTTCCATGTTGCTTCAGCTGCAAACCACAGATAGGCTATGGATTGTATAGTGGATAGAGATGCCTATACCACAGTTGCTCTCGACCCGGCCTTCAGCCCCAGATGTTCACCCAGCAAGTTCACTACACAAGTGCCCAGCAAGCCTCCCATCTCCCCTCAGGGACATTGGGCCGATCCGTATGAATTCAGCTTGGTAATTGTATCTGCATGTTTTAAATGTGGACACATGGATGCTGACCTTTTCCAGTGCATGTGGTCCTGTCCAAAAATACATGGGTTCTGGAACCTTGTCCACTATTTTATTAAAAAAGACATGGCAATAGATTTTGTAATGACTGCGATATGGGCATTGTGGAATGTATTATCCTTTGATCCCCCCACCCTGCTGACCCATGGGTTACTTCTGGTAAGGATGGCTGCAGCTACCAAAAAACTATTTTTTCCCCAATGGATAGCCACTGATATGCCTAGCCTTGTCCTCATGTTACCTTAGCTTACACACCTGTTCCCCACGGACTGGATAGAAATGTCCATAGACCGGGAACATAGGGCAAATTTTTCTCCATTTGGCTTCCATATGTTAAGACCCTTTATCTTCAGACCAAGAATGCTCTTTGGGCTGCCATACAACTGTCCTCTTGGTATAACTTCTCAATATTGTCTCCAGGTTCTCTTCCTTTTTGATGTGTGCAATGCAATCCGAGGTACATATTTTATATACCTTTGGGCAGATTTACTTGCATTTCAACACACCAACTATTTCTACCACTGCTGTTCCCCCATTCAGAGCAAAAATATGATCTCTCTCTCCTGCAGGACTTACCTGGGAATGTAGTTACTATGTTAACAATCAGAATGTCATCACTGCAGGTCTATATGAACATATGAGGGTTAGGGTTAGGCTGCCATTAGGGTTAGAGTTTGGCTATGGTTAGAGTACGAATATTAGAGGACGATAATGGATAACAGACAAGAAACAATAAAGATAATTATAATCAACACTGTGACTGCAGTGACTGCTGCTACCATAGAGAGGAGCTGACCCTCAAAAGTTTAAACGCTCTCACCCAGACATGGAGCTGTGAACTCAGGAGGGATAACATAAATAAGGGTGCAGTTACAGCAAAGATATCTCATTGATTAAAAACATATACTACACACACACAAAAAAGCTTACATACAATTAATTATATAAATACAGTATCTAATACCACTTTTCCACCTAAGCACCGTGTCCGATCCGGGATGTTTAACACGGCTACAACCCGTGTCGGCCACCCCGTTTCCACTACACTTCGACACGGGTTATTCCCATCTCTGATCTGTTTCCACCTAACCCGGGTAAGCTCTGTAAAAGCCTATTGCTGTCATTACAAATGGACTTTTTATAGTCTCATCAAAATGATGTCATCAAAAGGGAGGGGTGGGGCCTGCTCACAGCATTGCAGCAATGGATGCCGGTGCAGTAGCTGTCTGTATATTGTCTGTTTGTTTGGAAGCTGCTGCAATAAAAATATCTGTATGTACCCAACGTGACTTCAGAGTGTTTTGTTTGCAAGCTGCCTCAATGCCTGCATGTGCCCAGCGTAGTGTTGTAGCTGCTGCAATAGATGTGCATCCGCGTTTGTTTGCTGCTGCGGTGCCTGCATGTACCCAGCGTGTCTCCCAGGGATGACATCATCTTCCAGTGCCCCAGAAGCACCAATCAGCGTCTCAGAGCGTTACTCGGGTCTGAAAACACGTGTAATGACCGTTTCCACTGCATCGTTATCCGTGCCAGGTAAATAGCCGGGTAGGATTCCCGGGTCACTCAACCCGTGTTGACCCATTTCCACCTACTAAAAACCTGTGTCGATTCGCGCCCCTGTGCAAAAACGGGTAAAAACAGCTAGTGGAAAAGGGGTGTTAATCAGAATCAGAGCCGTCTCCATCAGGTCAGTACTGCAGAGTTGGTAAATTAGATTTATAAGTTATGGAGAGAGTCAGATCCAGTTTCAATTGGTTCACAAAATTTGGATCTATCCCACTACTGACCGGGCTATATAGAAGCAAATAGAAATAAGTAAATGTTTGGGGCAAAGCAGCCCTTTCTTCTTTCAGAGACCGCACTTGTAATGTCCTTTTTGTACCAGTCACACATAGGGGTGTATTCAATTAGAGCCGGAAACTGCTGTCTTGTCAGAAAGACGTCAGTTTCCGACTGGAGTAGGTCGGAATACACACGGATCGGCAGCTTCAGCCGCCGTGCCGCATATATTGTCGGAAGCGGGGGCCAAACCCGACAGTAAGAAACTTGACGTCCACCTCCTGCAAAGGTTCAAACCAATCCGATTGCAGGAACTGCAGCACCACATTAAGATCCCACGGTGCCGTAGGAGGCACAAAGGGTGGTTGGATGTGCAGAACCCCTTTCAAGAATGTCTGAACCTCAGGGAGGGCAGCCCATTGTTTCTGGAAGAAAATGGACAAGCAAGGCCGAAATCTGGACCTTACGGAGCCCAAGCGTAGGCCCACATCCACACCTGCTTGCAGAAAGAGAAGAATCTGTCTCAGTTGAAACTCCACTATAGGAAACTTCTTGGATTTACACCAAGACACATACTTTTTCCAAATCCGATGGTCATGTTTTGACGCAACTCCCTTCCTAGCTTGTATCAGGGTAGGAATTACCTTTTTTGGAATGCTCTTCCGAGCTAAGATCTGGCGTTCAACCTCCATGCCGTCAAACGTAGCCGCGGTAAGTCTTGATAGGTGAACGGCCCCTGTTGCAGAAGGTCCTCGCGAAGAGGAAGAGGCCTCGGATCTTCCAGCAGTATTTCCAGAAGATCCACGTACCATGCCTTCCTTGGCCAGTCCGTAGCAATGAGGATCGCCTGAACTCTTGTTCTTTTTATTAGTTTGAAAATCCTTGGGATGAGTAGAAGTGGAAGGAACACATACACTGACTGGAACACCCATGGAGTTACCAGTGCTTCTACTGCCTGTGGGTCTCTCGACTTGGAACAGTACCTCCGAAGCTTCTTGTTGAGGCGAGAGGCCATCATGTCTACCTGAAGTACACCCCATCTGCTTGTCTGCAAACACCTGCGGGTGGAGGCCCCATTCTCCTGGATGGAGATCATGTCTGCTGAGGAAGTCTGCTTCCCAGTTGTCCACTCCCGGAATGAAGATTGCCGACAGCGCCACCACGTGTCTTTCTTCCCAGAGGATGATTCTTGTTACCTCTGACATTGCAGCTCTGCTCTTCGTTCCGCCCTGTCTGTTTATGTAGGACACCGCTGTGACGTTATCCGCTGAACCTGAATGGATTGATCTTGCAGAAGATGTGCCACTTGTAGAAGGACATTGTAAACAGCCCTTAGTTCCAGAACGTTTATTGGAAGGAGAGATTCCTGACTGGACCACCTTCCTTGGAAGTTTTCCCCTTGGGTGACCGCTCCCCAAGACTTGCCTCCGTGGTTAGAAGGATCCAATTCTGAATCCCGAACCTGTGGCCCTCGAGTAGGTGAGAAGTTTGCAGCCACCAAAGGAGAGAATTTCTGGCTCTGAATTTCTGGCTCTCGGCGACAGACGAATCCGCCGGTGCATGTGAAGATGCGACTCCGACCATTTGTCGAGAAGATCCAGTTGGAATGACCTCGCATGGAATCTTCCATACTAAAGAGCCTCGTAGGAGGTTACCATCTTCCCCAGAAGGCGAATGCACTGATGAACCGATATCCGGGCTGATTTCAGGACATCCCGTACTATTGATTGGATCACCAATGCATTCGCTACTGGTAGAAACACCCTCTGCACTTCCGTGTTGAGTATCATCCCCAGAAAAGGCAATCTCTGTGTCGGTTCCAAAATGTGACTTTGGAAGGTTTATGATCCACTCATGATCCTGAACTAGTCAAGTTGAGAGAGCAATACTCTGCAACAACTTCTCCCTGGACGATACTTTTATCAGCAGATCGTCCAGATATGGAATTATGTTCACTCCTTGCCTGCAAAGAAGTAGCATCATCTCTGCCATGACCTTGGTGAACACCCTCGGTGCTGTGGAGAGGCCAAAAGGCAGTGCCTGGACCTGATAGTGATAATCCAGTAATGCAAATCGGAGATAAGCCTGGTGAGGCGGCCAGTTCGGAATGTGAAGTTATGCATCCTTGATATCCAGGGATACCAGGAATTCCCCCTCTTCCAGACCTCAGACCTCTCAGAGACTCCATCTTGAATTTCAACTCCCTCAAGTAGGGGTTCAGGGACTTTAGGTTTAATATCGGCCTTACCGAACCATCCGGTTTCGGCACCACAAATAGGTTTGAGTAAAAACCCTTGTGTATTATTTGAGGTGGAACTGGAATAATAACATTTGTTCGGACCAATTTTTGAATGGCTTCCTGCAGGTTAGCACTTTCTGTCAGCGAAACTGGTAAGCCTGACTTGAAGAATCTGTGAGGTGGGAGTTTCTGAAACTCCAGTCTGTAGCCAAGGGTAACAATATCTGTCACCAAGGGGTCCGAGCACAATGTAGCCCAGATGTGACTGAAATTTTTTAGTCTTGCTTCCAACTGCCCGATCCCCAGGCTGGGAGGTCCCCCGTCATGCTGAAGATTTTGAGGAAGCGGAACCTAGTTTCTGTTCCTGAGAACCTGTTGGTGCAGGTTTTATGGATTTTGCCCGACCACCCCTGAAGAAGGTGGATGGGGTTTTGTATTTTTTACATTTTGTGGCCCAAAAGGACTGCAGTGTAGACGTAGGATAAGATTTCCTAGTCGGCGGTGTTGCTGAGGGGAGAAAGGTTGACTTACCCGCAGTTGCCGTGGAGATCCACGCATCCAATGCATCCCCAAACAGAGCCTGACCTGTAAAGGGTAGGTTCTCCACACTTTTCTTGGAATCTGCATCGGCAGTCCATTGGCGTAGCCAGAGTCCTCTGCGCGCCGAGACTGCCATGGCCATAGCCCCCGCATTCAACATACCAAGGTCCTTCATGGCCTCCACCATGAACCTAGCAGAATCCTGTATGTGATGCCAAAAAATTCAATGTCACATCTATCCATAGTATCTAAGTCCTCTAGTAATGTGCCGGACCACTTTACTATGACCTTAGAAATCCACGCACAAGCAATCGTGGGCCTTAACGCCACGCTTGTAGCAGTGTAAAGAGATTTGAGCGTAGTCTCAATCTTGTGGTCAGCCGGCTCTTTTAAGGCGGTTGAACCAGGGACAGGCAAAACCACCTTTTTAGACAATCTAGATACAGAAGCGTCTACTATAGGCGGGTTTTCCCACTTCTTTCTATCTTCCTTAGGGAATGGGAAAGCAATGAGAATTCTTTAAGGGATCTGGATTTTTTTTCTGTGGGTTTTCCCAGGATTTTTCGAATAAAGAATTTAACTCCTTAGAAGCAGGGAAGGTGAGCGAGGATTTCTTATTATCCGTAAAATAAGATTCCTCTACGTGTTCAGGAGCCTTCTCAGAAATATGTAAAACATCCCTAATGGCTTCAACCATTAGCTGCACACCCTTAGCAAGGGATGCATCTCTTCCCTGCATATCCCCATCACCGTCCCCTGTATCAGAGTCGGTATCAGTATCAACTTGCAGTATCTGGGCAAGTGTACGCTTCTTTGGGTAAGTAGGTGGGCTAGTAGAGGAAGTAGTGGGAGCTGAATGCTGTAACACCTCTACAGATTTTCTCAAAAACTGCGTCTTTCTCATTATGGGACATCCTTGATGAAATCTGGGATATCATTCCCCTTAAAGAATCCACCCATGGGGGTTCGGTTCGGATTCAGAAGGCTGAGAAAGTATATTGCAGTCCTGAGTACTTGGGATAGACTTCTCAGGAGAAGATACACACTCTGCAGCACAAGATACAGAGTCCTTAGACATGGTAATGTGGATAAATACACACACACACACACACACACACACACACACACACACACACACATACACATATAGTAAAATGTCAGACAGTTTCCCCCAGAGTACCTTCAGTGAAGCACAGAGTATAAGGAGCCAGCCACACCGCGCCTCTGTGGACAGTGTTTAAGATAAAATGCCCAGCGCTGACTATTCAACCTTAATAGGCTGAATAGTACTAAATACACCCCCCACTCCCGTCTATAACACCTTGGTACGGCAGTAACTGGAGTTAGGTGGGGTGCAGCGCTCCCTGTCAGCGTGTGTTCAGCGTTCTTGCAGGGAGAAAATGGCGCTGGTGAGTGCTGGATCCGCTCTGAGGAGAAGCCCCACCCCCTGTAATGGCACGCGGCTTCCTGCACAATGATTATACTGGTCTGAGGTCTCTGTGTGCTAAAAGCGGGATTAGCCCGTTAGCTGTTTGACCAGTGTTAGGGTGATCTTTGCTGGCCCAGGACGCCCCTCAGCAGCTACTACATATACATGTCTCTGAGCCTGTACGTAGCGCAGCCTGCTAGAGCTGCGCTCCCACCCTTGTGCCGCCATTCCCGCCGGCGACCCGCTAACCGGGCCACCGGCACTGTACTCTCCGCTCTTCTTTCTTCTGGCTTTGTTAGGGGGTGGCGGCCGTGCTGCGGGAGTGAGCGGTCGCCTTGTGGGCTTGCGATCAGCACCCTCACGAGCTCACTTCAATAGTTGGTTCCTACTCTACCCCTAAGTCCCACGAAGCAGGGAGGCTGTTGCCAGCAGCAGGGCTGGCTCCAGGCATGTTCCAATAGAGTGGCCGAACAGGGCGCCGCACTTTATGGGCGCCGCTAGCTCTGGCCGCCATATTGGAGCCTGGAGCCGTCACTACAGCTGCAGTCCGCTCCCCTCCCCTCCCTGCTAACCGGCGCCGGCCCGTGAGCCAACCAGAGCTCGCGGTCCGGCAGCTGAGGCTGATTGGCTGCCGGACCGCGAGCTTTGATTGGCTTGCGGACCGGCGCCTAACTGAACCTGTACACCGCCGCGGCCACCGGAGGTTGAGGGCTCCTAGGAGAGGCGCACGCTGCGCTCTCCTCCCTGCCCTCAGCCAAAGAACAGCAACCTCAGCAACAGACGCGCTGACCGATGAGCTGCACGGGAGCAGGTGAGGGGGGGGGGGGGATATCTGGCACTGGGGACATGTCTGGCACTGGGGGCATGGGACATGTGTATCTGGCATTGGGGGCATATCTGCACTGTGGGGGCGCTTATGTATCTGGCATTGTGGGGGCACTTATGTATCTGGCACTGTGGGGGCATATCTGCACTGTGGGGGCACTTATGTATCTGGCACTGTGGGGGCATATCTGCACTGTGGGGGCACTTATGTATCTGGCACTGTGGGGGCATTTATGTATCTGGCACTGTGGGGGCATATCTGCACTGTGGGGGCACTTATGTATCTGGCACTGTGGGGGCATTTATGTATCTGGCACTGTGGGGGCATATCTGCACTGTGGGGGCACTTATGTATCTGGCACTGTGGGGGCACTTATGTATCTGGCACTGTGGGGCATTTATGTATCTGGCACTGTGGGGGCATGTCTGCACTGTGGGGGCATATCTGCACTGTGGGGGCATTTATGTATCTGGCACTGTGGGGGCATTTATGCATCTGGCACTGTGGGGGCATATCTGCACTGTGGGGGCATTTATGCATCTGGCACTGTGGGGGCACTTATGTATCTGGCACTGTGGGGGCACTTATGTATCTGGCACTGTGGAGGCATATCTGCACTGTGGGGGCACTTATGTATCTGGCACTGTGGGGGCACTTATGTATCTGGCACTGTGGGGGCATATCTGCACTGTGGGGGCACTTATGTATCTGGCACTGTGGGGGCACTGATGTATCTGGCACTGTGGAGGCATATCTGCACTGTGGGGGCATTTATGTATCTGGCACTGTGGGGGCACTTATGTATCTGGCACTGTGGGGGCATATCTGCACTGTGGGGGCATTTATGCATCTTGCACTGTGGGGGCATTTATGCATCTGGCACTGTGGGGGCATATCTGCACTGTGGGGGCATTTAAGCATCTGGCACTGTGGGGGCATTTATGTATCTGGCACTGTGGGGGCATATCTGCACTGTTGGGGCATTTATCTGGCACTGTGGGGGCTTATCTGGCACTGTGGGGGCATATCTGGCACTGTGGGGGCATATCTGGCACTGCGGGGGCATTTATGTATCTGGAACTGTGGGGACATCTTGCACTGTGGGGGCATTTATGTATCTGGCACTGTGGGGGCATTCATGTATCTGGCACTGCTGGGAGGCATGTCATGTGTAGCTGGCACGGCTGGGGAGCATATCATGTAGTGTTCCCGCTAGGCGTCTGTGGCTAGGCAATGAGTCTCAGTGCTCTGCCTGGCGCAAAGTGTTGTATGTGCTCTGCCTGGTGCAAAGTGTCTAACGTGCTCTGCCTGGCGCAAAGTGTCTAACGTGCTCTGCCTGGCACAAAGTGTCTAACGTGCTCTGCCTGACGCAAAGTGTCTAACGTGCTCTGCCTGGCGCAAAGTGTTTAACGTGCTCTGCCTGGCGCAAAGTGTCTAGGAGGTGTATTAACTGCACTACTGTGTGGTGTAATGCGAATTGCCACTATTATGTGGCCACGCACCTTTCCCACGAAGCAAAGCCCCTAAATTTTTGCTGCGCGTCTTCGCCGCGCACTGTCCATGCTTTACCATGTAGGTAGATGAGCACCAAGCATTACAGTATGTACATCATTTTGCCCTCCTAACTTAAAAATGTGCCCTCCCTGTGATCAGCACCCTGCCCTGAAAAGTGAGCACTATCATGTGTAGCTGGCACTACTGGGGGGCATATTGTGTGTAGCTGGCACTGCTGGGGGGCATGTAATGTCTATCTGGCACTGCTGGGGGGTATATTGTGTGTAGCTGGCACTGCTGCGGGGCATGTCATGTGTAGCTGGCACTGCACATTATGTGTATCTGGCACTATACTGAAGACAACAGGTGTATCTGACACTATACTGGAAACATTGTGTGTAAGGAACACTACTGTGGCTGTTATGGGTAAGGCTGCTAATTGTGTGCGTAGAGGGGGTGTGAAAATATATTTACTTATAGTCTAATAATATAAATTTTATGAGGCCTTGTCCACTTTCCAGAGGCCACGCCCACTTTTCCTGGAGCGCGCGCATATGGGGAGGGGTCGCTTTTACATGTTCTCACTCAGGGTACTAATAGGCCTGGAGCCGGCCCTGGCCAGCAGCCTCCCTGTACCTAACACTCTTAGGAAAAAAATAAAACTAGAAAAACTCCTATGGAGCTCCCCTAGCTGTGACCGGCTCCTCCATGCACATTTTCTAAACTGAGTCTGGTAGGAGGGGCATAGAGGGAGGGGCCAGCCCACACTATTAAACTCTTAAAGTGACAGTGGCTCCCAAAGGACCCTTCTATACCCCATGGTACTAAATGGACCCCAGCATCCTCTAGGATGTAAGAGAAATATTACTTAGTGAAATAGATGGCTAGGATTTTATATAAAACCAGGGGAGTAAAGGATATTTCTAGAAGATCAACATTCATTCACTGTACTCGCAGAGGCCTCACTGATCATACATCATGTCTAGATTTTGTCCTTCTCATCCCCCGAGGTTTTATATTGTCCTCTGTATCCGTGTTTTGTGTATTGTCCACTCCATGTTTTGTATTGTGCACTCCCCTCCCTGTGGATAATTTACCTTTGCATGCTGCGGGCCTCCCATGCTCCTCTGCTGCTCCAGGCTCTGCCACTCACAATCTGTCATGATGTGGGCTTATCAGCTGCTGAGCCTCACTCCTTGACTGTTAGAGCGCATCACCCCAGCAGGCCGCCACCTAGCATTTCCAGCTGGATACAGTGACACTCGTCCAGCAGGTACATGAGTGGTAATGCGGTACAGCGTACTGGCCCGTACCACCTTACATAAACCACTGATATCCTGTGGGTCTATTTGCAATAGGGGGCCAGGAGCAGAAGCTCAACCTGCCCCATTAAATAGAAAACATTGGCTAACATCGGTCCCAGAACAAATGTTAGGACTAATCAATGATTTGTGACCAGTCTTAAAACCCATCCATACTACTACTAATTTCCATGTCCCATCCCTACTCTACAGAGGCGAGACAAGCAGGAGTCTTGTGTGCTGTGCTGGGGGCGGGATGTCAGGTTTAGTTTATGTTTGGAGGGGAGTGAGCAGCAGGTGTGCAGGGCAGGTTGGGTGGTATCAGGTGTACTGCTGGGAGAAGCACAAGCTGCATACATCAGTAAGGACAAGGTAATGTTCTGTGGGATATACCTGTGATAATGTTCCACAGAGTCATTTTATTGTTTGCAGATAGTAGGCTATCATGGTTTTGTTTATGTAAACTGTAATGTGTAGGGGGCCTAATTTTGAGTTGATCGCAGCAGCAATTTTGTTAGCTGTTGGGCAAAACCATGTGCACTACAGGAGGGGCAGATATAACATGTGCAGAGAGAGTTAGATTTGGGTAGGGTGTATTCAAACTGAAATCTAAATTGCAGTGTAAAAATAAAGCAGCCAGTATTTACCCTACACAGAAACAATATAACCTACCCAAATCTAACTCTCTCTGCACATGTTATATCTGCCTCCACTGCAGTGCACATGGTTTTGCCCAATTGCTAACAAACTTGCTGCTGCGAACAACTCAGAATTACCCCCAGGGAGTGGTGATAATGATTGGCATACTTTAACCTTGAAGCATACGTGCCTACCTGACCCTCTCCATGAGGGAGAAAATGCTCTGTTCCTGGACTTTCCTGGTAAGGTATGATTGCCATCACCTGTGGTGAGCTAGTTAATTGATAAGAAAGGTGTTTCACCACAGGTGATGGCAATCATACAAGACCATAAATGTTAATACATCAGGGAAGAGAATGGCTGTTGTATGAGCACATGTAGTTGTTTCACTAATTAACCCTCTAGTTTCCAAGTTGTTGTTTTTTTTGTGGGGGTGGGGTGGTATGATTTAGCACTTATGTGTGGGTTGTTTTTTTTTAATACTTTATTTTTTTTTCTTTGCCCTATGCAAATTATTTGTTTTCTATTTTTAATGGATAACAATGTTACATAGGGCTGTGGCAGAAATGTTTTTTTTTTTCTCCATTTTTTTTGTTCTAAGGGTGCATACACACGGTGAGATTCGGACTTATCCGATTCTCACCGTGCGACAGGGGGCCGAGTCGGCACTTAGCCAGTATCGCAAGCACATAATGAGTGTGCTTGCGATGCTGGCTATGTGCGATGTCAATCCTGACTATCTCTTCTATAGAGATAGTCAGGATTGACTTGCCTGCACAGCCTATTTTTTCTGCCGATGCCGACCGCGCGGGGCCGCGGATCGGGATCGCAAGGTGACTGTCACCTTGCGATCTGCACTATCTTTTCTTCCGATTCTGACTATATAGTCAGAATCGGAAGAAAATATCTTACCGTCTGTACACACCTTTAGAAAACGTTCACATTTGCAGCAGGATGTAATGGAGTCTGAGATTCCATTACATCCCGCCGAATGTCTCACTGATCTTGTTTGCTACTAAATTGGTTACTTATTATTGTTGTTATTATTGTTGTTGTTGTTGTTGTTGTTGTTGTTGTTTTGTTTTTATTATTACCGTGTCCTTTTTGTCTTTATGGGTGTGCAATGATTGTGGGATCGTTTTAGGCCAGTGTGTTCACACCGCTGGAGCTACGGTCGCATGTCTTCAGGCTAGCTTCTCATATTCCCAAACTCTCCTCATAACATGGCTTGCCGCTCCTATACGGAGTTCACACAAAACTAATAGGCCCTACACATTAGGCGACATTAATGAAAGATTTGAACGATCTCGTTCACTAATGAACGAGAAAATGTTCATACCGTTCAATGTGTAGGCACCAACGATGAACGATGCACGGCCCTTTACTTGTTCATCGTTGGTGCCGTGTCGCTTATACATGCATGCCAATATGGACATTCTCGTCCATTTTAACATGCATTGCTATGGAGCCGGGTGACGGGGGGAGTGAAGAAACTTCACTCCCCGACCCCTGCCACCGAGTCGCCCGTCGGCCGTATATCCCGAAAAGCGATAACACTGAAAGATATGGGTGATCTAGTTAATTAATGAACGAGATATCGTTCATCTATTTCAGTGTGTATGATGAACGATGCGCGCCAATATGGACAATCCCGTCCATATTAGCATGCAGTGCTATGGAAACTTCACTCCCCCCGTCACCCCCCTCAGCCGTCGGGCACCTCAGCAGCACATCGCACAGTGTGTTGGGCCCTTTACATGTATCTTTGGCCATAATTTCTGTGTGACTGGTCACAGTACTATCTGATTGAACATATACGCATTATGTAGCACTAGTCTTAACCTAATGTCTAAAACTTCTGTTTCCCTGTACACAGACTTACCATACTACTATCCCTTTACCAGTGCCTTAACTAGGTGTGTGCCGATGGTGCCGTGCCCACAGCGCACATGCCCCGCCCCCCCTCCGCACAGCCGCAGTTACTGTCCACTTGTTCAGTGCTGCCGTCTACCTCCCACCAGCCGCCGGAGCTGCCCCCCCCCCCTTCACTGCCGCGATCTGAGCAGGGCCAAAACCGCAGCCACTGCTCTCTGTCCAGCGCTGCCTTTCTCCCGCCAGCTGCCGGAGCCAACTCTGAGCGTTGCATTGCCCCACCACACTGCCGCGCTCTTTGGTCTCCGAGTTCCGCTGATACCGGCCTCCCGCTGCCGCCTCTGCAGAGGACTCAGGATCATGCCGCAGCCGTCAGCTCCCGGGTCTCTGCCTCCTCTGCCGTTTATGCTGGATCGCAGGTGAGGGTGAGTATAACTCTCTCTCCCATAAAAGGGGGACGCTGTCTGTCATAATGTGTAAAAAGGGGGACGCTGTCTGTCATAATGTGTAAAAAGGGGGACGCTGTCTGTCATAATGTGTAAAAAGGGGGACGCTGTCTGCCGTAATGTGTAAAAAGGGGGACGCTGTCTGCCGTAATGTGTAAAAAGGGGGACGCTGTCTGCCGTAATGTGTAAAAAGGGGGACCATCTGCCGTAATGTGTAAAAGGGGCTCTACCTGGTGTAGTGGCGCTACTGTGCAGCGTAATTTGAATAATGGAGACTACTGTGCACCGTAGTATGAATTGGTATTTTGTGGCCGCGCGCCTTTCTTGCACACAGCACTAAAATGCCTAGTTATGGCACTACACTTTACACTGGGATGCTCATGGATTACACAGGTTCTGTGGCTGGCTGACTTCAAGCCGGCATTTCACCTGGTATTAATCAGCCACAGAACCTGTGTAGTTCATGAGCGTCCCAGTTTAAAGGGATAATATGGTAAGTCTAATTATGCAGTGGATTGTAAGCTTGACCCTCTTACTACTTTTACAGCTAGTACCCGGTCCTGTTTTATTCCTCTGTTTGTTTCTAATTACAAAGCATTACAGAATGTACTGGTGGTGTATAAATGTGGGTAATAGTGTACTTTACTGCAGCAATAGGTGGTATCCGTTTGGCAGGTCGACCACTATTGGTAGTCATTGACACGGTCACATGGACAATTGGTCGACACATGAAAATGGTGTTTTTTTTTTTTAAAAATTAGATTTTTAACTTTTTCATACGTTATCATCCACGTGGACTACGATTGGGAATAGTAACCTGTGCCGAGCACAGCGGGGCACCTTGGCCGCAGCCGCGAGCCATGCAAGGGGACCCGGTACACTAATTGGGGAGCCTGGTCATGTTATGGAAAAAATGACACCAAAAACAGTTAAAAATTCAATGTCGACATATTCATGTGTCGACTATTTGTCCATGTCGACCAATAGTGGCCAACCTAATGACTGTCGACCTTAACACTGTCGACCATTCATACCAGAACCGCAATAGGTATGTGATCTACTATGTAAATTCTGTAACAATAAGAATGTGATGTTACCCACATGGTTGTAAGTGATCATTTCCGGTCTATAGATAATGATATGCACGACATGGGTATTGGAATGTGCTGTATGAGCGTGGCTCCATGCATAACACTATCCATTACTTTCAGGTGACCCCTACCTCCTGATCAGTGAGAACATGGCTACCTACATTCACACTGGTATCCTGCTATCCGCCATCACGCTGTGGACTGCCTGGGCTGATCTGGATGCCAGAATAATGGAGACCGGAAGATCCCAGCTGCAGATTCTTCAGAACTTTGCCCAACATCCTCGATATGGCGACTGCTGGAGCCGTGCTCTTCAGAGGGTGGATGTGGGGTGTAAGCAGCTGAATGAGGAGGAGCAGAGCCGAATAGCTCTCGCTTTCACCCACTGTCACCTGGAGAGGTATGATCACACCTGACTATTGTGATTACAATTCAGTAGTAGCAACCTGCGGAGAGGAGTATTAACACCTGTCCACCCCGTGAGATTATACAGTGCAGTACACCTTTCTATAATACAATTTTTTTGATCACTTATAGCAGGCATGTCCAAACTGCAGCCCTCCAGCTGTTGTGAAACTACATATCCCAGCATGCCCTGACACAGTTTTGCTGTCAGAGAATGCTAAAGCTGTGTCAGGGCATGCTGGGATGTGTAGTTTCTCAACAGCTGAAGGGCCGCAATTTGAACATGCCTGACTTTATAGCATTTCTCCTGTCTCTATTTTGGCGGAACAGTCCCGTTTCCAGACGCTATGCTGCTGTTCCACCAACAGGCCACAGTGTCCCACCTGGGAAGGGGGGTGTTGGGAGATCACACAGTGTCTATTCACAGGAGAGAGCGACTGGAGGCATGTCCAGCAGCTCCCAGAGCTCTGGGCATGCCCCCACAGTGACCAGATATGTGGGTATGACTCTTGGGCACATTTTTGCTCACAAGGCCGTGCCTCTAGCCACACCCCCTGAATTAAGGTACGCGTCTTTGACGTGCGCAGATGTACCTCCTGCCTCAGTAGGGGTGGTATGCCTATAGCTAGGGCCGGGTTAAGGGCCACGTAAGCCTTGGCTTGACAATAATCAAGGGCCTATTGTGAGAAGGGGAGGAGCTTTGGCCAGTGGCGGGTGGGTGTGGCCAGTGCCATGTGGGTATGACCAGTGCCATGTGGGTGTGTATTATCAGCCCCAATATCTTCCTAAATGTGTAAAACTTGCATCGTTTTGTGAGGAAAATATAAATACAATTATAATACTTGACAGCTGTTCTTATTTGGATGTCTGGAACTGTTGTCCCATGCAGCTTATTGTTAATATGGCACTGGCTATAGTATACAGTTTGAATCATCTAAATTGAACCTGAATTGAAGTATTTTGTAAGATTTTTCATTCACATCCCTTTATGTAAGGTTCCTTATGTGTGGAAACCCATGTAATGTGCAGCAGTATAACGTATCTTCTGCAGGTCAGGCCGCGGCTTCCCAGCCTGCACAGAACACAGCACGGTCCGGCAGTGCACACGTGGAATGGATTCAGTGGCGTTTAACGCATATACAGAGTTCTTCACACACGCTCACAGTATCTGCTACTATCTGCAGAATGAGCTGTGGCAGGGGAAGACTGAGGATATTATTCTCCGGTAAGGGTTGCTGATCTCTGGTCCGTTCTGGTGATCCTGGCAAACTCCCTGCACTCTGGCTCAGAGTAGGGTAGGTGACTAGTATGTAATTGAATCCATCTCAAAACTGCAAGAAGTCGTGGAGGCGACGATATATGGTATCAGCTGAGGAGAGTGGCAAGAGTGGATGCAGTCGGCCTCCAAACGGTCAGAATACCGGCTGTGGGACCCTGATGGGGGAAGATGCAGGCAACTTGAAAGAGCAAGTATGAGAGTTAAGGTGGGGGGGGGGGGCAGGTTAGGGATTGGATGCAGAAGTGATGGTTAGGATTAGCCGTAATACATACAAAGATTTCCGCCATTTTCACCATCGGGATCCTGCTGCCGGTGTTCTGGCTGTCTGGATTCAGTACTCAACACTGCAAGAGATGTCTGGAGTAGGATACATGGAAGGTCACTTGGACCAGAGTAAAGAACATAAAATAGCAATTCGGAATTGAAGTCACAACAACTGACACAGAGGAAGGAATTCAATTAATGAAGGGGATGTAGCTCCCGGAATGAGTGTCTGGAGTTAATCAATTCATTGCATCACACCCAGCACTTATTTTGGGAGTTGCAGTTTACCATGACTAATGAGGTAAACTGCATCTAACTTAAGTAAAGTTGCAGTACTGTTACCAGATGTGGTAACTCCACAACTGCTGGCTTCTCTGGAGGGTGCAAGCAGAATCCGCTAGTCGAGGGTTTGCAGCATGAGCAATTGAATAGCTCCGGCTGCTCATCCAGGGGAGCTACATTCTCTCTCTTCTAACTGAATCCCCCCACCCCCACCACCAGATGTTTAGTGGTTAGCTACAGATGTCTGTCGTTCATCTGATAGTTAAGCTACACTGCAGCCTATGTAACAGGAGGTGCGTGATCTGGTGGACCAATTACAAACCAGAGTCACAATCTTAGCCTGTGATTGGTCTTCACCCAGCCCTCCTAGTTTTATATGAGGCTGTTGGATGACCATGTGCACAGTAGCCTTTGATGGATCCCATGTGAATGCATTGCTGAAGTTTTACTAGTGAGCATATGTTCTATGTTTTGACTGGATCACTCAACTTCAAAGCGATCAATAGTGTATTGATTACCTGTTTCTCGGCAACATAGGCAAAACTTCAGCCTACTGCCCCAAACCACCACCAATACCCACTTCCCAGCCCTTCAGATGAAATTGTGACTTAGAAGTTCCACAGCCACCACTTGCATCAAGTTTTCTTTTATTTGCATTGCATTTCTTTCAGATACATCCTCATTTTGTGATAGGCAGTCTCAGTGGTACCCCCAGATCCCGGCGTCCTAGGCAACTGCTTAGTAGTGGAGCCGGCCTTGTGTCCCCACGTAAATAAATTCAGTGCAGTTCTTGTAATAATGATTTCTCATACATCCTGGAGGATGCTGGGGACTCTGTAAGGACCATGGGGTATAGACGGGATCCGCAGGAGACATGGGCACACTATAAGACTTTGAACGGGTGTGAACTGGCTCCTCCCTCTATGCCCCTCCCCCAGACCTCAATTAGACTTTGTGCCCAGGAGTGACTGGACACACACTAGGGAAGCTTTACAGAGTTTCTCTAAAGACTTTTTTGCTAGGTTTTTTATTTTCAGGGAGACCTGCTGGCTACAGGCTCCCTGCATCGTGGGACTGAGGGGAGAGAAGTCAGACCTACTTCTTCTTAGTTCAAGGGCTCTGCTTCTTAGGCTACTGGACACCATTAGCTCCAGAGGGTTCGATCACTTGGTTCGCCTAGCTGCTTGTTCTCGGAGCCGCGCCGTCACCCCCCTCACAGAAGCCAGAAGAAAGAAGCCGGGTGAGTATGAGAAGAACAGAAGGCGTCAGAGGGCAGAAGACTTCAGTAACGGAGCTCCATGCTCCCACACACCAACGGCACTCGCAAGGTGCAGGGGGGAGCGCCCTGGGCAGTAGTTACTGAGGTCTCGATGCGACTGGCAAGAGTATAGGCCCTCATTCCGAGTTGTTTGCTCGTTTAGTTTTTTTCGCAACGGAGCGATTAGTCGCAAACTGCGCATGCGCAATGTTCGCAGTGCGCCTGCGCCAAGTAAATTAGCACAAACGTTTGTTATTTTACTCACGGCCTAACAAAGATTTTTCATCGTTCTGGTGATCGTAGTGTGATTGACAGGAAGTGGGTGTTTCTGGGCGGAAACTGGCCGTTTTATGGGAGTGTGCTGAAAAACGCTGGCGTTTCTGGGAAAAACGCGGGAGTGTCTGAAGAAACGGGGGAGTGTCTGGGCGAACGCTGGGTGTGTTTGTGACGTCAAACCAGGAACGAAACTGACTGAACTGATCGCAGTGTTGGAGTAAGTCTCGAGCTACTCAGAAACTGCTAAGAAATTTCTATTTGCAATTCTGCTAATCTTTCGTTCGCAATTCTGCTATGCTAAGATACACACCCAGTAGGCGGCGGCTCAGCGTGTGCAATGCTGCTAAAAGCAGCTAGCAAGCGAACAACTCGGAATGAGGGCCATAGTCGGGCCCCGGGCACCGCGTACGATACCCCCGCCAGTCCATAGCAGCGGTTGCGCTGCGCGCCAGTGCTACCACACACCAACGGTTTTACTTGGGTGCAGGGCATGGGGGGGGAGGGCGCCCTGGACAGCATTTTGTATATTTGTTTTAGGAGGTATATAGTGTATATACACTATATACGGCCGCCTGCCTGCTTATAGAAGGCTCATATAATGGGGCTGAAGCGTGCCGATGAGGGGCGGGGCTTAGCCCTCACACACAGTGGTCAGTACCTCAATTGGTCATGTTAGCGTCTCGCCTCAACGAGAAGCCTCAGGGATATTGTTCCAGGTCAAGGGACACTCAAGCTATGGCAGTGGACGCCCTCGTGACACCTTGGGTGTTTTCAGTCGGTCTATGTGTCCCCTCAGTTTTCACTTTTTCTGAAGGTGATAACCGTAAGAAGAACAAAGGTTCAGGAGAGCCTCATTGTTCTGGTCTAGCCAAGGAGAGCTTGGTTTCCAGGTTTTCATGATTACTCATGGAAGATTCCTGGACGCTTCTTCTACGTGAGGAACTGTTACAAAGATCCGGGCGTGTATCAAGACTTACCCTGGCTGCGTTTGACGGCGTGGCGGTTGAATGCCATATCCTAGCCAGAAAGGGTATTCCCAGTGAAGTTGTTTCCACACTTCTTCAGGCTAGATAAGAAGTAACGGCAAAGCCTTACCACCGTAGTTGGCGTAAAGATGTGTCTTGGTGTGAATCCAAGAAGGCTTCTACGGAAGATTTTCAGCTGGGTCCTTTTTCTCCATTTCTTGCAAGCAGTTGTGGATGCAGGCCTAAAGTTAGGCTCTATTTCAGTGCAGTTTTGGCCTTAAAAATTTTCTTTAAAAAAAAAAGAAAAAAGAATTGGCCACCTTTCTGGAAGTTCGGACTTTCATGAAAGGAGTACTACATATCCAAACTCCGTTTGTGCCCCCATTGGCACCGTGGAACCTTGACGTGGTGTTGCGTTTTCTTGTGTCACACTGTTTGGAACCTTTATGAAAGGTTGTGTTAAATTTTCTCTCTTGAAGAGTGGTCATGCTACTGGCTTTGGCGTCCGCAAGGCGGGTGTCGGAAGTAGCGGCTTTGTCTCACAAGAGCCCCTGTTGGATCTTCCATGTGGATAGAGCGGAATTGAGAACTCGGATAATAGTTCTGCAAAGAATGTGGTTCTGTGTCTCGCAGAAACCAGCCTTTTGTGATGCCTGTGGTTACTTAAGCATTGGCTGATTCAAAGGCTGTCGATGTAGTAGGGGCTTTGACTATTTTTGTCGCCACTTTGGCTCAGGTTGGGGAAACAGAGGCTCTGTTTGTCCGGTATGCTCCCAGCATGATTAGGGCACCTGCGTCTATGCAGTCTGTTACACGCTGGATCTGTGACACGATTCGGCGTGCTCATTCTATGGCTGGATTGCCGTTGACGTTGTTGGTGGAGACCCATTCTGCTAGGAAGATGGGCTCTTCTTGGGCGGATGCCCGAGGAGTTTCGGCGGTTCAACTTTGCCGAGCAGCTACTTGGTGGGGTTCAAACTCTTTTGCTAAGCTCTACGAATTTGATACCCTGGCTGCTGGGGACCTCCATGTTTGCTCAATCGGTGCTGCAGAGTCGTCCGCACTCTCCCGCCCGGTCTGGGGCTTTGGTATAAACCCCATGGTCCTTACGGAGTCCCCAGCATCCTCTAGGACGTATGAGAAAATAAGATGTTAATACCAACCGTTAAATCCTTTTCTCTTAGGCCGTAGAGGATGCTGGGCGCCCGTCCCAGTGCGTGCTGTGTCTGCAGTTCTTGGTTATGGTTACACTCTTGTGGTGGTTCTTTCTGTCAGGCTGTTGCTGACGTGGTGCTTGCCATGGAAGGCAGTGTATTATTATTGGTTGTGTTGCATATTCTCTCAGCATGTGGTTGTGTATTTTTCATGCCGTTGGCTGGTATTCTATTGAATGCCACGTTCTGCGGTATGTTCGTGGTGTGAGCTGGTATGACACTCACCGTGTTTAAACAATAAATTATTTCCTCGAAATGTCCGTCTCCCTGGGCACAGTTTTCTAACTGAGGTCTGGAGGAGGGGCATAGAGGGAGGAGCCAGTTCACACCCATTCAAAGTCTTATAGTGTGCCCATGTCTCCTGCGGATCCCGTCTATACCCCATGGTCCTTACGGAGTCCCCAGCATCCTCTACGGACTAAGAGAAAAGGATTTACCGGTAAGTATTAAAATCCTATTTTTATACTAGCTCCCTTCTTGGATTCCTATCCTCGAATGTAATGCTATTTTCTGCAGCGGGGTACACTGTATTCCACAGGGAATAACATTGGGTGTAGAGTAGGATCTTGATCCGAGGCACCAACAGGCTAAAAGCTTTCACTGTTCCCAAGATGCTCAGTGCCGCCTCCTCTATAACCCCGCCTCCGTGCACAGGAGCTCAGTTTGTAAGTTGGTACCTGCAGTGCAGGCAACTAACAGTCAGGGATGCTCCAGCAGCCCTAAAAAGAGCTATTTTAAAGATGCCAAGTGGGACGGCCTGCCTCACCGGATCAGGTCTTAAATGATCTTCTTGTCTCCAGAGGTCCATCTGTCACTGACCTGGTGGCTACAGGACCAACAATTGAGCAGGGGTCGTCCCTTCTGGATCTCCAACTGGGTCCTTCTGACGACGGATGCCAGTCTGAGGGGTTGGGGCGAGGTGTTGGAGCAACACTCTCTTCAGGGTCAGTGGACCAGGGAGGAGTCTCTCCTCCCGATAAACATTCTGGAATTGTGGGCAGTGTTCAGTGCTCTGAAACTGGCCCGGCATCTGGTACTGCACAGGCCTGTTCAAGTACAGTCAGACAACGCCACCACTGTGGCGTACATAAATCATCAAAGCCGCATGGCAATGATGGAAGTGTCAAAGATTCTTTAATGAGCGGAACGCCATCTGCCAGCCATATCGGCAGTGTTCATTCCAGGGGTCCTCAACTGGGAAGCGGACTTCCTCAGTCATCAGGACGTACATGCCGGAGAGTGGAGCCTACATCCAGAAGTATTTCAACTCCTAGTGGACAAGTGGAGCCTACCAGATGTAGACCTGATGGCGTCTCGACACAATTACAAGGTTCCGGTCTTCGGAGCGAGAACAAGGGATTCTCAAGCGGCATTCGTGGGCGCACTGGCAATTCCATGGAACTTTCGGCTACCGTACGTATTCCCTCCGGTGTCACTCCTGCCCAGAGTAGTGAGGAAGTTCAAGCAAGAAGGAGGAATCCTTCTAATAGCTCCAGCGTGGCCCAGATGGCATTGGTTCTCAGACCTTCAGGGTCTCCCGATAGAGCGTCCACTTCTGCTTCTGCAACGACCAAACCTCCTCGTTCAGGGCCCTTGTGTTTACCAGGATTCGGCCCGACTGGCTTTGACAGCGTGGCTCTTGAAGCTTCCGTACTGAGGGCCAAAGGATTGTCTGAGGTGGTTATTCAAACTATGCTGAAGGCCCGTAAGCCAGCTTTTGCTCGGATTTACCATAGGGTCTGGAATTCTTACTTTGCTTGGTGCGTATCTAACAATCATGACGTTTACAAGTTTAGTACGGACAAACTTTTGGCCTTCCTGCAACAGAGCCTGGACTTGGGCCTTCAGCTGGCCTCCCTCAAGGTTCATATTTCTGCCTTGTCAGTATGGTTTCAGAGAAAAATTGCGACTCTGCCTGATGTTCATACATTCACTCAGGGTGTTTTATGGATTCAACCTCCCTATGGCCCACCTGTGGCTCCTTGGGATTTTTCGATGGTTCTGGAGGCTTTGCAAGAGTCTCCGTTGAAAGTGAACCTCTTCAATCTGCGGACCTTAAGTGGCTTTCCCTCAAGGTCTTGTTTCTGCTGGCTTTTGCCTCTGCAAGATGGGTATCAGATTTGGGTGGCTTGTCTTGTAGGTCCCCCTCTCTGATTTTTCACTGTGACTGGGCGGTTCTTAGAACGCGCCCAGGTTATCTACCTAAGGTGGTGTCTTCGTTCCACCTTAACCAGGAGATTGTGGTTCCGGCCTTTGTCTCTCCAGATTTATCCTCCAAAGAGCGGTCTTTGGATGTGGTACGGGCTCTCCATATCTATGTGAAGAGGACAGCCTCCGTTAGGAAGTCTGATTCTCTCTTTGTACTGTTTGGTTTTCACAAACGTGGCTGGCCTGCTAACAAGCAGACCTTGGCCAGATGAATTAGAGTGGTGATTGCACATGCTTATGTACAGGCTGGCCTTCCAGCCCTTGCTACCGTCAAAGCCCATTCTACTCGGTCTGTTGGACCTTCTTGGGCGGCCCGCCGTGGTGCGACCCTTGAACAATTGTGCAAGGCGGCTACGTGGTCCTCAGTGAACACGTTCATAAGGTTCTATCCTTTCGATACTTCAGCCTCCCAGGATGCTTCCTTTGGACGCCGGGTTCTTGTGACTGCTACACTGCGTCCCCTCCCATGAGGAACTGCTTTAGGACAACCACAATGTTATCCCTGTGGAACCCAGTGTACCCTGCTGCAGAAAAGGAGATTTATGGTAAGAACTTACGTGGTCCTTCGTGAACACGTTCATAAAATTCTATGCCTTCGATTCTTCCGCCTCCCAGGATGCTTCCTTTGGACGCCGGGTTCTTGTGCCCGCTACAGTGCATCCCCTCCCATAAGGAACTGCTTTAAGACATCCCCAATGTTGTTCCCTGTGGAATACAGTGTACCCTGCTGCAGAAAAGATTTATGGTAAGAACTTACCTTTTGTTAAATCTTTCTGCGAGGTACACTGGATTCCACAGGGCGCCCGCCCTGACGCACTTAGCTTCTTTGGGTTGGTATGGAATTAGCCGCTGACGCCCTCTCCTGGTGTGAGAATGTGTTGTACGTGGCTACTAACGGTTGTCGTCTCTTTCACCTGCTACTGCATTGGACTGGTTAACAAAACTGAGCTCCTGTGCACTGGGGCGGGGTTATAGAGGAGGCGGCGATTAGCATCTTGGGAACAGTCAAAGCTTTGAGCCTGTTGGTGCCTCGGATCAAGATCCTACTCTACCCCCCGATGTTATTCCCTGTGGAATCCAGTGTACCTCGCAGAAAGAGATTTAACAAATGTAAGTTCTTACAATAAATCTCCTCCTTATCTCTCTGCAGGCTAACGGTGAACTCTGACAGTGTAGCCAGGCAGCTGGAAGCCACAAACATAATGGCGGAAGAAATGATGCATGCCCAGAATGCAACACTCCAATCCCAGGAGGCAATCCTACGCAATGGGCACTTACTGAAGCAAACGCTCCAGGAATCTACAATGGGTGGGTCATAGAATTGTTTGTTTTCTGCAATGTTCATATGCGGCATCGTTTCAATAAAAAGCTGTTTTACAGGAATGCATCGTCAGCATTTTAGTGCTCTGTTAGTAGCCAAGAAAAAACACAAGACTTTACGTATAGCAGGTTCAGTGGGCCTGAATCAGAGTTGTACTCAAACACTGATTTTATGCAGTGAATATCGGCCATTGCGCATGTGCAGAGATGGTGTTGCGATGACTGTGCAGAGATGGTGTTGCGATGACTGTGCTGAGTGGACTTATTTGCAAAGTGATTTGCAGTTTGGGGGAGATGGTGGAGAGTGGTAGCAAGAAGGCAGGCATGTCACAGCAGTTTTGGGGTCATGTCTCAGCCCGTGTCTGCAGTTTCATATGTGGTACCAGTGGCTCTGGTGTCTCGCTTCCTGCCGCCATGCTTATACGCAGCCTTTAGGACTCACAAAGCCACTGCTGAGCATATAGATCCAGATGGCTGCAATATTTGCTTATTTCCACAACGTCGCTGCTTACTCATACGCAGCTGCGGAGGCTTTAGTGCACATCTCTGAATCAGGCCCAGCATGCAGAGATCTTGGTCCTTTTTTTTCGGGGGAGGGGGGGGAGGGGGGATCTATATCAAATTATTGGGGTATGTATGTGTATATATTTATTTTTTGCAAATTACAAAGTTGAACAATCACCATTGTTTAAATGCAATAGGGGACTCAACGAGAAACGGGCGCGCTGGGGGTCCAATGGAGAGATATTGGGGGGCACAATATACCGATGATATTGTTTTTTTTTACTATGTGTTTCTACTGTACGAAGGCAAAACTGAAAGCTTCATGAGTTGCACATGCCAAATTTAGAAACTAAATGGTGAATGATTAGTCTTCCCCCTATTAAAGGGGATGTGTCAAGAACCAGGGATAGTTTTCCCATTTAATCAATACCCTTCAATAAGCCAGTATCCCTGATGTTACACTACTGCTGCCTGCATTGTGCTCTCCTATTCCTGCCACAACTTATTTCCCAGACATTGTACTCTAGTAGTCAGAGCCGTATGGTACTGCTTTCTGTGTATTGCTGCCAGTGGTCAGTATAGTGACAGAACGGACGTCTCTGCTCAGATTAGGATAATGGAATCTACCCCCCCCCCCTCCCCCCAACCCCAGCCCCAACCCCAAAATCCATATTAGACATTCCTGTACGGATGCTGGCTGTGTCTATGGAACACCCACAAGGTGTAGTCCAAATTATACATTGGAACAACTTTTGCACCATAAACTACTGCTGTCACCCACTAAGTGCCTGGATCATTTTTATTCAACTTTTGAGGTCCTCTTAGACTTTCTCTCCTGTTAAACACTTTAACATGCTCTAAAAAAAAAAATAATATATATATATATAATCAAATGTCGTTCTAATAGAGAGGGGTATGCATCCATCCACTCATCATGTATATAGAACAGGCGGCACTCTCAGGTCTTTGTGAAAAAAGTGTATTATCAAAAAAATTCAATGAAATAATTGGCACATAGCGCCAACGTTTCAGCGCCGTGCAGGGCGCTTTTTTCAAGGCTGTGTGCAAAAGGCTACACACAGCCTTGAAAAAAGCGCCCTGCGCGGCGCTGAAACGTTGGCGCTATGTGCCAATTATTTCATTGAATTTTTTTGATAATACACTTTTTTCACAAAGACCTGAGAGTGCCGCCTGTTCTATATACATGATGAGTGGATGGATGCATACCCCTCTCTATTAGAACGACATTTGATATACATTGGACCTTAGGACGGCACCCAGGCAGATGCCCACATAAGTGAGTGCCGACCTCATCAGTTTTGTGTGTATATATATATATATATATATATATATATATATATATATATATATATATATAATATATATATTTTATTCCCAAAAGCAGAGATGGCACTCAGAGGCTTAAATGTATAAATGCAGAAAGCTGTATTTGAGTTCAACGTTTCGGGCTACAACCCCCTTTCTTAAGAATACATACAGCACAAACAGATACAACAAGAACACAGTGAAAACTTACCCCCTAAATACCTCACCGACAAGTGCACAAGCAGCTCATAATATAATATAATATAATATAATATATAATATAATATAATATAATATATAGCAGTGCCAGACAAAGGAGCAGGGTGACGACCAGGAAGTAGAAGATTGCGTTTTTCTATGGCCATAATACATTTTTAAGAGTTGACCGTTAATCTGTCTAACCCGGCTACTCCCATAATTTCCGTGTGTATATCGCATTGTCCTGCGCACTAAAGTTATTTTCTTCCCATTCTCTCAAGGAGTGAAGCTAGCTTTCCAAGAGATGCAGCAATCTGCCAGTGAGCAGCGGCTACTGTTTTCTGAGATCTTTAACCGCATCACCTACTTGCATCAGTTTGTGGTGGGAGAATCCAACACCCTCTACTCCTTCCTGTACAACCTCTTGGGATGCGGAGCGGTCTTCCTGCTAACCTCTACTCAGCGGACCGCTGGTGCCAGGTACCTCCAATACTCTTGCCCTCACCCTTAATCCTAATTCGTACCACTAATACGCTAACCCTCACCCCTAATACCCTAACGCTAATACTTTAACCCTCACCCGAAAGGGCGTAGCTACCATAGGTGCAGGGAGTGCAGCTGCTATGAGGCCCAGATATATATAGATATATATATATATATATATATATATATATAGTGTGTGTGTGTATAATAGGATTTTAATTACCTACCGGTAAATCCTTTTCTCGTAGTCCGTAGGGGATGCTGGGGTCCATTTTAGTACCGTGGGGTATAGACTGTTCCGCAGGAGCCTTCGGCACTTTAAGACTTTTCAACAGTGTGAACTGGCTCCTCCCTCTATGCCACTCCTCCAGACCTCAGTATAGGAGGAGACGGACAACTTCGAGAGAAGAATTTACATTAAACTAGTGGCGAGATTCACACCAGCTCACACCATACAAAACATGCCGCCTAACAAAACCCATGCTAACGTGCATGAATAACGTAACAGCAACAGCTGTGAACATCTTAACACATGAGAACCTGTGTAAAAAGATAAAACGTAATTCTGCAGGAAAAAAGAGCACTGGGTGGGCGCCCAGCATCCTCTACGGACTACGAGAAAAGGATTTACTGGTAGGTAATTAAAATCTTATTTTCGCTTACGTCCTAGAGGATGCTGGGGTCCATTTTAGTACCATGGGGATGTACCAAAACTCCCAGTACGGGCGGGAAAGTGCTAATGTTCCTGTAGAACTGATTGACCAAACTGAAGGTCGTCAGCAGCCAAGGTGTCAAACCTGTAAAACTTAGAAAACGTGTTTGCCCCTGACCAACTAGCTGCTCGGCAAATTTGCAACGCAGAGACACCCCGGGCAGCCGCCCAGGAAGAACCCACTTTCCTTGTAGAGTGGGCCTTTACCGAACTCTGTAACGGCAATCCTGCCGTGGAATAAGCGTGCTGAATGGTACCTCTGATGCATCGCGCAATAGTCTGCTTAGAAGCAGGACCCCCAATCCTGTTGGGGTCATAGAGGACAAACAAAGATTCTGTTTTCCTTATCTGAGCCGTTCTTGCAACATATGTCCTCAACGCTCTGATGACATCCAAGGACTTTTGAAACGGCTAAGGTGTCAGAAGCCACTGGCACCACCACAGGTTGGTTGATATGGAAATAAGACACAATCTTTGGAAGAAAATGCTGGCGCGTCCGCAGTTCAGCTCTGTCTTCATGAAAAATCAAATAAGGACTCTTGTGTGACAGAGCCCCCTAATTCAGACACTCGTTTGCCTGAGGCCAAGGCCAACAGCATGAGCACTTTCCAAGGGAGAAACTTCAACTCTGCCTCTTGTAGAGGCTCAAACCAGTCCGATTTAAGGAACTGCAACACCACATTAAGATCCCATGGCGCCGCAGGAGGCACAGAGGGAGGTTGGATGCGCAGAAACCCCTTCACGAACGTCTGGACCTCAGGAAGGGAAGCCAACTGTTTCTGAAAGAAAATGGACAAGGCCGAAATTTGGACCTTGATAGACCCTAATCTCAAGCCAGCATCCACACCCGCCTGTAGAAATAGGAGAAGACGTCCTAATTTAAACTCCACCGCAGGAGACTTCTTGGATTCACACCAAGATACATATTTTCTCCAAATACGATGGTAATGTTTGGACGTTACCCCTTTCCTGGCCAGAATAAGTGTGGGAACGACTTCATTGGGAATACCCTTATGGGCTAGGATCTGGCGCTCAACAGCCATGCCGTCAAATGCAGCCGCGGTAAGTCTTGATAAACAAACGGCCCCTGCTGAAGCAGGTCCTCGCGAAGAGGAAGAGGCTGAGGATCTTCCAGTAATAACTCCTGATGATCTGGATACCAAGCCCTCCTTGGCCAGTCTGGAGCAATGAGAATTGCTCGAGCCCTTGTTCTTCTGATGATCTTGAGAACTTTTGGTATTAGTGGAAGTGGAGGGAACAGATACACCGACTGAAACACCCACTGGGTCACCAGTGCATCCACTGCTATTGCTTGTGGGTCTCTTGACCTGGAACAATATTTCTGAAGCTTCTTGTTGAGACGTGATGCCATCATATCTACTTGAGGAACGCCCCAACGATCTGCTACCTCTGCAAAGACTTCTGGGTGGAGGCTCCATTCTCCTGGATGGAGATCGTGTCTGCTGAGGAAGACTGCTTCCCAGTTGTCCACTCCCGGAATGAAAATTGCCGACAGAGCTTTTGCATGTCTTTCTGCCCAGAGGAGTATCTTTGTCACCTCTGCCATTGCTGCTCTGCTTTTTGTTCCGCCCTGGCGGTTTATGTAAGCTACTGCCGTTACATTGACTGGATCTGTATGGGACGACCTTGAAGGTGGTGTGCCGCTTGATGAAGGCTGTTGTACACAGCTCTCAATTCCAGAATGTTTATGTGAAGGAGTACTTCTTGACTTGACCATCGTCCTTGGAAGCTTTCCCCTTGCATGACTGCTCTCCAACCTCGGAGGCTTGCATCCGTGGTCAACGGGATCCAAGTCTGAATCACGAACCTGCGTCCCTCCAGGAGGTGAGAACTTAGAATTTCACTCTTGTGGTGGCTTCAATCTTTTGTTGACAGGATTATCCTCTGGTGCGATCCGGACCCCTTATCCAGTAGGTCCCATTGGAACACCCTGGCGTGGAATCGGCCAAATTGTAGAGCCTCGTAGGCCACTACCATCTTCCCCAGCTGGCGGATGCACTGATGAATCAATATGCTTGCTGGTTTTAAAACTTGTTTGACCATCCTCTGGATCTCCAGTGCCTTTTCCACCGGTAGGAATACTTTCTTTGCTTCCGTGTCCAATATCATTCCCAGAAATGATAACCTCATTGTGGATTCCAATTGTGATTTTGGAAGATTTATGATCCAACCGTGCTGTTGAAGCACAGTCAATGAGGAGATCGTCCAAGTATGGGATGACTTTGACTCCTTTCTTGCGAAGAAGAACCATCATCTCCCCCATCACCTTGGTGAATATTCTCGGAGCCGTGGAGAGCCCGAAAGGCAATGTTTGGAACTGGTAGTGGCAGTCCTGCACCGCAAACCTCAGGTATACCTGATACGGCGGGTAGATGGGAACATGTAAATAAGCATCTTTGATGTCCATTGATACCAGAAATTCCTTTTCTTCCAAGCTGGAGATCACCGCTCTCAGGGATTCCATCTTGAAACTTTTCAAATCAAGGTTCAGAGTCTTTAGGTTTAAAATCGGTCTGACCGAGCCATCTGGTTTCGGCACTACAAACAGGTTTGAATAAAACCCTTTTTCCTGTTGTGACACAGGAACTAAGGAAATTTACATTGGTTTTGACATAATTTCTGTATTGCGTTCAGCACTTTTGTTCTGTCCTGAACAGAAGTTGGTAAAGCTGATTTTAAAAATCGGCATGGGGGAAGGTCCTGAAATTCCAATTTGTACCCTTGGGATACTATCTGCAATACCCAAGGATCCAGATCTGAGTGAACCCAGACCTGGCTGAAAGACAGTAGACGTGCCCCCACCCGATCGTACTCCTGCAGGGGAGCCCCAGCGTCATGCTGAGGTTTGACTTCCGCTCCTGCGAGCCTGATGGTGTTGTAGATTTTTGACCTCTTCCTTGCCCTCTTCCTGCGAAGAAGGGGGTACCCTTTGCCTTTTTGGACTTGTTGGGCCGAAAGGATTGCATCGTATGAGAATGAAATCCTTTCCTAGGTGGAGCAGCTGCGGAAGGCAGAAATGCTGACTTGCCTGATGTAGTTGTTGAAATCATGGCATCCAGTTTGTCTCCAAAGAGGGCTTCTCCATTGTAAGGAAGCGCTTCAAAGTTCTTTTTTGATTCCACATCAGCATTCCATTGGCAGATCCATAGCGCCCTGCGGGCTGAAATCGCCATAGCGGAGGATCTTGAACTCTGCAACCCAATATCCTTCATAGCTTCAACTAAGTAAACTTCAGCATCTTTGATATGGCCGAGAGTTAGAACTATTTCATCCCTGTCAACTGTGTCTATGTTAACAAGCAAGTTGTCAGACCATTTTTCCACAGAGTTACCTACCCACGCACAAGCAATAGTGGGCCTGAGCACTGTTCCATTAGCCGTATATATGGATTTCAGGGTTGTTTTTAATTTACAGTCAGCTGGATCTTTTAAAGAGGCTGAACCAGGGGCAGGCAAAACAATTTGCTTAGACAGCCGAGAAACTGAGGTGTCTATCATTGGGGGAGTCTCCCATTTGGGCCTGTCTTCCTCAGGGAAAGGGTACGCTACACGTATCCTTCTGGGAAGGGTAAATTTCTTCTCAGGGTTAGCCCAGGATTCTTCAAAGAACGCATTCAAATCCTTTGAAGGAGGAAAAGTCACAACCTGCTTTTTAGTTAATTTAAAATAATCCTTTTCCTCAGGGAACAGTGTTGTTTCAGGAAACTCCAACACTTCCTTTATAGCAACTATCGTACATTGTATACTTTTGGCTAATTTGGGGTCTACCCCTCTCAAATCCCCAGTGTCGACATCAGAGTAGGAATCTGTGTTTGTGTCCCCTTGCATTATCTGGGCCAGAGACCTTTTCTGGGAACTGGATGGGACCCGAGTGGATGATATGGAGGGGTCAGTAAACAGTGCATCCTCCACAGACTACTTCCAATATTTAGTCTGTTGTTCAGACGCAGAGAATTTCTTTACAAGCATTGACATATTCTTTTGCAACATTCTCACCCACTCCGGCTCCTTCTGAGAGGGAAGGGCCACCATATTACCCTCTTGTGTATCTAAAATGGGTTCTTCCTGGGAAGAACCCTCCCCAATTTCTGACACACACACACCCCTATCACACAGGGGAGCTTTTGGGGACAGACCCACACTAAAGTCTGTCAGAGACACAGAGGGATCTGCCAGTCCACACACTGCGTCTTATTGTGAATTGTCTAATTATAATGAACACACTCTGCCCCTTCTATAACACCCTGTACTTGTATCAGCGTTGTCTTGAGGAGAAACAGCATTCAGGAGCTTCACACTGGAATTTCTGCAGGAGAAAATGGCACCCAGTGAGTGTTCTGGCAAGTCTGAGGAGAAGCCCCGCCCTTCAGCCTCAGCAATGTAATATATACACTGGCTGGGGGTGGCACATTAGCGGCTGTACATGTATGTACCCTTTTTGCCAGTGAGAGTAAGGTTTTAAAACCTGCCCTCAGAGCGCGCCCCCCCCCCCCCCCCCCGCGCTCTGCACCCTTGTGCTGAGAGACATGGCGTGCAGCGTCCTGCCGCTGCGCGTGTACCTGTATGCTGCCAATGATGACCAGAGGATCCCCTCTCTGCAGGACTCTGGTAATGTACTCACCAGCCTTCTGACTTCTGGCTCTGTTAGGGGGTGGCGGCAGTGCTGTGGGAGTGAACGCTGGCCAGGCTTGGGCTGTGTTCAGTACCCTTCAGGAGCTAATGGTTGGATGCTATGGGGCCCACAAAGTTCTCACTACGCCCCTGCTCACCCCTAAGGGCCTTGACTCCTTTTGGAGAAAGTGCGCTATATAAATTAAACTATTTAGTATTATTAATCCTCATCCCAAACACTAGTACCCTAACCCTTAATCTAAAACCCTAACACTATTGCCCTAACTCTCCTCAATCCAAAACCCTAACGCTAATACCCTAACCCTCACAATTAATCCAGCTACCCTACCACTAACACTCCAACCCTTACCCTTAATTTGAACCCTGATCCTAACACTAATACCCTAACCAAAACTCTATTTCACCTTTACCACCTAACCCTAATAAACACACCCTAACAGGTCAGACTAGGTGGACCAAATGGGTCTTTTTTTTTCCCCTCAAATTCTGAGTCTTGGCTCTGATGTGTTTCCTCAATGTGACCCTTTCCACAGGCTGTTCCTATTTAGCCTGGTAGTGGCTAACGTCTACACCGAGAGGATGGTCTGCTCGTACATCTTGGGTGGATCCCAGCCCAGCTATGACGAGACGGTGAGGACATCTTCTGGTGTTAAATGCTTGCAAATGCCAGTTCTCGTTTTCAATACTAGAGAGATGGCCCACACCTAAGAGGGCACTGGGAATTATTCCATTAAGAGCGCAGACGCAGGGACAGTAATACATCCTTGTGTGTTGGGACAATAGCTAAACTCCTGACTGCCTAATATACTACGATACTTCTATGCGTTGTGCTTTACTCACCCATCTGAGTACCTCTGTCTGGAGATTGTGGTGGGAGGAGCATAACTGGACCGTATGATAATCCGCCCTATCAGGTGCAGACTTTCATCCTAGGTCATCTCCGCACAATAGATGGCTTTGTAGACAGGCAAAGGCATAAGTGCCCCTGATTTGCTCTCCCAGGCAGCTGAAGGAGTTGGTTATTGATAACCTCAACCAGTCTGTTAAAATAGGTACACACTGTACAATAATCTCAACTTCAGTCTCCCGTAATCGTGCAGTGTATATGCATTCTGTATAATCTGACCATATGCAAATTCAACTTGGTGTGGCAGAAAACTGGTTACTTTAAAAAAACAAACAAAAAAAAAACCTAGTGTGTAGCTCAGATATTGGGGTCTTCCAAAAAATTGGACAGTGTGCACCTAGCTTTAATCACGGGGCGAGGTCACAGTGGAAAACCTCCAGCTCCGAGAAGAGTGACACTGCAGGCAATGGCTTTTCATGCTGTTTAGTTTTGTTTCTTTTGTGTGTTTGTGACCTCGGCCTTTACCATCTTCTCTCTCCCAAGGAGAATGTTGCATTCTGGGTTGGAATATCACGGAAAATCTCCATTTCACTTGGGCTGCTGGTTCTCCTTTACTTCTCTGTGACGTATCGGGATGTACAGCGCCAGAGCCTGGAGGTCCTCCGGGGACTGCAGGAGACTAAAGCAGAGCTGCAGAGCATTCTACAAGAGGCAGGTATTGGACTTATGGTCGTTGTCTTACCATTTAAGCCTAATAAATTGTCATCTTAATTGCAAGAACTTCTTCTTCAGTAACGTGATGTTGGTTGAATTATCCAAAGTAGATTTATTTTTTCTTTTATTTTTTTTTTCTCCTTTCTGATACTGAACAATATAATAAATAATTTGGGTGTGAAATATCATTATTGGCTGGGACACAACAACATATTGCAGTGCAAACCAAACTTGCTGTGTGTACCCAATCCCATGTGTGCTCTGGCTATTTTACCCCTTCCCTATTGGTGAAGAGTGCACCCAGTGACGGCGCTTAAATCATGCACTGATGCGGACAGTGGGGGTCATTCCGAGTTGATCGCTCGCTAGCTGTTTTTAGCAGCCGTGCGAACGCACAGTCGCCGCCCACAGGGGAGTGCATTTTAGCTTTGCAATTGTGCGATCGCATGTGCAGCCAAGCTGTGCAAAAACATTTTGTGCAGTTTTTGAGTAGCTGAGGATTACTCAGCTGCTGCGATCACTTCAGCCTGTCCGGTCCCGGAATTGACGTCAGAGACCCGGCCTGCAAACGCTTGGACACGCCGGCGTTTTTTAAAACAGTCCCAGAAAACAGTCAGTTGACACCCACAAACGCCTTCTTCCTGTCAATCTCCTTGCGATCGGGTGTGCGAATGGATTCTTCATAAAATCCATCGCACAGCAACGATCCGCTTTGAAGCCGTACGAAGTGCCTGCACATTGCGGTGCATGCGCAGTTCTGACCTGATCGCAGCGCAGTGAAAAAACCTAGCGTGCGATCAGGTCGGAGTGACCCCCTGTATTCCTAAAGTACGGTAACCCACAAATGGATATAAATGGAAGATCAACTATAAACGAAATATCTTTTTAAATTTGCCCCACAAAAAAATTGGGTTGGATTATGAATAAAGACATGACAGAATTCAATATAAAGACCCTGCATAAATAAATGTATAATACAGCTAACCTTTATTATCACTTAACTGAAAATGTTTCCCTTCAAAGCTATTCATAAAATATATATTGTTTATTAATTTAAAATAGTTTAAAAAGTATTTTTTTCAAATATTATGCACATCTGCAGAATGGATCTCTTCGTCAAAAACTGGGGGGCACAGTGGGGTGGTGCGGTCACATGTGATCTGACCGTGCCAGTTAAGTAGTTAATAAATAAAAATAATTATCTAAAAATAGAACCATAGAATGACTAAATTGTGGCTGTAGGAGGAGGCATATAATAATTAAGAGAGAACCAGTGGCCTGCATTTAACATCCAATGCCTAATACCTGGTATATGCAAATCAATATTAAAAACTGAATATCCCAAAAATGGTTATACATTATGTCAAATAGGTTGGCTACCTAACGAAACAGAATATGTGTCTTATGTCCCAGTATTCAGAACACCCAAAACACTGTAAACCAATAGATGTTAGTGCACAATGGGAATGAGTGGACCAGCCTCCCTTCAAAGGAATTGTTCAGTCTGGCGTGGACGTTGTAGTTCTTGCGGTTAGATCGCATATAGAGGTCTATTCATGTACAAACTGAAATGGCTACGGCTAATTACCAGTATATATCTCATCATATCAATGCGATATACAGGAGTGTTATATAGCCATTCAGTGGGGATCTATTCATGTAGCAGTAATAACAGGGCTTTCATCCGCGTCGTCCTCTTCACAGAAGGGTTTACCATGGACAAATATCAGGTTTGTCCAGCTGTGCCCCCTAGTGTAGAAATAATTTTGGGGGGCTGTCTCGTAATTGGGACATTAGTCTGGATTTGCGGTATGTTGGGAGGTTTTGCACTGAGGAGCGTCCACGCGTTTTGGACACATCCGATGTTGGGCTTTGTGCGTAACTTCTGCAAAAGCTACTGTGGCCTCACGTGTGATCCACTATGGAAAAAATCTAAGTCACTGAACTCTATTTCTAAGTGTTTCCCATGATGGAGTCACAATCTACCCAAGTTATGAAAATTACCCATTGAAGCAACGCGTTTTACTGTATTTTTTTGCAGAGAAGCTTCTTAACAAGCCCAGCTGTGGTCAAGACGAGATTCTGCTGAAGGAAGACTTGTTGTTCGGGGATTCCGGAATTACTGAGTCCTCTGTTATTCAGGAGCATTCCATTCAGGCTAGCCTGCTGGACTCTGTATGCAGTGTACAGCTTGGTATGTAATATCCTTGAGGGGCAGATATACATGGAGCCCACAGTATTCTAGCTATGCCCTGAATAGACCTGTTTGAAAAATAACAGGAGCTGGTTGGTTGGTACTTTATATCTCTCTCCTTTTATCTCTCTCCAAGGCTTGGTAATAGACCCCTTTATCTCTCTCCACTTTATAACTTTCCAAGGCTTCGTACTGGTTCACATACTGCAGGGCAGAGCATCATTGCTGGCTAATGAGTATGTGCCCTAAAGCCGTTTTCTTCATGTATATTTGTTTTATTGCTCCTTCCACAGATACGCAGATCACAAGCACTCCAAAAAGAAGGGTCCGTTCCAGGTCCCGTTCCAGGTCCCGCTCCAGGTCCCGCAGTGTTAGTCACAGGAGGCGCGTCAGACCCTCAGAGCCAGCTGTGTACAATATTGCGGTCACCCAGACAGAGGTAGGTGTGGCGTGCAGGCAGAAGAGAAGTGCACTAGTCTCACCTTGCCAATTAGGACTGTTCAGTAATTCAGCTTAACACAGGCTACACTTGTTATATTTATGGTGTTGGGTAGAGGGTAACCTGTGATGTCATTAGTTACTAATATAACGCACACATATTGCGCAGCGCTTTTACAGAGTATATTTCGTTCCCATACGTCCCTTCCCCAGTGGCGCTTACAATTTATGGGACCTATGTACTAAGCCTTGGAGAGATATAAAGTACCAGTCCATCAGCTCCTAACTGCCGTGTTACAGGCTGTGTTTAAAAAATGACAGGAACTGATTGTTACTTTATCTCTCTCCAAGGCTTAGTACAGAGATCCCTATATTCCCTATCAGATAGACACACACATACACAGTAGGGTTCTTATTTTTTATCAGAAGCCAATTAACCTGACCGTATGTATGTTTTTTTTATATTGCACCTGCGGGGAAACGGAAACACCCAGAGGAAACCCAGGAAAGGGAGGGCTGGGATTTTGCAGAAAAAGAGGTCATGTTCCCAGCTCTGCTGCTTATTGCTGCTGAAACCTGCTGCTTGGCTAATGTGTGACTGAGGACCCGCGCTTGGACATTTATCTCAGAGGTCATACTGTCCATGGTGGTGCTTGCTCTAACATCAGGCCTGCTAGTGTGGTCACCAAATAACTGCATGCACAGACAGGTATATGGTAACCTAGTAGTTATGCACCCAATCTCCGCCGCCTGCCCCCACGTCTCACCCGCCCCTTTCCCTCATGCTTTCTGCCCCTTTTTCCATCCTACTCCCCGCCCCCTCCAATCCTGTTATAGATACTTGCCCTCCTCCATTCCTGGTCCTCTTCTCTCCCAGGGCGTGCCAACAATGGGAGATGGGGTGCGTGCTGTGTACGCTAGGTGTGACCTGCATACGCACCCTGGCTGCGATTAGGTCATCATGTAAACATTTGTGATGACCTCATTTAATTGTCAGGAATAGTATTGGCTTATGGCTCCGTGTATGACTGCTTAGGGACTGCTGGAGTTGTCACGCATATAACACTAATATAATGAATACTAGCACATGACGGCAGGTATATGGCTTACAGTATTTATCCTGTGTCTTATTATGTATTAATCTTTGCACCACACATGTTTCCCTTAGGCTCCGCGGTACAGCCTGCGCAGCAACGCCTCCGTCAGCAGCTCCTTGTCAGCTCTGTAGAAGGAGTGTTCTGGAGAAGCCGGTCTGGCTTTCCATGTAATAGTGTGGCCATGGCATTCTGCATCCCCGAGCAACCAAGATTTAAATATTTTGTATATTAATTTTTATTGGATTTGTTTAATAAATGTTTATACGCTGCTTACACGTCACAGCGTCATTCCTCTATTGTACAGTAACGTCTGTGTCGTTGCACTGCTAAGCTTTACCATCAGCATTACTATTTGTGCAGTGTACCATATTAGACCAAAGGGAGTTAAAAATAACCAAGGGCCATATAATAAATGATGCCACACAAGGAAACCTGACATGCACGCCAGGTCATCAGGCTCCACCACACAAGATCATCTCTATGTAACATTATACCCTGTAATCATACTTGTCTACTGACTCCTGGTTTTTCGGGTAGTCCCCCCTGCACCCACATCTCCCGGCCCGCATACCATCCGCTCAGCAGGCAGGATGAGGAATTACATCGGGGAATTACAACTCTGGAGAAGGCAGAGCTAAATGATGCAAAACAGCACCATTTAGACAGGAGCTGATTTGGTTGGTCATTTATCTTGCTCCACTATATCTCTCTCCAGGCTTTGATAAATCTCTGGCCCTATGGAATCAATATCGCCAGGACAGCTCTTCCGAGCCTCCATGCTCCCCCGCACCAGGTGATCATATTCTGTGTATGCGGGTGCACAGTCTGGTGGCCACTCACGCTCTGTGTCCTATCACAACTATCCCATTACGGCCAGCATCTTCACAGGGACAGACCCCTATTAGAGGTTTCTAGAAACATTCTGACCAATGAGAAGTAAGATGGTGCAGGTATCTCAGACAATGCCACACAGTATCCTCCGTGTCTTCCCCATCCAGGCCCCGTATGTCTTTGTGTTTTGCACCCATGGATGATACTTTGAGGCTGTTACACAATTTATCTGTGAGGCCACCGTGTCTAGTTACACCCCTGCCTTTCCCCTTGCTCTGTAATGATTGCAGGAAGAGGGACAGTAATCACCTGCGCACCTCCCTGCAGCGCTGTGATTGGCCTGCTCCCTGATACCTACTCTACGCAGGCTGCCAGTCATCACACCGCTAACACACTGGCCTGGTACAGAGATGAAAGTAGTTCCGGCATATGCTGTACGCAGAAAGAATGCATAGCTTTGTTTCTATGCAGAGCTGCACTATCTTGCGATCCGTCTGCCTCTGCTTGTGCGCATGATCTGCTGCAGGTGATCGTCATCAGGGCACAATGGCACCTGGTCTATACTAGGTGCGCAGTGCAGATTCACACAATGCCCACTGGGCCTGATTCCGATTTGTAAGTAAAGCAAAACAGTATCTTTGTATCTGGAACAAACCTTGTTGCCATATAAGGGGGGCAAAAACATTTCTATTTCTCTTACGTCCTAGAGGATGCTGGGAACTCCGTAAGGACCATGGGGATATACGGGCTCCGCAGGAGACATGGGCACTTTAAGAAAGAATTTAGGAATGGGTGTGCACTGGCTCCTCCCTCTATGCCCCTCCTCCAGACCTCAGTTTACTACTGTGCCCAGAGGAGACTGGGTGCATTACAGGGAGCTCTCCTGAGTTTCCTGATAAGGAAGTATATTTGTTAGGTTTTTTATTTTCAGGGAGCCTGCTGGCAACAGACTCGCTGCATCGAGGGGAGAGAAACAGACCTACTTTAATGATAGGATCTGTTTCTTAGGCTACTGGACACCATTAGCTCCAGAGGGAGTCGGAACACAGGTCTCACCCTGGAGTTCGTCCCGGAGCCGCGCCGCCGTCCTCCTCACAGAGCCGGAAGATAGAAGCCGGGTGAGTATGAGAAGAAATAAGACTTCAAAGGCGGCAGAAGACTTCAGATCTTCACTGAGGTAACGCACAGCGGTAGTGCTGTGCGCCATTGCTCCCACACACCTCACATACGGCAGTCACTGTAAAGGTGCAGGGGGGGGGCGTGCCCTGGGCAGCAATATATCCTCATTTTCTGGCAAAAAGAAGTATATACAGCTAGGCACTGTATATATAAAGAGCCCCCGCCAGTTTTTTCATTATTTCAGCGGGACCGAAGCCCGCCGCTGAGGGGGCGGGGCTTCTCCCTCAGCACTCACCAGCGCCATTTTCTCCACAGCTCAGCGCTGAGAGAAAGTTCCCCGGACTCTCCCCTGCTTACCACAGTGAAAGAGGGTTTTAAAGAAGGGGGGGGGGCACATAATTGGCCGCAAATAGATGATTACAGCGCTATCTGGGTAAACATACTGTGTTTTTCCTGGGTCATTAGCGCTGGGTGTGTGCAGGCATACTCTCTCTCTCTGTCTCTCCAAAGGGCCTTGTGGGGGAACTGTCACCAGATAAGAGAATTCCCTGAATGTGTGGTGTGTCGGTACGCGTGTGTCGGCATGTCTGAAGTAAAAGGCTTTCCTAGTGAGGAGGTGGAGCAAATAAATATGGTGTCTCCGTCGGCAACACTAACGCCTGACTGGGTGGATATGTGGAATGTGTTAAGTGCTAATGTAAATTTATTGCACAAAAGGTTGGACAAAGCGGAGTCCAGAAATTATGCACAGAGTCAGGCTCTGTCTGCCCCTAAGTCGCAGGGACCCTCAGGGTCTCAAAAGCGCCCACTATCCCAAATAGTAGACACTAATAACGACACGGATTCAGACTCGTGTCGACTACGATGATGCAAAATTATAGCCAAAATTAGCTAAAAGTATTCAATATATGATTATTGAAATAAAGGATGTTTTGCATATCACAGAGGAACCCCCGGTCCCTGACATGAGGGTACACAGGTATAAGGAAAAGGAACCTGAGGTAACAATTACTCCTTCTAATGAGCTGAATGAGTTATTGGAAAATGGGAATCTCCAGACAAGAAACTGCAGATTCCCAAAAGGATTCTTATGGCGTATCCCTTCCCGATCAAGGACAGGATACGGTGGGAATCCTCCCCAAGGGTAGACAAAGCCTTGACACGCTTATCCAAAAAGGTAGCACTGCCACCCCAAGATATGGCTACCCTAAGGGATCCTGCTGATTGCAAGCAGGAGGCTACATTAAAGTCCATTTACACATAATCTGGTACTTTACTCAGACCGGCGATAGCGTCAGCTTGGGTTGGTAGCACTATAGCAGAGTGGACGGATACCTTAACGACAGAATTGGATACCCTGGATAGGGATACCACTTTGTTAACCCTGGGTCATATTAAAGATGCTGTCTTATATATGAGGGATGCTCATGGCCTACTGGGTTCTAAAGTCAACGCTATGTCCATTTCTGCTAGACGAGTCCTATAGACCTGGCAATGGACAGGTGATGCCGACTCATAAAGGGCATATGGAGGTTTTACCTTATAAGGGTGAGGAATGGTTTGGGGACGGTCTCTCGGACCTGGTCTCCACAGCTACGGCAGGTAAATCAAATTTTTTGCCTTATATTCCCACACAGCCTAAGAAAGCGCCACATTATCAAATGCAGTCCTTTCGCTCAAATAAAAACAAGAGAGCACGAGGATCGTCCTTTCTTGCCAGAGGTAAGGGCAGAGGGAAAAAGCTGCCAACCACAGCTAGTTCCCAGGAGCAGAAGTCCTCCCCGGCCTCTACAAAATCCACCGCATGACGCTGGGGCTCCGTTGAGGGAGTCCGCCCCAGTGGGGGCACGTCTTCGACTTTTCAGCCACATCTGGGTTCACTCACAGGTGGATCCCGGGACAATAGAAATTTTCTTCCAGGGTTACAAGCTGGAATTCGAAGAGGTGCCCCCTCGCCGGTTTTTCAAATCGGCCCTACCAGATTCTCCCCCAGAGAGGGAGATAGTTTTAAATGCAATTCAAAAATTGTGTCTTCAACAGGTGGTGGTAAAAGTTCCCCTGCTACAACAAGGGAGGGGGTATTACTCAAGTCCCGAAACCGGACGGTTCGGTCAGACCCATTTTAAAATTTAAAATCCTTGACCCTATACAAAAAAAGTTCAAGTTCAAGATGGAATCGCTCAGAGCGGTCATCGCCAGCCTAGAAGGGGGGGATTTTATGGTATCCCTGGACATAAAGGATGCATACCTTCATGTTCCCATATATCCACCTCATCAGGCGTACCTGAGATTTGCGGTACAGGATTGTCATTACCAATTTCGGACGTTGCCGTTTGGGCTTTCCACGGCCCCAAGGATTTTCACCAAGGTAATGGCGGAAATTATGGTGCTCCTGCGCAAGCAGGGTGTCACAATTATCCCATACTTGGACGATCTCCTTATAAAGGCGAGATCATGAGAGCAGTTGTTGAACAGCAAGTCACTTCCACTGAAAGTGCTACAGCAACACGGCTGGATTCTCAATATCCCGAAGTCACAGTTAGTGCCTACGACTCGATTCTGGATATGGACCAGATAAGGGTTTATCTTCCGATAGAAAAGGCCCAGGAACTCATGACTCTGGTCAGGGAGAGGGTTTTCCAATGGGACCTACTGGACAAGTGGTCCGGGTCACATCTACAGATTCATCGGTTGATCATCCTGTCCCCCAGGGCCAGGGTATCTCTCCTGTGGTGGCTGCAGAGTGCTCACCTTCTGGAGGGTCACAGATTCGGCATTCAGGACTGGGTTCTGGTGACCACGGACGCGAGCCTCCGAGGTTGGGAAGCAGTCACACAAGGAAGAAGCTTCCAAGGTCTTTGGTCAAGTCAAGAAACTTGTCTTCACATCAACGTCCTGGAACTGAGGGCCATATACAACGCCTTTTCGTCAAGCGGAGACTTTGCTTCGCGACCTACTGGTTCTGATCCAGTCAGACAACATCACCCGCAGTAGCTCATGTAAACCGCCAAGGTGACACAAGGAGCAGAATGGCAATGGCGGAAGCCACCAGGATTCTTCGCTGGGCGGAAAATCATGTGGGCGCACTGTCAGCAGTGTTCATTCCGGGAGTGGACAACTGGGAAGCAGACTTCCTCAGCAAACACGATCTATATCCAGGAGAGTGAGAACTTCATCAGGAAGTCTTCGCACAGATTGCAAGTCAGTGGGGCCTGCCCCAGAAAGACATGAGGGCTTCCCGCCTAAACAAAAAACTACAGAAGTTTTACGCCAGGTCAAGAGCCCTCAGGCGGTGGCAGTGGACGCCCTAGTGACACCGTGGGTGTTCCAGTCGGTTTATGTGTTTCCTCCTCTTCCTCTCATCCCCAAGGTGTTGAGAATAATAAGGAAAAGAGGAGTACAGACAATTCTCATTGGTCCAGATTGGCCGCGAAGGGCCTGGTATCCGGATCTGCAGGAAATGCGCATAGAAGATCCGTGACCTCTTCCTCTAAGACAGGACCTGTTACAACAGGGGCCCTGTCTGTTCCAAGACTTACCGCGGCTGCGTTTGACGGCATGGCGGTTGTACGCCGGACCCTAGCGGAAAAGGGCATTTCGGATGAGGTCATTCCTACTGATAAAGGCTAGGAAGGACGTGACAGCTAAACATTATCACCATGTATGGCGGAAGTATGTTTTCTTGGTGTGAGGCCAGGAATGCTCCTACGGAAGAATTCCATCTGGGCCGTTTCCTTCACTTCCTACAGACTGGAGTGAATTTGGGCCTAAAATTAGGCTACATTGAGGTTCAGATATCGGCCCTATCCATTTTCTTTCAGAAGAAATTAGCTTCTCTTCCAAAAGTACGGACTTTTGTGAAAGGAGGGCTGCATATTCAGCCTCCTTTGTACCTTCGGTGGCGCCTTGGGACCGTAACATGGTGTTGAGTTTCCTTAAGTCGCACTGGTTTGAACCACTTGAAACAGTGGAATTTAAAATATCTCACTTGTAAAGTGATCATGTTGTTAGCCTTGGCCTCGACTAGGCGAGTATCGGAATTGGCGGCTTTGTCTCATAAAAGCCCCTATCTGGTTTTCCATATGGATAGAGCAGAATTGCGGACCCGTCCTCAATTCTTGCCTAAGGTGATTTCATCTTTTCATAAGAACCAACCTATTGTGGTGCCTGTGGCTACACGTGACTCTGAGAATTTCGAGTCCCTTGATGTGGTCAGGGCTTTGAAGATTTACGTAGCCAGAACGGCTAGAGTTAGAAAAACAGAAGCACTGTTTGTCCTGTATGCTGCCAACAAGGTTGGCGGCCCTGCTTCAAAGCAGACTATTGCTCACTGGATCTGTGACGCGATTCAGCAGGCTCATTCAACGGCTGGATTGCCAATACCAAAATCAGTTAATGCCCATTCCACTAGGAAGGTGGGCTCTTCTTGGGCGGCTGCCTTGAGAGACCCAAATTTAAAAGGGTTGAAACGCGTTGGTTTATTGTGTCAGAGGATTTAGGTTTCCGGAGCTGTCCCGGAGGTTCTGGGCAGAGGCCAGATCGATTTCCTTTTCCGGAGTTTTGCCTACCCGGGTGGACTGTCTTCGGATAAACAATAAGAGCTGTATTTGAGAACTGTTAACTACCAGTTCTCCATCGTATCTGGTAATTGTTCAGTCCCCTAGGGACATCACCGTGGAATATCCGAATTCATGTTGTTTTTATTTGTGTGAATTGTTATTAAATTTTACTGTACTACACATGAAAGTTTGTCTTCTTCCCACATGTGGAGTGGATAATCTGCAATAACTCGATGTGGATGGAAATATTTATGGAACAACTCTAAGGAATGTATATATTTTTTTTATTCATTTTTCTTGTGTGATGGTAGCACTGTATTAGGTGGCGCCCATTTGAGCAGGATCAGACTTTCACGCCTTTCTGTATCTTCTTGGGCGGCTGCCCGAGGGGTCTCGGCATTACAATTGTGCCGAGCTCCTACTTGGTCGGGTTCAAACACCTTTGCAAAGTTCTACATGTTTGATACCCTGGCTGAGGAGGACCTCATGTTGGCTCAGTCGGTGCTGCAGAGTCATCCGCACTCTCCCGCCCATTTGGGAGCTTTGGTATAATCCCCATGGTCCTTACGGAGTCCCCAGCATCCTCTAGGACGTAAGAGAAAATAAGATTTTAAACCTACCGGTAAATCTTTTTCTCCTAGTCCGTAGAGGATGCTGGGCGCCCGTCCCAAGTGCGGACTACTTCTGCAAGACTTGTATATAGTTTTGCTTATATAAGGGTAATGTTACAGTTTTCATCAGTCTCGGACTGATGCTGTTTTGTTTCATACTGTTAACTGGTTCGTATATCCCAGGTTATACCGTGTGAATGGTGTGGGCTGGTATGAATCTTGCCCTTGGATTAACAAAAATCCTTTCCTCGTACTGTCCGTCTCCTCTGGACACAGTTTCTCTGAGGTCTGGAGGAGGGGCATAGAGGGAGGAGCCAGTGCACACCCATACCTAAAGTTCTTTCTTAGTGCCCATGTCTCCTGCAGAGCCTGTCTATCCCCATGGTCCTTACGGAGTCCCCAGCATCCTCTACGGTCTAGGAGAAAAAGATTTACCGGTAGGTTTAAAATCTTATTTTTATGTATACTGTATAATGCATGTGTCGATTGTGATATGACACACTGTTATTGTTTACAGTGTGTCCCCATGGTCCCGGGTCCGGCTGAGTGACGTCACTTCCAGCGCGATGGAGGTGCCTGATTGGGAAAACCGGCTGGCAGGATCACTGTGCTTTTTATGGGGGACACAATTATGGGGGCAAGTTATTATTTGGTTAAATATTGACTTTGTGTGCCACAGTGTGTTTACAGTCCTGAGGAAGGGGATACTTTTCCCAAAACATAGACCACCAATAAAGCACGCACATGACCCCCCCCCCCCCCCACATCCTAAGGAAGACCCGTGACTGTGTGCCATGTAATATGACGGAATGTAGCTGGCATCCCGACACTTGGGATGTCGGCGGTCAGGTGACTGGCGCCGGAATCCAGACACCAATCAGAATCCCAACTGTCGGCATCCTGAACATAGGTATGCTGGGGAGGGGAGGGTTATACTGCGGGGTGTAGGATATGGTCAGGCACTAGGGAGAGGGTTAGGGTTATACTGCGGGATCTAGGTTAGGGTCAGGCATTAGGGAGAGGGTTAGGCTGCTGGAGGGGAGGGTTAGGGTTATACTGCGGGGTGTAGGTTAGGGTTAGGCTGCCGGAGGGGAGAGTTATACTGCGGGGTGTAGGTTATGATCAGGCACTAGGGAAAGGGATAGGCTGCGGGAGGGGAGGGTTATACTGGTGGGTGTAGTTTAGGGTTAGGCACTAGGGAGAGGGTTAGGCTGCTGGAGGGGAGGGTTATACTGCGGTGTGTAAGGTCGGGTACTAGGGAGAGGGTTATGGTTAGGCTGCGGGTGTAGGTTAGGGTCAGGTACTAGTGAGAGGGTTAGGGTTAGGCGGCAGGATGGAAAGGTTATACTGCGGGTTGTAGGTTAGGGTCAGGCAATAGGGAGAGGGTTAGGCTGCGGGAGGGGAGGGTTAGGGTTATACTGCAGGGTGTAGGTTAGGGTCAGGTACCAGGTGGAGGGTTAGGGTTAGGCTGTGGGACGGGAGGGTAAGAGATATAATGCATGGTGTAGGTTATGGTTAGGCGCTAGGGAGAGGGTTAGGGTTATACTGCGGTGTGTAGGTTAGGGCAGGTACTAGGGAGAGGGTTAGGCAGCGGGAGGGGAGGGTTATACTGCGGGGTGTAGGTTAGGGTTAGGTTCTACAGAGAGGTTTAAGGTTAGGCTGCGGGAGGGGAAGGTTAGTGTTAGGCTGTGGGGTGTAGGCTAGGGTCAAGTACTAGGGAGAGAGTTAGGTTTAAGCGGCGGGAGGGAAGGGTTATACTGCGGGGTGTAGGTTAGGGTCAGGTACTAGTGAGAGGGGTAGGGTTAGACTGCAGGAGGGGAGGGTTAGGGTTATACTGCGGGGTGTAGGTTAGGGTCAGGTTCTAGGGAGTGGGTTAGGGTTATACTTCGGCGTGTAGGTTAGGGTCAGGTACTAGGGAGAGGGTTAGGCTGCAGGATGGAAGGGTTATACTGCTGGGTGTAGGTTAGGGTCAGGTACTAGGGAGAGAGTTATGCTGCGGGAGGGGAGGGTTAGGGTTATACTGTGGGGTGTAGGTTAGGGTCGGACACTAGGGAGAGGGTTAGGCTGCGGGAGGGGAAGGTTAGTGTTAAACTGCGGGGGGTAGGTTAGGGTCAAGTACTAGGGAGAGAGTTAAGGTGGGTACACACTAGTAGATATATCAGCAGATCAATTGATCTGCAGATATATCTATGGACGGATCGAGCAGTGTGTTCAGCATACACACTGCCCGATCCGTCGGGGACTGACGTCATGAACTGGGCGGGCGTGTACACACGCCCGCCCAGTTCAGCTGTCAATCACCGCCGGCCGCCGCAGCACGTGTACAGGTGGTCGGCCGACCGCCCCGTACACACACATAGACGCGCCAATATATCGGTAGATATATTGGCCGTCGGCTGTGCTGCGGGGCCGACGCGATACGTCTGTGAACGACGGAGTTCACAGACGTATCGGCCGTACACACTGGCCGACGGTCCCGCGATATATCGGCCGTTCAGGAGAACGGCCGATATATCGACCAGTGTGTACGGGCCTTAAGGTTTAGGCTGCGGGAGGGAAGGGTTGTACTGCGGGGTGTAGGTTAGGGTCAGGTACTAGGGAGAGGGGTAGGGTTATACTGTGGGGTGTAGGTTAGGGTCGGACTCTAGGGAGAGTGTTAGGCTGCGGGAGGGTCAGGGTTATACTGCGGGATGTAGGTTAGGGTTAGGCACTAGGAAGAGGGTTAGTGTTAGGCTGTGGGAGAGGAGGGTTAGTGTTAAACTGTGGGGTGTAGGTTAGGGTCAGGTACTATTGAGACGGGTAGGGTTAGGCTGCGGGAGTGTTAGGGTTATACTGCGGGGTGTAGGTCAGGGTCAGGTACTAGGGAGAGGGTTAGGTTTAGGCTGCGGGAGGGAAGGGTTATACTGCGGGGTGTAGGTTATGGTCAGGTACTAGGGAGAGGGTTAGGTTTAGGCTGCGGGAGGGAAGGGTTACACTGCGGGGTGTAGGTTAGGGTCAGGTACTAGGGAGAGGGTTAGGCTGCGGGAGGGAAGGGTTACACTGCGGGGTGTAGGTTAGGGTCAGGTACTAGGGAGAGGGTTAGGTTTAGGCTGCGGGAGGGAAGGGTTATACTGCGGCGTGTAGGTTAGGGTCAGGGACAAGGGAGAGGGTTAGGTTTAGGCTGCAGGAGGGAAGGGTTATACTGCGGGGTGTAGGTTAGGGTCATGTACTAGGGAGAGGGTTAGGTTTAGGCTGCGGGAGGGAAGGGTTACATTGCGGGGTGTAGGTTGGGTCAGGTACTAGGGAGAGGGTTAGGTTTAGGCGGCGGGAGGGAAAGGTTACACTGCAGGGGTGTAGGTTAGGGTCAGGTACTAGGGAGAGGTTTAGGCTGCGGGAGGGAAGGGTTATACTGCGGGGTGTAGGTTAGGGTCAGGTACTAGGGAGAGAGTTAGGTTTAGGCTGTGGGAGGGAAGGGTTATACTGCGGGGTGTAGGTTAGGGTCAGGTACTAGTGAGAGGGTTAGGTTTAGGCTGTGGGAGGGAAGGGTTATACTGCGGGGTGTAGGTTAGGGTCAGGCACTAGGGAGAGGGTTAGGTTTAGGCTGCGGGAGGGAAGGGTTATATTGCGGGGTGTAGGTTAGGGTCAGGTACTAGGGAGAGGGTTAGGTTTAGGCTGCGGGAGGGAAGGGTTATACTGCGGGGTGTAGGTTAGGGTCAGGTACTAGGGAGAGGGTTAGGTTTAGGCTGTGGGAGGGAAGGGTTATACTGCGGGGTGTAGGTTAGGGTCAGGTACTAGTGAGAGGGGTAGGGTTAGACTGCAGGAGGGGAGGGTTAGGGTTATACTGCGGGGTGTAGGTTAGGGTCAGGTTCTAGGGAGTGGGTTAGGGTTATACTTCGGGGTGTAGGTTAGGGTCAGGTACTAGGGAGAGGGTTAGGCTGCAGGATGGAAGGGTTATACTGCTGGGTGTAGGTTAGGGTCAGGTACTAGGGAGAGAGTTATGCTGCGGGAGGGGAGGGTTAGGGTTATACTGTGGGGTGTAGGTTAGGGTCGGACACTAGGGAGAGGGTTAGGCTGCGGGAGGGGAAGGTTAGTGTTAAACTGCGGGGGGTAGGTTAGGGTCAGGTACTAGGGAGAGAGTTAAGGTGGGTACACACTAGTAGATATATCTGCAGATCAATTGATCTGCAGATATATCTATGGACGGGTCGAGCAGTGTGTTCAGCATACACACTGCCCGATCCGTCGGGGACTGACGTCATGAACTGGGCGGGCGTGTACACACGCCCGCCCAGTTCAGCTGTCAATCACCGCCGGCCGGCGCAGCACGTGTACGGGTGGTCAGCCGACCGCCCCGTACACACACAGCGACACGCCAATATATCGGTAGATATATAGGCCGTCGGCTGTGTTGCGGGGCAGACGCGATACGTCTGTGAACGACGGAGTTCACAGATGTATCGGCTGTACACACTGGCCGACGGTCCCGCGATATATCGTCCGTTCAGGAGAACGGCCGATATATCGACCAGTGTGTACGGGCCTTAAGGTTTAGGCTGCGGGAGGGAAGGGTTGTACTGCGGGGTGTAGGTTAGGGTCAGGTACTAGGGAGAGGGGTATGGTTATACTGTGGGGTGTAGGTTAGGGTCGGACTCTAGGGAGAGTGTTAGGCTGCGGGAGGGTCAGGGTTATACTGCGAATGTAGGTTAGGGTTAGGCACTAGGAAGAGGGTTATTGTTAGGCTGTGGGAGGGGAGGGTTAGTGTTAAACTGTGGGGTGTAGGTTAGGGTCAGGTACTATTGAGACGGGTAGGGTTAGGCTGCGGGAGTGTTAGGGTTATACTGCGGGGTGTAGGTCAGGGTCAGGTACTAGGGAGAGGGATAGGTTTAGGCTGCGGGAGGGAAGGATTATACTGCGGGGTGTAGGTTAGGGTCAGGTACTAGGGAGAGGGTTAGGTTTAGGCTGCGGGAGGGAAGGGTTACACTGCGGGGTGTAGGTTAGGGTCAGGTACTAGGGAGAGGGTTAGGTTTAGGCTGCGGGAGGGAAGGGTTACACTGCGGGGTGTAGGTTAGGGTCAGGTACTAGGGAGAGGGTTAGGTTTAGGCTGCGGGAGGGAAGGGTTATACTGCGGGGTGTAGGTTAGGGTCAGGGACTAGGGAGAGGGTTAGGTTTAGGCTGCAGGAGGGAAAGGTTACACTGCGGGGTGTAGGTTAGGGTCAGGTACTAGGGAGAGGGTTAGGTTTAGGCTGCGGGAGGGAAAGGTTACACTGCGGGGTGTAGGTTAGGGTCAGGTACTAGGGAGAGGGTTAGGTTTAGGCTGCGGGAGGGAAGGGTTATACTGCGGCGTGTAGGTTAGGGTCAGGTACTAGGGAGAGGGTTAGGTTTAGGCTGCGGGAGGGAAGGATTATACTGCGGGGTGTAGGTTAGGGTCAGGCACTAGGGAGAGGGTTAGGTTTAGGCTGCGGGAGGGAAGGGTTACACTGCGGGGTGTAGGTTAGGGTCAGGTACTAGGGAGAGGGTTAGGTTTAGGCTGCGGGAGGGAAGGGTTATACTGCGGGGTGTAGGTTAGGGTCAGGTACTAGGGAGAGGGTTAGGTTTAGGCTGCGGGAGGGAAGGGTTATACTGCGGGGTGTAGGTTAGGGTCAGGTACTAGGGAGAGGGTTAGGTTTAGGCTGCGGGAGGGAAGGGTTACATTGCGGGGTGTAGGTTAGGGTCAGGTACTAGGGAGAGGGTTAGGTTTAGGCTGCGGGAGGGAAAGGTTACACTGCGGGGTGTAGGTTAGGGTCAGGTACTAGGGAGAGGGTTAGGTTTAGGCTGCGGGAGGGAAGGGTTACACTGTGCGGTGTAGGTTAGGGTCAGGTACTAGGGAGAGGGTTAGGTTTAGGCTGCGGGAGGGAAAGGTTACACTGCAGGGGTGTAGGTTAGGGTCAGGTACTAGGGAGAGGGTTAGGTTTAGGCTGCAGGAGGGAAGGGTTATACTGCGGGTGTAGGTTAGGGTCAGGCACTAGGGAGAGGGTTAGGTTTAGGCTGCGGGAGGGAAGGGTTATACTGCGGGGTGTAGGTTAGGGTCAGGCACTAGGGAGAGGGTTAAGTTTAGGCTGCGGGAGGGAAGGGTTATATTGCCGGGTGTAGGTTAGGGTCAGGTACTAGGGAGAGGGTTAGGTTTAGGCTGCGGGAGGGAAGGGTTATACTGCGGGGTGTAGGTTAGGGTTAGGTTTAGGCTGCGGGAGGGAAGGGTTATACTGCGGGGTGTAGGTTAGGGTCAGGTACTAGGGAGAGGGTTAGGTTTAGGCTGCGGGAGGGAAGGGTTATACTGCGGGGTGTAGGTTAGGGTTAGGTTTAGGCTGCGGAAGGGAAGGGTTATACTGCGGGGTGTAGGTTAGGGTCAGGTACTAGGGAGAGGGTAAGGCTGTGGGAGGGTTAGGCTGCAGGACAGAAAGGTTAGGGGGAGGACAAGGGGTAGGATTAGCTTACCTATGAAAGTTTCAGCATCCTGATGGTCTGATTCCTGTACCCAGCCCAGTACGACAACACAATTGCTGTTAAACACTTTGGCCCTCATTCCGAGTTGTTCACTCGCAAGCTGCTTTTAGCAGCTTTGCACACGCTAAGCCGCCGCCTACTGGGAGTGAATCTTAGCTTCTTAAAATTGCGAACGAAAGATTCGCAATATAGCGAAAAGACATCTCTGCAGTTTCTGAGTAGCTCGAGACTTACTCGGCATCTGCGATCAGTTCAGTGCTTGTCGTACCTGGTTTGACGTCATAAACACACCCAGCATTCGCCCAGACACTCCTCCGTTTCTCCAGCCACTCCCGCGTTTTTCCCAGAAACGGTAGCGTTTTCTCGCACACACCCATAAAACGGCCAGTTTCCGCCCAGAAACACCCACTTCCTGTCAATCACATTACGATCACCAGAACGAAGAAAAAACCGTGAGTAAAAAACCTAACTGCATAGCAAATTTACTTGGCGCAGTCGCACTGCGGACATTGCGCATGCGCACTAAGCGGAAAATCGCTGCGATGCGAAAAAATTTACAGAGCGAACAACTCGGAATGACCCCCTTTATTCACATTAAAGAGAATGTGTGTCATACTTATCTACACTGAATGCTGAAAGTGCCTGTGCTCGCTGTGGATGGACTTTTTAAACTCCCTGTACAGTGGCAAAAATATAAATTTTGCTCCACCCTTCCAAAAAGTTTCTGCTGCCTAACGGGAGGGTTAGTAAGCGGGGTAGGGGGTTTAGGGTTAGGCTGTGGGAGTGGAGGGTTAGGTAGCGGGGTAGGGAGTGGTAGGGTTAGGCTGCGGAGGTGGGGGTGTTATGGTTAGGCATCGGTGAGGGGGGGGGTTAGGGTTAGGCTGTGGGAGTGGAGGGTTAGGGTTAGGTAGCGAGGTAGGGAGTGGTAGGGTTAGGCTGCGGAGGTGGGGGTGTTATGGTTAGGCATCGGTGAGGGGGGGTTAGGGTTAGGCAGCGGGGAGGGAGGATTAGGGTTAGGGCCATGTTTGTAAGATAAGTATACTTCCCTTGTTGTTTTCTATTGTCAGGAAGCTGTGGTTGGTATTCTGACCACCGGAATTCTCTACCAAACCCAGGAGCACAGTGCACCATGCCATATGCTGCACTGACTCTGCTGTATTAGATGTGCTCTATCCACAAGACTCTATAGTGACTGTATCTAGGGGCACAGTGCACGTTGCCATATGCTGCACTGACTCTGCTGTACAAGATGTGCTGCAGCCCAACCCTCTTACCTCCACCCCATAGCAGCTACGCGAACCAGGAGAGCGTCTGCGACCGTGTGTCTAAGCCGAAGCAGCTCCGCTGCAAGTACCTGGGAACTGAGCCGCAGGAGTATGCAACGCCGCTTGGTAGGTGATGGAGCTGCAGCTCTGAAGTGTCACCCTGACATACAGCGCTGACAACCCTTGGTGAAGAAATCTTCTTAGCAAGCTTTTTCAGGGTTGCCCGGTGTAGCCCTTCTGTTAGGTGACCTGCTGCTGCAGACACCAACTAAAACTAAGCTGTAGTGCCTGGAGGCGGGGTTTAAAGAGGAGGCCCCAATGTATTCTGGGACAGCCTAAAGCTTTAGCCCAGTGGTTTCCAAACTTTTTTGAATCATGGCGCCCTAGGTCAGAATATCAGAATTTTTTTCACAGCACCCTAGGTAAAAAATTTCTTATTGAGAAATTTAGAAGGAAATATTACATTAATTAGATTGCGTTTATATGTCATCCTTAGGGTCAGTTATGTGGTGAGGGACAAGATTTGCTTCTGTTTGGCCACATACTTTATGACTGGCAGCCACCAGCACTGGTTTTGCCTATTATATTGACCATGAATAATTTGAATTGGTCCTGGACCACCAACAGGGCACCCCTGCAAGTGTCCAGAGGCACCCCAGGGAGCCACGGCACACAGTTTGGGTACCTCTGCTTCAGCCTGTTGGTGCCTCTGGATTAAGATCCACTCTCATACCCTCCAACATGACCCGCCCCACTAGGTACAAAATGCTCTATTTCTGGTCTTCCTTCTTAATTTATTATTGCAATCACCTGTGAAGAAACTGCTTTCTTATCATTTAACTAGTTCAACACAGGTGATGGAAATCATAAATTAAGAGGGAAGTCCAGAAACAGAGCATTTTGTACCTAGTGGGGTGGGTCATGTTGGAGGGTCTGCACTCTACACCACAATGCGTACCTCCCAACATTCTGTGATTGAAAAGAGGGACTCCTATGCGCGTAGCTCGCGCGTCCGAAAAGGGGGCATGGCCAACCAAAAGGGGGCGTGGCCTCACAGCACTGCCGCGATTGCGAGTCACGGCCCTTTTTTCATCACTAAAGGGGGCATGACCAGCGCTCTGTGAGCCGCTGGCATGCCCCCTCTCCCTGTCTTCACTGAAGAGACGCTGTGCGCATGTGCACAGCGTCTATTCACCGCTGCTCTGCAGCGATGACAGGAGCCTCCCATCTGCCCTTTCCACACCGCGGGACACTGCGGCCCGCGGGTGGGACAGCGGGACAGTTCCAAAAAAAACGGACTGTCCCGCGAAAATAGGGACAATTGGGAGGTATGCAATGTTTTCCTGTGGAAACCAATGTATCCTGCTGCAGAAAAAGGACATAGCTTAGTAGCCATGTTGTTACAAACGCTTTATATAAAATACAATTTCTGATACCTCTTTCTGCATTTAAATGTCACACTTCCCATCTTAAAAATGTCCCATTCCCAAACTGAACATTTCACGGATCCTCATGACATCCATGATTCTTTCTTTAAATGTTATGAGTCTATGCTGCTCAGTTTTATGCCTTAACCCTGAAAATGCAATTTAGCATTTCTCCTGTGACTTTCTGAAGCCAACAGGGATTTAATCATGAGCCCCGATTTTGGACAGGGAACTAAAATCTGGTATTAAAAAGATTCCCAACTCTAAAATGATTACCCTTAGGACTTCATCTCTTGTTACCGTCATTACTTCATTCTACTCACAAAGGTTTTGTTTAAGGACAGGACGTCGTTACACAATGCTCAGCAATTGATCGTGGCTATGACTTATATACATGCTGCCACTGAGAAAACATTGGGGGTCATTCTGAGTTCTTCGCTCGCTAGCTGCTTTTAGCAGCATTGCACACACTAGGCTGCCGCCCTCTGGGAGTGTATCTTCACTTATCAGAATTGCAAACGAAAGATTAGCAGTTTCTGAGTAGCTTGAGACTTACTCCTACACTGCGATCAGCTCAGCCCGTTTCGTTCCTGGTTTGACGTCACAAACACGCCCTGCATTCGGCCAGCCACTCCCCCGTTTCTCCAGACACTCCCGCGTTTTATCCTGGCACGCCTGCGTTTTTCCGCACACTCTCAGAAAACGGTCAGTTTCCGCCCAGAAACACCCACTTCCTGTCAATCACACTCCGATTACTTCAACGATGAAAATTCTTAGTTCGGCCGTGAGTAAATCTACTAAATTTTGTGCTAAAATACTTAGCGCATGCGCATTTTCGCATTAATCGCTCCGTTGTGAAAATCGGCAACGAGCGAACAACTCGGAATGACCCCCATTGTTAGCAGCTTTTATAGCACAAGCTGAAGGCTTTACTCATGATTAATGCTATTAACACTAGACCCTGCCATCTTTACTGTTGGACTCAGCAGGAAGCGCCCGCTCTCCTCATTACTTCTTAACTTTGCTTTAGATCCTTTAATTCAACATTTTATCACCTGCTCCTCTTGGAGAGGCGTCACCATGTGTTCCATGTAGGAACCGACCTTTGCTGACGATCTGAGTCCATGTTCAAAGAGCTTAGCTGCAAACTACAGATATATGCTGGATCTTATATGGGGTAGAGACACCTATACCATGGCTGATCTCTACCAGGCCTTCAGCTTGGATGTTCAACTAGCAGGTTTATTACACATGAATCTGGCAAGCCTTCAGCGTCCTCTCAGGGACAATGGGCTGATCCGTACGACTTGTGCAGTTTACAGCTGCTCGTTTTAAATGTGGACACGTGGATGCTGACTTTTCCCACTGCATGTGGTCCTGTCCAAAAATATATGGGTTTTGAAACCTTGTTTATAATTATATGTAAAAAGACCTGGCAATAGATTTTCTCTTACGTCCTAGAGGATGCTGGGGACTCCGTTAGGACCATGGGGTATAGACGGGCTCCGCAGGAGACATGGGCACTCTAAGATGGGTGTGAACTGGCTCCTCCCTCTATGCCCATCCTCCAGACCTCAGTTAGATCATGTGCCCAGAGGAGACTGGATGCACTACAGGGGAGCTCTCCTGAGTTTCTCTGAAAAGACTTTTGTTAGGTTTTTTATTTTCAGGGAGTATTGCTGGCAACAGGCTCCCTGCTTCGTGGGACTGAGGGGAGAGAAGCAGACCTACTTAACTGATAGGCTCTGCTTCTTAGGCTACTGGGCACCATTAGCTCCAGAGGGTCGGAACACAGGTGTCGTCCTCGCTGTTCGTCACGGAGTCGCGCCGCCGTCCTCCTCACAGAGCCGGAAGATAGAAGCCGGGTGAGTATATGAAGAAAGAAGGCTTCAAAGGCGGCAGAAGACTTCAGATCTTCACAGAGGTACCACGCAGCGGTCGCGCTGCGCTCCATCGCTCCCATACACATACACAAGGCACAGTAAGGGTGCAGGGCGCAGGGGGGGCGCCCTGGGCAGCAATAATTACCTCAAATAACACTGGCACAAGTATCAGATACTGCGGAGGCAGTATATTATAAAACCCCCGCCAGTATAAAAAAAATGAGCGGGACCGAAGCCCGCCGTCGAGGGGGCGGGGCTTAATCCTCCAGCACTAACCAGCGCCATTATCTCCACAGCAAGCTGCAGAGAAGCTGCTCCCGGACTCTCCCCTGCTGTACAAGTAACAGGGGGCAAAAATGAGGGGGGGCACATTTATTTGGAGCAAAGTGAAAAAAAATAAAAAAAATTATATATATATATATATATATATATATATATATATATAAAGAGCGCTGTACAGGCTGGGATTTTGTTTCCAGTGTCAGTTGGCGCTGGGTGTGTGCTGGCATACTCTCTCTCTGCCTCTCCAAAGGGCCTTATTGAGGGGCTGTCCCCATATTCATATATCCCAGTGTGTGTGGGGGTGTCAATACGTGTGTGTCGGCATGTCTGAAGCGGAAGGCTCGTCTAGGGAGGATGCAGAGCAGATGGTGGTGGTGTCTCCGTCGGCACAGCCGACACCGGATTGGTTGGATATGTGGAATGTTGTAAATGCAAATGTGACCTTATTACATAAAAGTTTGGACAAAGCAGAGTCCAAGGAAAGAGCAGGGAGTCAATCCATGGCTTTGACTGTGTTACAAGGCCCTTCGAGGTCTCATAAACGTCCCCTTTCCCAGATAGCAGACACTGATACCGACACGGATTCCGACTCTAGTGTCGACTATGATGATGCAAGGTTGCACCCAAGGGTGGCCAAGAGTATTCATTATATGATTATTGCAATAAAAGATGTTTTGCATATCACAGAGGACCCCTCTGTCCCTGACACAAGGGTCTGCATGTTTCAGGAAAAGAAACCTGAGGTAACGTTTCCCCCATCTCATGAGCTGAACGCTTTATTTGAAAAGGCTTGGGAAACTCCAGACAAGAGACTGCAGGTTCCCAAGAGAATTATTATGGCGTATCCTTTTCCCTCACAGGACAGGTTACGGTGGGAATCCTCACCCACGGTGGACAAGGCCTTGACGTGCTTGTCCAAAAAGGTTGCACTGCCGTCCCCGGACACGGCAGCCCTCAAGGATCCTGCTGATCGCAGACAGGAAACTACCTTAAAATCAATTTATACGCATATGGGTGCCCTGCTCAGACCGACAGTAGCGTCGGCATGGGTGGGTAGCGCGATTGCAGCGTGGGCAGATAACTTGTCATCTGACATTGACACCCTAGATAAAGACAGTATTTTGTTGACCTTGGGTCACATTAAGGACGCAGCGTTATATATGAGAGAGGCTGCGAGAGATATTGGGCTGTTGGGTTCAAGAGCCAATGCCATGGCAGTTTATGCTAGAAGGTCCCTGTGGACCCGTCAATGGACAGGTGATGCTGATTCAAAGAGACATATGGAGACTTTACCTTACAAGGGTGAAGTTTTATTTGGGGAGGGCCTCGCGGACCTGGTTTCCACAGCTACCGCAGGTAAGTCTTCTTTTTTGCCTTACGTTCCCACACAGCAAAAGAAACCACCTCAATACCAGATGCAGTCCTTTCGGTCGCATAAGTTCAGGAAGGGTCGGGGCTCTTCCTTCCTCGCCACAGGTAGAGGTAGAGGGAAAAGAACACCAGCTACGGCTAGTTCCCAGGAACAAAAGTCCTCCCCGGCCTCTACAAAATCCACCGCATGACGCTGGGGCTACGCTGAGGGAGTCCGTACCGGTGGGGGCACGTCTTCGACTCTTCAGCCAGGTCTGGGTTCAGTCAGATTTGGATCCTTGGGCGGTCGAAATTGTAACCCAAGGCTACAAACGAGTTCGAAGAGGTGCCTCCTCACCGATTTTTCAAATCGGCTTTGCCAGCTTCTCCCTCAGATAGGGAAATAGTTTCAGCTGCCATACAAAAGCTGTGTCAACAGCAAGTGATTATCAAGGTTCCCATAATGCAACAGGGGAAGGGGTTTTACTCAACCCTATTTGTGGTCCCGAAGCCGGATGGCTCGGTCAGACCGATTCTGAATCTAAAATCCCTGAACCTATATTTGAAAAGGTTCAAATTCAAGATGGAATCTCTCCGGGCAGTGATCTCCAGCCTGGAAGGGGGGGATTTTATGGTGTCACTAGACATAAAGGATGCATACCTTCATGTCCCCATATATCCGCCTCATCAGGCGTACCTGAGATTCGCTGTACAGGATTGTCATTACCAGTTTCAGACGTTGCCGTTTGGGCTTTCCACGGCTCCGAGAATTTTCACCAAGGTAATGGCGGAAATGATGGTGCTCCTGCGCAAGCCAGGCGTCACAATTATCCCATACTTGGACGATCTCCTGATAAAGGCAAGATCGAGAGATCAGTTACTGAAAAGCGTGTCTCTCTCCCTGAGAGTACTACAACAACACGGCTGGATTCTAAATCTACCAAAGTCGCAGTTGGTTCCGACAACTCGGCTGTCATTTTTGGGCATGGTTCTGGACACGGAAAAAATTAGATTTTAAACCTACCGGTAAATCTTTTTCTCCTAGTCCGTAGAGGATGCTGGGGACTCCGTAAGGACCATGGGGTATAGACGGGCTCCGCAGGAGACATGGGCACTATAAAGAACTTTTAGCATCGGTGTGCACTGGCTCCTCCCTCTATGCCCCTCCTCCAGACCTCAGTTAGAGAACTGTGCCCAGAGGACACTGATGAAGCCGCTGAAAATGGACCCTGAGGCGGAGAAACGCGGTTGTGAGGGACAACAACAGGCGTTGTGAGTTAGGAGAATATCTTTCACCCATTGCAATATCGGGTGTGTGGCTCACAACTTCCATTTACCGGCCGGTGAACTGTTTCATCCATACCCCAGTGCACAGGGGAATGAGTTGCCTTAAAGTTTTGGCTACCCTTTGAAATATATGCTGCTAGCTTGTGCAGTCATAAAGGATAAAATCTATGCTGAGTGCTTTGGCTAAATGTGCTCTAATCCTGGATCAATGCAAGATGTGGGGTAACCTATTTTACTAACTTTGCTTCTATTCTTCAGTAATTGGGCTGCCAGTCTTTGCAGCCTTACAGGAAATTATTCATATTATTTCTGCTTAATCCATTTGGGCTGAAAGAACTTTGTGTGGCTATATAACAATACTAACTCCGCTATATATCCCTCAAATAGGGATGATTGGAAGGCTGCTTAGTTAAAAAGAATGTATGCTTGCTTACAGGTGCCTACTAATCCATTGTGCTAATTACCTGGACTTTTAACTCAGTGCTCTCCATCTTTTGCACTTTATACTATAATTCTGGACATTCCTCCTTATTATACTGTTAGGGCATTTCTGTGCATGCTTTATTATTAGTACAATATTAATGCAAGTATTGATATATGATATAATATCAATTTGAGTGGAAGCCTTTTTAGGATAGATTTATAATCAGTTGATATATATATTTTATGTTTAAATTTGAATTATATTAATCAGTATTTTAGAAGTGTGATACTGGCCGGTATCTTTATGTTTGTATTTGTATTTTTGTGAATATCTTTATATATATAAAAAAGTTAAAACCAAAGTCGGAAGCGCTGTCTCATTTTGTTTGCATATTCTCTTTGGAGGGGTTGGGATCATCCCTCAGAGTTCAGCTGCATTCACTTTGGTGAGTGACAGCGCCAGGTGCAAATCCATATTTCTGTGCCCAGAGGAGATGGACAATACGAGGAAAGGATTTTGTTAATCTAAGGGCAAGATTCATACCAGCCCACACCAATCATACCATATAACCTGGAATATACGCAACCAGTTAACAGTATGAACAACAAACAGTATCAGTCAAAGACCGATTCCAACTCTAACATAACCCTTATGTAAGCAACAAGTATATACAAGTCTTGCAGATTTAGACCGCACTGGGACGGGCGCCCAGCATTCTCTACGGACTAGGAGAAAAAGATTTACCGGTAGGTTTAAAATCTTATTTTCTCTTACGTCCTAGAAGATGCTGGGGACTCCGTAAGGACCATGGGGTTTATACCAAAGCTCCCAATCGGGCGGGAGTGTGTGGATGACTCTGCAGCACCGACTGAGCAAATGCGAGGTCCTCATCAGCCAGGGTATCAAACTTGTAGAATTTTGCAAAAGTGTTTGAACCCGACCAAGTAGCTGCTCGGCAAAGCTGTAATACCTTGACAAAGCTGTTGATACAGTGAAACGCATTGGTTTGCAGAGGCCTCCACTACAACCTCCATCTATATCCTGGAACACGCCTAGAAGTCCATCTATGCTTTAAATGGGGAACTTGTTGGTGTCCGAGAGAAGAGTACAAGACCATGCTTTCAATAGGACTACACCTGTCCAAAATCAAGCTTTGAAGGTCCTCCATCTTACTCCATACGGACTAAATATCTCCACAAGTGCTATATACACCCCCTGGACTGTGGCATCTTTTTCCAAGGATTCTATACAGGAGACTGTGTTTGGCCTCTAAATGTGGTAATATACTCAACAAATTGCTGTGCCATGTTTGCCCTATTTTATATATATTTTTAATCAGTTATATATATATATATATATATATATACTTTTTTGTTGCAACTATATGTAAATTTTTAACAAATAAAAGGCTATATTGTCTATATCCAGTTCACAGCGCTGTATATCCTTTCCTACAACTGTAATGCCGAGACGCCTCGGGCTGCCGCCCAAGAAGAGCCCTCCTTCCTAGTGGAATGGGCCTTTACTGAATTAGGTAACGGCAATCCTGCCGTAGAATGAGCCTGCTGAATCGTGTTACAGATCCAGCGAGCAATAGTCTGCTTAGAAGCAGAAGCGCCAACCTTGTTGGCTGCATACAGGACAAACAGAGCCTGTTTTCCTAACCCTAACCGTCCTGGCTACATAAATCTTTAAGGCCCTGACCACATCCAGGGACTTGGAGTCTTCCTAGTCCCCCGTAGCCACAGGCACCACAATAGGTTGGTTCATATGAAATTAAGAAACCACCTTAGGTAAAAATTGAGGACGAGTCCTCAACTCAGCTCTATCCACATGGAAAATCAAATAGGGGCTCTTGTGGGACAAGGCCGCCAATTCGGACACCCGCCTTGCCGATGCCAAGGCCAATAACATGACCACCTTCCACGTGAGAAATTTTAATTAAACCGTTTGAAGAGGCTCAAACCAGTGAGATTTCAGGAAACTTAACACCATGTTAAGGTCCCACGGTGCCACTGGGGGCACAAAGGGGGGCTGAATGTGCAGCACTCCCTTCACAAAAGTCTGGACTTCTGGGAGAGAAGCCAATTCCCTCTGAAAGAATATAGATAGGCTCCATTAAGGTACAGATTTCGGCCCTAACTTCAGGCCCATATCCACTCCTGTCTGTAGAAAGTGGAGAAACCGGCCCAGATGGAAATCTTCCGTAGGAGCATTCTTGGCTTCACACCAAGATACATACTTACTCCAGATACGGTGATAATGCTTCGCCGTCACCTCCTTTCTAGCCTTTATCAGAGTAAGGGTGACTTCCTCCGGAATACCTTTCCTGAGAGGAAGAGGCCACGGATCTTCTGTGAGCATTTCCTGAAGATCTGAGTACCAGGCCCTTCGAGGCCAATCTGGAACAATGAGTATTGTCTGTACTCTTTTTTTGTCTTATGATCCTCAAAATTTTTGTGATGAGAGGAAGAGGAGGGAACACATAGACCGACTGAAAAACCCATGGTGTCACCAGGGCGTCTACTGCTACTGCCTGAGGGTCCCGGGACCTGGCACAATACCTCCGAAGCTTCTTGTTGAGGCATGACGCCATCATGTCTATTTGAGGAATTCCCCAGAGACTTGTTATCTCTGCAAAAACTTCTTGATGAAGTCCCCACTTTCCTGGATGGAGATCGTGTCTGCTGAGGAAGTCTGCTTCCCAGTTGTCCACTCCCGGAATGAAGACAGCTGACAGAACGCTTACGTGATTTTCCGCCCAGCGAAGAATCCTGGTGGCTTCCGCCATCGCGACTCTGCTCCTTGTCCCGCCTTGGCGGTTTACATGAGCCACGGCTGTGACATTGTCTGATTGAATCAGAACTGGTAGGTCGCGAAGAAGATTCTCCGCTTGTCGTAGGCCGTTGTATATGGCCCTCAATTCCAGTATGTTGATGTGTAGACAAGCCTCCGGGCTTGACCATAGTCCCTGAAAATTTCTTCCTTGTGTGACTGCTCCCCATCCTCGGAGGCTCGCGTCCGTGGTCACCAGAACCCAGTCCTGAATGCCGAACCTGCGCCCCTGTAGAAGGTGAGCACCCTGCAGCCACCATAGGAGAGACACCCTGGCCCTGGGGGACAGTGTTATTTTCTGATGTATTTGTAGATGGAACCCGGACCACTTGTCCAGAAGGTCCCACTGAAAAGTCCTCGCATGAAACCTGCCGAAGGGGATGGCCTCGTAGGCTTCCACCATTTTTCCCAGAACTCGAGTGCATTGATGAACTGACACTCTTTTTGGCTTTAGCAGGTCTCTGACCATGTTCTGGAGGTCCTGGGTTTTTTCCCATGGGAGAAAAACCTTCTTTTGTTCCGTGTCCAGAATCATGCCTAGGAATGATAGTCGAGTCGTTGGAACCAATTGTGACTTTGGCAGATTGAGAATCCAACCGTGCTGTTGGAGCACTCTCAGGGAGAGCGACACGCTCTTCAGCAATTGATCTCTCGATCTCGACTTTATCAGGAGATCGTCCAAGTATGGGATAATTGTGACTCCTTGTTTGCGCAGGAGCACCATCATTTCCACCATCACCTTGGTGAAAATCCTCGGGGCCGTGGAAAGCCCAAACGGCAACATCTGAAACTGGTAATGACAGTGCTGTACAGCGAATCTCAGGTACTCCTGATGAGAGGGATATATGGGGACATGAAGGTAAGCATCCTTTATGTCTAGTGACACCATAAAATCCCAAGATTCCATCTTGAATTTGAACTTTTTCAAGTACAGGTTTAGGGATTTTAGATTTAAAATGGGTCTGACCGAACCATCCGGCTTCGGGACCACAAACAGGGTTGAATAATACCCTTTTCCCTGTTGGACCAGGGGAACTTTGACAACCACTTTCTGTTGACACAGCTTTTGAATTGCAGCTAACACTACTTCCCTCTCTGGGGGTGAAGCTGGTAAGGCCGACTTGAAAAATCGGCGAGGGGGCACCTCTTCGAATTCCAGCTTGTAGCCTTGGGAAACAATTTCCATCGCCCAAGGATCCACGTCTGAAAGACCCCAGATCTGGCTGAAAAGTCGAAGGCGTGCCCCCACTGGTGCGGACTCCCTTAGGGGAGCCCCAGCGTCATGCGGTGGATTTTGTAGAAGCCGGGGAGGACTTCTGCTTCTGGGAACTAGCCGAAGCAGGTGTTCTTTTTCCTCTACCCTTACCTCTGGCAAGGAAGGAGGAACCCCGACCTCTTCTGGACTTCTGCGACCGAAAGGACTGCATATGATACTGTGGAGTTTTCTTTTGCTGTTGGGGAACAAAAGGTAAAAAGGTAGATTTACCCGCGGTAGCTGTGGAAACCAGGTCCGCGAGCCCCTCCCCAAACACTTCACCCTTGTAAGGTAAAACCTCCATATGCTTTTTTGAGTCCGCATCACCCGTCCATTAGAGGGTCCATAGAGCTCGTCTCGCAGAAATAGCCATGGCATTGGCTCTGGAAACCAGCAGTCCAACGTCTCTTTGAGCGTCCCTCATATATAAGACTGCGTCCTTAATATGGGCTAAAGTTAATAAAATGGTATCCCTGTCTAGGGTATCAAGGTCAGCTGACAAGGTATCTGTCCATGCTGCCACTGCGCTACATACCCATGCCGACGCTATTGCCGGTCTAAGCAAAGCACCTGTATGCGCATAAATAGACTTTAAAGTAGTCTCCTGCCTGCGGTCAGCAGGATCCTTGAGGGCTGCCGTGTCCGGAGACGGTAGCGCCACCTTCTTGGACAGGCGTGTTAAAGCCTTGTCCACCCTGGGAGAGGATTCCCAACGTACCATGTCCTGTGTAGGGAAAGGATACGCCATAAGAACCGTTTTGGGAATCTGCAGTTTCTTATATGGAGTTTCCCAAGCTTTTTCAAATAACTCGTTAAGCTCATGAGATGGGGGAAAGGTTACCTCAGGTTTCTTTTCCTTAAACAGGTGTACCCTCGTGTCGGGGACAGAGGGGTCATCAGTGATATGCAAAATATCTTTTATTGCAATAATCATACACTGAATACTTTTTGCCACCCTTGGGTGTAATCTTGCATCATCGTAGTCGACACTGGAGTCAGACTCTGTGTCGGTACCCGTATCTACTATTTGGGATAAGGGACGTTTTTGAAACTCAGAAGGGCCCTGTGACTCGGTCCAATCCATGGATTGACTCCCTGTTTTCTCCCTGGACTTTGCTTTGTCCAGTCTCTTATGTAAATGAGGCCACACTTGCATTTAACATATGCCACATGTCCATCCACTCATGAGTCGGCATTGCCGACGGAGAAACACCACTCATCTGCTCCACCTCCTCCTAAGACGAGCCTTCCGCTTCAGACATGCCGACATGCACGTGCCGACACCCCCACACACACCGGGATATAACTATAAGGGGACAATTCCCCAACAAGGCCCTTTGGAGAGACAGAGAGAGAGTATGCCAGCACACACCCAGCGCCAACTGACACTGGAATAATACCAGATAGCGCTTTTATATATATATCTCAATGTTATACACTCACTGCGCCAATAATTGTGCCCCCCTCTTTTCCAGCCCTCTGTCACAGAGGTCAGCAGGGGAGAGTCCGGGGAGCCAGCTTCTGTGGAGAAAATGGCGCTGTTAGTGCTGAGGGATCAAGCTCCGCCCCCACCAGCGGCGGGCTTCGGTCCCGCTGCAATATTCAAAAAATGGCGGGGGATCTATGTATTTACCGCCTCCGCAGCCTAATATGCCCATAAATGACAGTCCAGAGGTTTATTGCTGCCCAGGGTGCCCCCCCCCCCTGCACCCATCAGTGCCTGTTCTGTGTGTGTAATGTGTGGGAGCAATGGCGCGCAGCGGTACCTCAGTGAAGATCTGAAGTCTTCTGCCGCCTTGAAGTCTTCTTTTCTTCTTATACTCACCGGCTTCTATCTTCCGGCTCTGCAAGGAGGACGGCGGCGTGGCTCCGGGACGAACGGCAGGGTGAGACCTGCGCTCCGAATCCCTCTGGAGCTAATGGTGTCCAGTAGCCTAAGAAGCAGAGCCTATCAGTTAAGTAGGTCTGCTTCTCTCTCCTCAGTCCCACGATGCAGGGAGCCTGTTGCCAGCAGTGCTCCCTGAACATAAAAAACCTAACAAAATTCTTTAATCAGAGAAACTCAGGAGAGCTCCCCTGTAATGCACCCTATCTCCTCTGGGCACAAAATCTTACTGAGGTCTGGAGGAGGGGCATAGAGGGAGGAGCCAGTGCACACCCATATTAAAAGTTCTTTATAGTGCCCATGTCTCCTGCGGAGCCCGTCTATACCCCATGGTCCTTACGGAGTCCCCAGCATCCTCTAGGACGTAAAAGAAAAAGAGGGTTTCTTCTCCCTACGGAAAAGGCCCAGGAACTCCAGAACATGGTCAGGGACCTGCTAAAACCAAAAAGAGTGTAAGTTCATCAATGCACTCGAGTATTGGGAAAGATGGTGGCGGCCTACGAGGCCATTCCGTTCGGCAGGTTCCATGCGAGAACTTTTCAGTGGGATCTTCTGGACAAGTGGTCAGGGTCCCATCTACAAATACATCAGAGAATAAGCCTGTCCCCCAGGGCCAGGGTCTCTCTCCTGTGGTGGCTCCAGAGTGCTCACCTTCTAGAGGGTCGCAGGTTCGGCATTCAAGACTGGGTTCTGGTGACCACGGACGCGAGCCTCCGAGGATGGGGAGCAGTAACACAAGGAAGACATTTCTGGGAATATGGTCAAGCCAGGAGGCTTGTCTACACATCAATGTGCTGGAATTAAGGGCCATATACAACGGCCTACAACAAGCAGAGAATCTTCTTCGCAACCTACCCGTGCTGATTCAGTCAGACAACGTCACAGCCGTGGCGCATGTAAAACGCCAGGGCAGGACAAGGAGCAGAGCAGCAATAGCAGAAGCCACCAGGATTCTTCGCTGGGCGGAAAATCATGTAAGCGCTCTGTCAGCAATCTTCATTCCGGGAGTAGACAACTGGGAAGCAGACTTCCTCAGCAGACACGATCTCCATCCAGGAGATTGGGGACTTCATCAAGAGGTCTTTGCAGAGGTAACGAGTCGTTGGGGACTTCCTCAAATAGACATAATGGCGTCACACCTCAACAAAAAGCTTTGGACGTATTGTTCCAGGTCGAGGGACCCTCAGGCAGTGGCGGTGGATGCCCTAGTGACACCGTGGGTGTTTCAGTCGGTCTATGTGTTCCCTCCACTTCCACTCATCTCAAAAATATTGAGAATCATAAGACGAACAAGAGTGCAGACAATACTCATTGTCCCAGATTGGCCTCGAAGGGCCTGGTATTCAGATCTTCAGGAAATGCTCACAGAAGATCCGTGGCCTCTTCCTCCCAGGGAGGACCTGTTGCAACAGGGGCCCTGTGTGTTCCAAGACTTACCGCGGTTCCGTTTTTGACGGCATGGCGGTTGAACACCAAATCCTAGCTAGGAAAGGTATTCCGGGGGAAGTCATCCCTACTCTGATCAAAGCTAGGAAGGAAGTAACGGCGAAGCATTATCACCGTATCTGGAGAAAATATGTATCTTGGTGTGAAGCCAAGAATGCTCCTACAGAAGATTTTCAGCTGGGTCGTTTTCTCCACTTTCTACAGACAGGAGTGGATATGGGCCTAAAGTTAGGCTCCATTAAGGTGCAGATTTCGGCCTTATCTATATTCTTTCAGAAGGAATTGGCTTCTCTCCCAGAAGTCGACTTTTGTAAAGGGAGTGCTGTACATCCAGCTTCCTTTTGTGCCCCCAGTGGCACCGTGGGACCTTAACGTGGTGTTACAGTTCCTTAAATCACACTGGTTTGAACCTCTTTAAACGGTTGAATTAAAATTTCTCACTTGGAAAGTAGTCCTGTTGTTGGCCTTGGCATCTGCGAGGCGGGTGTCCGAATTGGCGTCTTTGTCTCACAAGAGCCCCCATCTGATTTTCCATGTGGATCGGGCGGAGTTGAGAACTCGCCCTCAGTTTCTACCTAAGGTGGTTTCGTCGTTTCATATGAACCAACCTATTGTGGTGCCTGTGGCTACGGGTGACTTGGAGGATTCCAAGTCCCTTGATGTGGTCAGGGCCTTAAAAATGTATGTAGCCAGGACGGCTAGGGTTAGGAAAACAGGCTCTGTTTGTCCTGTATGCAGCCAACAAGGTTGGCGCTTCTGCTTCTAAGCAGACTATTGCTCGCTGGATCTGTAACACGATTCAGCAAGCTCATTCTACGGCTGGATTGCCGTTACCAAATTCGGTAAAGGCCCATTCCACTAGGAAGGTGGGCTCTTCTTGGGCGGCTGCCCGAGGCGTCTCGGCATTACAGCTTTATCGAGCAGCTACGTGGTCGGGTTCAAACACTTTTGCAAAATTCTACAAGTTTGATACCCTGGCTGATGAGGACCTCATGTTTGCTCAATCGGTGCTGCAGAGTCATCCACACTCTCCCACCCGGTCTGGAGCTTTGGTATAATCCCCATGGTCCTTACGGAGTCCCCAGCATCCTCTAGGACGTAAGAGAAAATAAGATTTTAAACCTACCGGTAAATCTTTTTCTCCTAGTCCGTAGAGGATGCTGGGCGCCCGTCCCAGTGCGGACTATTTCTGCAAGGCTTGTATATAGTTGTTGCTTACATAAGGGTTATGTTACAGTTGAGATCAGTATCTGACTGTTGCTGGTTTGTTCATGCTGTTAACTGGTTTAGTATATACCATGTTGTACGGTGTGTATGGTGTGGGCTGGTGTGTATCTCGCCCTTAGATTAACAAATATCCTTTCCTCGTACTGTCCGTCTCCTCTAGGCACAGTTCTATAACGGAGGTCTGGAAGAGGGGCATAGAGGGAGGAGCCAGTTCACACCCATATAAAGTCTTAGAGTGCCCATATCTCCTGTGGAGCCCGTCTATACCCCATGGTCCTTACGGAGTCCCCAGCATCCTCTACGGACTAGGAGAAAAAGATTTACCGGTAGGTTTAAAATCTTATTTTGTAATGACTGATAGATGGGCATTGTGGAATTTATTCTCCTCTGATTCTCCCACCCTACTGACCTATGGGAACAGGTTCCTTCTGGCAGGGCTGGCTGCAGCCGCTAAAAAATCTACTCTCTCAGTGGATAGCCATTGATATACCTACCCTTGTTCTCATGTTGCCTTGGATCACACACCTGTTCACCATGTGCTGTACAGAAATGACCATAGGCAGGGAACATAGGGCAAACGGATTTAAATCCAGTTGGCTTCCATAGTCAGATCAAGAATGCTATTAGGGCTGCTATAGAACCGACCTGTTGATATAACTTATCAACACTGTCTACAAATGTTCCCGGTGGAACTGGATTCTTTGGATAACCGAAGTTAAAAGAGACATAACCGACAATTCAAAATAAATGATCTTTAATTAATAACAAAGAATAATAATAATAATAATAATGAAATCCTTATCAGCCAATGTATGCTCAATTGAGTTGTTCAATCAGGTTATCCAGAGGTTCCTTCCTCCCAGATGATTATCAGAGCTTGACAAAAGCTAGACATGTAACGTTACTGGTACATAGTGCTGCTGTAGGTCAGACCAGGTATAGAGCCCAATTAAGATAACACCCTTCTCCGGCAGCTTCTCGTCCTATGTAGCTCACCAAAGCCATACCCAGGATACCATTTTACATATAAGGGCATAAACATGATCTAAACATTCTATTGGCTAAAGTATCTTTGAGCAGCTACTAAGACAAATTCAAAGCAGGTTCTCTCCCTTTTTGACGACTTCAATGCACTCCAAGCTAGCTATACCTTTAAACAGGTTTACTTCCATTTCAAACCATGTTTTGGCGTTTCTTGGCTGTATGTGTAGTACATTTATTATTATTGGATAATATTATTACTATTTCTACCACTGCTTTTATACTGTTTTAGTTTTTCCATTTCCATTTCTCCAATACAGATGTGTCCTCTTATGCTATTGCTGTGGCGCTGCCATCGCATACATCCACCTCCCGCAGCCAACAGCTTTCCATTCTCCTGCTAGATTTCGCCGACGAGACCTAGTACGGTAAACTACGGCTCCTGCTACCCATGCTAACCCCCACTGATTAACCCTCCCTCTTTAGGTCAGCGGGAGCATCGCTCCCCCCACTTCCTGCTGCTGCATAGATGCTTTTTCCTTTCTGTGTAGCTCCCACTACAGAACGTAATGCCAATACGCATCACGGGCAATGATTTAAGAAGATACATCTGTATGTCTGCTTCAATTGAATGTGCTACTGCTATTATGTTGGAACCTTTCAATAAATGATATAAAAAAAAAAACCTTGGGGTAAATTTACTAAGATGGAAGTTCTATTTAAGATGTGATGTTGCCTATAGCAACCAATCAGATTCCAAGTATTATGTTCTAGAAGGTGCTAGATAAATGAGAACTAGAATCTGATTGGTTGCTATGGGCAACATCCCATCTTAAAAAGAACTCCCATCTTAGTAAAATTACCCCCTTGTGTGATATTTATATAAGTATAATATCCTTAGCAAAACACAGGGGGCCTAATCTGCCCAGCTGGACCCCAATCAGAACTTTTACAACATTTTAGTTGCTATATTTTGAAGGCAACTTAAGATTTTATTTGTGATTTCTAATATATATTAACTTAATTACATATAAAACATGGGTGTGGTATGTTAGATAGACTAGGCTTATGTTGACAGTGTCTAGGTCAACCACTATTGGTCGACATGGTTTCTAAGTCGTCAGGGACTCTAGGTCGACATGAGTTTTGTTTTTAAACTGTGTCGTTTTCTTCGTAGAGTGACCAGGAACCCCAATTAGTGCACCGTGTCCCCTCGCATGGCTCGCGAGCTTCGGGCAGGGTGCCTCGCTGCGCTCCGCACAGGTTACTGTTCCCAATTGTAGTCCACGTGGATCGTAAAGTATGAAAAAGTAAAAAAAGAAAAAAAATGTGAACTCATGTCGACCTTTTGGCATGTCGACCTAGAGTCCCTGTCGACCTGGAAACCATGTCGACCTACTTACTGTCGACCTGGACATTGTCGACTTAGAGACCAGATCCCATAACACATTTCCCCCATTCAGAAATAGGGTCTCTCTCCTGTATGACTTGCCTGGGAATGTAGTTACTAATGCTGCTTTCACATCGCAAACCCTGCTTTTGAAACAGTTCTTTAAACGGTTCTTAAAACGGGTCTGAGCAGTTAAACCCCCTTCACATCGCATGTTGTAACTGGTATATTACTGTTTCATTACCGTTTTGGTACCTTTCACACTGAACCCGTTTCTCCCATAGAAAACAGTGGTTGTCATTTTAAATGGAATTTTCTGGCCCACACATTATTAATAATTATTAATTAATAATTTGGCTAGTCGTACGATGGAACCCAGCAGCTTCAAGCATCTTTACCATGTTTTTGTAGATTACTGCATCCTTCACTGTCCCAGTGATTTGTTTAGCAATTTATTCATCCCCTCTCATCCTAAGCAGCTCCCTAACCTCCTCATCACTCCAATTTGCCATTTTAAACTGTATTCTGTATAATAAAATGCTTCTTCACTCTCGTGTGTTTCCTCCAGCTTATTTCCTGCTTCTGCCTGGTGACATCACGCATGGAGACAGCCTATCACCTTCTGTGGTTTGGAAATACCGTTTCTGAGCCTTTCACATTGCACAATGAAACGGGTCTGAACTGTGTAGGACCCTGCTTTTTAACCGTTTTAAAATACCAGTAATCTGTAACCAGTAAATTTAAAGTGGCCCTTTCACACCACAGCTAGAACCGTTTTGGAAGGCTTAAAAACTGCAATTTACCGGGTTATAGCTGCGGTGTGAAAGGGGTATTAGGTGAAATTCAGAATGTCATCACTTCAGGTCTATATTAGGAACCTATGGCTATGTTTATAATAAGCTATGCTTAGATTGACGGTTAACAGTAACAATAGTACAGTCGATATTCTCACTGCATGAATAATGTTGACATGTTAACATGTCGACGTTGTAAATTACAGTATTTCAAATGTCAACATTGTGACCATCTCCAGAATGTCGGAATCTTGAATGTTCATGTGGTAAACCACACCCCTTGGCGAATTCCTAACAAGTTCTGAATTACATGTATAACCTTTCCCACAGTCAGCGCATGACGACGGCCATCCCTCTGTGCGACTGCTCTGACCTACACTAACATTTCACATTTCCCTGCACGGAATCTCAGATGTAGGAGAAGTTCTGATGGTCTCTCAAATGTCTGACTTCTCTGATATACTACAGGGTCTGCACTATAATGTACACTGAGGACCTGATTCAGGAGGTGCATGCTAAGTGTAAGCAATGCAGATATTTACGCAGTCGGCCGATGTTGGATATACTCTGCATGCATCCGTGTCGCACAGGACATGCATCCTGATGAAGAATGAATTTGGAGATAGCCATGTATTTCAGTGGGCATTCCTAGGAGGTAACAGCAGTCGCAATCACGTCATGGTCAGTGAATAAAGGTGCAGTTGCACGGTCATAGCCGACCGTGTTCACATGGAGATTCTGCACCTCCATAGGCTGGTGCAATCTCTGGTGGTGCGACTGATGCACAGCAATGTATTAGCATCGCAGCCGGTGGGCATCTCAGAAGACCATCCGCAGCAGCATTACCATAAAGACGTTTCTGCGTCAAAGACAGCTGAGGCTGCAACTGCGTCCACCTTTGAATCACAACCACTGTGGATGAATATGGGTGCACTCCATTGTGTACCTGCCACATTTCGAGCATTGGTGTGCTCGCTGCACTGTAGGACTTATCCCATGTGTATTATGCCTGGTCTTCCTGGTAAAACATTTCCCACATTCACAGCAGCAGTATGTTTTTTTTGTGTGTGACTTCTCTGATGCACACCAAGCTGTGAATTCCATGCAAACCGTTTGCCGCACACTGAGCAGGGGTATGGCTTCTCTCCGGTGTGGACTTTCTGATGTACAGCAAGATACGACTTAGCTCTAAAACATTTCCCACACTCAGAACAGGAGTAAGGCTTCACTCCGGAATGGACTTTCTGATGTACAATGAGATGAGACATGGCTGCAAAACATTTTCCACACTCAGAGCAGGAGTAGGGCCTCTCTCCCGTGTGGATTCTCTGATGTTTAATGAGTTCTGAATTCCATGTAAAACATTTCCCACACTCAGAGCAGGAGTAGGGTCTCTCTCCTGTGTGGATTCTCTGGTGCCTAATGAGTTCTGAATTACATGGAAAACATTTCCCGCACTCAGTGCAAGGAACGGATCTCTCTTGTGAGTGATATCTCTGATGCCTACGGAGACTGTCATTACTGGCGTAACATTTCCCACACTCAGAACAGGAGTACGGCCGCTCTCCTGTGTGATTCCTTTGATGCTCAACAAGAGCCTTGCTAGCTGTAAAACATTTCCCACATTCAGAGCAAGAATATGGTCTCTCTCCTGTGTGACTCCTCCAATGCTCATTGAACTTTGTTTTGCTGATAAAACTTTTCCCACACTCAGAGCAGGGAAATGGTTTCTCCCCTGTGTGGATTCTCTGATGTTGCACAAGATCCGAATTCTGCACAAAACATTTCCCACATTCAGAGCAGGGAAATGGCTTGTCCCCTGTGTGAATTCTCTGATGTTGCAGAAGATCCGAATTCTGCTTAAAAGACTTCCCACACTCGGAGCAGGGGTACGGGGTTTCCCCCGTGTGGATTCTTTGATGTACAACAAGATTTGAGTTATTGGTGAAAAGTTTCCCACACTCTGAGCAAGGATGCAGCCTCTCTCCTGTGTGTAATCTCTGATGTGTAAGAAGTCCTGTATGATGCATAAAACATTTCCCACATTCGGAGCAGGAATATGGTCTCTCTCCTGTGTGACTTCTCTGATGACTGAGTAGAAGAGATTTTTTGATAAAACATTTCCCACAGTCTGAGCAGGACCAGGATTTGTTTGTGATGCTGCTGCTTCCCCTCTTCCTCTGACGTTTGATGATGCCTTGTTTATCATTGATGGTAGATCCTGATTCTTCTTCAATATAACCAGTTATATATTGTGTATGACCTGTGGGTGTATTCACATCAGTTTGTGTGATGTCTCCTCTGTCACATGAGACAGGTTCCTCCTTAATATGAGTAGATGTATACTGTGTATGACCTGTGGGTGTATACATGTCAGTGTGTGTGAGGTTTCCTCCATCACATGAGACAGGTTCCTCCTTAATATGAGTAGATGTATACTGTGTATGACCTGTGGGTGTATAATTGTCAGTGTGTGTGAGGTCTCCTCCGTCGCATGAGACTGGTCCCTCCTTACTATGAGTAGATGTATACTGTGTATGACCTGTGGGTGTATACATGTCAGTGTGTGTGAGGTCTCCTCCATCATATGAGACAAGTTTCTCCTTAATATGAGTAGATGTATACTGTATATGACATGTGGGTGTATACATGTCAGTGTGTGTGAGGTCTCCTCTGTCACATGAGACAGGCTCCTCTTTAATATGTGTAGATGTATACTGTATAGGACATGTGGGTGTATACATGTCAGAGTGTGTGAGGTCTTCTCCGTCACATGAGACTGGTTCCTCCTTAATATCAGCAGATGATGTAGTTCTGTTGGAAAAAAATGTATAGTGGTTAGATTTATAAAATTTAATTTTTCCCTTCCCTACTATTCCTTTCCTATAATAGCATTACTTCTGGTGTCTCTCCCTATTTGTTATTATTGTGGATATAAAAGATTCCAATAAACCCAGGAATTTGATTGCAGGAAGGTCCCACAGAATTCAAATTTCACATTCTCTTTATTTACCAAGTCTCTACTGTTTATTAGCAAGTCCCAAGGCTCTAACACCATAGCAATTAACGGTGACTATGAAACACTTAGCAGATTATTATTATTACCAGTTATATATATTCCGCAGCGCTTTACAGAGAATAATTGTCCATTCACATCAGTCCCTGCCGCAGTGGATTTTACAATCTATATTCCCTATCACATGTACACACAGACACATTCACACTAGGGGTACTTTTTGTTGGGAGCCAATTAACCTACCAGTATATTTTTGGATTGTGGGAGGACACCGGAGTACCCGGAGGAAATCCACGCAAGCACAGGGAGAATATACCAACTCCACACAGTTAGGGTCATGGTGGGAATCGAACCCATGACCTCAGTGCTGTGAGGCAGTAATGCTAACCATTACACCATCCGTACTGCCCAATACATACATATATATTCTATGTATGTATATATATATATATATATATATATATATATATATATATATATATATATATACATATATATATATACATATATATATATATACATATATATATACAAAATAGAGAATTCAGCACTCACCATAGCAAGCTCACTTGTCCTCACAACATCAATAAATAAATAAATGATGGGGGTTTAGTTGGTGGATTGGCCAATGCACGGAAGCCTGCATACCGATTTTCAAGGTACCCCACCTTCATGCAGGTCCTACACTATCACAAAGCCTAAAGAATTAAAACCTGGCAACTGTATCACATATAATATAACTGCAAATATGCCCACTAGGTTTAATGTATGCCTGCCACATATCTAGTGGCTTTTAAAGGCATACTAGTCACCTGACACAGCCGATAAATTACTAAGAAGCAGCTGACACAGGTTTAGAACAATTAAGATTACACAGGGGTGCATGAAAAGGCCTGTGACCATGGTTAATAAGAGTTAACCAAAGATTAACCCCAAAATATACAAACAAATATAGAAAACCACAGCACTCGCCACCCCAGAAGCGGGGTGCAGTGTCTGCACTCACCACTCATAGGGTGGGGTGCATGCAGCCCATGGCCACCTACCCAAATACATACAAAATAGAGAATTCAGCACTCACCATAGCAAGCTCACTTGTCCTCACAACATCAATAAATAAATAAATGATGGGGGTTTAGTTGGTGGATTGGCCAATGCACGGAAGCCTGCATACCGATTTTCAAGGTACCCCACCTTCATGCAGGTCCTACACTATCACAAAGCCTAAAGAATTAAAACCTGGCAACTGTATCACATATAATATAACTGCAAATATGCCCACTAGGTTTAATGTATGCCTGCCACATATCTAGTGGCTTTTAAAGGCATACTAGTCACCTGACACAGCCGATAAATTACTAAGAAGCAGCTGACACAGGTTTAGAACAATTAAGATTACACAGGGGTGCATGAAAAGGCCTGTGACCATGGTTAATAAGAGTTAACCAAAGATTAACCCCAAAATATACAAACAAATATAGAAAACCACAGCACTCGCCACCCCAGAAGCGGGGTGCAGTGTCTGCACTCACCACTCATAGGGTGGGGTGCATGCAGCCCATGGCCACCTACCCAAATACATACAAAATAGAGAATTCAGCACTCACCATAGCAAGCTCACTTGTCCTCACAACATCAATAAATAAATAAATGATGGGGGTTTAGTTGGTGGATTGGCCAATGCACGGAAGCCTGCATACCGATTTTCAAGGTACCCCACCTTCATGCAGGTCCTACACTATCACAAAGCCTAAAGAATTAAAACCTGGCAACTGTATCACATATAATATAACTGCAAATATGCCCACTAGGTTTAATGTATGCCTGCCACATATCTAGTGGCTTTTAAAGGCATACTAGTCACCTGACACAGCCGATAAATTACTAAGAAGCAGCTGACACAGGTTTAGAACAATTAAGATTACACAGGGGTGCATGAAAAGGCCTGTGACCATGGTTAATAAGAGTTAACCAAAGATTAACCCCAAAATATACAAACAAATATAGAAAACCACAGCACTCGCCACCCCAGAAGCGGGGTGCAGTGTCTGCACTCACCACTCATAGGGTGGGGTGCATGCAGCCCATGGCCACCTACCCAAATACATACAAAATAGAGAATTCAGCACTCACCATAGCAAGCTCACTTGTCCTCACAACATCAATAAATAAATAAATGATGGGGGTTTAGTTGGTGGATTGGCCAATGCACGGAAGCCTGCATACCGATTTTCAAGGTACCCCACCTTCATGCAGGTCCTACACTATCACAAAGCCTAAAGAATTAAAACCTGGCAACTGTATCACATATAATATAACTGCAAATATGCCCACTAGGTTTAATGTATGCCTGCCACATATCTAGTGGCTTTTAAAGGCATACTAGTCACCTGACACAGCCGATAAATTACTAAGAAGCAGCTGACACAGGTTTAGAACAATTAAGATTACACAGGGGTGCATGAAAAGGCCTGTGACCATGGTTAATAAGAGTTAACCAAAGATTAACCCCAAAATATACAAACAAATATAGAAAACCACAGCACTCGCCACCCCAGAAGCGGGGTGCAGTGTCTGCACTCACCACTCATAGGGTGGGGTGCATGCAGCCCATGGCCACCTACCCAAATACATACAAAATAGAGAATTCAGCACTCACCATAGCAAGCTCACTTGTCCTCACAACATCAATAAATAAATAAATGATGGGGGTTTAGTTGGTGGATTGGCCAATGCACGGAAGCCTGCATACCGATTTTCAAGGTACCCCACCTTCATGCAGGTCCTACACTATCACAAAGCCTAAAGAATTAAAACCTGGCAACTGTATCACATATAATATAACTGCAAATATGCCCACTAGGTTTAATGTATGCCTGCCACATATCTAGTGGCTTTTAAAGGCATACTAGTCACCTGACACAGCCGATAAATTACTAAGAAGCAGCTGACACAGGTTTAGAACAATTAAGATTACACAGGGGTGCATGAAAAGGCCTGTGACCATGGTTAATAAGAGTTAACCAAAGATTAACCCCAAAATATACAAACAAATATAGAAAACCACAGCACTCGCCACCCCAGAAGCGGGGTGCAGTGTCTGCACTCACCACTCATAGGGTGGGGTGCATGCAGCCCATGGCCACCTACCCAAATACATACAAAATAGAGAATTCAGCACTCACCATAGCAAGCTCACTTGTCCTCACAACATCAATAAATAAATAAATGATGGGGGTACATATACATATATATATATATATATATATATATATATATATATATATATATACATATACATATACATATACATATACATATACATATATATATATACATATATATATATATATATATACATATATACACACACACACACACACACACACACACACACACACACTCTCACACAGAGCTAGGTCCATTTATATTTGGACACTGACAATTGTCATTTTATCTGTTTACCAAAACATTTTTAAGTTACAGTAACAACAATAGTAATAGTTTTAAAGTGCAGACTATCGGATTTAATTTGAGGGTATTTACATCCAAATGGGAGGAAGGGTTTAATAATTACACTGTATTATATGTAGCCCCCTCCTTTTCAAGGGACTGAAAGTAATTGGACAAATGACTCAAAAGCTGTTTCATGGGGTGGTATTCAGGAGACCAACGGTCACATGACCTCCCCCAACACCCCGCCCTCTCACTATCTCGATGGTTGGCACCCACTCATGGGTGTCCACGACACCCATAGAGCGGTAATAGATCCCATGGCGACCGCAGGCCACCACTGAGCCCGGCGTCGGTATGCTGACCGCCGGTCAGTCATACCACACCCGTTTCATGGACAGGTCTGGGCTATTCCTTTGTTATTGCTTGAGAAATTGAGCATCCAAAAGGAGTGGAGCTCTTGCTGCCTCCCATAAAGATTTAGCTAGGTTTTCACTGCAAAAATGAGTAGAATAATACAAAGAAGTCATTATAATACAGAATCTGTAGTATTAATATCTTCTTTGCATAATTCTAATTATCAGATCAAAATAGGACAGGTGAGGCTCTGCCTCCCCTGACTGCACGTCCCTGGTAGGAGGGAGACTGGAGGACAGCCTGGGTGGGTGCACACTATTTATCACCCAGTTACCCTGAATATAGCCCTGCTCATCTATCCCTTTCACAGGATTAACTGAGCCAGTGCTGTCGGATTTAGGGGGTCATTCCGAGTTGATCGTAGCTGTGCTAAATTTAGCACAGCTACGATCATTCACACTGACATGCGGGGGGACGCCCAGCACAGGGCTAGTCCGCCCCGCATGTCAGTGCCGGCCCCCCCCTTCCCCCGCAGAGGTACAAAGGCCGCTGCTGTCCGCCCCTCGTTCGGTTCGGCCCTGCCCGATTTGGCCAGACCACGCCCACTAAACGGCGGCCAAACGCCGTCGTTCCTCCACCCCTCCCGCCTCTGCCTGTCAATTAGGCAGAGGCGATCGCAGCCCTGCTACGGCCTTCGGCGGCGCACTACAGTGCATGCGCTGTAGGGACCCATTTGCTTGGCTGCGATAAAAAGCAGCGAGCGAACGGGTCAGAATGACCCCCTTAATCCGCTGCTGTAATGACTTAATCTCCTGCTGTGTTGTTCTCTCTGTATTGTATTGCAGCTGAGAACAATAGATGAAAGGCTTATGCTAATAAGCCTTGGTGCACCTAAACGCAGCAGAGAAGCCTAGATGAGCGAGGCTCCATCTGTACCATCACATATTTACCCCTGTTTTTAGTGCCTTACTCTTCCAGGACACCATACAGGGGGTGTAGATCTCGTGTGTCAGAGAGGACGATGGCACTTAGTGCCCAGGCATCAGTCCAGGCTGATGCCATCTACTCAGCGCCATCCCAGCATCTGTCCACGGCTCCCATAACAGAGGCCTGGCAGTGTAGCTACGGCAGCGGGTGAGGAACGAGGTCCCAGGGGAAGGTGACCAGGAAGCTCAGGTGGAACTGTGATAAGAATCCGCTGCCACCATTCCCTCCTACATGCATGTCAGCACCTGTGCACCGTATCCAGCAGTGCCAGTATGCCTTGCCATCTACTAAAATTGGTAATGACAGAGCTTGCTGGGACCTGTAGTCTGACAGAAAAAAAAATCTATTTTTGCTTTTACATTTATTTAATCTCCTATTTAAAAGCCTAGGTGTGTTGTGCTATTATTACTGGGCTGGTTTCTACTAGGAGCAGATTTTTTTTTTATGAGCCTGTTGCCTGTAAGTAGTAATGGCGGGCCTAGATCTGAAAGCACTGTGGCAGGGGGATCCCATGTTGTGTTTCTCCCAGCTACAGTGCCACCAGACCCTGACTGGTAAAGCCTAATACTGGTTGTGGAAAATCAGTTTAATCCAATACCACCCCAGGTACACAGCACTGGTGGTGGTTTCAATGTGGGGGGAGACACTTTATAGTTTTATTTTATAAAACGCACCGGAATGCCTGGAGATTACCCTCTGCATATCGCCAGCAGCCTGCAAATTGGCAATTATTACATCCAACAAAATCTTGTAGTATAATAATAATAATAATAACAACCAGAGGACGCTCCCCCTGTCTAATCATCGCAAGACACCAGAGGCTGCTGCTCCTCCTGTAAAATAATCACTAGACACCAGAGGCTGCTGCTCCTCCTGTATAATAATCATTAGACACCAGAGGCTGCTCCTCCTGTATAATAGTCACTAGACACCAGAGGCTGCTGCTCAGTGCCGTTTCTAGCGGCGGGCGAGCCGTGCAACCGCACGGGGCGCCCGCCGGGGCACTTTGCAGGTCCTTTTCCCCCTCCTCACCCTTCCCGAGTACTCCTGTTCGGAGGGCGGAGTTTCGCGAAATGACGCGATTGCGTCGTGACGTCACGACGCAATCGCGTCATTTCGCGAAACTCCGCCCCCCGAACAGGAGTACTGATGACAAGAGGAGGGGGAGCCAGCTGGAAGGAGGAGGCAGCCGGCGCGCGGGCCGAAGAGCGGGAAGAGCCTCTTCATACTGATTGTAAGTATTCTCTCCCCCCCCCCCCCCCCCCCCCCCCCCCCCCTCCCTCCCTCCCTCTCTCCCTCCCTCTCTCTCCCCCTACTTGACACTTGCCTGCTGTTACCGTACTGTGTAAAATTAGGACACTTGCCTGCAATACTGTGTAAAGTGGGGACACTTGCCTGCAATACTGTGTAAAGTGGGGACACTTGCCTGCAATACTGTGTAAAGTGGGGACACTTGCCTGCAATACTGTGTAAAATTGGGACACTTGCCTGCAATACTGTGCAAAAATGGGGACACTTGCCTGCAATACTGTGTAAAATGGGGACACTTGCCTGCAATACTGTGTAAAATGGGGACACTTGCCTGCAATACTGTGTAAAATGGGGACACTTGCCTGCAATACTGTGTAAAAATGGGGACACTTGCCTGCCGTACTGTGTAAAATGGGGACTCTTGGCTGCCGTACTGTGTAAAATGGGGACATGTGCCTGCTGTAATGTGTAAAATGGGGACATGTGCCTGCCGTACTGTGTAAAATGGGAACGCTTGCCTGCCGTGCTGTGTAAAATGGGGACATGTGCCTGCCGTGCTGTGTAAAATGGGGACATGTGCCTGCCGTGCTGTGTAAAATGGGGACATGTGCCTGCCGTACTGTGTAAAATGGGAACGCTTGCCTGCCGTGCTGTGTAAAATGGGGACATGTGCCTGCCGTGCTGTGTAAAATGGGGACATGTGCCTGCCGTAATGTGTAAAATGGGGACGCTTGCCTGCCGTACTGTGTAAAATGGGGACATGTGCCTGCCGTAATGTGTAAAATGGGAACCCGTGCCTGCCGCAATGTATAAAATGGGAACCCGTGCCTGCCGCAATGTATAAAATGGGAACCCGTGCCTGCCGCAATGTATAAAATGGGAACCCGTGCCTGCCGCAATGTATAAAATGGGGACCTGTACCTGCCGCAATGTGTAAAATGGGAACCCGTGCCTGCCGCAATGTGTAAAATGGGAACCCGTGCCTGCCGCAATGTGTAAAATGGGAACCCGTGCCTGCCGCAATGTGTAAAATGGGAACCCGTGCCTGCCGCAATGTGTAAAATGGGAACCCGTGCCTGCCGCAATGTGTAAAATGGGAACCCGTGCCTGCCGCAATGTGTAAAATGGGGACTTTATTTCCTGTGGTGGCCGTGATGATGAGATCATTAATGAGGCCACACACCCTTGCCGGGAGCGCGCGCGCCTTAGGCGCTTGCTTGCTTTTTCTATCTATGGGGGGGGGGGGGGGGGGCGCATTTTGAAATCTTGCACTGGGAGCCAAATTGGCTAGAAACAGCCCTGCTGCTGCTCCTCCTGTATAATAATCACTAGACACCAGAGGCTGCTCCTCCTGTATAATAGTCACTAGACACCAGAGCCTGCTGCTCCTGTATAAAAATAATAAAAACAACTGGACACAAGAGGCTGCTCCACCTGTATAATAACACAAATCATTACCTGCTACCCGGCACAGCGATGTCTCCTCGGTGCTTCCTCCGCCTCAGCGCGGTCACCCGTGGGAAGTGGCGGGCGTGAATAGGACGCATAGGCCCCATAACCTTGTTAGGTGGACCGCAAAGGCCGGAAGTGCGTTGGAACGCATAGGCCGGAAGTGCGTTGGAACGCATAGGCCGAAAGTGAGGCAAAAGCCGGAAGAGTGGTGGACCGCACAGGCCGGAAGTATGGGGAGAGTTGGAACGCACAGGCCGGAAGTTGTCAGTACAACATCTTCCGGGTGAGAGAAAAGGCTGCCTGTGTGTAGGTAAGTACCTACACAGAGTTATAATGACGCAGGTATCCTACCTCATATCTTTATCAATTAAATATTGATTTGATGATGGTGTGAGAGGTCTGGGTGACTCCTGGATGGTGCTTGTGTGTTTGGAGTTAGAGAGGCTCCCTCCTATCCCCCTATCACTGTGACACAGCCAGGGAGGCTCTCTCCTATCCCCCTATTACTGTGGTTGGTTCTATATCGGAGTGGCTGAAGGGACCTTGTGACGTACCTAGGGGAGGAGCTACGTGACCCAGCCAGAGAGGCTCACTCCTATCCCCCTATCACTGTGACCCTGCCAGACAGATAAGCTACCGGTCTGTTATATATATCAGGAGGTTGCATCTGGAATTATATGATGTTTGGCCTCAAGCTCCTGTGAGATCCTCTAGACAAACACCTGTATGATCATTGTCTTTTAATATTATGTACAGTACATAGGAGCGTCCCCGTCCTATCCGCACAGGGCAGAAGGAAACCAAATACAGAGGTCTGTGCTAGGGCGTGATGATGATGGAGAATCACCGGACCCTCACATCACTGGGTAAGAGGAGACATTCATACGTGGTCACCCAGATGCACGCATCAGCATTGTGTCACATATATACAATGTACTCAGTAACTGTGTCTCCTACAGATGGAGCCAGTAACAGAGATACCCCAGAGAGATGTCCCCGTCCTCTTTATTCCCCGTACTGTACAGAGGATAACCACAGGACCCCACAGGAGGATCAGGTAGGGTAGCGTCTAGTTCCCCTTCCGTAAATGGTAGATGCTAGAATCAAGTGGGCTAAGGGACCTTTTCCGTAAGGGGGAGGAGTTACAACACAAGGGGGAGGAGCTAGGCCAGCGGGATAGTTCCTCTACTATCCACGCCACCAGCTATTACCTTTAGTAATTAGGTGGTGAGCGGAGCGGAGCGAGCCACCGTGCCCGAAGCGCGGCGAGCGAAGCGAGCCCGCGAGGGTACTTTTCGGGTACCCTGTTCGCCCATAGCTCCTCCCCCTGGTGACGTAGCTCCTCCCCTCAATACGTCACAAGGTCCCTTCAGCCCCTCCGATATAGAACCAACCTTCCGTAAATGTTAGCCGGTGACATCACAGGCCATGTGACCAGACCATGTGACGGTCCGTTTTTCAACAGGGTAGCATCTAGTTTCCCTTCGTGGAGAGGACCTTTCCCATAAGACATGTCACAAACTATTTGGAATAGTAACCTGTGGCGAGCGAAGCGAGACACCGAGCCCGAAGCGTGGCGAGCGAAGCGAGCCCGCGAGGGTCCATTGGTGCATAGACAAAAACAAATAACCTATCTGAACAGCGGGGAACAAAAATTTACATAAACAGAAGGGGAAATAGAGGGTTTATAATAAATAATCTAGTTCCTCTTCAGTTACTGAAACAGAGGGGGATCTAGTCTCCACTTTGATAGTGTCTAGTTCCTCTTCAGTTACTGAAACAGAGGGGGATCTAGTCTCTACCGATCAGGTAGGTGGGATTAAGGGTCTCACCAAATACCAAAATGACTGTCACTATAGGATGTGTAGAGGAGCTGTGTGTATCTTATACACTGATATTCTTTTGTTTTATTTCAGTACATTTTATGAGACTTTATTAAATCATTATTTTATTGTTTGTGGGGTAATTAGGGTCAAGGTCTGGCTAATATTAAGGTAGAAGTTATAGAGGAAGAAGAAGAGATGTATGTGAGGAGTGATCAGCAGTGTAAGGAGGAGGAAATCCCTACAGATATCAGCACAGGTGAGTAGTAATCACTTATTACCGAACAGAAGCCCAAAATGTATTAAGCCTTAAAAAGTGATAAAGTTGAGACTGAGAAAGTACCAGCCAACCAGCTCTTTGTACAAACTAATGAGGAAAATGTATCCATCCAACGCAGAAATGCTATAGGCTGGCTGTTGGGATGGTCCCAGCTATAGCACCGACTCAGGAGAATCTTTTTTTCTTTTTTTTTTTCTTGCTCCAGCTTTGTCTCATGCGCAGAAATACACAAGTCCATTATTAGAGAGTGCCTGTGATATTAGAGGCCTCTGTGACCCCATACAGGCGTTACTGTGATGATTTGAAGTGAAACTGTGAGTACACAGGTTGTATGAGGTAATACTCCTGTCCTGTCACTGCAGCGTAGTTATAGGATTTTCTCAGATCACACATATTTCCTACTGATAATTTAGGGCTATTTGGAAGTAACTTGCAGCCCTGGGCCATTTACCTGCACTGACCAGCAGAGATTGTACCTGGACTTTACTGTCAAAGACTCTCAGGTCAGCACATACCGGGCTGCGCTCAGCCTATCACTCACCTCCAGTGCTGGTTCTTGCTGTAACATCCATTCTATGTCTAGTCTCGTAGAAGTCATAGCCTCCCCACCAGTCACTATGGGGTCAATTCTATTCTGCAACTTAAGAATAGCACCGGGAATTAGCTCCCGACGCTATTCAATTCAGCTGCTAGTGACCCGCAATTGTCGGGAATTCTTCTCTCATCCCCGGGGGATGAGAGAAGAAACCCGACAAAAGTGCTGCCTCGCGGCCGGCGCGAGGCTGATTCTGTCAGGAATCAGCCTCGCACCGGGGAGTTAAGTCGGAGAATGCCCGTTCTCCCGACAATTCAACCTGTTTAGTCGGCGAGAACAGGACATCGCCGACTTAACTGGAGCTGAATTGAATAGCGTCGGGAGCTAATTCCCGGCGCTATTCTTAAGTTGCCGAATAGAATTGACCCCTATGTCCAGCTTCCATATCTGTGCTGCAATGACTGGTTCTCTCCTAGTGCCTCTGGGTAGAACCCTTTATCCTGGCGTTGGTTCCCATGCTTGTGGCTCCTTAGTACAGGGAGGACGATAACTCTCCTTTGCTACCGGTTGTCTGACAGACGCTGGCAGCTTCCCATCTCACTACTAGCCTCCTGCCCGGCTCCGTAACATCCAGATACAGTGGATGTTACCTTCAAGCGTTCCCTCAAAACTCACCTCTTTAGGCAAGCGTATCAAATTCCTGAACCGCCCACATAACTTTCATAAACCTTCCTATCAAATTACATCCACTCTGTACAGTCCACGCATATCCTCACATGTCTTTTCATTCTATGCAATAGATGGCACCTTTCCTTATGTACACATGCCTATTTCCCTATAGATTGTAAGCTTGCGAGCAGGGCCTCCCTACCTCTATGACTGTTATCACCCAGTTTGTTATTGTTATTTCAAATTGTAAAGCGCAACGGAATTTGCTGCGCTATATAAGAAACTGTTAATAAATAAATAAATAATAGCAGTCATGTATCTGACAGGCTTAGATTCTCACTTACTTTAACCCCTCTGTAAAACCAAATGGCCCCAACAGCGTTTGAATTGAATCGTTCCCTTAGCTTCAAGTTATATGGAGGATGTTTTTTCAAAACTCTTGGGATGAAGTTTTCCACAATACCATGAGGCCAGTAAGAGCTGTTTGCCATTGATAGGAATAATTTGGTATACTGCAGGTACCCATCGCTGAGGGCTCCCATTCTGACTCCAGTCCTGCAGTTACAAACAAAGGGGCAGATGTATTAATCCTGGAGAAGTGATAAGTGGAAGGTGATAACGCACCAGCCAATCAGCTCCTAACTGTCATTTTTAAAACCTGTAATGATTGGCTGGTGCGTTCCATCTTTAAAAATGTGTTTTGTTCAGTAGGTCATTGCTCCTGATGCCAGCAAGTGGACAGACTCCCATCTATCGCTTGGCCACTTGCTGGCATCAGGAGCAAAGACCTACTGAACAAAACACATTTTTAAAGACAGCAGACAAGGTGAAGTGATTAGCCCAGCTGTGGCTTACAAGAGTCTCAGCTAAAACCCAGATTGGATTCAGTCAGACCCGTTGCTGCTGTTCCAATCCTGCAAAAGCCTGCCGTTCCACATTATGCTGTCCCTGCGACAGTGGTCAGGGAAATACTTGGGCAACCAGATATTGTGTGACCACTCCCAACTTTATCACGTTATCTACTCTGGTAAATCTTCTCATATAGCATTTACCTACAGTTATCTACCAGTTATTAAGCATTTTCTGTCCTCTCTTCTAAGTAAGAAAGTGTTTTCTCTTACATAGAACCCCCAAATGAGCCCAGGGAAAAGATCAGACCCTTGCCTATGCTATGTTTTGGGGTTTTCACAGTTGACCACTTGCTGGATTGTGTTAATTGGGGGGGGGGGGAAACAAAGTGTTTGGAATTAAATGTGTTCTGAGATGTTCTTATTAGTACACAATGCCTCCATGAGTAGTAAGGTGGGAGAGGCTGTGTAAAATCTCCTATCCAAATTGTTCTACCTTCCTATGCCTCACGTTCCCTCTGCCACACTGCTGGAGATGTGGGGAGACCTGGAATTCATTGATCCTTATCGTTACTGATGCTTACTTTCCATTGATGTAGCCCATGCGGTTTTCGGAGCATTGTGAAACTACAAGTCCCAGCATTACCTGCTAGCTATCAGCTATTTGGCAAAGTATGCTGGGACTTGTAGTGTTATAACACCTGGGGAGCCACAGGTTGCCTAATTTAGTCTATTTCTGTATTCCTACAATATTAAGGTTAGACTGTATATTAGGCATCTCCTTAAGTGCTTAGTAAATACAGCAAAGGAAGTAATTTGTACATTTCTTATCATGTTATGTGTTGCTTAGGTTACTGTACACACATCATCTAATAAGAATGCCCTTTGTATTTTATGACTGTAACTAAGACACTTTCTGTATTATATGGTGGTCGCTAAGATGCTGTTTATATTGTATGGTGGTCGCTAAGATGCTCTCTGTATTATATGGTGGACGCTAAGGTGCTCTCTGTATAGTATGGTGGTCGCTAAGGTGCTCTCTATAGTATGGTGGTCGCTAAGATGCTCTCTGTATAGTATGGTAGTCGCTAAGATGCTCTCTGTATAGTATGGTGGTTGCTAAGATGCTCTCTGTATTGTATGGTTGTTGCTAAGATGCTCTTGGTATTGGGCCATTCCACTGTCACATACTGGAGATTTTTATGCAGCGGGGTACACTGGGTTCCACAGGGATAACATCGGTGTGTAGAGTAGGATCTTGATCCGAGGCACCAACAGGCTAAAGCTTTGACTGTTCCCAAGATGCTCAGCACTGCTTCCTCTATAACCCCGCCTCCGTGCACAGGAGCTCAGTTTGTAATTTGGTGCCTGCAGTGCAGGCAGCTAACAGGCGCAGCCCTGAAAAGAGCTTTTAAAAGTGAAGATAGAAGACTTCAAGGGCTGCAGCAGAGGCACTGTCCGTGCTAGATGTAATTCTGACATCTCGTGCTGCAGCTCCCTCACCTCCCCCAGCAGCGATGTATACTCCCGTGTCCTTGGTTGCCGGGTACTTGCAGCGGAGGCTCTGGTTCTCTACTTCAGGCACTCACACCAGCCGCAGCTCTCAGGGATTGCGTGGCCGCATTCAGGGAGGAGGTAAGAGGGTCCCCCGACGGGACCCGATGGAAATCGCGATCCGGCGCAGCCATTAGGAGGCGAGCCACACGCGCTGGCGTGGACATTGTTTCAGTACAAGGACCCCACTAGACCACCAGGGCAGGGGCACAGGTCGGTTTTACTAAAAGCCATTTTCATATGGCCCACAGTACCCGGTGGTGAAGTCCAGCAAGGGGATAAGGCTCTGACCTGTAGCCCCTCCCCCAGGGCGCCATTTAGAGTAAATGTTCCCGCCCTGGAGCTGCATCTCTCTCTCTCCCTCACTCCCTGTCAGCGTTTGGGCGCCATCTTCACATGCTGAGCTGATCCCGGGACTGTATGGGGAAAGCCTCGTCTGTAAAGCCGCCTGCATTACCAGCGCTGTGCATTTTACAGGACACTTAAGTATTCTACATGTCTGCTGACAGTGTTAGTTAAGAAACAGTGCATTACTTCAGAGTTATGTAGTACAAGTACCCTGTGATATACATCCAGTCTTTACTGTGCATTGTTATATCTATTACTCTGTATATCTTTACTTAGTATTGCTAGTCCAGTGCAGTTTTATTGCTTGTCATGATTTCTGCATTGTACATGTGACTGTGTGTGTGCATATAGCTGCTGCGTGATTTCTACTCCGTGTATCTCACTCAGATTGCTATCCCTATATTCTGTACCCTGAGGGGGGCTAAGTGCGTCAGGGTCATTGTTTGATATAGGTGTTTCACAGGATATACTTATTGTGTATTTCTCTGACGTCCTAGTGGATGCTGGGAACTCCGTAAGGACCATGGGGAATAGCGGCTCCGCAGGAGACTGGGCACAAAAGTAAAAGCTTTCTGACTAGCTGGTGTGCACTGGCTCCTCCCCCTATGACCCTCCTCCAAGCCTCAGTTAGATTTTTGTGCCCGGCCGAGAAGGGTGCAATCTAGGTAGCTCTCCAGAGCTGCTTAGAGTAAAAGTTTTAAATAGGTTTTTTATTTTCAGTGAGACCTGCTGGCAACAGGCTCACTGCATCGTGGGACTAAGGGGAGAAGAAGCGAACTCACCTGAATGCAGAGTGGATTGGGCTTCTTGGCTACTGGACATTAGCTCCAGAGGGACGATCACAGGTTCAGCCTGGATGGGTCCCGGAGCCGCGCCACCGGCCCCCTTACAGAGCCAGAAGAGCGAAGAGGTCCGGAAAAATCGGCGGCAGAAGACGTTCCTGTCTTCAATAAGGTAGCGCACAGCACTGCAGCTGTGCGCCATTGCTCTCAGCACACTTCACACTCCGGTCACTGAGGGTGCAGGGCGCTGGGGGGGAGCGCCCTGAGACGCAATAAAACATGTTTTAAACCTTTATATGGCTAAAGAAATGCATCACATATAGCTCCTGGGCTATATGGATGCATTTAACCCCTGCCAGTTTTCCTAAAAAAAAAAAGCGGGAGAAAAGGCCGCCGTGAAGGGGGCGGAGCCTATCTCCTCAGCACACAAGCGCCATTTTCCCTCACAGCTCCGCTGGAAGGACGGCTCCCTGTCTCTCCCCTGCAGTCCTGCTACAGAATCAGGGTAAAACAAGAGAGGGGGGGCACTAATTGGCAGAAAATACATATACAGCAGCTATAGAAGGGAGAAACACTTATATAAGGTTATCCCTGCATATATATAGCGCTCTGGTGTGTGCTGGCAAACTCTCCCTCTGTCTCCCCAAAGGGCTCGTGGTGTCCTGTCCTCTATCAGAGCATTCCCTGTGTGTGTGCTGTGTGTCGGTACGATAGTGTCGACATGTATGAGGAGGAAAATGATGTGGAGGCGGAGCAATTGCCTGTAATAGTGATGTCACCCCCTAGGGAGTCGACACCTGACTGGATGGTAGTATGGAAGGAATTACGTGACAGTGTCAGCACTTTGCAAAAAACTGTTGACGACATGAGACAGCCGGCAAATCAGTTAGTGCCTGTCCAGGCGTCTCAAACACCATCAGGGGCTCTAAAGTGCCCGTTACCTCAGATGGTCGACACAGACCCAGACACGGATACTGACTCCAGTGTCGACGGTGACGAGACAAACGTAATGTCCAGTAGGGCCACACGTTACATGATCACGGCAATGAAGGAGGCTTTGAACATTTCTGATACTACAAGTACCACAAAAAGGGGTATTATGTGGGGTGTGAAAAAACTACCCATAGTTTTTCCTGAATCAGATGAATTAAATGAGGTGTGTGACAAAGCGTGGGTTTCCCCCGATAAAAAACTGCTGATTTCTAATAAATTATTGGCATTATACCCTTTCCCGCCAGAGGTTAGGGCGCGTTGGGAAACACCCCCTAGGGTAGATAAGGCGCTCACACGCTTATCAAAACAAGTGGCGTTACCGTCTCCTGATACGGCCGCCCTCAAGGAACCAGCTGATAGAAAGCTGGAAAATATCCTAAAAGGTATATACACACATACTGGTGTTATACTACGACCAGCAATCGCCTCAGCCTGGATGTGCAGCGCTGGAGTGGCTTGGTCGGATTCCCTGACTGAAAATATTGATACCCTGGATAGGGACAGTATATTATTGACTATAGAGCATTTAAAGGATGCATTACTATATATGCGAGATGCACAGAGGGATATTTGCACTCTGGCATCAAGAGTAAGTGCGTTGTCCATTTCTGCCAGAAGAAGTTTATGGACACGACAGTGGTCAGGTGATGCGGATTCCAAACGGCATATGGAAGTTTTGCCGTATAAAGGGGAGGAGTTATTTGGGGTCGGTCTGTCAGACCTGGTGGCCACGGCGACGGCTGGGAAATCCACCTTTTTACCCCAGGTCACCTCTCAGCAGAAAAAGACACCGTCTTTTCAAACTCAGTCCTTTCGTCCCCATAAGGGCAAGCGGGCAAAAGGCCACTCATTTCTGCCCCGGGGCAGAGGAAGGGGAAAAAGACTGCAACAGGCAGCCTCTTCCCAGGATCAGAAGCCCTCCCCCGCTTCTGCCAAGTCCTCAGCATGACGCTGGGGCTTTACAAGCGGACTCAGGCACGGTGGGGGCCCGTCTCAAAAATTTCAACGCGCAGTGGGCTCACTCGCAAGTGGACCCCTGGATCCTGCAGATAGTATCGCAGGGGTACAAATTGGAATTCGAGACGTCTCCCCCTCGCCGGTTCCTGAAGTCTGCTCTACCAACGTCTCCCTCCGACAGGGAGGCAGTATTGGAAGCTATTCACAAGCTGTATTCCCAGCAGGTGATAATCAAGGTACCCCTCCTACAACAGGGAAAGGGGTATTATTCCACGCTGTTTGTGGTTCCGAAGCCGGACGGCTCGGTGAGACCGATTTTAAATCTGAAATCATTGAACACTTACATAAAAAGGTTCAAATTCAAGATGGAATCACTCAGAGCAGTGATAGCGAACCTGGAAGAAGGGGACTATATGGTGTCTCTGGACATCAAAGATGCTTATCTCCACGTCCCAATATACCCTTCTCACCAAGGGTACCTCAGGTTTGTGGTACAGAACTGTCATTATCAGTTTCAGACGCTGCCGTTTGGATTGTCCACGGCACCACGGGTCTTTACCAAGGTAATGGCCGAAATGATGATTCTTCTTCGAAGAAAAGGCGTCTTAATTATCCCTTACTTGGACGATCTCCTGATAAGGGCAAGATCCAGGGAACAGTTAGAGGTCGGAGTAGCACTATCTCAGGTGGTGCTACGTCAGCACGGGTGGATTCTAAATATTCCAAAATCGCAGCTGATTCCAACAACACGTCTACTGTTCCTAGGGATGATTCTGGACACAGTCCAGAAAAAGGTGTTTCTCCCGGAGGAGAAGGCCAGGGAGTTATCCGAGCTAGTCAGGAACCTCCTGAAACCAGGACAAGTGTCAGTGCATCAATGCACAAGAGTCCTGGGAAAGATGGTGGCTTCTTACGAAGCAATTCCATTCGGAAGATTCCATGCAAGGACTTTTCAGTGGGATCTGCTGGACAAATGGTCCGGATCGCATCTTCAGATGCATCAGCGGATAACCCTATCTCCAAGGACAAGGGTGTCTCTCCTGTGGTGGTTGCAGAGGGCTCATCTTCTAGAGGGCCGCAGATTCGGCATTCAGGACTGGATTCTGGTGACCACGGATGCCAGCCTGAGAGGCTGGGGAGCAGTCACACAGGGAAGAAATTTCCAGGGCTTGTGGTCAAGCATGGAAACGTCTCTTCACATAAATATCCTGGAACTAAGGACAATTTACAATGCCCTAAGCCAAGCAAGGCCTCTGCTTCAGGGTCAGTCGGTATTGATCCAATCGGACAACATCACGGCAGTCGCCCACGTAAACAGACAGGGCGGCACAAGAAGCAGGAGGGCAATGGCAGAAGCTGCAAGGATTCTTCGCTGGGCGGAAAATCATGTGATAGCACTGTCAGCAGTGTTCATTCCGGGAGTGGACAACTGGGAAGCAGACTTCCTCAGCAGACACGACCTCCACCCGGGAGAGTGGGGACTTCATCCAGAAGTCTTCCACATGATTGTAAACCGTTGGGAAAAACCAAAGGTGGACATGATGGCGTCCCGCCTCAACAAAAAACTAGACAGGTATTGCGCCAGGTCAAGGGACCCTCAGGCAATAGCTGTGGACGCTCTGGTAACACCGTGGGTGTACCAGTCAGTGTATGTGTTCCCTCCTCTGCCTCTCATACCCAAGGTATTGAGAATTATAAGACGGAGAGGAGTAAGAACTATACTCGTGGCTCCGGATTGGCCAAGAAGGACTTGGTACCCGGAACTTCAAGAGATGCTCACGGAGGACCCGTGGCCTCTACCTCTAAGGAAGGACCTGCTCCAGCAGGGACCTTGTCTGTTCCAAGACTTACCGCGGCTGCGTTTGACGGCATGGAGGTTGAACGCCGGATCCTGAAGGAAAAAGGCATTCCAGATGAAGTCATCCCTACCCTGGTCAAGGCCAGGAAGGATGTAACCGCAAAACATTATCACCGCATTTGGCGAAAATATGTTGCGTGGTGTGAGGCCAAGAAGGCCCCTACAGAGGAATTTCAACTGGGTCGTTTCCTGCATTTCCTGCAAACAGGACTATCTATGGGCCTAAAATTAGGGTCCATTAAGGTTCAAATTTCGGCCCTGTCGATCTTCTTCCAAAAAGAACTGGCTTCAGTGCCTGAAGTTCAGACGTTTGTCAAAGGGGTACTGCATATACAGCCTCCTTTTGTGCCTCCAGTGGCACCTTGGGATCTCAATGTAGTGTTGAGTCTCCTAAAATCACATTGGTTTGAACCACTCACCACTGTGGAATTTAAATATCTCACATGGAAAGTGGTCATGCTGTTAGCCCTGGCTTCAGCCAGGCGTGTCTCAGAATTGGCGGCTTTGTCGTATAAAAGCCCTTACCTAATTTTTCATTCAGACAGGGCAGAACTGAGGACTCGCCCTCAATTTCTCCCTAAGGTGGTTTCAGCATTTCACATGAACCAGCCTATTGTGGTGCCTGCGGCTACTAGGGACTTGGAGGACTCCAAGTTGCTGGACGTAGTCAGGGCCCTGAAAATATATGTTTCCAGGACGGCTGGAGTCAGAAAATCTGACTCGCTGTTTATCCTGTATGCACCCAACAAGCTGGGTGCTCCTGCTTCTAAGCAGACGATTGCTCGTTGGATTTGTAGTACAATTCAGCTTGCACATTCTGTGGCAGGCCTGCCACAGCCAAAATCTGTAAAAGCCCACTCCACAAGGAAAGTGGGCTCATCTTGGGCGGCTGCCCGAGGGGTCTCGGCTTTACAACTTTGCCGAGCAGCTACTTGGTCAGGGGCAAACACGTTTGCTAAATTCTACAAATTTGATACCCTGGCTGAGGAGGACCTGGAGTTCTCTCATTCGGTGCTGCAGAGTCATCCGCACTCTCCCGCCCGTTTGGGAGCTTTGGTATAATCCCCATGGTCCTTACGGAGTTCCCAGCATCCACTAGGACGTCAGAGAAAATAAGAAATTACTTACCGATAATTCTATTTCTCATAGTCCGTAGTGGATGCTGGGCGCCCATCCCAAGTGCTGATTGTCTGCAATACTTGTATATAGTTATTGTTACAAAAATCGGGTTGTTTATTGTTGTGAGCCATCTTTTCAGAGGCTCCTACGTTTATCATACTGTTAACTGGGTTCAGATCACAAGTTGTACGGTGTGATTGGTGTGGCTGGTATGAGTCTTACCCGGGATTCAAGATCCTTCCTTATTATGTACGCTCGTCCGGGCACAGTATCCTAACTGAGGCTTGGAGGAGGGTCATAGGGGGAGGAGCCAGTGCACACCAGCTAGTCAGAAAGCTTTTACTTTTGTGCCCAGTCTCCTGCGGAGCCGCTATTCCCCATGGTCCTTACGGAGTTCCCAGCATCCACTACGGACTATGAGAAATAGAATTATCGGTAAGTAAATTCTTATTTTTTCTCTGTGATTTTCAGTCACTGTATGCCTCTTGAATCCTCTGTTTGTGATTTCACACTGCACAGGGGGTTCTTGGTAAGGTATTGTACTGTGTTGCCCGTGATTTAAGCTTTCAAATATGTCAGCTTCAAGGGGCGACGGTGCTGTGGCTGATCCCACAATGTGTGGTGGTGATGCTGCAGACACATTAGAGGAAAACATAGCAGCGGAGGGTTCAGGTTCTCGGGGTTCACTACCCTCTAGTAGAGTCGTAGCAACGGGGGTCCATAATGACCCACCTTGGGCTACTTTCTCTACTCTACTAAATACGCTGGTAACTAGACTTATGCCCCCTATGGGACCTCACGTGTCGGTACAGCCACATATTGGGGTATATGCAATTCACGGCAAATCGCGGCAATTTTTCGCCGTTTTTTAATTCGACTAAATTCGCCAGGTGAATTCCGGAAGGTGGCTTCCGGAATTCACCATATTCAATGAAAAACGGATTCGCCAGAGTCGCGGGCGAAAATCGGCCGATTTGGCGGATTTTGCCGCGATTTTAAAAAACGGGAAAAAACGGGAAAAACCCGGAAAAAAAAATGGCGTGGGGTCCCCCCTCCAAAGCATAACCAGCCTCGGGCTCATCGAGCTGGTCCTGGTTCTAAAAATCGGCCAGGGATCCCCCGTATTTTTAAAACCAGCACCGGGCTCTGCGCCTGGTGCTGGTGCCAAAAATACGGGGGACAAAAAGAGTAGGGGTCCCCCGTATTTTTAACACCAGCATCGGGCTCCACTAGCTGGACAGATAATGCCACAGCCGGGGGTCACTTTTATGCCGTGCCCTGCGGCCGTGGCATTAAATATCCAACTAGTCACCCCTGGCCGGGGTACCCTGGGGGAGTGGGGACCCCTTCAATCAAGGGGTCCCCCCCCCCCAGCCACCCAAGGGCCAGGGGTGAAGCCCGAGGCTGTCCCCCCCCCATCCAATGGGCTGCGGATGGGGGGGCTGATAGCCTTTTGTGATAATAAAAAGATATTGTTTTTTCCAGTAGTACTACAAGTCCCAGCAAGCCTCCCCCGCAAGCTGGTACTTGGAGAACCACAAGTACCAGCATGCGGGAGAAAAACGGGCCCGCTGGTACCTGTAGTACTACTGGGAAAAAAATACCCCCAAAAAAACAGGACACACACACCGTGACAGTAAAACTTTATTACACACTACCGACACACACATACTTACCTATGTTGACACGCCGACTGCCACGGTCTCCGACGATCCGAGGGTACCTGTGAAAAAATGATACTCACCTTCCAGCGTCCAGAGATAAATCCACGTCCAGAGAGATAAATCCACGTACTTGTAAAAAAAAAAGAAAACGCAAATACCCGCTCCATACCGGACTAGAAAGGGGTCCAATGCTTTCACATCAGACCCCTTTCTCCCGAATGCCGGGACATCACGTGACTCCTGTCACTGAAGTCCCTTCAGCCAATCAGGAAGCGCTACTTCCGTGGCGCTCACCTGATTGGCTGTGCGCTGTCTGTACTGTGACAGCACATCGCAAAGCCGCTCCATTACTTTCAATGGTGGGAACTTTGCGGGTAGCGGTGGGGTCACCCGCCGGTCAGCCGCTGACCGGCGGGTGACCTTACCGCTAGCCGCTAAGTTCCCACCATTGAAAGTAATGGAGCGGCTTTGCGATGTGCTGTCACAGTACAGACAGCGCACAGCCAATCAGGTGAGCGCAACGAAGTTGCGCTTCCTGATTGGCTTAGAGACCTTTCTGTGACAGCTGTCACTGACAGGTCTCATTCGTGGAAAGGTGTCCCATGTGTCAGCATGGGACCCCTTTCAGTCCGGCATGGAGCGGGTGTTCGGTTTGTTTTTTTGCCAAGTACGTGGATTTATCTCTGGACCATGGCTGAGGTGAGTATATTGATCTTTTCTTTTCAGGTATCCGTGGATTCTACATGGAGAAGAGGACCGATGTCGGCGTGTGAACATAGGTAAGTATGTGTGTGTCGACGTATGAAATAAAGTTTTACTGTCGACGGTGTGTGTGTCCTGTTTTTATTTGGGTATTTTTTTCCCAGTAGTACTACAGGTACCAGCGGGCCCGTTTTTCTCCCGCATGCTGGTACTTGTGGTTCTCCAAGTACCAGCTTGCGGGGGAGGCTTGCTGGGACTTGTAGTACTACTGGAAAAAACAATATCTTTTTATTATCACAAAAGGCTATCAGCCCCCCCATCCGCAGCCCATTGGATGGGGGGGGACAGCCTCGGGCTTCACCCCTGGCCCTTGGGTGGCTGGGGGGGGACACCCCTTGATTGAAGGGGTCCCCACTCCCCCAGGGTACCCCGGCCAGGGGTGACTAGTTGGATATTTAATGCCACGGCCGCAGGGCACGGCATAAAAGTGACCCCCGGCTGTGGCATTATCTGTCCAGCTAGTGGAGCCCGATGCTGGTGTTAAAAATACGGGGGACCCCTACTCTTTTTGTCCCCCGTATTTTTGGCACCAGCACCAGGCGCAGAGCCTGGTGCTGGTTTTAAAAATACGGGGGATCCCCTGTCAATTTTTTCCCCGCATTTTTAGAACCAGGACCAGCTCGAAGAGCCCGAGGCTGGTTATGCTTTGGAGGGGGGACCCCACGCCATTTTTTTTTATGATTTCACCGTTCCAGCATAAAAAATAAAAATAAAAAAAAATAATATTTTAAAAAATATATAAATAATATTTGTGCCTCCAAAAAAAAAAAAAAAGTACCTAATCCCTTCTAATATAAATAGATCTGCTATTCCCCCCCAAAAAAACAAAAAAAAAAACATGTTTAATTTTTTTTTATTTGTTTTCACCCTCCAAAGTGTGGCGGATTGAAAATGACGAATTTGCTGTCTAAAAGCACTGCTGTCGAATTTCCAAACTTGAATTGAATATGCTTTGGTCGAATTGCAGCACTTGTATCATTGCAGAAAAGTCGAATTTGCAAAAATTCGAATTTCAAAAAGTCGAATTTTGAAAGTCCGTTTTTTGGTCGGAAAGCACTGAATTGCATAGGCGATTTTTTTTTTTGGTCGAAAATGACCCGAAATTCGACAATTTCGGGAATTCGACCGCAATTGCATATACCCCATTGTCCCTGCGGTTAATCCGCCATGGCCAGATCTTCTGTCCACTCAGTTACTGCAACTGAACCACTCACTGAACAAATAAAAACCTAATCCTCGCCCACCTAAGTCCAAGGGGTCCTCTAGTCGGGCCATTACTTCCTCACAATCCACCCATGTTCCAGACACTTCGTCTGATGAAGATGGCGTATATGCTGACCCCTCAGACACTGACCCAGATGCTTCTGATGGGGAATCTGTTTCACAGGTGGCTGTTCCTGACCTATTGGAAGCTATCAGGCTGATTCTTCAAATTGATGATGACCCAGAACCTGTTGTTAACTCTAAGAAACTAGATAGATTTAAAAGTCAGAAGGTTATTAAACAAGTTTTACCTCATTCTGATCACTTAGTTGACATACGTCAGGAATCCTGGGAAAATCCAGGAAAGAAATTCACACTTCACAAGAAGATGCTGGCTCGCTATCCCCTCGCTGCAGAGCTAAGTAAGAATTGGGAAACGCCACCGCCGGTGGATTCGCAAGTGGCGCGGCTGGTGGTGTCCTCTGCTCTGCCTGTAACTACCGTCACCTCTCTGAAAGTACCGACGGATAAGCGCGTGGAGGGTTGCTTTAAAGCTATTTACACCCTCGCAGCAGCTGTGCATTGACCCACTATTGCAGCTACATGGGCTGCAGAAGCTATTGAAGCATGGGCTCAGGAGGTGGAAGCAGAGCTGCCATCCAATTTTTCTGATAATGCTAGACAGTGTCTCTCGTATATTGTCACAGCATCTCATTACATTAAGAAGGCGGCTTCTGATGCCAGTATTCTGGCGGCCAAGGCTTCTACTACGTCCATTTTGGCTCGTCGGATTCTCTGGTTACGGTCCTGGTCTGTGGATCTGGACTCTAAGAAAACCCTGGAGGTGCTCCCTTTTAAGGGAGACATTCTGTTTGGTTAGGATCTCAACAAGATTGTGGCTGACTTAGCTTCTGCTAAGACGGCTTGTCTTCCTAGTACTGTTCCTTCGGTCCCGAAGGTTAAGAGTACTTCCTTTAGTTCCTTTCGTCCTCCAGGTAAAGCAAAGGGTCAGGCGTACCCAAAACAGGTTCGCACTTCCAAAACAACTAAGCCAAAACCTAAACATGTCTGGGCTGCCCGTCAGCCTGCTTCCAAATCAGACAAGCCTACTGCATGACAGGACGGCCCTCCCACTGGGGGATCCGAAGGTGGGATGCTGACTTCTAAGGTTTACCCAGGAATGGTTCAAGACCACTTCCGATGCCTGGGTACGGGAAGTCGTCACTCACGGATACGCCATATCCTTCAAGAATCGTCCTTCTCATCGATTTTGCCTGACGGACATCCCTTCAGATCAGGTGAAGGCAAAAACTCTTCATTTGGTGGTACAATCCCTCCTGGACACAGGAGTGGTAGTACAGGTGCCTCTGGCTCAGAGAGGCAAGGGGTACTATTCACTGCTGTTCCTAGTCCCAAAACCAAATGGTTCCTCCCGGCCCATTCTCAACCTCAGGTCCTTGAACAAATTTGTGAGAGTCTCCAAGTTTCGTATGGAAACTCTTCGCTCTATTGTTCTGGCTTTGGAGCCTGGGGACTATATGGTCTCCCTGGACATACAGGATGCTTACCTCCATATTCCGATTGCCATGTCGCATTAGCAATACCTGCGGTTTACTATTGGCAACCGCCATTATCAATTTCGGGCTTTACTTTTTGGTTTGACCACTGCTCCATGATTCTTCACGAAGGTTATGGCGGTAATGATGGCTTTACTCCGCCGTCAGGGTATCAGGATCCTACCGTATCTGGACGACCTGCTGATCCTGGCGAATTCCCCAGAAATTCTCCGTCATCTGGATCTGACGGGGCAGTTTCTGAACGCCTACGGGTGGCTCATCAACTGAAAGAAATCTTCCCTGGCCCCTGCTCAGAGCATGGTGCACCTGGGGGCATTGTTGGACACTCACAACCAGCGGTTGTTCTTGTCTCAGGAGAAGGTCCTGAACCTTCAGGATAGAATTCAAAACTTCCTCTCTCGTCCACGAGTGTCGATTCACTCGGTGATGCAAGTACTAGGCCTCATGGTGTCGGCTTTTGACATGGTGGAGTACGCTTAACTTCATTACCGCCCTCTGCAGAGATTGATTCTTGCCAAGTGGGATGGCCTGCCTCACATGATCTCATTGTCTCCGGAGGTTCGTCGGTCGCTGAACTGGTGGCTCCAGGACCAACGATTGAACAGGCGTCGTCCCTTCTGGTTCTCCAACTGGGTCCTTCTGACGATGGATGCCAGTCTGAGGGGTTGGGGCGTGGTGTTGGAGCAACACTTCCTTCAGGGTCGGTGGACCAAGGAGGAGTCTCTCCTCCCGATAAACATTCTGGAATTGCAGGCGGTGTTCAATGCTCTGAACCTGGCCCAGCATCTGATACAGAACAGGCCTTTCAAGTACAGTCGGACAGCGCCACAGCAATGGCGTACATAAATCATCAAGGCGCCACTCGAAGCCGCATGGCAATGATGGAAGTATCAAGGATTCTTCATTGGGCGGAACACCATCTGCCAGCCATATCGGCAGTGTTTATTCCGGGGGTCCTCAACTGGGAAGCGGACTTCCTCAGTCGTCAGGATGTACACGCCGGAGAGTGGAGCCTAAATCCAACTCCTTGTAGACAAGTGGAGCCTACCAGACGTAGACCTGATGGCGTCTCGACACAACCACAAGGTTCTGGTCTTCGGAGCAAGGACAAGGGATCCTCAAGCAGCGTTCGTGGACGCACTGGCAATTCTATGGAACTTTCGGCTGCCGTACGTGTTCCCTCCGGTGTCACTTCTTCCCAGGGTGATAAGGAAGTTCAAGCAAGAAGGAAGAATCCTGCTTCTGATAGCTCCAGCGTGGCCCAGACGGCATTGGTTCTCAGACCTTCAAGGTTTCTCGATACTGTCCTCTTCTACTTCCGCAATGCCCAGACCTCCTCGTTCAGGGCTCTTCTGTATACCAAGATTTGGCCCGGCTGGCTTGGACGGCGTGGCTCTTGAAGCTTCAGTTCTGAAGACCAAAGGATTTTCTGAGGCGGTCATTCAAACCATGTTTAAGGCCCGGAAACCGGCTTCTGCTCGGATTTATCATAGGGTCTGGAATTCTTACTTTGCTTGGTGCACAGCTGACAATCATGACGCTTACAAGTTTTTAGTTCGGCCAAACTTTTGGCCTTCCTGCAACAGGGCCTGGACTTGGGCCTTCGTCTGGCCTCCCTCAAGGTTCATATTTCTGCCTTGTCTGTGTGGTTTCAGAGAAAAATTGCGACTCTGCCTGATGTTCATACATTCATGCAGGGTGTGTTGCGGATTCAACCTCCCTATGTCCCGCCTGTGGCTCCTTGGGATTTGTCGGTGGGTGTTGAGGCCTTGCAAGAGTCTCCGTTTGAACCTCTTGAGTCTACAGACCTTAAGTGGCTTACTCTTAAGGTTTTATTTCTGCTGGCTATTGCCTCTGCTAGACGTGTTACAGACTTGGGTGCCTTATCCTGTCGGTCACCCTTTCTGATTTTTCACCGTGACCGGGCGATTCTTTGGACACGCCCTGGTTATCTGCCTAAGGTGGTGTCTTCTTTCCACCTTAACCAAGAGATTGTGGATCCGGCCTTTATCTCTCCTGAATTGTCATCCAAAGAGCGGTCTTTGGATGTGGTACAGGCTCTCCCTATTTATGTGAAGAGGACAGCTTCTATTTGGAAGTCTGATTCTCTCTTTGTCCTTTTTGGTTTTCACAAACGTGGCTGGTCTGCGAATAAGCAGACCCTGGCCAGATGGAGTAGAATGGTGATTGCACATGCTTATGTACAGGCTGGCCTTCCAGATCCTGCTACCATCAAAGCCCATTCTACTCGGTCTGTTGGACCTTCTTGAGCGGCCCGCCGTGGTGCGACCCTTGAACAATTGTGCAAGGTGGCTACGTGGTCCTCAGTGAACACGTTCATAAGGTTCTATCCTTTCGATACTTCAGCCTCCCAGGATGCTTCCTTTGGACGCCGGGTTCTTGTGACTGCTACACTGCGTCCCCTCCCATGAGGAACTGCTTTAGGACAACCACAATGTTATCCCTGTGGAACCCAGTGTACCCTGCTGCAGAAAAGGAGATTTATGGTAAGAACTTACCTTTGTTAAATCTCTTTCTGCGAGGTAGACTGGGTTCCACAGGGCGCCCACCCTGACGCACTTAGCTTCTTTGGGTTTGTATGGCATTAGCCGCTGGTACCTTCTCCTGTCCTGAGAATGTGGTGTATGTGGCTACTAACGGTTGTCGTCTCTTTTGCCTGCTACTGCATTGGACTGGATAACGAAACTGAGCTCCTGTGCACGGAGGCGCTGAGCATCTTGGGAACAGTCAAAGCTTTAGCCTGTTGGTGCCTCGGGTCAAGATCCTACTCTACACCCCGATATTATACCTGTGGAACCCAGTGTACCTCGCAGAAAATAGGATTTTAATACTTACCGGTAAATCCTTTTCTCTTAGTCCGTAGAGGATGCTGGGTTCACATCAAGGACAATGGGGTATAGACTGGATCCGCAGGAGACATGGGCACTTTAAGACTTTGGGTGTGAACTGGCTCCTCCCTCTATGCCCCTCCTCCAGACTCCAGTTATAGGAACTGTGCCCAGGGAGACGGACATTTCGAGGAAAGGATTTATTGTTAAACCACGTGAGCATCTTACCAGCTCACACCTCAAGCATGCCGCAGAACGTGGCATTCCACAATACAAGCCAACGGCATGAACAATTGCAGCACCTGGCTGACAAAAAATGTAACACAACATGTGTGTAACCACAAATAATCACTGCAGATATAGTACGCACTGGGACAGGCGCCCAGCATCCTCTACGGACTAAGAGAAAAGGATTTACCGGTAGGTATTAAAATCCTATTTTCTCAAACGTCCTAGAGGATGCTGGGGTCACATCAAGAACCATGGGGTTATACCAAAGCTCTAGAATGGGCTGGAGAGTGCGGACGACTCTGCAGTACCGAATGACCAAACATGAGGTCAACCTAGGCCAAGGTATTAAACTGTATTACTTAGCCAAATTGTTTGCTAACAGGCTGCTCGGCAAAGTTGCAATGCCGAGACTCCCCGGTCAACCGCCCCGGATGAGCCCACCTTTCTAGTAGAATGGGCCTTCACCTATTTCGAGCATGCTGAATCGTACCCCAGATCCAGCGCGCAACGGTCTGCTTGGAAACAGGACACCCAATCTAGTTGGAAGCAAACAGGACACACAGAGCCTGTGTTCCTAAACGGAGCCGTCTTGGCGACATACATTTCCAAAACTCTGACCACATGCATAGACTTCGACCCAGCAAAGGCGTCGGTAGTCACAGGCACCACCATAGGTTGGTACATGTGGAAAGAAGAAAACCACCTTCGGTAGAAATTGTTGACGAGTTTCCAACTCTGCTCTATCTTCATGGAAGATTAAATAAGGTTTTCTGTGAGACCAGGTAGCTAACTCAGACACTTACCTTGCGTATGCCAAGGCCAACCTGACAATCACTTTCCAAGTGAGGAACTTCACTCCTCCTTACTTAAAGGTTCAAACCAATGTGATTGAAGGAACTGCAACACCCCATTAAGACCCCATGGTGCCACTGGGCACAAATGGAGGTTGGATGTGCAACACGCCCTTCACGACAGTCTGAACTTCGGCAAGGGAGTCTAATTTATTCTAAAAGAAACCCGCTAAGGCTGATTTCAATTGAGCCCAAGTTCAGGCCCGCATCCACACCTGCTTGTAGAAAATGGAGAAAACGTCCTAGCTGAAAACTCTGCCGTAGGAGCCTCCTTGGATTCACACCCAGTTAAACTTATTTTCCCCAAATACGGTAGTAATGTTTAGACGTTACCCCTTTTCTAGCCTGAATAAGTGTGGAGAACTAACTCCGTGGGAATACCCTTACTGACTAGGATTTGGCGGTCAACAGACATGTCGGCAAACGTAGCCGCGGTAAGTCCTAATACATGCAACAGGTCCTCGCGCAAAGGAAAAAAGCCAGGGATCTCCTATGAGTAATTCCTGAGATCTGGATACCAAGCTCTTCTTGGCCAGTCTGGGACCATGAGGCTCGCTCGAATTCCCTTTTATGATCCCAGAACTTTTGGAACGAGAGAAAACGTAGGGAATACATATATGGGGGCTCATTCCGAGTTGTTCGCTCGGTAAAAATCTTCGCATCGCATCGATTTTCCGCTTAATGCGCATGCGCAATGTCCGCACTGCGACTGCGCCAAGTAAATTTGCTATGCAGTTAGGATTTTTACTCACGGCTTTTTCATCGTTCTGGCGATCGTAATGTGATTGACAGGAAATGGGTGTTACTGGGCGGAAACAGGCCGTTTTATGGGCGTGTGGGAAAAAACGCTACCGTTTCCGGAAAAAATGCAGGAGTGGCCGGAGAAACGGAGGAGTGTCTGGGCGAACGCTGGGTGTGTTTGTGACGTCAAACCAGGAACGACAAGCAGTGAAATGATCGCAGATGCCGAGTAAGTCTGGAGCTACTCAGAAACTGCTACGAGGTGTGTAATCGCAATATTGCGAATACATCGTTCGCAATTTTAAGATGCTAAGATTCACTCCCTGTAGGCGGCGGCTTAGCATGAGCAAATCTGCTAAAATCCGCTTGCGAGCGAACAACTCGGAATGACCCCCATTGACTGAAACACCCACGGTGTCACCAGTGCATTCCCTGTTCCTGTTTTAGGGTCCCTTGACCTGGAATTCTGAAGCTTCTTGTTGAGACGAGATGTCATCATTCCTACATGAGGAAATCCCAACGACATGTCACCTCTTCGAGGACTACTTGGAGGAGGTCTCCCCTCCTCTGGATGGAGACCGTGTCTGCTGAGGAAGTCTTCTTCTCAGTTGTCCACTCTTGGAACAAACATCGCCGACAGAGCGCTTGTATGTTTTTCCGCCCAGCGGAAAATCCTTGAGGTTTCTGCCATTGCTGTTCTCTGTAGAAAACCGTTATAAACGGCCCTTAACTCTAGACCGTTTATGTGGTGACAAGTTTCCTAACTTGACCATCTTCCTTGGAAGTTTTCCCCCCTGTGTGACTGCTCCCCCGCCTCGGAGGCTTGCATCCGTGGTCGCTAGGATCCAGTCCTGGATCTCGAACCTGCGCCCCTCTAGGAAGTGAGAACTGCGCAGCCACCACAGGAGTGAGATTCTGGTCTTGGAAGACAGGATTATCCTCCGGTGTATGTGTAGGTGGGAACCGGACCACTTATCCAACAGGCCCCACTGGAACACCCTGGCATGGAACCTGCCAAACTGAGTGGCCTCGTAGGCCGCTACCATCTTTTCCAGCAACCGAATGTACACAATCATCTGCTCCACCTCCTCCTTAGATGAGCCTTCCGCTTCAGACATGCCGACACACTCGTACCGACACCCCCACACACACAGGGATATATCTATATGGAGACAGTTCCCCAATAAGGCCCTTTGGAGAGACAGAGAGAGAGAGTATGCCAGCACACACCCAGCGCCAACTGACACTGGAAACAAATTCCCAGATAATATAGCGCTTTTAAATATAATTATCTGTATAATACACTCACTGCGCCTTACAAGTGCCCCCCCCCCCCCCCCTTTTTCTCTATCGTCCTAGTGGATGCTGGGGTTCCTGAAAGGACCATGGGGAATAGCGGCTCCGCAGGAGACAGGGCACAAAAAGTAAAGCTTTAGGATCAGGTGGTGTGCACTGGCTCCTCCCCCTATGACCCTCCTCCAAGCCTCAGTTAGATTTTTGTGCCCGGCCGAGAAGGGTGCAATCTAGGTGGCTCTCCTAAAGAGCTGCTTAGAAAAGTTTAGCTTAGGTTTTTTATTTTACAGTGAGTCCTGCTGGCAACAGGATCACTGCAACGAGGGACTTAGGGGAGAAGAAGTGAACTCACCTGCATGCAGGATGGATTGGCTTCTTTGGCTACTGGACATTAGCTCCAGAGGGACGATCACAGGTACAGCCTGGATGGTCACCGGAGCCTCGCCGCCGGCCCCCTTGCAGATGCTGAAAAGAGAAGAAGGTCCAGAATCGGCGGCAGAAGACTCCTCAGTCTTCTTAAGGTAGCGCACAGCACTGCAGCTGTGCGCCATTGCTCTCAGCACACTTCACACGGCAGTCACTGAGGGTGCAGGGCGCTGGGAGGGGGGCGCCCTGGGAGGCAATGTAAACCTATTTTTTGGCAAAAAATACCTCACATATAGCCTCCGGGGGCTATATGGAGATATTTAACCCCTGCCAGAATCCGTTGAAGAGCGGGAGACGAGCCCGCCGAAAAAGGGGCGGGGCCTATCTCCTCAGCACACAGCGCCATTTTCCCTCACAGAAAGGCTGGAGGGAAGGCTCCCAGGCTCTCCCCTGCACTGCACTACAGAAACAGGGTTAAAACAGAGAGGGGGGGCACTAATTTGGCGTTAGAAATATATAAAAAGATGCTATAAGGGAAAACACTTATATAAGGTTGTCCCTATATAATTATAGCGTTTTTTGGTGTGTGCTGGCAAACTCTCCCTCTGTCTCTCCAAAGGGCTAGTGGGTCCTGTCCTCTATCAGAGCATTCCCGGTGTGTGTGCTGTGTGTCGGTACGTGTGTGTCGACATGTATGAGGACGATGTTGGTGAGGAGGCGGAGCAATTGCCTGTAATGGTGATGTCACTCTCTAGGGAGTCGACACCGGAATGGATGGCTTATTTAGGGAATTACGTGATAATGTCAACACGCTGCAAGGTCGGTTGACGACATGAGACGGCCGACAAACAATTAGTACCGGTCCAGACGTCTCAAAACACCGTCAGGGGTTTTAAAACGCCCGTTTACCTTAGTCGGTCGACACAGACACAGACACGGACACTGAATCCAGTGTCGACGGTGAATAAACAAACATATTCCTTATTAGGGCCACACGTTAAGGGCAATGAAGGAGGTGTTACATATTTCTGATACTACAAGTACCACAAAAGAGGGTATTATGTGGGATGTGAAAAAACTACCTGTAGTTTTTCCTGAATCAGATAAATTAAATGAAGTGTGTGATGATGCGTGGGTTCCCCCCGATAGAAAATTATTGGCGGTATACCCTTTCCCGCCAGAAGTTAGGGCGCGTTGGGAAACACCCCTTAGGGTGGATAAGGCGCTCACACGCTTATCAAAACAAGTGGCGGTACCGTCTATAGATAGGGCCGTCCTCAAGGAGCCAGCTGACAGGAGGCTGGAAAATATCATATAAAAGTATATACACACATACTGGTGTTATACTGCGACCAGCGATCGCCTCAGCCTGGATGTGCAGAGCTGGGGTGGCTTGGTCGGATTCCCTGACTAAAAATATTGATACCCTTGACAGGGACAGTATTTTATTGACTATAGAGCATTTAAAGGATGCATTTCTATATATGCGAGATGCACAGAGGGATATTTGCACTCTGGCATCAAGAGTAAGTGCGATGTCCATATCTGCCAGAAGATGTTTATGGACACGACAGTGGTCAGGTGATGCAGATTCCAAACGGCACAAAGGTGTATTGCCGTATAAAGGAAGAGGAGTTATTTGGGGTCGGTCCATCGGACCTGGTGGCCACGGCAACTGCTGGAAAATCCACCGTTTTTACCCTAAGTCACATCTCTGCAGAAAAAGACACCGTCTTTTCAGCCTCAGTCCTTTCGTCCCTATAAGAGTCATATTTGCCCAGGGATAGAGGAAAGGGAAGAAGACTGCAGCAGGCAGCCCATTCCCAGGAACAGAAGCCTTCCACCGCTTCTGCCAAGCTCTCAGCATGACGCTGGGACCGTACAGGACCCCTGGATCCTACAAGTAGTATCCCAGGGGTACAGATTGGAATGTCGAAACGTTTCCCCCTCGCAGGCTCCTGAAGTCTGCTTTACCAAGGTATCCCTCCGACAAGGAGGCAGTATGGGAAAAAATTCACAAGCTGTATTCCCAGCAGGTGATAATCAAATTACCCCTCCTACAACAAGGAAAGGGGTATTATTCCACACTATATTGTGGTACTGAAGCCAGAAGGCTAGGTGAGACCTATTCTAAATCTAAAAAAATTTGAACACTTACAAAGGTTCAAATCAAGATGGAGTCACTCAGAGCAGTGATAACGAACCAGGAAGAAGGGGACTATATAGTGTCCCGGGACATCAGGGATGCTTACCTCCATGTCCCAAATTTGCCCTTCTCACTAAGGGTACCTCAGGTTCGTGGTATAGAACTGTCACTGTCAGTTTCAGACGCTGCCGTTTGGATTGTCCACGGCACCCCGGGTCTTTACCAAGGTAATGGCCGAAATGATGATTCTTCTTCGAAGAAAAGGCGTCTTAATTACCCCTTACTTGGACGATCTCCTGATAAGGGCAAAGTCCAGGGAACAGTTGGAGGTCGGAGTAGCACTATCTCGGATACTGCTACAACAGCACGGATGGATTCTAAATATTCCAAAATCGCAGCTGATCCTGACGACACGTCTGCTGTGCCTAGGGATGATTCTGGACACAGTCCAGAAAAAGGTGTTTCTCCCGGAAGAGAAAGCCAGGGAGTTATCCGAGCTAGTCAAGAACCTCCTAAAACCAGGAAAAGTGTCAGTGCATCATTGCACAAGGGTCCTGGTAAAAATGGTGGCTTCCTACGAAGCAGTTCCATTCGGCAGATTTCACGCAAGAACTTTTCAGTGGGATCTGCTGGACAAATGGTCCGGATCGCATCTTCAGATGCATCAGCGGATAACCCTATATCCAAGGACAAGGGTGTCTCTCCTGTGGTGGTTACAGAGTGCTCATCTTCTAGAGGGCCGCAGATTCGGCATTCAGGATTGGATGCTGGTGACCACGGAGGCCAGCCCGAGAGGCTGGGGAGCAGTCACACAAGGAAAAAATTTCCAGGGAGTGTGATCAAGTCTGGAGACTTTTCTCCACATAAATATACTGGAGCTAAGGGTAAATTTATAATGCTCTAAGCTTAGCAAGACCTCTGCTTCAAGGTCAGCCGGTATTGATCCAGTGGGAAAAACATCACGGCAGTCGCCCACGTAAACAGACAGGGCGGCACAAGAAGCAGGAGGGCAATGGCAAAAACTGCAAGGACTTTTCGCTGGGCGGAAAATCATGTGATAGCACTGTCAGCAGTGTTTCATTCCGGGAGTGGAAACTGGGAAGCAGACTTCCTCAGCAGGCACGACCTCCACCCGGGAGAGTGGAAACTTCATCGGGAAGTTTTTCCACATGATTGTGAACCGTTGGGAAATACCAAAGGTGGACATGATGGCGTCCCGTCTGAACAAAAAACGGGACAGGTATTGCGCCAGGTCAAGAGACCCTCAGGCAATAGCTGTGGACGTTCTGGTAACACCGTGGGTGTACCAGTCGGTGTATGTGTTCCCTCCTCTGCTTCTCATACCTAAGGTACTGAGAATTATAAGACGTAGAGGAGTAAGAACTATACTCATGGCTCCGGATTGGCCAAGAAGGACTTGGTACCCGGAACTTCAAGAGATGCTCACAGAGGACTTATGGCCTCTGCCGCTAAGAAGGGACTTGCTTCAGCAAGTACCATATCTGTTCCAAGACTTACCGCAGCTGCGTTTGACGGCATGGCGGTGGAACGCCGGATCCTAAGGGAAAAAGGCATTCCGGAAGAGGTCATTCCTACCCTGGTCAAAGCCAGGAAGGAGGTGACCGCACAACATTATCACCACATGTGGCGAAAATATGTTGCGTGGTGTGAGGCCAGGAAGGCCCCACGAAGAAATTTCAACTCGGTCGATTCCTGCATTTCCTGCAAACAGGAGTGTCTATGGGCCTCAAATTGGGGCCCATTAAGGTTCAAATTTCGGCCCTGTCGATTTTCTTCCAGAAAGAATTGGCTTCAGTTCCTGAAGTCCAGAAGTTTGTCAAGGGAGTATTGCATATACAACCCCCTTTTGTGCCTCCAGTGGCACTGTGGGATCTCAACGTAGTTCTGGGATTCCTCAAATCACATTGGTTTAAAACCAGTCAAATCTGTGGATTTGAAGCATCTCACATGAAAAGTGACCATGCTCTTGGCCCTGGCCTGGGCCAGGCGAGTGTCAAATTGGTGGGTTTTTTCTCAAAAAAGCCCATATCTGTTTGTCCATTCGGACAGGGCAGAGCTGCGGACTCGTCCCCAGTTCTCTCCCTAAGGTGGTGTCAGTGTTTCACCTGAACCAGCTTATTGTGGTGCCTTGCGCCTACTAGGGACTTGGAGGACTCCAAGTTGCTGGATGTTGTCAGGGCCCTGAAAGTATAGGTTCCAGGACGGCTGGAGTCAGGAAAACTGACGCTGTTATCCTGTATGCACCCAACAAACTGGGTGCTCTTGCTTCTAAGCAGACTATTGCTAGTTGGATGTGTAATACAATTCAGCTTGCACATTCTGTGGCAGGCCTGCCACAGCCAAAATATGTAAATGCCCATTCCACAAGGAAGGTGGGCTCATCTTGGGCGGCTGCCCGAGGGGTCTCGGCTTTACAACTTTGCCGAGCGGCTATTTAGTCAGGGGCAAACACGTTTGTAAAATCCTACAAATTTGATACCCTGGCTAAGGAGGACCTGGAGTTCTCTCATTCGGTGCTGCAGAGTCATCCGCACTCTCCCGCCCGTTTGGGAGCTTTGGTATAATCCCCATGGTCCTTTCAGGAACCCCAGCATCCACTAGGACGATAGAGAAAATAAGAATTTACTTACCGATAATTCTATTTCTCGGAGTCCGTAGTGGATGCTGGGCGCCCATCCCAAGTGCGGATTATCTGCATTACTTGTACATAGTTACAAAAATCGGGTTATTATTGTTGTGAGCCATCTTTTCAGAGGCTCCGCTGTTATCATACTGTTAACTGGGTTCAGATCACAGGTTGTACAGTGTGATTGGTGTGGCTGGTATGAGTCTTACCCGGGATTCAAAATCCTTCCTTATTGTGTATGCTCGTCCAGGCACAGTATCCTAACTGAGGCTTGGAGGAGGGTCATAGGGGGAGGAGCCAGTGCACACCACCTGATCCTAAAGCTTTACTTTTTGTGCCCTGTCTCCTGCGGAGCCGCTATTCCCCATGGTCCTTTCAGGAACCCCAGCATCCACTACGGACTCCGAGAAATAGAATTATCGGTAAGTAAATTCTTATTTTTTCTGCCCTGTGTCACCGTGTTCAGCAGGGGAGAGTCCGGGGAGCCAGCTTCTCTGCAGTGCTCTGTGGAGAAAATGGCGCTGGTTAGTGCTGTGGGATCAAGTTCCGCCCCCTCCAGCGGCGGGCTTCGGTCCCGCTCAATTTTGTAATACTGGCGGGGGATTTTATATCTACTGCCTCCGCAGCCTATATATGTGTATTTGCCAGTCCTAGAGGTTTATATTGCTGCCCAGGGCGCCCCCCCCTGTGCCCTGCACCCATCCGTGCCTGCAGTGTGTGTTGTGTGTGGGAGCAATGGCGCGCAGCGCTTACCTCAGGGAAGATCTGAAGTCTTCTGCCGCCTTTGAAGTCTTCTTTCTTCTTATACTCACCCGGCTTCTGTCTTCCGGCTCTGTGAGGAGGACGGCGGCGCGGCTCTGGGACGAACGGCGAGGGGAGACCTGCGTTCCGACTCCCTCTGGAGCAAATGGTGTCCAGTAGCCTAAGAAGCAGAGCCTATCACTTAAGTAGGTCTGCTTCTCTCTCCTCAGTCCCACGATGCAGGGAGCCTGTTGCCAGCAGTGCTCCCTGAAAATAAAAAACCTAACAAAATAATTTTTTCAGAGAAACTCAGGAGAGCTCCCTGTTATGCACCCAGTCTCCTCTGGGCACAGGAACTAACTGAGGTCTGGAGGAGGGGCATAGAGGGAGGAGCCAGTGCACACCCATTCTAAAGTTCTTTATAGTGCCCATGTCTCCTGCGGAGCCCGTCTATACCCCATGGTACTTACAGAGTCCCCAGCATCCTCTACGGACTAGGAGAAAAAAAATTATCGGTAGGTTTAAAATCTTATTTATTTATTCTTTTTTTTTTGCAGATTGGAAATCACTGCCCTGAGAGATTCCATCTTGGATTTGAATTTTTTTAAGTAGAAATTGAGGGATTTCAGATTTAGGATTGGTCTGACCGAGCCGTCAGACTTCGGGACCACGAAGAGGCTTGAATAAAAGCCTTCTCCCTGTTGTGACAGGGGAATCCAGGCCAATGACCTGATCCTGATACAACCTTTGTATTGTGTCACATACTACCTCCCCGTCCGGAGGAGAATCGGTAATTTGAAAAATTGGTGAGGGGAAACGTCTGGAAACTCCAGTATGTACCCTTGTGACACTACTCGTAAAAACTCCTGGGTCCAGGTCCGTTCTAGGACTGACTTAAGCGTTTTAGACGTGGCCCCACCAGTCTGGGCTCCCGCAAGAGCGTCCCAGCGTCATGCGGTGGATGTGGCAGAAAACAGAGAATGATCTCTTCTCCTGTGATCTTGAAGAGGTTGTGGACCTCTTCCCTTTTCTCCTTCCTCTACCTGCAAAGAAAGAGGAATCTGTATCTATTGGGCCGAAATGACTGCATCCGATAATGATGCGTCATCATCCGTTGTGAGGAAACATAGGGCAAAATGGTTGACTTACCTGCGGCAGCTGCCGAGATTAAATTAACTAGGCCGTCACCAAACCAGGCTTCACCTTCATAGGGAAGAGACTCCCCTTCTTCTCTGAGTCCGCATCAGCATTGCATTGGTGAATCCACAACGCCCTCCTAGCCGAGACCGCCATGGAATTGGCCCGTGAACCCAAGAGTCCTATATCCCTTGCAGTCGCACGAAAGTATGCTGCAGTGTCCCTGATATGACCCAACGTAAGGAGTATCCCATCTCTCCCCAGGGTATCTACATCGGATGACTAGGTACCCGACCATGTTTGAATACTACTACTCCCCCATGCGCATGTAATGGCAGGACTAACTAACATAGTCGTGGACACATAACTAGAATATAACGTAGCTTCCTGCATACGATCCGCTGGATTTGTGACAGGGCCCCGTGCAGAACAGGGGGTGACTCCCACTTTATTCTGTCTGCGGCGGGAAAAATAAATAATCAGAATCCTGATGAGGATTTGAAACCATCTTGTCAGGGCTGACCCAGACTTTCTCACACAGAGCTCTCAGCACATGAGAAGGAGGCACGATACCTCAGCTTTTATTATATTTATACATATATATATATATATATCCACACATAGACCCTTCTGTCAGGAACAGCCAGAGTCCTCAGTGACGTCTGTAATGTGCACTACTCATGTACTGAATGCTCTTTTTTTTTTTTTTTTTTTTGCGGAATTAATCAGGAAACATTATGGTCGACATAGGGAGCAGTATCCGTGTCGATATCAGGGAGTAGTAACTGGGCAAAATAACATTTTTGCGACCCCGAGGGGTCTGCGGGAAATATAGCTATGAACATGACATCCATAGATATTTTTACGTCTGTGTCTGGGACACAGATTTATGCAACTTTACTATATATATATATATATATATATATATATACACATACATACATACATGTATAGCCCTTATGCATCACTGCAGATTTTTTGCCCAGTCAGATATTGGTGGTGCCGACAGGGCCACCCACACACGTCTGTGTCCCCCATATAGTTTTCTCCTGGGAAAAACAGTCATCTACCGTCATGTTGACACACATGTACCAAGTAGCATCAGGAGTCGGCGGTGCCGACTTTGTGGGGAGAGCACTCAGCCTCAGACATGCCGACATATGTGTACCAAACACCCACCGACATTACACTGGGCTATAGGGGACATACCCACAGGAAGTCTGTCAGGTAGACACAGAGGGAGTTTGCCAGCTCACAACCCAGCGCTCAATCCCGGTTCTGAAACCCTTATATAATGCCTCAGACCTGTAGCGCTTTTATAATTAACTTATCTTGCACCAAATCCACTGTGCCCCCCCCCCCCCCTGTTTTTCACCCTGTTATATGTACAGTAGTGTGAGGAAGGACCAGCGTCTCTACAGCTCTTGGAGAGAAAATGGCGCTGATGTGAGCTGTGAGGGCTAAGCCCCACCCCTTGAATGGCGCGCTACAGCCCCGCTATTTTCTTAAATATTTATACTGGCGGGGGTCCGTAATTAGTGCCTTGGCACTTAAATCACTCTCTGCCAGTCTGATATGAGGTCTATATGCTGCCCAGGGCGCCCACCCTCCCCGCGCCCTGCACCCTGTAGTGCCGCTGTGTGTGGAGTATGGCGCGCAGCTTGCGATCGCTGTGTGGTACCTCAAAGCCGTCACTGAAGTCTTCTGATCTTCTTCTACTCACCTGTCTTCTGGCTCTGCAAGGGGGGTGACGGTGGGCTCTGGGAATGAACCCCTAGGCGTACCTAGTGTTCCAAACCCTCAGGAGCTAATGGTGTCCTGTAGCCAAAGAAGCAGAGCCTTTAACTCACAGAAGTAGGTCTGACTTCTCTCCCCTAAGTCCCACGAAGCAGGGATCCTGTTGCCAGCAGGTCTCCCTGAAAATAAGAAACCTAACATAAGTCTTTTCAGAGAAACTCAGTAGAGCTCCTCAGAGTGCATCCAGTCTGCCTGGGCACAGATCTAAACTGGAGTCTGGAGGAGGGGCATAGAGGGAGGAGCCAGTTCACACCCATTCAAAGTCTTAAAGTGCCCATGTCTCCTGCGGATCCCGTCTATACCCCATGGTTCTTGATGTGACCGCAGCATCCTCTAGGACGTATGAGAAAGAGATTTAACAACGATAAGGTTTTTTACAAGTTTTAACATATCAATTTTTGTTAAAACTTAACACAAGGATGTTACCTTTTAGAAAATAAGGATGTAATAGCAAAGTGTGCAGGGCAAGCCAAGTCCACCACCGTTTTGTAAAGGAAACCTACTTGATAATTCCAGGGCCGGTGCAAGGTTTCAAGTCGCCCTAGGCAAAGCTGCCCTGTCGTTCGCAATGCTGCCCTGTCATTCTCAATGCTGCCCCTCCCTTCCACCAACACCCTCCACCCTGCCCCTTGTAAACACATACACATCCACTTCATCCCCCTAGTAGTATACAGTCCCAAGTCAGACTGAAGCTGGGAAAAGACGCGCATGCAAGCTTCCAGACACCTGACTGTTCAAAAAGATTATAGTATAAATATCTCTCCCATACAAAGAGAAACCTACATGGCAGCTGTGAGAGACACAGGTGTAGAGGTGCATAAAGGTTCCTTAGACCCCATCACTAATCACACTGTATTATAGCTGCAATTAGCGTTACCATTATTGCAATTACAGATTTCTGGAGGGGGTGATTGCATAAAAACCACAGTTACAGTATAGCCATTTCTTTTCTAAAATTTCAGGCCTTTGCATACACCTTTATATTTATTTATTTATTAACAGTTTCTTATATAGTGCAGCAAATTCCGCTGCGTTTTACAACTGGACACAATTAGAAGACTGGGTAAAAACAAAGTCATAGAGGTAGAAGGGACCTGTTCGCAAGCTTACAATCTATAGGGAAATAGCACCTATCCTTGTGTATACATGCCTATCTATTGCATAGTTGTCCACCAGATTGTAAAGGTTTTTGGTGGGCTGCATGATATCACATCACAGCAGAAATGAACCAGGGTCAGGAGGAAGGGAGAGTGAAGAAAGAAAATATGTGGGGGATGTGTGTGGACTGTACTGTGGGGAGTGTGGACTGTACTGTGGGGATATAATTGGATAGTAGAGCTATGAAGGTAATGTGAGTGGTTCCGGAATTTGATAAGCTTGTCTGAATAGGTGAGATTTCAGGGAACGCTTGAAGGTTTGGAGACTAGAGGAGAGTCTTATTGTATGTGGTAGGGTATTCCACAGAGTGGGTGCAGCCCGAAGAAAGTCCTGTAATCGTGCATGGGAGCAAGTAATGAGTGTGGATGAGAGACGCAGATCTTGTGAAGAGCGAAGAGATATTTTGAGAACAGCGAAGAGATGTACTTTGGTGTAGTATGGTTAATAGCCTTGTGTGTGAGTAAAAGTATTTTATATTGAATGCGGTAGAATACCGGTAGCCAATGGAGGGACTGACAGAGTGGATCTGCAGACAATGAACGTCTGGCGAGGAATATTAACCTCGCAGCTGCATTCAGAATGGATTTTAATGGTGAGAGCCATCAGATGCCACTGCCTGCTCTATTTATGTAATCAGACTGCTCTACTTGTACCATTTATGTCATCGGACCCATTCGTATGCCACGTGTCATTACACTCCAAATGCCGCTGGTGTCACCATAGCACTTAACACAGCTCTTATAGTATGTGTCATCAGACCCCTCCACATGCCACTTATGTAGTGTTCCAGCTAGAATGCGGGCAGGGCGCAGAGGTGCCGAGGCAGTGCGCATAGGCCCAAAATGGGGGCACGGCTGGTGGCGTCACTATTTGTGGAGGTGCAGCCCCCTCAACGCCACTAATGGGGGCGTGCCCCAGCTGACTGCATCATTAATAGGGGCATGCCCAGCACCTATGGAGATGCTAGGCTTCCCCCAAAATCTCCCTTTTATGTGAATAGATGCTGTGCGTTTGCGGCGGCAGCAATCAGGCTGTTTTAGCAGGGCGCTGGTAATGGGGTGTGGCGCATTTTGCCCTTTTAACAGCCTAGCGTGAACACTATTATGTGTCATCACAGCTCTCCACATGCTCCTTATGTGTCATCAGACACCTCCACAGACCGTTCAATCTCCTATATGCCCATGAACATTTTGCTGCTGGAGCCAATATACTTTCCTCCGCCAGCAAGGCCGACCTTTACTGGAGCACACTGACTAATCTGTGACATCCGCACATTACTCAGAGGAGGTTACATGACACACACACAGGTCCTCCTGTCACCCGGTGACAATCTCGCTTCTGCTCCCAGTCCCAGAAGGGAACAAGCAACATGCTGCCACAATGATGTGGAAGGCGTAGGTGGAGATAGCGGTATATTATACTTCGCCTGGTAGCTCCACAGTAAAGTCAATACAGCATAAAAGGTGCAGATGTAATATACCACGTTAGTGTTACGAAGAACAAAATCAGCACTCAGAGAATTAGTAATAATAATAAAAAAAATGTTTTTCAAACATTACAATACAGCATTAATGTACAGTATGATACAGCATATTGCATAGCTGAGGCTGACACTTTAGGAGGGCTGAGAGTACTTTCATCACGACCTCTTAAAAACTACTGGAAGAAGACACATACTGTATGCAGTTTCAGCAGTAGGGATGTACAGTAGTAAAGATGCAGGGACCAACATGTGTTCCATTCCTTCTACTCTCCAGATCCCTACCTGCCCCATGTGTTATGCACACTTTGTGTTTGGGAGGGAGCACTTAGCCTCCAGCACTGCAGTAGCAGAGTGCTGAGAGTGGCACACGTGTTAGCTAAACTCAGGAAATAAAAGTACTGTATATAATTATAGATGCTGCACTTTTGGGTGTTTACATAGGAACACAGAACATTAGGCTACTTACTTACCACCAAACAGGACACAGCCTCTCTCACTCTAGTCTCAGCGTGCTGCTTGTCACAGCACATGACAGCAGCTCCTTGTCTGTCTCATCTAGGGGGCGGAGCTACAGTGCCTGACTGGTAGCGAGTGAAGAGAAAGAAGGAAACAGCAGGGGATGGCCGCTGACGCGCTGGCAGTGTACAGTAAGAGCACAACACAACGCACAAGTGGTTAGTCCAGGCCCCCGAGAGCAGTGGAAAGCAGAGACTGTCTCTGGTAAGACCTGCTGCAGCTGTCCCCGCCATCATATGAAGGATCTGTCTCCATCAGAAACAACCTTCACTCTTGTGGGGGGCGCCCTCTGGTGGCCGGCGCTCTAGGCAGCTGCCTAAAGCTGCCTAATGGAAGCGCCGGCTCTGGATAATTCAGCTTAACTCTTGGTGTTAGGAGCCGGTGTTCTATTTTCTGAAAACCTATGAGAAAGCTATAATGTAACTTGGCAACCTGTGTTGAAAACTCAAAATATACACAGCTACAGATTGTTATACAGTGTCACATGTGGTACGTTTTTTTCCAATTTTCTAGGAATGATCCATTGTATGGTGGTCGCTAAGATGCACTCTTTATCGTATGTCGGTCACTAAGATGCTCTACATATTGTATGTCAGTTACTATAATGCTCGCAGCATTGAATACTAGCCAGATTTAAGAATGCTGTATTTGCAAATTACTTTTTAACATGTCTATTAGATATTTAGTTAGCTATAGAAAACCGCACCTCAAATACACAGATGCACTTAGATGATTTTAGTCTCTCACATTCTCACACTGTAGCCTTGTGGTGGAAAAGCCTGGCCACAAAGATAAACACATCATCTAATAATCACATATAAATATGTACTCAGTCACTGTGTGTCTCCTACAGGTGGACCCAGTAACAGAGATTCCCCAGAGAGATGTCCCCATCCTCTTTATTCCCAAGAGTGTACAGAGGAGAATCACAGAACCCCACAGGAGGATCAGGTAGGTGGGATTTAGGCTCTCACCAAATATCATAGTCACATCACAAATTACATTAGTAAAGTGTTATTGTTTTTTTGTGGTTGTTTAGGATCTAACTGATATTAAGGTAGAAATCATAGAGGGAGAAGAAGAGGCGTATGTGAGGGGTGACCAGCAGTGTAAGGAGGAGGAAATCCCTACAGATATCAGCACAGGTGAGTAATAATCACTTATTACAGAGAGTCATATATTCTCCTTGTTCTGTCACTACAGCAGTCTCTTCTCCTACACCCTCCTCTGTCAGTACAGACTAATGAGGACCATGTATCTGCCCAGTGGGAGAATCAGGAGCCATCAGCCCCTATTATACTCCTGCTCTCCCCCTCACATCATGTCACTATGTGTTACCAGCCCAGAGATCTGACCAGTCTCCTCTCCACACTCTCTGGTGTATCTCATACATCAGGAGCCATCAGCCCCTATTATATTCCTGCTCTCCCCCTCACATCATGTCACTGTGTGTTACCAGCCCAGAGATCTGACCAGTCTCCTCCCCACACTCTCTGGTATATCTCATACATCAGGAGCCATCAGCCCCTATTATATTCCTGCTCTCCTCCTCACATCATGTCACTGAGTGTTACCAGCCCAGAGATCTGACCAGTCTCCTCCCCACACTCTGGTGTATCTCATACATCAGGAGACATCAGCCCCTATTATACTCCTGTTCTCCCCCTCACATCATGTCACTGTGTGTTACCAGCCCAGAGATCTGACAAGTCTCCTCCCCACACTCTCTGGTATATCTCATACATCAGGAGCCATCAGCCCCTATTATACTCCTGCTCTCCCCCTCACATCATGTCACTGTGTGTTACTAGCCCAGAGATCTGACCAGTCTCCTCCCCACACTCTCTGGTATATCTCATACATCAGGAGCTATCAGCCCCTATTATACTCCTGCTCTCCCCCTCACATCATGTCACTGTGTGTTACTAGCCCAGAGATCTGATCAGTCTCCTCCCCACACGCTCTGGTGTATCTCATACATCAGGAGCCATCAGCCCCTATTATACTCCTGCTCTCCCCCTCACATCATGTCACTGTGTGTTACCAGCCCAGAGATCTGACCAGTCTCCTCCCAACACGCTCTGGTGTATCTCATACATCAGGAGCCATCAGCCCCTATTATACTCCTGCTCTCCTCCTCACATCATGTCACTGTGTGTTACCAGCCCAAAGATCTGACCAGTTTCCTCACCACACTCTCTGGTATATCTCATACATCAGGAGCCATCAGCCCCTATTATACTCCTGCTCTCTCTCCCTCACATCATGTCACTGTGTGTTACCAGCCCAAAGCTCTGACCAGTTTCCTCACCACACTCTCTGGTGTATCTCGTACATCAGGAGCCATCAATCCCTATTATACTCCTGCTCTCCCCCTCACACCATGTCACTGTTTGTTACCAGCCCAGTGATATGACCAGTCTCCTCCCCGCACTCTCTGGTGTATCTCATACATCAGGAGCCATCAATCCCTATTATACTCCTGCTCTCCCCCTCACATCATGTCACTGTGTGTTACCAGCCCAGATATCTAACCAATTCACACACACACCTTTTCCACTTGTAGGCACACAGACTCTTATAATAGCCCTACAGAAACTCACAGTATAAGGTAGTAAATCTGGCTTCTGTGGTGGTCTGCTACTACAGCCACTTTGTGTCAGAATCAGCCACTAATTGTATAATAATGTGTTCCTCAGTCTATATACAAGATATCTATTTCTATACAAATATTTTATTTCCAACAGATGGACGCACAAGCAGGAATAGCTTGGAGGGACATTTCATTATGTATCCAGATTGTAAAATAGAAGACAATAACACTACACAAGATTTCACAGGCGTAAATCCTTTGACCTTAAATACATGGCCAGTACTTCACAGAGCAGATGCATCACCTGGTCATTCTCATCATGAGGAATGTTCTGGTAATTCGGACATTGTTCCACATAATACAGGTCATAGAGGTGATACAATCTTTCAGTGTTCTGAATGTAGCAAATGTTTTTTATATCAGTATATCTTGGTGAGACATCAGAGAACCCACACAGGGGTCAAGCCATTTCCGTGTTGTCTTTGCGGGAAATCATTTAAAGAGAAATCACAACTTGTTGCACATGAGAGAACTCACACGGGTGAGAAGCCGTTTCCATGTTCTGAGTGTGGGAAATGTTTTAGACTAAAATCCCAGTTTATTAGACATCAAAGAAATCACACAGGTGAGAAACTGTTTCCATGTTCTGAGTGTGAGAAATGTTTTCCAGAGAAGTCGTACCTTGTGAAACATCAGAGAATACACACTGGGGAGAAGCCCTTTTCTTGTTCTGTGTGTGGGAAATGTTTTACACTCAAGTCAGATGTTGTTATTCATGAGAGAACTCACACAGGTGAGAAGCCGTTTCCATGCTCTGAGTGTGGGAAATGTTTTACACACAAACCAGGTCTTGTTAGACATCAGTCAGTTCACACAGGGGAGAAGCCTTTTTCATGTTCTGCGTGTGGGAAATGTTTTTCCCGGAATTCAGGACTTGTTAGACATCAGAGAACTCACACAGGTGAGAAACCATTTCCGTGTTCTGCGTGTGGAAAATGTTTTACACGGAAATCACATCTTGTTACACACCAGCGACTTCACTCATGATCGACAATCAACAGGGAGCAGCTCTACTCTGAATATCCTTTTATTAATGTAAATGATTGAATTAGGTATGACTATATGAATAAGTTTATGCTCAATGGTATACTGAAATCACAGAGACAATCGCCAGCCACACAGTAAATGAACACGTTATAATTGAATTCTCACCTACAAGTATAGGTGGAATAAGGGAAGTATTGCACATAACATTGCAGGATGCCTTCTACTGCAGTTGAAGCTCCTGGGCTGCTCACACTTGGCATCAGCAGAGAATGGACAGACGTAGGGCCGGACAGATAACACTGAGATGTAAACAGAGACAATGCGGGCAGCTAAAGATCAGAGTTGGGGTCACTGGAGACCAGATGCAGCCACAGACACCAAGGTGAAAACAGACAGCACAGCTGTTACAGCAGAGCACTGGGTATTCAGGAGACCTTTTTGTGGCTTATCGCATTTTGCCCATACTGGCAGGATTGCTTGCCACTATGTGCTCTGTGCAATGGCGGAGTCCTTGGCAGTCTGTCTGCACAATAGATCCCACCATGTTTGCGAGATCTCGTGCATGTGCATTGGCGCCGACCAGGAGGAAAGACACAGCGCATCAGCACTAGTCTGGTGTGCTATGGGTCTTGCAGGGATCGTCTGCGGGGTGACCTTTATCTCCCCAAGTCTGGTGGCCGAGATGTTAATACATCTCAGCGTTATTGCTTCCTGCTTTGCCTTGATAGGATGTGAAGCAGGAGGAGGTATAGAGGCAGAATTAGTGCTACTATAATGCATCTCCCTGTAAGCCACAGAACTGACTGAGCATAAGCCTGAATTCAGACTGGTATGTCATGAGATTTTGGAAAGGATACGGATACATGCATTTACACCTAGGAATACATGTGAGCACAGAAGCAATGGCAACACAAGGAAACAGGAGCGTATGTTACACTTTCTGATTTTGGGCCTCCTGACGTCTCATCGTTCTTCGGGGCCCGTTTCAGCTGAGGTGCGAATTCGCAACAGTGGGCAATTATCGAATGATTGCGCAGGCGCGTCACCAAACAGCGACAGGATGTTGAAAAAATGTATGGTCGCAAGGTGATTGACAGGAAGCGGACGTTTGGAGGGGGGGGGGGGGTAACTGCCTGTTTTCTGGGAGTGTCAGGAAAAACACAGGCGTTCCCAAGCATTTTCAAGGCTGGTATGTGACGTCTGCTAAGGCCCCGATCAGCCTGTTTGTATCGCACTGTAGGAGTAAGTCCTGGACTACACACAGACTGCACAGTATGGAAAAATCATTAGTTGGTGAGTGAGTTGCTAACGGATTTGCAGATGTCTGCTGCCTGCCGATGCATCCGCACACTTGTACGAGGCGGGTTTTCACTCTCCCTGGGCGGCGACTATCTGATAGCAGACTACTGCAAATTTGCAGGACAGCAATCAGGTCTGAATTAGGCCCTTCAGCCATACACTGCCAAAGAGCATCCATCTCCTGGTGCTTAGGGCCTGGTGGGAGGATAAGTTCTGTAGAAGCTGGATTATAGATGCTGATTCTACTTACCCTCTGACAAACCTGTCCTGTTCCACGATCCGGTGTGAGAATTGCCAGATAGTACCCGGCAGACAACTGTAGGGATTGTCCTGTGGCTTTTAGGCGTCTGATGCTATTATAAAGGAGTTGGTGTTTTTTTGTTTGAACATGCTTCTCTGTACATTTGCATTGGCCGTCTTTATACGACAGATGAGCAAATGTTTGTCTGTTACGTATGTGGCCCGTGTCCACTTATTTCATTGTCATGCAACTCGGTAAACTTTTGCTCTGAAATATATTACTGTTAATAATCCTATTCAAAGTAAAAACTTTCTATAAAACCTTCTTTGCCTGGTTATTATTGTTGTTTGACAATGTGCTTTGTGTGTTATATCTATTGTCTTGAATTGCAGGGGTGACTTCATTATACTTGTATTCATTTCTTTAAATTTGTGATGTAAATTTAATATAATTATTTTTTTCAATAAGAGGTGATTAGGCATTAGAATTGCTTTGTGTGGTCTTTCCTATAGCACCTGCCTTTTTCATAAAGTAGTGAAATTTGGGGACAAAGCCAAAGAAAGTTGGGACTGGCAACATTTTTTAAATATCTGCGGTCAGGGCAGGCAGCAGACAAGTTCAATCAGTACATGGTCAGGGCAAGCAGCAGACCAGGCAATTCTAGATAACAGGCCAAGGTCAAGAGAAAGGAAAATCAGGAACAATAGTTCAATTTGTCACTGTAACAAGTAGTACAACTACCACAGGATTGAAGGCAAAGTGGCTATTTAACCAAACATGAATCAATGGGCTATGAACTGAAACCCAGTACCCTAGAGTTAATGCACTCTATGGCACCTGGTGATTGCAGTTTATCCTGAGAGACTGCACTATAGGCTGGACCATTAGCCAGAAGATCTATTACATCATGAACCAGGAAGCTAGCGGACGTTGCTTATAAATGACTTTGACTGTGGCAATGTCAAGCTAACCTTCCAATCCGATCGCAGACTTCTGGTGGGACCATATTATAGCCATTTTTATATTTTTATATTCCAGAATTATTCCAGAATATTTTTATATTTTTAATGCCAGAAAATGATTCATCATGGATGACTGTAGTGTTGTACATACTTTACTTGTTAATAAATTCCAGGATACTTTTTAGGACTTTACTCACAATGTACTGTACCTAAAGCACACAACCCTATCTCAGAAAAGCCATAATAAGCAGATCCTGTAGTTGGTCTTCTGTTTTTAGCCACAAAAGACACTTTATCTGGAGAATGTTCTGATTAATAAAGAATATATCAACTGTAGCTACATAAAGTACACTTGTGTCTATTTCCTAAGAAACAGGTGGTGGAAGAAATTCAATACCCTTAACTTGTATGTGATGAGGGCTACCAAGGCCAATCCTTGGTGGAACCATTAGGAGTCACCTTCCAGTATACAAGTAAGACAGAACTTTCAATCCTGCTAACCTTACTACTGCTCTGGTGAAATAGCGCGACATATATCTGTGTATATAATATATAAATATATATACACGGTTGTCACATTATTATGACCACCAGCTAATAGCCAGAGTAACCATCGTGTGCAGTACAGACAGCAGCTAAACGTTCGCTGATCTGTTGTTTTAGACAAGGGGTGGGGATCCTTTCTTCTGACTAGGGCTATTTGGATTATTTTAACATCATTTGAAAGTAGGCGTGGCATAACGCCCACATTAGTGCTCCTTACACATAATGGACTCATTAATAACTGCTCACACATACTGGCCCAGTATAGTGCCAGTTACACATACTGCCCCAGTGTAGTGCCAGTTACACATACTGCCCCAGTGTAGTGCCAGTTACACATACTGCCCCAGTATAGTGCCAGTTACACATACTGCCCCAGAATAGTGCCAGTTACACATACTGCCCCAGTATAGTGCCAGTTACACATACTGCCCCAGTATAGTGCCAGTTACACATAATGCCCCAGTATAGTGCCAGTTACACATAATGCCCCAGTATAGTGCCAGCAGGGCACTCACCACCCCTACAGTACTAGTCCCATCCAGACTCCTGCACAACACTGGTCCATGTTCTGGATCCGCTGTGCACTGCAGCACAGTCATTTCTCCTGCCTGCGGTGATGTGAGGCAGCTTTGGAGAGAGATCTCCATTGACGTCTCTGGAGAGAGATCTCCAGAGACGTCTCTTACGCACTGCATCATGGGAGATGTAGTTTCCTTACACTGTATATGTATACAGTGCACAGTGTAAGAAAACTACTTCTCCCATGATGCCGTGCGCTGTGGATGGCTCTACACACTCTGCAGCTGCCTTGGCAGGGATGTGGGCCGGACAGAATGCTTCTGCGAGCCGTATAAGACCCACAGGCTGGAGGTTCCCCACCTGTTTTCGACACACGTCTGGGAGCCCCATGTTCATTTTGATGGTGAGCTGCTCCGCTGTAGGACCCAGATTTTGTTATAATACAGGTGGAGCAGACTAATTATTAAGTTAGTGCTTAGGGAAAAAGTAAGTAGGTAAAGTAATTATTATAACTTTTTATAAACCAAACCGGTCTCTAGCAGCATGAAAGCATAATATGCCACACTATAAAAGAGCAGACTTATTCTGTCCTAAACATTTGCAGAAACAGCATTTATGGTCATAAGAGGTCCCTGGAGTTGTCTGTTATACACATGGTTACCAGGATCATATTGGACTTTGGTGAGAACCGGATGTGTAAGCCCATGTAGTGCTCATACCAGGATTATATACATCTTTATACTACCTTGGAGTATTATTTTCTGTGAATTCTGCCTAGAATTGGGTTATGGATCAATGACCACTATTGGTCGACATAGTGAAAAGGTCAACATGAGATTTTATAAAGTTTTTGGTGTCGTTTTTTGCGTAACATGACCAAGAACCCCAATTAGTGAACCACATCCTCTTGCATGGCTCACTTCACATGTTACTATACCCAATCGTAGTCTATGTGGATGGTAAAGTACTGTATGAAAAAGGTAAAAATAAAAAAATTGCAAAAAAAGGCATGTTGACCTTTTCATGTGTCGACTATTTTACTGTGTCAACCTTTTCCCCATGTCGACCAATAGTAGTTGACCCATTGGCTTTCGACCTAAGTACTGTCGACTTACCATCCAGATACCCTAGGATTGGGACCTAAGCAGGATCTTGTACAAGTGTTTTATTGACTGATGCATTGTTTTGCCACTGCTATCCTCCTCCCAGGCAAAGACCTTCCTTACTCCATTATTTGAATACTGTTCTCTTCTACCGCTTCAAATGAGAAGTTTATATCATTAACATCCACTAACTAGTGCGGGTTTACAATCCACTTGCCTTTAGTTCGGCTCCTGTGTGCTGATGGTAATAATTGAGATCTAAGAATACAGGGGGTCATTCCGAGTTGATTGCTCGCTAGCAGTTTTTAGCAGCCGTGCAAACGCTATGCCGCCGCCCACTGGGAGTGTATTTTAGCTTAGCAGAAGTGCCAATGGTTGTATCGCAGAGCGGCTACTAATTTTTTTTGTGTAGTTTCAGAGTAGCTCAAAACCTACTCAGCACTTGCGATCACTTCAGACTGTTCAGTTACAGACTTGACATCACAAACCCGCCCAGCCACGCCTGCGTTTTTCCTGGCACGCCTGCGTTTTTCCGCGCACTCCCTGAAAACGGTCAGTTGCCACACAGAAACGCCCACTTCATGTCAATCACTCTGCGGCAAGCAGTGCGACTGAAATGCATCCCTAGACCCTGTGCAAAACTACATCGTTCCTTGTGCCCGTACGACGCGCATACGCATTGCGCTGCATACGCATGCGCAGAACTGCCGTTTTTTTTAGCCTGATCGCTGCGCTGCGAACAAATGCAGCTAGCGATCACCTCTGAATGACCCCCACAGTACGGGTTCGTAGTTAAAGAATATTGTGGCAGATGTATTAAGCCTGGAGAAGTATAAAGCAATGATACTGTAAGTGCAAGGTGATAATAATTTACATATCCCTTCTCCAGGTTAATACATCTGCCCCATTATGTATTTTCACAGCGCTTGCTGCTGCTACACATTCATTTTCAGGAACATTTCAGTTAACCGCCGGGCTTACTGCGCTGCTGAGATACCGGATTTATTGCCTGACGGTATTCAGTCACTAGCCAATTTCCTCATGGGTTAAGTGCCCAAAGATATGGAATGCTTTCACATGGTAAGACCCAGAGGGTGCACTTAATGTAAATATTTCCTCGCAGCTCTGCTGGCCCCACCTGTGTTTGTTTGATTGCACCTGGAAAGCTTTTTGTTAGGGGGCATGGCCACGCCTCCCTGGATTTGTCCACACCCCCTCAGTACCTGGGCCTTTTTTTAAGAGAAATCTACATATCAGATTACAGTCATTAAATTAATATTTTTAGACAACTTTGGGGTCCGGGGTTTAGGGAAATGTTTATGTGTTACAAAGATCAAAGCATCTCCCATTTTAAATCCAGGGATTAGAATCAACTGCCGTCACCGCATTGGTGCATTTTGGATAGGTACCCAAAGTGTTAAGCTAAATTTGGACTATTCTTCAATTTTGGCTGCAAAAGAAAATTTTAAGTCTGTTAAGAAACGGCACTGAGTGCCAATTTACCCAGTGCAGCGGTGTGTTACGATGGAATGGAGTTCTTCATACATTCATACAGGATTCAGAGTTGCTTGCACGTCTTCGAGCAGTGACCCCTGTACACCTGCGGTTGAGACTCATAGAAAGCACACAGCAGGTCTCGCCTATAAGAGCCATTTTTCCCATAAGACTTTATGCGTCTACCAGTACTGGGATGCCCGCCAGGACTTACGCCACTGGCGGTAGTATGAGCTCAACCCCTGGGTGACCTGAATCAAAGCCGGCAGGAACTGAACCCTAAGACAACTAAGTGGGCAGCAGAGATGAATGGGGAGAAGGGAAGTCAAACAATGGCTATGTAGCTATAATTAAAGTACTGAGAGGATAATGGACTGCCAAGCCAGGGAGAGAGGTTAATACTAAGGAGAATAAACACAAATTGCACCCTTAATTGGGGATAACCTCCGGGCTGGGAGGAACAGAACTATTACTAACGGCTAGTACAAGACTAAGGGTATATAATGCAGCAAGATAATACCATGGAAGGCTGATACGGAGCTGAGGCTGGACACCAGAGCTGACACTGTAGCTGAGTTCTGAGAGGCAGATGAGAATTCTGCAGATGGATACTGGAACACGAGACGAGGGCTCCCCAGCAAACAGGAACTATGACCAGCACTAGATGAGGGGCAGACCAGGAAGATAAAGGAAGTCTGGCCAATCACTGCTAGAGCCCAGACCAGCTGCCCTTAATTAGAGTGTTGAGAGGCAGATGAGAATTCTGCAGACGGAGATTGGAACACAGAGACTAGGGCTCCTGCAGCAACCAGGAACTATGACCAGCACTAGATGAGGGGCAGACCAGGAAGATAAAGGAAGCCTGGCCAATCACTGCTAGAGCCCAGCCCCCCTTAATTGAAAACTGCTGCACGAACACAGAGCTCAGCACAACCCCTTTCGCCAGCGTCCCTGGTTGCTAGGGAGCCGGCAGATAAGGAACTAGCCGCGTCCCACATTACCAGGGGAGCGGCAGTCTGGGAGAGGCAGAAGTTCGGAGCAACGTGTGGTCACCTAGCAACAACCAGGCGCCGGAAGCCGCACGCCACGGCTGTAATACGGTGTTTAACTTGGCAGTCTCCAGTCGGCTTGTGTGGGTAGGTTCATAGGGATATACATGCTGCTACGTCCTAGCCATAAAAGGCCCAGCTGCATGTGGTCATGACATTGCATCACAAATGAAATCACAAGCCTATTTAAGAAAGGTTCCGGCCACTATTAATTAGACTCAGCCTCTTACCCCTGCCAACGCAAATCCTGTTCTAACAATCCTATCCACCCAAAAACGTTATAAAGCCAGAGGCTTGGAAAAATTGTAGATGCAGCTAAACATCTAAACCAGGGTCCAGAAACAACTTCTGTCATCCCAGTGATACAATTTGGATAGGTACCTAAAGTTTAAAGATGAATTTGGGATGTTCTTGAAATTGCAACTTTTCTGAGAATCCTAAAGTAGCCTTGCAAGTAGTTTTCCCGGTTTTAAAATAGACGTTTTGGCGTTTGACAATTTTCCTAGCCCTGGACCCTCTTTTATAGCTGAAAATGACAGAATACCCAATATTCTACTGTAAAATGTATCACTGTAGTGACAAGTTGATTCGGGACCCTGTTTTAAAATAGAAGATGATTTGGTCTTTGTTGAATATAAAAATATCCCTAACCCCAGAACCATCCATATTGGCTGAAAATTAAAATATCAAAGCAACCCCAAATTCTGCTTTAAACTTTAGGTACCTATCCTAAATATATCACTGTGGTGACATAAATTGATTATGGTCCCGGGATTAAAATGGAAGTGATTTGATCTTTGTAGCATATATAAATTTCGCTAAATCCTGGACCCTCAATTTTTGCAAAAACAACCTTCATCGCCGGATGCATCAAAGAGGCTGGCACTTATACATCTGCCAATTCGCCAGCATACTGTATCTACTGGAGACTGGTAACATTTTATTTTAACCAATCCTTGATAACATTTGGGGGGATACAGTATGCCACAGTTAATGGGCTTCCGAGGGGCTATGACTTTGCAGGGGACTTTAACTCCAGTGAATTACTATTGGTCCACAGACCGTACATGTTCTAAGCATGCATGTTTAAACATTGTTTCATGTATTACCATAGACTACTAATTTAGATACTAAAATATTTTTATTTAATGAGATCTGGTCCAAATGACTACTCTTTGAATTTGAGCAACATTTTATATTTACATCAGTTTTAGCATGGCCAAATAGCAAAACTGATGCAGGGCAAGCTGGGATGTGTAGTTCAACAACAGCTGGAGTGTCAAGGTTAACCATCACTGTCCTAGAGGATGCTGTAGTCCACATTCGTACCATGGGGATGTACCAAAGCTCCCAGAACGGGAGGGAGAGCGCGGAGGCTCCTGCAGAACCGATTGACCAAACTTTAGGTCCCCAGAGGCCAAAGTATCGAACTTGTAGAACTTAGCAAACGTGTTCGACCCTGACCAAGTTGCTGCTCGGCAAAGTTGTAAAGCCGAGACACCCCGGGCAGCCGCCCAGGAAGAACCCACTTTACGAGTAGAGTGGACCTTAACAGATTTTGGACAAGCCAAGCCTGCCGTAGAATAAGCACGCTAGATAGTACACCTGATCCAGCGAGAAATCATCTGCTTAGAAGCAGGCCACCCAACTTTGTGGAGATCATAAAAGGACAAACAGAGCGTCCGACTTTCTGTGACGAGAAGATCTCTTCACATAAATCTTCTTAGCCCTCACAACATCCAAGGACTTTGAGGTAATTGAGGAGTCAGTAGCCACTGGCACCACAATAGGTTGGTTGATATGAAAAGCAGACACAACCTTCGAAAGAAATTGCTGACGCGTCCTGAGCTCAGCTCTATCTTCATGGAAAATCAAGTATGGGCTCTTGCAGGACAAAGCCCCCAATTCTGACACACGTCTAGCAAATGCTAATGCCAACAGTGTGATCGCCTTCCAAGTAACAAACTTGACATCAACCTCCTGTAAAGGCTCAAACCAATCCGACTGCAGGAACTGCAGCACTACATTAAGATCCCAAGGTGCCGTAGGAGGCACAAAGGGAGGCTGGATGTGCAAAACCCCTTTCAAGAAAGTCTGAACCTTAGGGAGGGCAGCCAATTGTTTCTGGAAGAAAATGGATAAGGCCGAAATCTGTACTTTTATGGAGCCCAAATGCAGGACCACATCCACACCTGCTTGCAGAAAGAGGAGAACCCGTCCAAGATGAAACTCCACCGTAGGAAACTTCTTGGATTCACACCAAGACACATACTTTTTCCAAATGTGATGGTAATGTTTAGACGTCACTCCCTTCCTAGCCTGTATCAGGGAAGGAATAACCTTGTTCGGAATGTCCTTTCGAGCAAAGATCTGGCGTTCAACCTCCATGCCATCAAACGTAGCTGGGGTAAGTCTTGATAGGCGAACGGCCCCTGTTGCAGAAGGTCCTCGCGAAGAGGACGAGGCCTTGGATCTTCCAGCAGTAATTCCAGAAGATCCGCGTACCAAGCCCGTATTGGCCAGTCCAGAGCAATGAGGATCGCCGGAACTCTTGTTCTCTTTATTAGTTTGAGAATCCTTGGGATGAGTGCAAATGGAGGGAACACATACACTGACTTGAACACCCTCTGCCACTGCCTGTGGGTCTCTTGACCTGAAACAGTACCTCCGAAGCTTCTTGTTGAGGTGGGAGGCCATCATATCTATTTGAGGTACGCCCCAAAGACCTGCCACCTCCGCGAACACCTCCAGGTGTAGGCCTCACTCTCCTGGATGGAGATCGTGTCTGCTTCCCAATTGTCCACTCCCGGAATGGAGATTGCTGACAGCGCCACTGCGTGCTTTTCTGCCCAGCGGATGATTCTTGTTACCTCTGACGTTGCCACTCTGCTCTTTGTTCCGCCTTGTCGGTTTATGTAAGCCACCGTCGTTACATTGTCCGACTGAACTTGAATGGCCTGATCTTTTAGAAGATGTGCCGCTTGTAGAAGACCGTTGTACACGGCCCTTAGTTCTAGAATGTTTATCGGAAGGAGGGATTCCAGACTCGACCACCTTCCTTGGAAGTTTCCCCCTTGGGTGACTGCTCCCCAACCTCGGAGACTCGCATCCGTGGTTAAAAGAATCCAATTCTGAATCCCGAACCTGCAGCTCTCCAGCAGGTGAGAAGTTAGCAGCCACCAGAGGAGCAAGATTCTGGCTTTCGGCGACAGACGTATTCTCTGGTGCATGTGAAGATGAGATCCCGACCACTTGTCCAGGAGATCCAGTTGGAAGGGTCGTGCGTGAAATCTTCCGTACTGTAGAGCCTCGTAAGAGGCCACCATTTTTCCCAGAAGGCGAATGCACTGATGAACCGACACCCAGGCTGGCTTCAGGACATCCCGGACCATTGTTTGAATCACCAACGCTTTCTCTTCCGGTAGAAACACCCTCTATACGTCCGTGTTGAGGATCATCCCCAGGAAGGACAGTCTTCTTGTCGGCTCCAAATGCAACTTTGGAAGATTCAGGATCCATCCATGATCCTGCAGTAGTTGAGTTGAGAGAGCAATGCCCTGTAACAACTTTTCCCTGGAAGACGCTTTTATCAGCAAATCGTCCAGATAAGGAATTATGTTCACACCCTGCTTGCGGAGGAGTAGCATGATTTCCGCCATGACCTTGGTGAACACACTCGGTGCCATGGAGAGGACAAACGGCAGCGCCTGGAACTGATAGTGACAGTCCAGTAGTGCAAATCTTAGATAAGCCTGATGAGGCGGCCAGATTGGAATGTGAAGGTACGCATCCTTGCTATCTAGGGATACCAGAAATTCCCCCTCCTCCAGACCTGAGATCACCGCTCTCAGAGACTCCATCTTGAATTTGAATTCCCTCAGGCCCATATCCACTCCTGCTTGCAGGAAGAGGAGAAAACGTCAGAGTTGAAACTCCACCGTAGGAATCCTCTTGGATTCACACCAAGAGACATATTTCTTCCAAATACGATGGTAATGTTTAGACGTTACCAATTTCCTAACCTGTATCAGGGTAGGAATGGCCTTCTTCGGAATGCCCTTCCGAGCAAATATCAGGCGCTCAACTTCCATGCCGTCAAACCTAGCCGCGGTAAGTCTTGATAGGCGAACGGCCCCTGCTGCAGCAAGTCCTCCCGAAGAGGAAGAAGCCTCGGATCTTCTTGCAGTAGATTCAGAAGGTCGGCGTACCAAGCCCTTCTTGGCCAGTCTGGAGCAATGAGGATCGCTTGAACCCTTGTTCTCCTTATGAGCTTTAGGATTCTTGGGATGAGTGGGAGTGGTGGAAACACGTACACTGACTGGAACACCCACGGACACCAGGGTGTCCACTGCCACTGCCTGTGGGTCTCTCGACCTAGAACAATAACACCGAAGCTTCTTGTTGAGACGAGAGGCCATCATGTCTATTTGGGGTAATCCCCAAAGGTCTGTTATTTCCTTGAAACCTCCGGATGGAGAACCCACTCCCCTGGATGGAGATGTGTCTGCTGAGGAAGTCTGTTTCCCAGTTGTCTACTCCCGGAATGAAGATGGCTGACCGCGCCAATGCGTGTGTTTCTGTCCAGAGGAGTATTCCTGTCACCTCTGACATTGCCGCTCTGCTCTTCGTTCCGCCTTGTCGGTTTATGTAAGCCACTCCGACTGCACTTGAATGGCCCGATTTCTTAGAAGAGGGGCCGCCTGAAGAAGACCGTTGTAGACGGCTCTTAGTTCCAGGATGTTGATGGGCAGGCCGGCTTCCAGGCTTGATCACCATCCTTGGAAAGTTACTCCTTGAGTGACTGCTCCCCAGCCCCGAAGGCTCGCATCTGTGGTTAGAAGGACCCAGTCCTGAATCCCGAACCTGCGGCCCTCCAGAAGGTGAGGCAATTGGAGCCACCAGAGGAGTGAAATCCTGGCCTTTGGTGACAGACGAATTCTCTGGTGCATGTGGAGATGAGATCCTGACCACTTGTCCAGGAGATCCAGTTGGAAGGTCCGAGCGTGGAACCTCCCGCTGGCTTCAGGACATCCCAGACCATAGCTTGTATCACATTTTCCTGCGGAAGAAACACCTTCTGCACTTTCGTATCCAGGATCATTCCCAGAAAGGACAACCTCTGGGTTGGTTCCAAATGTGACTTTGGAAGGTTCAGAATCCAACCATGGCTCCAGAGGAGGTGTGTTGTGAGAACAATGGACTGCAGCAGCTTCTCCTTGGATGATAAGAGGAAAAACTAAGCGCTCTGGTGAGTGGTAAGGTATGTTGATTGTCAGCAGCCACTTGTAAAAGGTAATTGCCAATCCCTTAAAACACAATTATAACAACAAAACCAAGTAGCGCTCAACAATTAGGCAAATGGAGACATTTATTTGAAAAGATAAAACAACAACCACCTCCCGGGGGGTGTATTACAAAATTAAAACATAGAAGATATGCTGATAAATGATGTAACTAAACATCCAATATATAACTTTGACACCAATAATAACAAAAAATAAAAGTTTATTTACTGGGGTACCCCAGATAAAGCGTGATGAATGCAATGTTGAATTAATGCGCTTGTATAAAAAACTGAAATATAAAAATACCAATGCATTGAGAGACACGGCTGTAGAGATGAAGTGATGATGCATAAAGCCAAAAACAATGTCCGTTGATCAGCCGGTGTTTGGCCCGTAGAAGAAAAGTAGGTAGGCATGCACATGTTGCCGGGCTGGAGCGGAATGCAACTGCACCCTGGTGCTGTCCCGTTAGCCAGGGGAGATCAAAAGCACCGAAGCCTCAGCGATGTGTTGAGCCTGTACGACAAGGTGCAGGAAGCCCGAAGCAGTCTCCGCCATCGGACTTGTGCAGGTGCAGCCGACTCCGCGCTACCTGATCAGCGTCAGCAGGTAGATGGTGGCACCGGAGCCCCTGCGGCTGGTGTAACAGGCGGGCTGGATGGTAGCTAAACCCTCTGGGTGGTAGTGTGCAGCAGTTTGAAAAAAGCCCGGAGCGGTCACTGTCTGTAAGCCCGTGACAGACCTGTATGTGAGAAGATAGTCTCCGCCCTCACCGCCGGGCTGAAGCAGGTGCAGCCAGGTCAGTGCAGGTAGGCAATGACACCAGAGCCTTGATAATTAGTGCAGCAGGTGAAAAGATTGCAGGCTATGTTCTCCAGGCAGCAATAGGCAGGCTATGCTCCCACAGACGACTCCGGGCAGACTTTGCTGGAAGATGCACGGCAATGGTAGTTCCTCTAGGTGAACCACCTGTATCCTTAACGCGTTTCAACGCCAGCAGGGCATCTTTTTCATCTCCCTGGATGATGCCTTTATCAGCAGATCGTCCAGATATGGAATGATGTTCACACCCTGTTTGCGGAGGAGAACCATAATTTCTGCCATCACCTTGGTAAACACCCTTGGTGCTGTGGAGAGGCCGAATGGCAGGGCCTGGAACTGGAAATGACAGTCCAGCAATGCGAAACGGAGATAAGCCTGATGCGGCAGCCAAATCGGAATGTGGAGGTACGCATCCTTGATATCCAGGGATAACAGGAATTCCCCCTCTACCAGACCTGATATCACCGCCCTGAGAGACTCCATCTTGAACTTTAACTCCTTTAGAAAGGAGTTCAATAATTTTAGGTTCAGAATGGGCCTGACCGAACCATCCGGTTTCGATACCACGAAAAGTTTCAAATAGTAATCTTTGTTCTGCATGTGAGGTGGTACTGGTACAATGATCTGTGCCTCCATCAGTTTTTGGATTGCGTCTTGTAGTACAGTGCTGTCTGCCAACAGAGTTGGTAAGCCTGACTTGAAAAAGCGATGAGGAGGGAGACTTTGAAATTCCAGCCTGTATCCCTGGGATACAATATCTATCACCCAGGGATCCAGGCCGGACGATACCCAGACTTGACTGAAGTGTATAAGTCTCGCTCCCACTGGCCCCACCTCCAGGCCGCACGGTCCACCGTCATGCGGAGGACTTTGTCGTACCTGAAGCAGGCTTTTGTTCCTGGGAACCTGCAGCTGCAGGTTTCTTGGACTTAACTCGACCTCCCCTAAAGAAGGTATTGGACGTTCTGGTCCTTCTAGGCCTGTTAGGCCGAAAGGACTACGTTGCAGATGAAGAGGACTTGCTCGGAGCAGGTGCTGCTGAGGGAAGAAACGGAGACTTACCCGCTGTAGCCGTGGATATCCATGCGTCCAGAGCTTCCCCAAAGAGAGCCTGACATGTATAGGGTAGGGACTCCACACTTTTTCTGGATTCCGCGTCGGCCGACCACTGGCACAGCCACAGTCCCCGACGAGCTGAAACAGACACGGAAGATATTCCCGCAGCCACGGAACCCAGGTCTTTCATGGATTCTACCATAAAACCTGCTGAATCATGTATATTGCATAAATATAATGCAACATCATCCCTGTCCATCGTATCCAAATCCTCAAGTAAGGTAGCCGACCACTTTACTATTGCCTTTGCAATCCATGTGGTAGCAATAGTGGGACTTAATATGGCCCCTAAAGCAGTGTACATTGATTTAAGCGTGTTATCAATTTTTCTATCAGCCGGCTCCTTTAAGACGGTAGATCCTGGAATAGGCAAAACCACCTTCTTTGAGAGTCTGGACACAGATGTGTCAAAAATCGGCGGGTTTTCCCATTTTTTCCTATCCTCCTCAGGGAAAGGAAACGCCAACTGGACCCTTTTAGGGACCTGGAATTTTTTCTCAGGGTTTTCCCATGCTTTTTCAAATACAGCATTCAATTCCTTTGTCGCAGGGAAGGTTAGCGAGGCTTTTTTATTTTCAGTGAAAGCCTCCTCAACCTGCTCAGGTGTGGTATCATTAACATTCAACACATCCCTGATAGCCTCCATCAACAATTGCACGCCCTTTGCAAGAGATGCGGACCCCCGCAACACATCCCCATCACCGTCTGTGGTATCAGAATCGGTATCCGTGTCGTCTTGTGTGACATGCACAAGCGCACGTATGTGGGGGTATATAGCGGGGCGTCCTGAGGTACCAGAAACCGGCCATACTGCCATAGAGCTCTGTAATACCTGGGTTGCAGATTCATTACTTGCAGCCCTGTCACAAATCTGAGAAATCCAAGATTTGATAGAGGAAAACCACTCAGGCTCCCTTGCTGGTATCTGTGCTACACCAGTGCTATCTTGATTATATGGAATGGGATCATCCTGGGAGGATAAATCCTCTGCAGCATATGACACAGTATCCATGGACATAGCTAAAGGAGATCACCAAACACTCCACACACACACACAGGTGAGGGCAGACAGTTTCCCCCACAAGAATGGCAAGAGAGACACAGAGATTGGAGCCAACCCACACACAGCGCTTTTAGCAAAGGGAGACCCCTTGTCAGCGCTGACTGTGCACCTTAATAGGACACACAGTCTTATTACAGCCTTCCCTCCCTTCTACAGCCCCCTGGTACCGTGTACAGATAGCTGGAGTTGCTGTGGAGGGACCTGTTCTTCCTCTAAGCGCTGTGCAGGCAGGAAAATGGCGCTGAAACGCTGCTGGGTCCGCTCTGAGGAGAAGCTCCACCCCCTTAATGTTGCTGTCTTCCCGCTCTTCATGGATTATACTGGCTTGAGGAATTAGTGCTGGTTGAGATCCGAGGAACCCGACAGGCTTCTGGACCAATGTAGGGGGTAATCGCTGGCCCAGGGCGCCCCTCACAGCCGCACCATGTACCGCTGAGCCTTCCTAGAAGCACAGTTAATACTGCGCTCCCTCCCCGCTGCCGCCATCTTCACACCGGCCCTCCGCTTGCTAGGGAGGTCGGTGTCTCACTCACCACTTCTTCAGCTCTGTAAGGGGTTGGCGGCATGCTGCTGGGGCGAGTGGTCCCCTGTGGCGGAGAACGATCAGACCCCTCTGGAGCTAGGTGTCCAGTCAGCGGAGACAGTGGCTCAGACCCTGCAGGGCGGACAATGCTCCCCCCCTTAGTTCCTCGCTGCAGGGAGGTTGCCAGCAGCCTCCCTGTAAAATAAAAAACCTCTTAATCTAAACTTTACTAGAAAAGCTCTGTAGAGCTCCCCTAGCTGTGACCGGCTCCTCCGGGTACATTTTCTAAACTGAGTCTGGTAGGAGGGGCATAGAGGGAGGAGCCAGCCCACACTCTCAAACTCTTAAAGTGCCAATGGCTACTGGTGGACCCGTCTATACCCCATGGTACTAATGTAGACCCCAGCATCCTCTAGGATGTAAGAGAAACCACATATATTTTTGGTATAAACATATTTATCACTTTCCACCAAAACCTCAGCTACAGTGCCTTGCTAAAGTATTCACCCCTTTACATTTTTCATGTTTTGTTGCCTCATAACCTGGAATTAAAATGAATTGTTTGAATGTTTGCATAATTTCATTCATAGAACATATCTACAACTTTGGAGATTTTTTTTTTTATTGTGAAGCAAACAAAAAATAGGACAGAATTTCAGAAAGCTTCAGCGTGCATAACTATTCACCCCCCTGAAGTCAGTACTTTGTAGAGCCACCTTTTGCGGCAATTACAGCTGAAAATTGCTTTGGATAAGTCTCTATGAGCTTGCCACATCTTGCCACTGGGATTTTTGCCCATTCCTTAAGGCAAACCTGCTCCAGCTCCTTCATGTTGGATAGTTTCCGCTTGTGAACAGCAATCTTCAAGTCTGACCACAGATTCTCAATTGGATTGAGATCTGGGCAAAGGTGAACCTCCGCCCCAATCTCAAATTACAGGCAGACTGAGACAGGTTTTGCTCAAGAATATCCCTGTATTTTGCACCATCCAACTTTCCCTCGACTCGAAACAGTTTACCAGTCCCTTCTGCTGGAAAACATCCCCACAGCATGATGCTGCCACCATGTTTCACTGTGGGGATGGTGTTCATGGGGTGATGGGATGTGTTGGGTTTGTGCCAGACATAGCGTTTTCCTTGGTTGCCGAAAAGTTCCATTTTAGTCTCATCTGACCAGAGCACCTTCCTCCATACATTTGGGGAGTCGTCCACAGACTTTTGGCAAACTCAAAACGTGCCTTCTTATTTTTAACACTAAGTAATGGCTTTATTCTGGCCACTCTTCCTTAAAGCCCAGGTCTATGGTGTGTACGGCTTATTGTGGTCACATGCGCAGATACACCAGTCTGTGCTGTGGAACTCTGCAGCTCCTTCAGGGTTATCTTTTGGTCTCTGTGCTGCCTCTCTGATTAATACCCTCCTTGTCCGGTCTGTGAGTTTTGGTGGCCGGCCCTCTCTTGGCAGGTTTGTTGTGGTACCATGTTTTTTCTATTTGAAGATGATGGATTTGATGGTGAACCGGGGGATCATCAAAGATTTGCATATTTTTTTTTATAACCCAACCCTGACTTGTACTTCTCGACAACTTTGTCCCTGACTTGTTTGGAGAGCTCCTTGGTCTTCATGGTGTGATGCCTCTTACTTATTGGTGTTGCTGCCTCTGGGGCCTTTCAGAAAAGGTGTGTTTATACTGACAGATCATGTGACACTTAGATTGCACACAGGTGGACTTCATTTCATTAATTATGCGACTTCTTAAGGTAATTGGTTGCACCAGAACTTTTTAGGGGCTTCATAGCAAAGGGGGTGAATACATATGCACATGCCAATTTTCACATTTTTATTTATAAAAATTATTTTTTACATACATTTTTCTCATTTCACTTCACCAACTTAGACTATTTTGTGCAGATCCATCACATAAAACAATAGCGAAAGTAAAAAACCACCGCCCAGGCGCTTATAAAAACTTTGGATTCGATTAATCAAAATATCAATGAAATAATTATACAAGCTGCAGGAGAGCTATTGACTTGGGGTTAACAAGTCAAATACATTTTAACACTGGAATACCAAGTGTAAAAGATCAAGCACACTTAAACAAATCCCTCTTGCGCTATACTAAAATATAAAATGGCTGAATATTCAACAAATCAACCTTAATTTTTTTAAAATAACATTTTTAATATATAGAAATTCAATATTTCGCAAAAATGACTAGACCGGTCTTGTGTATAACAACATAAAAACAAATATCATATATTAAACATTCTAAAGGAGGTGGATCCTAAAGTATTTCTGTGCACAGAATAATGCTGAACTCCAGTTGTAACTCAGTCCATAAGAACAGGTCCACTGATATAATAGATCCCAGCTGTAATAGGAACCTGTATAGCACTCAAAAGTCCTGAAACTTTACTAGAGATCTAAAGTTCCAGTTTAACTTGCCACTTAGTAATAATAGTTGTAATGAATATCAACGCTCCACAGCGGAGCCTTACATGCGGCTTTCAACAGCAATGACGGCACGGAGAGTCCCGGTATCCAACGAGGCGGTCTCTGGCTACGGGACCAGGCACTAATGTTGGCGGAGAGGAGAGAGACTGTGATACGGTGCCTGCACGAGTCATACAGAGGTGAGGTCTCACAGAGCCTGGAGATCGGGTGCTTCCAAACAGGCGCCAGCATTAGTGCCTGGTCCCGTAGCCAGAGACCGCCTCGTTGGATACCGGGACTCTCCGTGCCGTCATTGCTGTTGAAAGCCGCATGTAAGGCTCCGCTGTGGAGCGTTGATATTCATTACAACTATTATTACTAAGTGGCAAGTTAAACTGGAACTTTAGATCTCTAGTAAAGTTTCAGGACTTTTGAGTGCTATACAGGTTCCTATTACAGCTGGGATCTATTATATCAGTGGACCTGTTCTTATGGACTGAGTTACAACTGGAGTTCAGCATTATTCTGTGCACAGAAATACTTTAGGATCCACCTCCTTTAGAATGTTTAATATATGATATTTGTTTTTATGTTGTTATACACAAGACCGGTCTAGTCATTTTTGCGAAATATTGAATTTCTATATATTAAAAATGTTATATTTTTAAAAAATTAAGTTTGATTTGTTGAATATTCAGCCATTTTATATTTTAGTATAGCGCAAAAGGGATTTGTTTAAGTGTGCTCCATCACATAAAATTCAGATACATTTTTAAATTACAGGTTGTAATGTAACAAAATAGGTAAAAAGCCAACGGGGGTGAATACTTTAGCAAGGCACTGTATATGCAGCAACAATGCAACAAACCTAGGGCCTAATTGAGACCTGATCACTGTGCTGCGAATTACGCCGTCCTGCGATCAGATAGTCGCCAGCCAGGGGGAGTGAAAATTCGCCCTGTGTAAGTGTGCGGTCGCATGTGTACACTGTCCAAAAATTCCCCTCAGTCAGTGGACAGCTGCAAAACTGTTCACATCACACACCATCTAATATTTTTCCCAGTCTGTGCGTAACTCAATATTTACTCCTCCAGTGCGATAGAATCAGGCTGATCGGGGCTGGAGCCGACGTCACACACCCTCACTGAAAACGCTTGGGCACGCCATCGTTTTTCCAGACACTGCCAGTTACCACCCACAAACGTCTTCTTCCTGTCAATCACCTTGTGAATGCTCATGCAATCAAAATTTTCGCACCATCCTGTTGCTGTTTGGCGACGCGCCTGCGCATTGTGGTGCATACGCATGCGCAGTAGTTCGATAATCACCCGCTGTGCAAAAACGCATAGCAGCGATCAGGTTTGAATCGGGCCCTTAACATGCTTCCATACAGTACGCAGTACGCGTTTTCAGCTTGTTTTCCAACACGCTGATGTGGCAGGGAATTTCTTCGGCGAAGCTGCTAATGGGGGTCATTACGAGTTGATCGCTCGCTAGCTGTTTTTAGAAGCCGTGCAAACGCTAAGCCGCCGCCCTCTGGGAGTGTATAAGCAGAGGTGCGAACGAAAGGATCGCAGAACGGCAACAAAATAATTTTGTGCAGTTTCATAGTAGCTTCAAACCTACTCCTAGCTTGCGATCACTTCAGACCATTCAGTTCCTGTTTTGACGTCACTAACATGCCCTGCGTTCGCCCAGCCACGCCCTGCGTTTTTCCAGGCACACCTGCGTTTTTCCAGGCACATCTGCGTTTTTACGACCACTCCCTGAAAACGGTCAGTTGACACCCAGAAACGCCCACTTCATGTCAATCACTCTGCGGCCAGCAGTGCGACTGAAAAGCTTCGCTAGACCTTGTGTTAAACTACATCGGCCGTTGTGAAAATACGTCACGCGTGCGCATTGCGCCGCATACGCAGAAGTGCCTTTTTTTGCATTATCGCTACGCAGCGAACATTTTCAGCTCGCAATCAACTCGCAATGACCCCCAATTAACGGTCAAAGTTTCACAAGGATAGGAAATTCCATTCTGTAAATAGTTACGCAGCTGGCTACTTTCCCAACTTGTCTCTGCGTCAGACTGCAACGCATAAATGTATTATAGCAGCAAATAGAGAAGATAGAATCCATTTTATTTAATACCTCACATCTGCCCTTCATTTTCCCTCTTATTTAAATAATCTTAAGAAAAATAAAAAGGACAACATGATTGGTAAATGCAAATTTTATTGCATCAATTGTATATTGCACTGTACAGTTACTCCATCTACTTATTCACAATATAAAGAACATAATATACAAAAGAAATGCAACTGAACATAAAACATGGCATCACCCACTGTGCAAACTACACACAATACACGAGTCATTATAAAACACAGGCTAGCAATGGACTGTAATAGAAGGAAGAGCAGCTACAGGACTCTTTCATGTATAGTTTAATGTTAACAAAGTTACATATAGGGCTAATTCAGACCTGATCGTTGCTGTGCGAAATCGCAAGGATTATCAAACGACTGCGCATGTTTACGGATCGTAATGCACAGGCGCAAAGCTAAACGGCAAAAGAATTCAGCGTCTTTTCTGATCGCTCGGCGTACGCAGGTTGATTGACAGGAAGCAAACGTTTCGGGGGTGGTAACTGGATGTTTTCTGTAAGTGTCAGGAAAGACGCAGGCGTTCTCAAGCGTTTTCAGGGTAGGTGTGTGACATCAGCTCCGGCCCGATCAGCCTGTTTCTTTCGCAATGTAGGAGTAAGTCCTATGCTATGCACAGACTGGGAAAAATCATTCGATGGTGAGTGAGTTGTGAACAGAATTGCAGCTGACCGGAGTTTGCAAAGCTTTTCGCATGGTGTACACAAACTTGCAAGGGCAGATTTTAACTCTGGCTGGAGGGGGGGCGAGTATCCGATCGCAGAGGAGTGATCAGGTCTGAATCAGGCCCATAATCCAACATCACGACAAGTAAAGCACAATTATCACTGACACACCATGCAGGCAGCCATTTTGTTGGGCATTCTTTAGGATAGAGCCGATTGCATCATAAGGTATCTCAGTGATGTCACTGGTTCCTAGTAAACGGACAGGGTGTATTCTCATGGATGCTGTTTCGGCTAGCAAATGTGCGTTAAGCTGGTATTCTTATGAAAACTGGCCCATGTAATATTATTAAATATCTTTTAGCTAAAAAGTACCAACATTTTACTCTGCTCTGTACATTGAAGGGATTGTGGTACACATAACAGAACAACATGAAGCAGAAGGTAAAGGAAAATTTGAGAAGCAAGGTAGCGGAATAACAATTGTGGATGTTGGTGAGGATACACGTACATGGCTATAACCACTGTGCTAATTACTTGTTCCAGACACTTGGTGACCATTCAGTCCATCACAGTTGTAGTAAAAGGTTAAGGGGTCTATGTACTAAGCCTTGGAGAGTCATAAAGAGGACGGAGATAAAGTACCAGCCAATCAGCTCCTAACTGCCATGTCACAGGCTGTGTTTGTAACATGGCTGTAGCTGATTGGCTGGTACTTTATCTCTTTCCAAGGCTTAGTACATAGACCCCTAACTTACCAAACATGACTGTGAGGTGTCTGTGTGACATGCCATATTCAATCAGTGACTTTGAAAGTTTTCAATAAAGTTACAATTGTTCACTTTTGATGTCTTTTTTCCCCCCCACTGATCTCCAAACTCAACCAAAGAATCGATATGTAGGTTGGATCCTTGGAAAAAGTCCAAAGGGGCAGATGTATTAAGCCTGGAGAAGGGATAAAGAAGTGATAAGTGCAAGGTGATAACACACCAGCCAGTCAGATCCTGTAATTTTTCAAATCCGTAATGATTGGCTGGTGTGTTATCACCTTGCACTTAACACTTCTTTATCCCTTCTGCAGGTTAATATATCTGCCCCAAAGTCCCCCCCCCCCCCCCCATGTATGGCAAATACATCTATATTGTCCCTACGCCTACGGCATGAATACTGAGAGTCTGACGCTTGAAAATGTTATATTATAAAATAGTCAGCCAGTTGTTTCTTGTATCCCATGTCATCTCATCGCCATGCAGGAGTCGTCATTGAGTCAATGGTCTCTAACCTCCCGAACCAAGTACAATGAGAAGGTGAGAGAGGTTCTTACTATTTACAAAGGAGACGAGTAATCTTGTTACCCAACTTAAGAAGTGACAGAACCATTGGAGGTAGTTCATCAACTTGACAAAGCTAAATATTTATCTTATATAAAACCCTTTATGAGGTCTAAGAACACTGTACGCTATTTACGTATGGAGTACCGTAAGGGTACGCTCGTTGCGTAGCAATCGCTTAGCCGTAGTCGAGACGCTCAAGCGTTACATTCGCTCACGGCCAAGAGATCACAGGCAGGCACGCTATTGGCTGCCGACTAAAGCGTAGCGGACGCTCGGGACCACGAGGAGATCACCAGCGGCGCTGACGCTCACAATGTTAAACCTTTATATCTAAACCATAAACAGTATATTATGCAGTAAAACCTTAGTGTAGAGATAGGGTGTAGATGCAACCTAGTGTAACCTTATTAACTCGAATGCTGTTCGAGCGTCACCGACGCTCTGAGAATACTTAACACTATAAGAAATACACAGATACCTGGGCTTAGGGTCCAACACCTAATATATATATATATATTATGAATGATATACTTGCAAAAGATTTAACACAATACAAGTCATACACTACAATATAACATAGACTACCTAACCAGATAACTACACGGGAAATACAATATAATACAATTACGTTTTAAGGGAAAATAAGAGAGAAAGAGGAGAAGAGAGAGAGAGAGAAATGGCCCACAATAACAGTAAGAACAATATGGTTGCGGAGAAACACTTACGCACAAGGGGAACGATCGCATGCGCCTCTGGACATCCAGCTCCCGATTTTCAGCAATGATAACCGTTGAAGAGTGAGCTGGATGTGATCGGCTTGTCTATTTATGCCCCACACACAATACAATTCAATGGTCCCTACAATCTCATTGTTCATTGGACACAGGAATTCGGCCCTGCATTATAACAAAAGGTCATAGGTTGATTCATACAGGTGGGCTGTGACGATTTCCAACAGCTCAGGTGGGTGGGATACTGGGTTTCCCGCCGCATAGCTAAGTAAGGGTAAATAGTAAATGGACATAAACTTCTTATGTCCATAACTATTCGCACGAGCGATTAATCCGCTCCAAACCAACACCGGAATATTGCTAATTAAATACTCTTCCGATGGGTACTAAACACCACTGTATGACTCCTGTTAGACCCTGCGTACAATACAAAGAGCGATCCCTCTGTCCAGGAACATGCTATATTAACTAAACTTTCAGAATCTATCAAAGGGACCATGATCTACAAAATACATTATATAGTGAAAATATGTAACGATTGAGTCGCACGCTACGATCACATAAACTCTACCGTAAATACGCATACCGTGCGCCTGCCCGCGACTGTGAGTATGCGCACGCACGGGAGAGCGTACGCATGCGCAGCGCGGACGTGTATGAGGTGCAAATATGGCAGTGTGTATAGAGATATTTTTCTGACTTTGACAGTCCACCCTTTGGCAGTCAATAATAACTGCCACCTTCTAAAACATTTCAAAAAGAGAAAAATATATGTCAGGGGTTAATACATTTACATGGTTGGGTAGGGGAGGAGAGGAGAAGGTAGGAAAAGTGTATGACCTAGTGAGATAGCAGAAGCATGTGTGTATGAATCCGTGCTTGGGGGTCATGTATCATCGTGCCGTACGTGTTTTAAATCAAGCTTCGAGGTATTGCGAAGTATACATTTGAATTCCTTCTTATCCCGTGGTATGGGTCTGTGGATGGGCTGTCAAACTTTACCGAGCTCTTTTCGGCTTTTGGTTGTAACAAAAATGGGGGAGCACATTTTAGTTGATGATACATGAATGGGGGAATATGTGATTGCTGATATCTGTGCCTGTATTCCCTATACTATGTGTGTAATTACCTGAAGGTTGTAGAGATGAAGAAAAGTCATAATTACGGTAAATGCAGTGGTATTCTATGTCAGGTAAATGAACATTTGTCGGTTGAAGTCTTGTTCGGTGTCTGTTGAATGCAGTCTTCTTTGTGCTTTTGCCCATAAGGTGCGAGCAAAAGCTTTGTCAATGTCCATAGATTTACAAAAGTGTTGGGCTAGCGTAATTTAAAAATTTCTAGGGAAACTGGGGATCTATGGCAAAGTTCATCAAAAAATAAGATTTTACTTACCGATAAATCTATTTCTCGTAGTCCGTAGTGGATGCTGGGACTCCGTCAGGACCATGGGGAATAGCGGCTCCGCAGGAGACAGGGCACAAAATTTAAAAGTTTGACCACTAGGTGGTGTGTACTGGCTCCTCCCCCTATGACCCTCCTCCAAGCCTCAGTTAGGATACTGTGCCCGGACGAGCGTACACAATAAGGAAGGATTTTGAATCCCGGGTAAGACTCATACCAGCCACACCAATCACACCGTACAACTTGTGATCTGAACCCAGTTAACAGTATGACAAACGTAGGAGCCTCTGAACAGACGGCTCACAACAATAACAACCCGATTTTTTTGTAACAATAACTATGTACAAGTATTGCAGACAATCCGCACTTGGGATGGGCGCCCAGCATCCACTACGGACTACGAGAAATAGATTTATCGGTAAGTAAAATCTTATTTTCTCTGACGTCCTGGTGGATGCTGGGACTCCGTCAGGACCATGGGGATTATACCAAAGCTCCCAAACGGGCGGGAGAGTGCGGATAACTCTGCAGCACCGAATGAGAGAACTCCAGGTCCTCCTTAGCCAGGGTATCAAATTTGTAGAATTTTACAAACGTGTTCTCCCCTGACCACGTAGCTGCTCGGCAGAGTTGTAATGCCGAGACCCCTCGGGCAGCCGCCCAAGATGAGCCCACCTTCCTTGTGGAATGGGCCTTGACAGATTTAGGCTGTGGCAGGCCTGCCACAGAATGTGCAAGTTGAATTGTGCTACAAATCCAACGAGCAATCGTCTGCTTAGAAGCAGGAGCACCCAGCTTGTTGGGTGCATACAGTATAAACAGCGAGTCAGATTTTCTGACTCCAGCCGTCCTTGAAATATATATTTTCAATGCTCTTGACAACGTCCAGCAACTTGGAATCCTCCAAATCGCTAGTAGCCGCAGGCACCACAATAGGCTGGTTCAGGTGAAACGCTGAAACCACCTTAGGCAGAAAGTGAGGACGCGTCCGCAGTTCTGCCCTGTCCGAATGGAAAATCAGATATGGGCTTTTATACGATAAAGCCGCCAATTCTGACACTCTCCTGGCTGAAGCCAGGGCCAGTAGCATGGTTACTTTCCATGTAAGATATTTCAAATCCACCGATTTGAGTGGCTCAAACCAATGGGATTTGAGAAAATCCAAAACTACATTAAGATCCTATGGTGCCACTGGGGGCACAACCGGGGGCTGTATATGTAGTACTCCTTTTACAAAAGTCTGGACTTCAGGAACTGAAGCCAATTCTTTCTGGAAGAAAATCGACAGGGTCGAAATTTGAACCTTAATGGACCCTAATTTGAGGCCCATAGACAATCCTGTTTGCAGGAAATGTAGGAATCGACCCAGTTGAAATTCCTCCGTCGGGGCCTTCCTGGCCTCACACCACGCAACATATATTCTCCAAATGCGGTGATAATGTTGTGCAGTCACCTCCTTCCTGGCTTTTACCAGGGTAGGGATGACCTCTTCCGGAATGCCTTTTTCCCTTAGGATTCGGCGTTCAACCGCCATGCCGTCAAACGCAGCCGCGGTAAGTCTTGGAATAGACACGGTCCCTGCTGAAGCAGGTCCCGTCTTAGAGGTAGAGGCCACGGATCTTCCGTGAGCATCTCCTGAAGTTCCGGGTACCAAGTTCTTCTTGGCCAATCCGGAGCCACGAGTATCGTTCTTACTCCCCTTTGCCGTATAATTCTCAGTACTTTTGGTATGAGAGGCAGAGGAGGAAACACATACACTGACTGGTACACCCATGGTGTTACCAGAGCGTCTACAGCTATTGCCTGAGGGTCTCTTGACCTGGCGCAATACCTGTCCAGTTTTTTGTTGAGGCGGGACGCCATCATGTCCACCATTGGTCTTTCCCAATGGACCACAATCATGTGGAAGACTTCTGGATGAAGTCCCCACTCTCCCGGGTGCAGATCGTGTCTGCTGAGGAAGTCTGCTTCCCAGTTGTCCACTCCCGGGATGTTTACGTGGGCGACTGCCGTGATGTTGTCCGACTGAATCAATACCGGCTGACCCTGAAGCAGAGGTTTTGCCAGGCTTAGAGCATTGTAGATTGCTCTTAGCTCCAGTATATTTATGTGAAGAGACGTCTCCAGGCTTGACCACACGCCCTGGAAGTTTCTTCCCTGTGTGACCGCTCCCCAGCCTCTCAGGCTGGCATCCGTGGTCACTAGGACCCAGTTCTGTATGCCGAATCTGCGGCCCTCTAACAGATGAGCACTCTGCAACCACCATAGCAGAGACACTCTTGTCCTTGTGGACAATTTTATCCGCTGATGCATCTGCAGATGCGATCCGGACCATTTGTCCAGCAGATCCCACTGAAAAGTTCGTGCATGGAATCTGCCGAATGGAATCGCTTCGTAAGAAGCTACCATTTTTCCCAGGACTCTTGTGCATTGATGCACAGATACTTTTCCTGGTTTTAGGAGGTTCCTGACTAGATCGGATAACTCCCTGGCTTTCTCCTCCGGAAGAAATACCTTTTTCTGAACAGTGTCCAGAATCATCCCTAGGAACAACAGACGTGTCGTCGGGATCAGTTGGGATTTTGGAAAATTCAGAATCCACCCGTGTTGTTGGAGCACTACTTGGGTTAGTGCTACTCCGACCTCCAGCTGTCTGAAACTGATAATGACAGTTTTGGACCACGAACCTGAGGTACCCTTGGTGTGAAGGACAAATTGGAACATGAAGGTAAGCATCCTTGATGTCCAAGGACACCATAAAATCCCCTTCTTCCAGATTCGCTATCACTGCTCTGAGTGACTCCATCTTGAACTTGAATTTTTGTATGTACAGGTTCAGAGATTTTAGATTTAGAATCGGTCTTACCCAGCCGTCCGGCTTCGGTACCACAAATAGCGTGGAGTAATACCCCTGTCCCTGTTGTAGGAGGGGTACCTTGACTATCACCTGCTGAGAATACAGCTTGTGAATGGCCTCCAATACCGTCGCCCTGTCGGAGGGAGACGTTGGCAAAGCAGACTTTAGGAAACGGCGAGGAGGGGACTTCTCGAATTCCAACCTGTAACCCTGAGATACTACCTGCAGGATCCAGGGGTCCACCTGCGAGTGAGCCCACTGTGCGCTGAAATGTTTGAGGCGACCCCCCACCGCCCCTGAGTCTGCTTGTAAGGTCCCAGCGTCATGCTGACGCCTTTGTAGAAGCCGGGGAGGGCTTCTGCTCCTGGGAAGGAGCTGCTTGTTGCAGTCTCTTACCCTTTCCTTTGCCTCGGGGCAAATAGGAATGTCCTTTTGCTCGTTTGTTCTTATAGGAACGAAAGGACTGCGGCTGAAAAGCCTGCGGCTTTTTCTGCTGGGAGGTGACCTGGGGTAAAAAGGTGGATTTTCCGGCCGTTGCCGTGGCCACCAGATCCGATAGACCGACCCCAAATAATTCCTCCCCCTTATACGGCAATACTTCCATATGTCGTTTGGAATCCGCATCACCTGACCACTGGCGCGTCCATAAACTTCTACTGGCAGATATGGACATCGCACTTACTCTTGATGCCAGAGTGCAAATATCTCTCTGTGCATCTCGCATATAAAGAAATGCATCCTTTAACTGCTCTATAGTCAGTAAAATACTGTCCCTATCCAGGGTATCAATATTTTCAGACAGTGACTCCGACCAAGCCACGCCAGCACTGCACATCCAGGCTGAGGCGATTGCTGGTCTCAGTATAACACCCGTATGTGTGTATATACTTTTTAATGTATTCTCCAGCCTCCTATCAGCTGGATCCTTGAGGGCGGCCGTATCAGGAGACGGTAACGCCATTTGCTTTGATAAGCGTGTGAGCGCCTTATCCACCCTAGGAGGTGTTTCCCAGCGCGCCCTAACCTCTGGCGGGAAGGGGTATAATGCCAATAACTTCTTTGAAATTAGCAGTTTTCTATCTGGGGTAACCCACGCTTCATCACACACTTCATTCAGTTCCTCTGATTCAGGAAAAACTATCGGTAGTTTTTTCACACCCCACATAATACCCCTTTTTGTGGTACTTGCAGTATCAGAGATATGCAAAGCCTCCTTCATTGCCGTGATCATATAACGTGTGGCCCTACTGGAAAATACGTTTGTTTCTTCACCGTCAACACTGGATTCAGTGTCAGTGTCTGGGTCTGTGTCGACCGACTGAGGTAAAGGGCGTTTTACAGCCCCTGACGGTGTCTGAGACGCCTGGACAGGTACTAACTGGTTTGCCGGCTGTCTCATGTCGTCAACCGACTTTTGTAGCGTGCTGACACTATCCCGTAATTCCATAAACAAAGCCATCCATTCTGGTGTCAACTCCCTAGGGGGTGACATCACCATTACAGGCAATTGCTCCGCCTCCACGCCAACATCGTCCTCATACATGTCGACACACACGTACCGACACACAGCAGACACACAGGGAATGCTCTGATAGAAGACAGGACCCCACTAGCCCTTTGGGGAGACAGAGGGAGAGTTTGCCAGCACACACCCAAGCGCTATAAATATATATATAGGGACAACCTTAATAAGTGTGTTCCCTTTATAGCAGCTCAAATATTATAAATATCGCCAATAAGTGCCCCCCTCTCTGTTTTTACCCTGTTTCTGTAGTGCAGTGCAGGGGAGAGTCCTGGGAGCCTTCCTCGCAGCGGAGCTGGGCAGGAAAATGGCGCTGTGTGCTGAGGAGAATAGGCCCCGCCCCCTTTTCGGCGGGCTTCTTCTCCCGGTTTTTTTGGAACCTGGCAGGGGTTAAATACATCCATATAGCCCCAGGGGCTATATGTGATATATTTTAGCCAGAATAGGTATATTACATTGCTGCCCAGGGCGCCCCCCCCAGCGCCCTGCACCCTCAGTGACCGCTGGTGTGAAGTGTGCGGAGAGCAATGGCGCACAGCTGCAGTGCTGTGCGCTACCTCATGAAGACTGAGACGTCTTCTGCCGCCGGTTTCTGGACCTCTTCTCTATTCGGCATCTGCAAGGGGGTCGGCGGCGCGGCTCCGGTGACCCATCCAGGCTGTACCTGTGATCGTCCCTCTGGAGCTAATGTCCAGTAGCCTAAGAAGCAAATCCATCCTGCACGCAGGTGAGTTCACTTCTTCTCCCCTAAGTCCCTCGTTGCAGTGAGCCTGTTGCCAGCAGGACTCACTGAAAATAAAAAACCTAACAAACTTTTTCTAAGCAGCTCTTTAGGAGAGCCACCTAGATTGCACCCTGCTCGGACGGGCACAAAAACCTAACTGAGGCTTGGAGGAGGGTCATAGGGGGAGGAGCCAGTACACACCACCTAGTGGTCAAACTTTTAAATTTTGTGCCCTGTCTCCTGCGGAGCCGCTATTCCCCATGGTCCTGACGGAGTCCCAGCATCCACCAGGACGTCAGAGAAATCTGTGTATCAGGTTGTCAAAGCTTCTTCTTTAATCCATCTGTTGTCTGTATACCGGCTCATCAAATTCCTCGTCCAAGTGGGTCTTTTTACCTTGGAGGAAACGAAAAAACAGGTGAAAGAAACGGACCGTAGAAATCGCATTTTCATCACATCATTGTTTCTACATTTGGGTCATAAATCAAATCCATTGGAATTACCGTTTCCTCACTCCTTAAACTCATCACCCTGGTACTTCGTTTACACTTCGTTAAAGCCTGACCGCATCTAAATATCAAGCCAATCGTAATGATAACACCTAAGATACATAGGAGAAACTTCCCAACATCCATTATGACTCCTTGAGCCCAGTCTCCTAAACCAGAGAACCAATTTCGCGGGTTCAACCATGACACCCAACCAGTCAGCTCATTACCTACAGCAGCAAGAGTGAGATTGTGTCTCCTGCGAAATTCCCACTTCAGTTGGAGAATATCGTCCATCTTTTGGTCTATGACCTCGACTGGGTCCTCGGTGCTATTCGTAATATATGTGCAACATTTCACGCCGTATTGTGTTGCCAGTGTGACACAATATCCGCCCGTCACTGCTGTGAGGTAATTAAGAACCATTCTATGCTGTACCAGTTCTGTTTTATAAGCTTGAAGTTCTCTTCCAGTATACCTAAACGTGTCATCATACATTTCAGTGATATTATCTAACAAATTTGCGAGCGCAGATATGTATTTATAATTCAACACTCCTCTGGCGGTGCAAGTGAAATCTAACGCGATTAGAAACTGAATCCCGGTGGATTCATGGATCATGTCAGAGGCCGGATGCTCTGTTCTTTCTATCAGGTGCCGTTTAACTACGTGCTCGTAATGGGTGTGAGTATAAGGAGCTTGGGCAACACGGTGTATGTCTTTCATTTTGTCATGTGATACAGTCATTACTTCAGGCAGTACTTTTCCAATATAACACAATCCTTCAGAGTTTGGGGCAAGCCACTTATACGCCTTTCTCCCGCATATGAAATATGCATCATCGGGGAGAACATATGGGACGGAGTAGGACATGACCATATTACACACCTTCCATGTGAAATCTCCTAACCCTAATTCTTCCATCTGCTTAGTACACGTATCAGGTTGTACGATATGTGCACAGTATCCTGGTGATACCTCTCCAACTCTCGTAATCCTATTTCCTAAGGTATACCTGTACCGGAAAGATTTTCCTCTACTGGCTATGTGGCGTATAAGCTCTGTATCTGTAGGCATTCTATCTGCTCTATGCGAAAAGGTCATGGTTTGGTTACTCCATGACACTTCCCAATTTCCTGGCTTTCGGGGATTGGAGATGTTAAAACATAACAGGGACCTATCCACATGGTATTGGTGGAGCTTCAAACTAGGAGGGCTGGAGATATTAAACCTCCTGTCCACCGGTCTCCCACCACTTAACTCAAGTACCTCCCCTAACGTTAAAGGAAATGGTACTAGCCCTGATTTGCTATGACCTTGAGGTACTTGAGAGCATACCCAACAATCTGTTTTATTTAACACACTACCCACTAAGGAGTGATAGTCACTCAATGGATGCCGGTCCATATGGATATTAAAACTGGATTGGCATTTCTTAATGCACCCATCCTCCACTACGTTGTCACAGAGCCTACAGATACAGTTTTCTTCAGCTAACAATCCTTCACAATTCCTTCTATTGTCAATGCTATCGGATCGTTTTCTGATACTCGCCTTTACTTGTTGGTTAAGTTGTTCTTGGAAAACTACGCCTCCATCTTTATCATCAGAACCCATTCCAGAACCTCTCTCGACCTCCATGGTACTCTCGCCGGAACAGACTGCTCTGGTCAACATCATGGTCAACAGGAAAATCCGGATCACAGTCTCTTGGGGCAAGTCCATCTTGTAGGAGGAAACGGAGAAGAATGAGAAAGGGGGAAAAAATAATTTGAGGGAGAGGGGATGGGAAGTTGGAGAAAAACAATAAAAGGGAACAGGGGATCGACAACTGCTTTCGGTCTTCTGATTTTCAATGCTCAGGTGCCGCCTCAATCCTCCTGGAACAGACACTCCAGTGATACAACCTCTACCGTCTGTTCCTTATCACGGGACCTCTCTGGATCAGCAACCTTCTTACAGTGGGACGAATGAACCCAAGTCTCTCTCTCAGCAACCTTCAATGCTGTAGTGCTAGTCAATAAGACCTGGTATGGTCCTTCCCATCTGTCGATAAGGCAACCTGAGCGTAGAAAATTCCGTATCATTACATAATCCCCAGGTTCAATGTCATGACAATTACTATCTGGTAAATCAGGAATCACTAACTTCAGATTATCATTTTGATTCCTTAACTGTTTACTCATGTTAATCAAGTATTTTACAGTCACTTCAAATCATCCTGAGGGTTAATCATAACATGCGGTTGTCGACCAAACAAGATTTCAAAGGGAGACAGATTAAGAGGGGACCTGGGAGTGGTTCTGATGCTGTACAGTACAATAGGTAAAGCTTCTGGCCATGTCAATCCTGTCTCTGCCATCACTTTACTCAGTTTATTTTTAATAGTGCTGTTCACTCTTTCCACTTTCGCACTCGCCTGTGGACGGTATGGAGTGTGCAGCTTGCTATCAATTCCCATCAACTTACACATTCCTTGAAAGACATCACCTGTAAAATGGGTACCCCTATCACTTTCGATAATTCTAGGGATACCATATCTACATACAAATTCCTGCACAATTTTCTTAGCAGTAAACATAGCGGTATTTGTGGCCGCCGGAAATGCTTCGACCCAATTTGAGAAAACATCTATACAAACAAGTACATATTTCAAATTTCGACAAGGGGGTAATTGTATAAAGTCAATCTGTATTACCTGGAAAGGGCCGCCGGCAGGTGGGATATGAGATGGTTCTGTTGGTATTGCCTTTCTGATGTTCTTTCTCAAACAGGTAAGGCATGACATTGCTCTTTTACTCGCATGAGATGAAAATCCTGGGGCACACCAATATGCTCTTACCAACTTGCACATCCCTTCCTTGCCCAGATGAGTCAGCCCGTGAGCTGCCTCAGCTAAACATGGAAGGTATGCTCTGGGGGCCACTGGTTTACCGTGTCCATCCGTCCAGAGTCCTGAGGACTCCTGGCCATATCCTTTTGCCTTCCAGACTGCCTTTTCCTGTGTGGAACACAAATTTTGCATCTCACACAACTTCTGTGTGTTGATGGTATTAAATACCATCAGTTGTGTGGTGTCTGTCTGTCTGGGGGTACCGGCTGCTAACTTAGCAGCTTCGTCTGCTCGGCTGTTACCAAGTGATACTGGGTCCTGGCTATATGTGTGTGCTTTACATTTGATAACAGCCACTCTGTCGGGTTCCTGTATCGCTGTTAGAAGCCTTTTTATGTGAGCTGCATGCGCTACCGGTGTACCAGCTGCCGTCATGAAATTTCTGAGGCGCCATAGGGCTCCGAAATCATGGACTACCCCGAACGCGTATCTAGAGTCGGTGTAGATATTGGCTGATTTGCCCTTAGCCAATTCACATGCTCTGGTTAGGGCGACCAGTTCAGCAACCTGGGCTGAGTGAGGTGGGCCTAGCGGTTCCGCTTCTATGGTGCCTTGGTCATCTACGACTGCGTATCCAGTACACAAGTCTCCCGATTCTGACTGTCTATGACAACTACCGTCCGTGTAGAACGTAAGTTCTACATCTTCCAGTGGGTTGTCACTGATGTCAGGCCTTGCGGTAAAATTTTGGGTCAAATATTCCATACAATCATGTGTGTCTTCCTTTGTATTAAATCCTCCTTCCCCATCACTCTCATCCTCCACCCTTTGTGCCTGTCCAGGCACACCTGGGAGATATGTTGCAGGATTTAATGCACTGCATCTCCTTATGGTGATGTTTACGGGGGCCATTAGTGCCAATTCCCATCTTGTAAACCGCGCTGATGAGACGTGCCTGGTTTGGGCAGAATTCAGCAAGGCTGACACTGCATGTGGTGTATGAATTGTGAGGTTGTGACCTAGCACTACATCTTCGCTTTTCGTTACTAGCAATGCTATCGCTGCAACGCTTCGCAAGCATGTGGGGAGGGATCGCGCTACCGTGTCTAGCTGAGCGCTGTAATATGCTACTGGCCTGCTGGCATCACCGTGCTTTTGGGTTAGTACGCCTGCCGCGCAACCAGCACTTTCTGTTCCGTATAGCTCAAAGGGTTTCCCATAGTCTGGCATACCTAATGCTGGTGCCTGCGTTAGGCACTGTTTAAGACTCTCAAATGCTGTCTCAGACTCGTCTGTATGCGAAATCCGATCAGGTTTGTTTGAGGAGACCATCTCCTGCAAGGGTAACGCTAGAATGGAAAACCCTGGGATCCAATTACGGCAATACCCACACATTCCTAAAAATGTTCTGATCTGTTGCTGGGTTTGTGGCAGAGTCATGTCTCTAATTGCTTGAATTCTATCAGCGGTCAGGTGTCTCAGTCCTTGTGTTAGACAGTGTCCCAGATATTTTACCTTAGTTTGGCATAATTGCAACTTGTCTTTGGAAACCTTGTGTCCTGTGTCTGAAAGATGAAACAGGAGCTGTTTCGTATCCTTCAGGGATGCTTCCAATGAATCAGAACACAGTAGTAGATCATCCACGTACTGTATTAATACTGATCCACTCACTGGTTGGAAAGACTGTAAACAATCATGCAAAGCCTGGGAAAATATACTTGGACTGTCTATGAATCCTTGTGGTAATCGAGTCCATGTGTATTGGACTCCTCTGTATGTAAATGCGAACAAATATTGGCTGTCAGGGTGCAGAGGTACCGAAAAGAAAGCGGAGCAGAGGTCAATAACAGTGAAAAATTTCGCAGTGGGAGGGATTTGCATTAGGATGACAGCTGGATTTGGCACTACGGGGAACTGACTCTCAACTATTTTGTTAATCCCCCTTAGATCCTGCACTAGCCGGTAACCCCTCCCCCCACTCTTTTTCACAGGGAAGATGGGACTATTGGCAGTGCTGGACGTTCTTACCAGAATGCCCTGTTGTAGCAAGCGCTCTATTAATGGGTAAACTCCTAACTCCACCTCTGGCTTCAGAGGGTACTGTGGGATTTTTGGAGCTATCCTACCATCTTTTACTTGTACAACTACCGGAGCTACGTTTGCCATTAATCCAGTGTCCTGTCCATCTTTAGTCCAAAGTGACTCTGGTATCTGAGATGTCATTTCCTCTACTTGGGATGGAGTCCTATTTGTCATAATGGTATGTGACATTAATTTTGACGGGGAGTCTAACATGTCTCGCACTTCCTGAGCGTGATTCTCAGGTATGTCAAAGAATACACCTTCAGGAGTACAATAAATGACGCACCCCATTTTACACAGTAAGTCTCTTCCCAGGAGATTGGTCGGTGCCGATGCAGCCAGCAAAAAGGAATGCTTGGTATGTAAAGGCCCTATTGTAATCTCGGCTGGCTTGCTAACAGGGTAATGCTGGACTACTCCTGTTACTCCCATGGCTGGAATTGTCCTACCAGTGGTTCTCATGCCCACTGTCGGATTTTTCACTGATTTGGCCGCCCCTGTGTCTACAAGAAAGTTTAATGATTTACCAGCTACATTGATTGCAACTTCGGGTTCACTTCCAAGGCTTGCAATCAATTTTACTGGCTGCAGATTACAGGTATGGCCACACCCCTATTGGGTATGGTGACCTCCCTGAATCCCGCTGGCAGCAACTACTTGTGAGGGAGTTAGCTGGGAACTACCAGAGGCTTGCCAGTCTCTGTTCGGGGGGTATCTTTTTGTTTCCCCTGCATGTGGCTCATAACTCCGTTTCTGTGGACCCTGCTCCCAATGTCGTGTGTCGTGTCGTTGTCTAGGGGGTTGATAAGATTTTTGTACATTTCTTGATCTACAGTCTCGTGCAAAGTGTCCTTGTTTGTGACAAAAATAACATGTTACCACATTTGACTTACCCACAGGGTTTGGTGATATTAACACAGGCTGTTTTGTGGTCAGGGCCTGTATACTTACTGACATTAACTTATCACCTTGTGACTCCCTGTGTCTAGTGATATTCCGGTCGTGATCAATAGCAGCCTCTCTCAAAGTAGCCACAGACAGACCTCGCCAACATGGTTGTGTGGTCTGTACCCTAGTCTTTAATGACTCTTTTAAACCATCCATCAGTACCGATACTGCTACTTCTCGATGGTTTATGTTTGTTTTAATGTCCTCTATGCCTGTGTATTTTGCCATCTCTGATAATGCTCTGTGAAAATACTCTACAGCTGTTTCTGACTCCTTTTGTTTAATGGAGAATATCTTGTTCCATTTAACTACCGCTGGAAAATACTCCTTTAACTGTAAACTTATTCTTTTTACATTATCTTTGTTGTACACATCTGTAAGAGGTACATCCTGATCTAATCCACAGTCAACTAAAAATTGAGTTGCGTCGACATTGGAGGGTAAACAAGCTCTTAGCAGTACCTGCCAATCTTTATTATTGGGCTCTAAAGTGTTTCCTAGGTCTCTGATGTATTTTTGGCTAGCAACTAAATCTTTTCTAGGGTCAGGGAATTCAGACACTATGGTCCTTAATTCCATTCGGGTAAACGGGCTATACATGGCGATGTTCCTAACAGGAGTGACTCCTGAAGTGTCCGTTTTCCCATTTGGCACTACTATTACCTTAACAGGATTAATTCTAACAACATCATTCTGTGTAGATTCTGCAGTTTGTGGTGAAACAGTTTCAGCGTAGTGTATGGTGCCGTACTTACCCGTTGATACGACCTCACCTGTCCCTCCGCTAGGGGGCTTTGTTACTAATCTTATGGGTTGGGCCGTGCCTACTGTTGTTTCTGATATGGTGGCTGCTAGAGAGAGCGCTGATATTGTTGCCGATTCGTCCTCTTGATCACACTCCTGGGGAAAGTTCAAAACAGGGTACAACTTGCACGGGTTAATACTTGCATTGGTTAATTGGTTAACATTATCTTTAACATTTACACAGTTGCTAAGTGTTTGTTTGTTACACCTTAGTGCGTCATTCTCCGCAACCAATTTCTCTCCCGGTATGTATGGTGGCGGTGGGGCCGTGGCTATCAGTTTCCTGATCGAGCCAGATCCCGCCGCCTGAGCCAATCCTCTCTGTATGTCACCCTCCTGTTGCCACAACTGCAAATAATCATAATGCTTGATTCGTCTCTTTGCTGATTTAATGAGACATATCCTTCTCCTTAAATTCGTTAACACTTCTGTGCTGAAGCTACCTACTCTTGGGAATTTCTCCCCGTCATGTACGGTCATTCTCTCCCATTCATCACATAAAGCTTCTGTGTGACTTCCGTACTTTTCACACATTACGTACCTTGCCGACCCGACTGGTCAGTTTATAGAATCAACCCGAACCGAGGTTGATCGCCCCCTTCCTGAACAATTGGCCCCCATAATCTGCAGGTGTTACGGAACCTTACAAAAAACCAAAATATTCACGATAGGTTGGCGGTGAAGTTTACCGAGCACCTCACTCACTCGCCCACGCCGACCAATACGACCTGATCACACTGATATAGTGCTGGCGTACTCGACCCAGGGCCCCTATTAACCTCTGTTTACTGGAACATGTGGGTGTGATCCGCAGAGCATTAACCCTTTCCAGTAAAGGTGTGGTCGTTAGATAGTTCCTGAGTGACCAGCGAACTTCCCTTTTTGAAAATAAAAAATTACACAAATCACGTTAGAATGTACAAATAGCGTTTATGACCTTCGTACACAAATAGTACCGGTCAGGTTTACTAATGCACACAATTACGTGCGGTACAATCGTTCAGCACATAAGCAACTAATCTTATGTACGGAGCGACCAGTGGAATCGAAAATTGCGGCTGCGAATTCCTTCAGCGAGCTTGTATGGCCTATATGGGTGTGTGCACCAACCTTTTTTCCGGTGTAGTGCCTGTGGACTCTATAGCGGACTTCCTTGTCTGCTGTACCTAGACCTCCTGGTCTGTTATGACCTCCTGGTCTGCTACAGTATGACCTCCTGGTCTGCTATACTCTAAATGCTCAAATTTTATGTTTAACCAAGGATGCCTCCCTAGCCACCGTGCATGTCACTTACACGTATGTACCTCACGAGAACTCGATGATTTCTTTTGGTTCAATCCTCAAAATTGTAAAAACACACTCACTCACCACATATATACTTTTGTTTCTATTTCTATTTCTGCGCAGAAATTTCTCTTTAGACCAGATGTGTTACAAATTAGGAGAAGGATCTGTTAATTTAAATTTCGAATTTAAAATAGATTTGCGCTACTTATCGCCTGTTGCGCTATTTATCGCCTGTTGCGTTATTTATCGCTTGTTGCGCTATTTATCGCTTGTTGCGTTACTTAAAAATCAACACTATCGTGTGACCTGAGTTACGTGGGCGTACCCAGACGCTCCGTTGCGTAATTTACGCTGCGTGCGTCGGCCTTTGCGTACGCGAGTCTCTCCCTTTGTTAGAGACACGTGTACACCAAACCACTGTCCACCGCAACACAACTAACACGTTTTATCAATGTAGATGATCCTTTATCATCTACCGCGCACCACACTGACTTCGCCTTGTCTCTCAGGCAGAGCTGTGTGTTTGTCTATACTTTAACTGTATTACCTTTACTCTTAAACTATGAAATAGCGGCAAATCTCTCAGTACGTTTCTCAATTATACAATGGCAAACAGGAGAGTGATATATGAAAATACACGAATGAAAAGAAATGCAGATATTCGTGCGTGTGTACGCAAGACAGAAATAAACAGTTTTAAAAAGACACTATCGTTTTGTTCTTACCTCCGGTCCCGGATTCCTTCAGCACCCTTTACTAAGCGAAGCAGACGCTTATCCAAACAGCACTACGAGGAATATGACCTCCCGCCCTTTGCTGCTGGATAATGTCTGCTGAAATTACCTAGTGCAGATATGTGAAGGACGGGCGAGCCGCCAATTGACAAAGCTAAATATTTATCTTATATAAAACCCTTTATGAGGTCTAAGAACACTGTACGCTATTTACGTATGGAGTACCGTAAGGGTACGCTCGTTGCGTAGCAATCGCTTAGCCGTAGTCGAGACGCTCAAGCGTTACATTCGCTCACGGCCAAGAGATCACAGGCAGGCACGCTATTGGCTGCCGACTAACGTAATGATTCGCTAAAGCGTAGCGGACGCTCGGGACCACGAGGAGATCACCAGCGGCGCTGACGCTCACAATGTTAAACCTTTATATCTAAACCATAAACAGTATATTATGCAGTAAAACCTTAGTGTAGAGATAGGGTGTAGATGCAACCTAGTGTAACCTTATTAACTCGAATGCTGTTCGAGCGTCACCGACGCTCTGAGAATACTTAACACTATAAGAAATACACAGATACCTGGGCTTAGGGTCCAACGCCTAATATATATATATATTATGAATGATATACTTGCAAAAGATTTAACACAATACAAGTCATACACTACAATATAACATAGACTACCTAACCAGATAACTACACGGGAAATACAATATAATACAATTACGTTTTAAGGGAAAATAAGAGAGAAAGAGGAGAAGAGAGAGAGAGAGAAATGGCCCACAATAACAGTAAGAACAATATGGTTGCGGAGAAACACTTACGCACAAGGGGAACGATCGCATGCGTCTCTGGACATCCAGCTCCCGATTTTCAGCAATGATAACCGTTGAAGAGTGAGCTGGATGTGATCGGCTTGTCTATTTATGCCCCACACACAATACAATTCAATGGTCCCTACAATCTCATTGTTCATTGGACACAGGAATTCGGCTCTGCATTATAACAAAAGGTCATAGGTTGATTCATACAGGTGGGCTGTGACGATTTCCAACAGCTCAGGTGGGTGGGATACTGGGTTTCCCGCCGCATAGCTAAGTAAGGGTAAATAATAGTAAATGGACATAAACTTCTTATGTCCATAACTATTCGCACGAGCGATTAATCCGCTCCAAACCAACACCGGAATATTGCTAATTAAATACTCTTCCGATGGGTACTAAACACCACTGTATGACTCCTGTTAGACCCTTCGTACAATACAAAGAGCGATCCCTCTGTCCAGGAACATGCTATATTAACTAAACTTTCAGAATCTATCAAAGGGACCATGATCTACAAAATACATTATATAGTGAAAATATGTAACGATTGAGTCGCACGCTACGATCACATAAACTCTACCGTAAATACGCATACCGTGCGCCTGCCCGCGACTGTGAGTATGCGCACGCACGGGAGAGCGTACGCATGCGCAGCGCGGACGTGTATGAGGTGCAAATATGGCAGTGTGTATAGAGATATTTTTCTGACTTTGACAAACTGGACAAAAATACTGCCACACACAGCATTTAATTATGAAGGAATACAACAATCTACGGGCCTACGGTATACAGTAGATAGAGTTGTGAGCACACTCCACTTTTGGGAGCGAAGCTGGACACACTCAGAGAAGAGCACTCGCTCAAAATCTTCCCGGCATAATCAATTCACTTGTTTAAATCATGAACAAAAAGACACCAGGTGGATTATTTACTAAGCATCAGGTTCTAAAACCCGTTGCTAGCCATGTTTTGCCGGTAAATTAATTGTCCTTTTACATTTTGGACATGAATAATGGAAATGCAGAGTTTTACAACCCGCCGCTTAGTAAATAAACCCCTAGGACTATATCTACTAAATGTCATATTTCAATGTTTCTAACTCCTGTGTACTTGTATCCCTATCCAGTTATATCCTCTCTGTACAGTCCACATAACCTCACATTTTGTCTTCCAACACTGCTGGGTGATCATATAATACAACCCACTAAGAACCTATCAATCTGGGGGACCATTATGTAACAGGTAGCATCTATCCTTGTGTATCAATGCCTATTTCCCTATAGATTGTAAGCTTGCGAGCAGGGCCTTCCTACCTCTATGTCTGTCTGTCTTTGCCCAGTTTTGTTCTATAACTGTTAACTAATTGTAAAGCGCAACGGACTATGCTGCACTATATAAGAAACTGCTAATAAATAATAAAAATAATAAATAAAATAAATCCCTACAAATCTGCTGTGCTATATTGATTGTACCTGTAAGGTGCAAAAGGCATCCTACGTCTGACCTCTAAACCAGGGCCTTTGAGGCATCTGCGGGGCACGGTGATACTCAGGCAGCGTGATTAAAATCGGGGAGGTGTACTCATGCTCCTTCCTTATAAAAACATGTCAAATACTATGCACACCACAATGTAGCGAAGCCTCACACTGCCCAGGAGGACATTTGTTCCTCTCAGCAGCAGACCTCAGCCCCTTCAACACACCTGGGAAATTAGTACCCTCAACCCCCCCCCCCCCCCCCCCACAAAAAAATAAAATAAATAAATAAATGCTAAATTCTAGTATTCATACAGGGAGGGGGAAGGGAAATCCCTACGTCTATATGCTAAAACGGAGAGGTCTGTGTAATGATGGTCTCACTAGCCTAGTAAATGCACATTACAAGGCTGGGTGCATTTACCTTCTCCAAGAAGAAGCAAAGTTTTGCACACTTCTTCACCCCGTCAATCCCCACACGTACCTGTATAAATGTGAGTCTGTAGGGTAAATATCCCCAGCACCACTAAATTGCACCTGCACACTGGGCCATCAATTGCGCAGCTTTAGCAACTGACCCCCCAGCGTGATCGTAATTGCAGAATAAATTATATATACAATGTCACAGTTTCCATTAGAGAGTATGACCAAACATAATGAAGAGGTATCCCAGACTCCACATTACATATCCAGCTCACTGCCGGAACTACACATAAATTAGTACCCTACATAAACATCAGTGTGGTCTGATATTGCTGTGGAGAGCGATGCAGATATATATAACAGAATAAGGAACATGCAATACGTTCCACAAAGGAGCAATCTGTTCCACTCTTCTGTTGACGACGCAAGTTCCACGTATGTCTGTGGGTGGTAATTACATTATAACATGTTAATATACTGTACAATAATGTGACTGGACCTTTGCATAAACCTCAGTAACTCAGGGTTATCAATAGACAATTGACAGTCTGTAAATGGATGAATGCCTATTTTCAGAATGAAAATGACAAAGAACTTTTATGATATTTACAGTACAGCTGCAACCCTGATAAGTACTTATTGGATTATGGAAATTGTTTTTCTTATGTGAATTTTCTGATGTACGACAAGAGTTGATTTTTGTGTAAAGCGTTTGCCACACTCAGGACAAGGAAACGGCTTCTCACCTGTGTGAATTCTTTTATGTTCAACAAGAGCAGATTTGTCTGTAAAACATTTCCCACACTCAGAGCATGGAAACGGCTTCTCCCCTGTGTGACTTCTCCGATGTTTAATAAAACCCGATTTCTTTGTAAAACATTTCCCACACTCCGAACAGGAAAACGGTTTCTCCCCTGTGTGATTTCTCTGATGTTCAACAAGGACTGATTTCTGCCTAAAACATTTCCCACACTCAGAGCATGGAAATGGCTTCTCGCCTGTGTGAGTTCTCTGATGTTTAACCAGAACAGATTTCTGTGTAAAACATTTCCCACACTCAGAACATGGAAATGGTTTCTCTCCTGTGTGTATTCTCTGATGTTTTATTAGCACTGGTTTCTGTGTAAAACATTTCCCACACTCTGAACAAGGAAATGGCCTCTCGCCTGTGTGACTTATCTGATGTCGAATAAGTTGTAATTTCAGTCTAAAACATTCCCCACACTCAGAACATGGAAACGGTTTGACAGCTGTGTGAATTCTCTGATGTTTAACAAGATCGGATTTCTGTGTAAAACATTTCCCACACTCAGAGCATGGAAATGGCTTCTCGCCCGTGTGACTTCTCTGATGTTGAACAAGAACTGGTTTCTGCGTAAAGGACTTACCGCACTCAGAGCATGGGAATGGTTTCTCACCCGTGTGAGTTCTCCGGTGTCTATCAAAGGCTGACTGATGTATAAAGTTTTTCCCACATTCAGAACAGGTAAATATGTTATCACCGTTATGAGCAGTACTATGTGCAGCAATATCTAAATTATAGAGAGAACACTTCTCATGATAAGATGATTTATCCGCACTGTGACGTACTGGATGTATTTTTAGGGCAATGGGATTTTCTCCTGGAGAATCTTGTGCAATGTTCTTATCTTCTGTTTTAATATCTGGAAATAAAAGGAGTTATCCCTCCAAGTTATTCCTGCTTTTGCATAAATTTGCTGGAAAAATAATGGGAGGGAGCACAAGAGGGAATTGCATAACTCTGTCTAAAATGCAGACTTTAGGAAGTGAAGTAACGTCACTCCCCCCGCCACCCCTGGGAAAGAATTAGGGGATAACAGGAGACAGAGACAGATCAGAAGATGATGAGCATCAGTGCAGAGCGTCAAAACACAGACTGGAGCAGTTGCACAATGATAGGAGCGTGGTTGTGGTGCCGTGTGTGCAAAAGTCTGTGTGATTTGTGTGTTGTGAAAGGGATGAGTGTGGTCTTGGGGTCAGAATAATCAACTGCAAATATGATCTGTATAATATATATATATATTATTTTTTCCCCCCCCCAAGTATTATTACACAGAGAAGATAATGTATAATGCCACATGTAGTACAAAACAGGGGGTAAATGGATAATTAAACATGTAATTAGCATGTATGATGTATTGGATAAACCAGAGAGTGTGGGGAGGAGACTGGTCAGATCTCTGGGCTGGTAACACACAGTGACATGATGTGAGGGGGAGAGCAGGAGTATAATAGGGGCTGATGGCTCCTGATGTATGAGATACACCAGAGAGTGTGGGGAGACTGGTCAGATCCCTGGGCTTGTAACACACAGTGACATGATGTGAGGGGGGAGCAGGAGTATAATAGCGGCTGATGGCTCCTAATGTATGAGATACACCAGAGCGTGTGGGGAGACTGGTCAGATCTCTGGGCTGGTAACACACAGTGACATGATGTGAGGGGAGGAGCAGTAGTCTAATAGGTTCTGATGGCTCCTGATGTATGAGATACACCAGAGAGTGTGGGGAGACTGGTCAGATCCCTGGGCTGGTAACACACAGTGACATGATGTGAGGGGGGGGGGGGGGGAGCAGGAGTATAATATAGGGGCTGATGGCTCCTGATGTATGAGATACACCAGAGAGTGTGGGGTGGAGACTGGTCAGATCTCTGGGCTTGTAACACACAGTTACTACCTGTCCCACTTGGCAGATAAATGTCCCTCATTAGTTTGTACTGACAGAGGAGGGTGTAGGATAAGAAGCTGCTGTAGTGACTGAATAAGGAAAATATTTGACTCTTTTCTGTAGTTAGTGATTATTACTCACTTGTGCTGATATCTGTAGGGATTTCCTCCTCCTTAAACTGCTGATCTCCCCTCACATACGTCTCCTTTTCTACCTCAATAATTTCTACCTTAATATTTAGATCTTCACCCTAAACAATTAGTAAAACAACAATATAACACTTTAATAATGTCTGATTTCAGTAATTGAGGTTAAGTAGAAGAATATACAAAATATCAAACATACACAGCTGCTGAATACATCCTATCATGAGAAGTCACTTTGTTATTTGGTGAGACCCTAAATCCCACCTACCTGATCCTCCTGTGGGGTCCTGTGATTCTCCTCTGTACAGTCCTGGGAATAAAGAGGACGGGGACATCTCTCTGGGGTCTCTCTGTAACTGGCTCCATCTGTAGGAGACACACATATATAGATATATAACAGATGGACTGATACTACATTACTTTGCAGAGATTGCTTATTCCAGAGCCCTCCAGGAATAAGAAATAACAGACTGGCAAATAGAGGCGGCACTCAGGCACGATATATACAGTAATAGGAAATGGCGGCTGTTGACAATTCCGAATGTAATCATTCTTTCATCATTAGCTCTAATGAAAGAATAATTAGATTCTGAATCATCAGTCGCCACTGCTTTCTTTTACTGTATATATATCATGCCTGAGTGCCGCCTCTATTTGTCAGCCTATATATGGAATAATGTATCTCTATTTTCTGTATGTCTTAAGCAGTATATTGAGTACCCTGGTAATGCGGAACCAAAGAAGGGTCTAGACAGCCTCTCCCATGTTACTACTGATGGAAGCATTCTGTATATCATCTCAGACCATTGTTTATCTGAAATGTCTCTGTTAAACAAGTTCCCACCTTCTAACACAAGCCGGCAAGGCTTTATCTGATGAAAATCCAAAATATACCATTGATAAAAGGTCTGATCCAATACACGACTTGCCCCGACCTCTACCTCTATGACTCTGCTTGCATCCAATATTGCTGTGTGCCTGTCACAATGGAATTCCACTGAGAGATATGCGGGTTCACCACAGGGTCCAGGGGTCCAACCTGACGCGTTTCATGCCTCAAAAATGGGAGCTTTATCAAAGAGTCTTTGATAAAGTTTCCGTTTTTGAGGTGTGAAACGTGTCATAGAGGTAGAGGTCGGGGCAAGTCGTAGCAATAACAGGACTAAAGTGAGCTGCACAGCTACTTGTGTGCATTCTCCGGTTGGACACTGGTCTCCCTCTCCCTGCCTTCTCCCTTCTGTTTCAACATACAGGGGATCCTCATTTCTCCCACAGTGGAGAGCTGTTTATAACTATACATGCTTTGTGCAGATAGCTATATACACACAAAACTGGCTTAAAACTATGGGGGTAATTCCAAGTTGATCGCAGCAGGAATTTTGTTAGCAGTTGGGCAAAACCATGTGCACTGCAGGGGAGGCAGATATAACATGTGCAGAGAGAGTTAGATTTTGGTGGGTTATTTTGTTTCTGTGCAGGGTAAATACTGGCTGCTTTATTTTTACACTGCAAATTAGATTGCAGATTGAACACACCACACCCACATCTAACTCTCTCTACACATGTTAAATCTGCCTCTCCTGCAGTGCACATGGTTTTGCCCAACTGCTAACAAAATTCCTGCTGTGATCAACTTGGAATTACCCCCTATATGCGCTATAAGGGAGTATTAGACTGTGTCAAGCAACACCTGGATTAATTATAATACTGCATTTGCTGCTAAGAACTTGCTACTGGCGTGGATGCAATTACAAATATAATGCCATTATTAGCTGCTACATTTAGTTTCTAAAGATCCACCTTCCTGAACAGGTATATTTATCCGATATATATTTAATTATCAACAAATGACCCAATTGTGATTGTGTACACTTTTTATGTGAATTATATGTTTCTTCCTGAAGTTATATGTTCATTTTGCCAGGTCAACGTATTTTAATAAATTCATGGGGCACGATTCAACTCAGTGACAGTTAAATAGCACCGGGAATTAGCTCCCGGCGTTATTCAATACAGCGCCATGTGACACTTAACAACAGGATTTTTTCTCGCACCCCCGGAGGGTTGTGAGCAGAAATCCGACAAAAGTGCCGGCGCAGTGCTGATTTCTGCCCTTAGAGCGGCGAAAACAGCGTTGCACCGAGCACTTAAGTTGGAGAATGCCGTTCTCCCGACAAAACACCCTGTTTAGTCCGGGAGAAAGGGCATTCTCCGACTTAACACTGCGCTGTATTGAATAGCGCAGGGAGCTAATTCCCAGCGCTATTCAACTGTCACTGAATTGGATCGTTACCTTTTTTGTAATCCTAATAATTTAGTATGGTATGTGATTTCTGCCATATCCTCTCTCTCTCACATTATTAACGCAGAAGTATTATAGTTTTCCGGTCTCCTTGTACTTAATCGTTTACGTGTATATGTGCAACCACAAGCACATATTATTCCCCTGCTGCTGAGTGGATAAACGTATGTAGATATCTAAAAAAAAATAAAAAATGTTGCTATTATTATTGTAACAATTATTAGCGCCGGGCTATTTTAGTTTTTTATACAGCATTCCATTTGCCAGACAGCCGGGAGGGCGGGAACAAGTAGAGCAGCTACTACAACAACTAGACAGCCAGAGGTGGGAGGGGGTTAAAAAACGGGAATTGATAAATACCTACCGCTATTTTCAGCAAAGAACAGAAGAAAGACTTTCTAGTGGTGAGCCAGCACAGGCAGATAGCAAATGATTGTTTATTAATTTTCATAGTGCAGAAATTATTACTAGTCTAATTAATTTGTCACACTGTGGTGCAGCACTGTGACTTCGAAGGCCATACCCCACTGCGTTCACATAAATACAAGCAGTGTGACTCCGCAGTAAAAAAAAAATGTAAAAAAAAAATGTAAAAACATTTTTCATGTACAATCTGTGTGTGCCCCGCTGCATTCACATAAATATAAGCGGTGTGACTCCCCAGTGCGTTTGTTCACATACATATAAAAACGCTGTGACTCTATGCAGTGTGATCTGAGCGGTGAATTGAAAAAAAGCAGAAAATAAATAAGGGGAATTTAATACCTGCCGGTAATTCTTTTTCTCATAGTCCGTAGTGGATACTGGGAATTGAAGATTACCATGGGGTATAGATCGGGTCCACTGGAGCCTGGCACTTTAAGAAATTAATAGTGTGTGCTGGCTCCTCCCCTCTATGCCCCTCCTAGCAGACTCAGTCTAGGAAAAATGTGCCCGAGGAGACGGACATACTATGAGAGAAGAATATAACATAAAAAGCGGTGAGGTAACGAACCAACACACACAATAACAAGATAGCAGAGCTAACCAAAACAGAGGATAGCAACACTAACCAATCATGGAACAGGGAAAGCAACAGCAAACCCAACCAAGAACACTTACAACCAGGTAAACAGGAAACGAAGCACTGAGGCGGGCGCTCAGTATCCACTACGTACTACGAGAAAAGGAATTACCGGTAGGTATTAAATTCCCCTTTTCTCTAACGTCCTAGTGGATACTGGGAATTGAAGATTACCATGGGGTCGTCCCAAAGCTCCCAGAATGAGTTGGAGAGTGCTGAGACCCATGCAAAACCGCCTCACCAAACTGAAGGTCATCCTTGGCCAAGGTGTCGAACCTGTAGAACTTTATGAACGTGTTCAAACCAGACCAAGTAGCTGCACGGCACAACTGTAAGGCCGAGAAACCCCGGAAGAACCCACCGAACTTGTGGAGTGGGCCTGAATAGAACTCGGCAGCGGTAGAGCTGCTGAAGTATAGGCTTGTTGAATAGTCAACCTGAGCCACCTAGCAATGGACTGCTTAGAGGCAGGGCGACCAATATTAGTAGCATCATAAAGAACAAAAAGCGAATCAGACTTCCTGTGACAAGCAGTCCTTTTGATGTAGACCTTCAAAGCCCTAACCACATCCAGAGACTTTTGAGCAATGGAAGTGTCGGATAACACTGGAACCACAATTGGTTGATTCACATGAAAGGCCGACACAACCTTCGGCAAAAAGTGTGGGCGAGTTCTGAGCTCCGCCCTATCCTCATGAAATATCAAGTATGGGCTCTTATAGGATAAGGACCCCAATTCCGACACCCGTCGAGCAGAAGCTAAGGCCAGTAACATAACTGTCTTCCACGTTAGGTACTTCAAGTCTACCCTATGAAGGGGTTCAAACCAATCGGACTGAAGAAAGCTCAAGACCACATTGAGGTCCCACGGGGCCGTGTAAGGGACAAAGGGAGGCTGAATGTGCATAACCCCCCTTAGAAAAGTCTGTACTTCCGGAAGTACCGCCAGTTGTTTCTGGAAGAAGGTGGAGAGAGACGAAATCTGAACCTTGATGGAGCCTAATCTTAGGCCCTTATCCACGCCTGCTTGCAGGAACAGTATAAACCAGCCCAGACGAAATTCCACAGGGGAATATTTTCTACCCTCGCACCAAGAAACATATTTCTTATAAATATGGTGGTAATGTTTAGATGTAACCACCTTACGGGCCTGGACCATAGTGGAAATAACCTTGGATAGGAGACCCTTTCTAGTTAAAAACTCCCTCTTAACTTCCAAGCTACGGAACGTAGCCGTTGTAAGTCTGGATAGAAAAACGGTCCTTGTTTTTCCTTGCGTAGCGGCAGAGCCCAGGGTTCCTCCTGAGCCAGAGACAGGAGGTCCGCATACTAGACCCGTCGAGGCCAATCTAGGGCAACCAGAATTGCCTGAACTCTTTCCTATTTCATTCTTTTTAAAACTCTTGGAATGAGAGGAAGCGGAGGAAACAGGTACACAAACTGGTAAGTCCATTTTGTCGTCAGAACGTCTACCGCTATCGCTTGTGGATCCCTTGTTCTGGAGCAGCAACGACGGAGCTTCTTGTTGAGACGAGAAGCCATCAGGACTATTTGCGGACAGCCCCACTGGTGAATCAGTTGTTGAAACACCTGAGGGTGAAGGACCCATTCCCCCGGATGAAGGTCGTGCCCGTTGGCTTCTGCCCAGGGAAGTATTCTTGACACCTCTCGCATTGCGGCCCTGCTTCTTTTTCCTCCCTGTCGATTGATGTATGCCACTGCCGTGGCGTTGTCCGACTGCACCTGGATGGCCTGATTCCGAAGGAAGTATGAGGCTTGCAGGAGAGCATTGTAAATTGCTTGGAGTTCCAGGATGTTGACTTAAAGTGCAGATTCCTGACACAACCATTTCCCCTGGAACGGCGCCCTTGGGTCACAGCCCCCCAACCCCGGAGGCTGCCATCCATTGTTAACAGAGTCCAAGACAGGATATTGAAACTTCGACCCTCTACCAGATGGGAGACTTGTAGCCACCATAGTAGGGATATCCTTGCTATGGTCTGATGCATGTGCAGGTGAGAACCCGACCAATTGTCCAACAGATCCAGTTGGAATGGCCGTGCATGAAACCTGCCGTACTGTGTCGCCTCATAAGAGGCTAACATCTTGTCCAGCAAGCAAATGCAAATATGAATGGAGATCCTGCGTGATTTTAATACCAAGCAGACCATAGACTGAATAGTCAAGGTCTTGTTCAATGGAAGGTAAACCTTCTGAGACACTGAATTCTCTGCGATGGTTCCAGGTGAGATTTCTTGAAATTGAGGACCCATCCATGATCTGTAAGCAGACAAGTAGTCAAGTTGATGCTGCGCAGCAGTTGTTCCCGGGACATAGCCTTTATCAGGAGATCAGCCAGGTACGGGATTATATCGACACCCGTCATACGTAATTACAGCATCATCCCTGCCATGAGTTTCATTAATACCCTTGGGGCTGACCAAAGTGTAGGGCCTGAAACTGGAAGTTTTGGTCCAGTACAGTGAACCGTAGCAACGCCTGATGAGGTGGCCATATTGGGATATGCAGGTATGCACCCTAGATATTCAGGGATACCAGGAACTCCCCCCCCCCCCCCCCCCCCCCCCAGACTTGCTATCACTGATTCCATCTTGAATTTGAACATTCAAAGATAAGGGTTCAGGGATTTGAGGTTCAGAATTGGCCGTACAGAGCCGTCCGGTTTCGGGACTACAAAGAGGCTTGACTAAAACCCCTTTGTGTGGAGTTGAGGGGGTACTGGAACAATAACTCCTGATGAAAATAGGATTTTAATTACCTACCGGTAAATCCTTTTCTTATAGTCCGTAGAAGATGCTGGAGTCCATAGTAATACCATGGGGTATAGAAAGGTCCACCAGGAGCCATGGGCACTTTAAGACTTTAATTGTGTGGGCTGGCTCCTCCCTCTATGCCCCTCCTACCAGACTCAGTCTAGAAACTGTGCCCGAGGAGACGGACAACTTCGAGAGAAGGATTATACACAGATAGTGGCGAGATTCACACCAGCTCACACATACAAAGAAAACCAAGCTAACCAGCTTGAAAACTCAGCAACTGCTGAACAAGAATACTTAACCAAGTAACAAAACAGTACTTAACGGAAAGAAGTAGTTTGTAAGAAATGTGCGCAGTAAAAAACAGGATACGCAGCTAGACAGTATATAGATTAGGAGTTCATCCACCTCCAAATATATAGTACAAAGGAAAATATTACTATATACTAATCAAAGCGCCCTCCTATATACACCTATTTTAAAGGATAAACTTGTACAAAGTAGTTTAGACACAGAACCACGCCAAAGCATCCGCACAAAGGGTTTCCACGGGTGTGGGACGTGTTTAATGTGTAAAACGGTCAAAAGTAATACCAGTAGATTCAAAGAAATCACTGTTAACAATACAATTTACACAATTGATCAATTCATTACTTGTAACTCAAGGAACATAGTATATGTCTTTGAGTGTAGTTGCGTCCTTAGATATGTCGGCAAAACAACACGTGCATTAAAAGTACATTTGGCCGAGCACATATATAATATAAGGAAAGGCCTAGATACACATACTGTGTCGGCACATTTAAAAAAAAGTTCATAATAAGAAAGAGTGCCATATCACAAGCTTTTGTGGTATAGAACAAGTTTTACCAAAAAATAGAACCCGTGACTTAGAAAAAAAAGATTATCACAAGCTGAAACGCGCTGGATCTACAAGCTGAAAACGTTGATCCCAAAAGGACTTAACAGTGATTTCGAGTTACGGTGTTTTTTGACTTGATTTTATAATATTATTCCCCCTTTTTCAATTTTTTTATTATTTATATGCACTCTGTCACTTTAAATGTAATTAACTATATCATATAAAAAAAGCCCCCCCTTTTTTATTATGGTGATGGAATACTTTTATATATAGGACTCGTTCCATTGTGAATTGTTTTTATGTATCCCTTAGGTTTAATTTAACTTTGTAACCTAATATGGACTATTACACCTCATTAACGCCTGTCCTGAGTGTGGAACGCCGGCGTTGCTAGGCTATGGAACGCAAGCCGGTGACGTCATTTCCGCCCCGCGAACAGGAACTGGAATGCCGGTTCAGGTGCAGAGCGTTAGATGGGATTAAAAATAAGAATTTACTTACCGATAATTCTATTTCTCGTAGTCCGTAGTGGATGCTGGGGACTCCGTCAGGACCATGGGGATTAGCGGCTCCGCAGGAGACAGGGCACAAAAATAAAGCTTTAGGATCAGGTGGTGTGCACTGGCTCCTCCCCCTATGACCCTCCTCCAAGCCTCAGTTAGGATACTGTGCCCGGACGAGCGTACACAATAAGGAAGGATCTTGAATCCCGGGTAAGACTCATACCAGCCACACCAATCACACCGTACAACTTGTGATCTGAACCCAGTTAACAGTATGACAAAACGTAGGAGCCTCTGAACAGACGGCTCACAACAATAACAACCCGATTTTTTTGTAACAATAACTATGTACAAGTATTGCAGACAATCCGCACTTGGGATGGGCGCCCAGCATCCACTACGGACTACGAGAAATAGAATTATCGGTAAGTAAATTCTTATTTTCTCTAACGTCCTAAGTGGATGCTGGGGACTCCGTCAGGACCATGGGGATTATACCAAAGCTCCCAAACGGGCGGGAGAGTGCGGATGACCCTGCAGCACCGAATGAGAGACTCCATGTCCTCCTCAGCCAGGGTATCAAATTTGTAGAATTTAGCAAACGTGTTTGCCCCTGACCAAGTAAATGCTCAGCAAAGTTGTAAAGCCGAGACCCCTCAGGCAGTCGCCCAAGATGAGCCCACTTCCTTGTGGAATGGGCTTTTTCTGATTTTGTCTGTGGCAAGCCTGCCACAGAATGTGCAAGCTGAATTGTACTACAAATCCAGCGAGCAATCGTTTGTTTAGAAGCAGGAGCACCCATCTTGTTGGGTGCCTACAGGCTAAACAGCGAGTCAGATTTTCTGACTCCAGTCGTCCTGGAAACATATATTTTCAGGGCCCTGACAACGTCAAGTAACTTGGAGTCCTCCAAGTCCCTAGTAGCCGCAGGTACCACAATAGGTTGGTTCATGTGAAAAACAGAAAACACCTTAAGGAGAAATTGAGGACGAGTCCTCAATTCTGCCCTGTCAGAATGAAAAATTAAGTAAGGGCTTTTATATGATAAAGCCGCCCATTCTGACACACGCCTGGCTGAAGCCAGGGCTAATAGAATCTTCACCTTCCATGTGAAGTATTTTAAGTCCACAGTGGTGAGTGGATCAAACCAATGTGACTTTAGGAAACTCAAAACAACATTGAGATCCCAAGGTGCCACTGGGGGCACAAAAGGAGGCTGTATATGCAGTACCCCTTTTACAAACGTCTGAACTTCAGGCACTGAAGCCAGTTCTTTCTGGAAGAAATTCGACAGGGTCGAAATTTGAACCTTAATGGACCCTAATTTTAGGCCCATAGACAGTCCTGTTTTCAGGAAATGTAGGAAACGACCCAGTTGGAATTCCTCTGTAGGGACCTTCTTGGCCTCACACCACGCAACATATTTTCGCCAATTGCGGTGAAAATGTTTTGCGGTTACATCCTTCCTGGCTTCGACCAGGGTAGGGATGACTTCATCTGGAATGCCCTTTCAGGATCCGGCGTTCAACTGCCATGCCGTCAAACGCAGCCGCGGTAAGTCTTGGAACAGACAAGGCCCCTGCTGGAGCAGGTCCTTTCTTAAAGGTAGAGGCCACGGTTCTTCCGTGAGAATCTCTTGAAATTCCGGGTACCAAGTCCTTCTTGACCCATCCGGAACCACGAGTATCGTTCTTACTCATCTCCTTCTTATGATTCTCAGTACTTTTGGTATGAGATGCATAGGAGGGAACACATACCATGACTGGTACACCCACAGTGTTACCAGAGCGTCCACCGCTATTGCCTGAGGGTCCCTTGACCTGGCGCAATATCTGTCTAGTTTTTTGTTCAGGCGGGACGCCATCATGTCCACCTTTTGGTTTTTCCCAACGGTTTACAATCATGTGGAAGACTTCCCGCTGAAGTCCCCACTCTCCCGGGTGGAGGTTATGCTGAGGAAGTCTGCTTCCCAGTTTTCCACTCCCGGAATTAACACTGCTGAGAGTGTTATCACATGATTTTTCGCCCAGCGAAGAATCCTTGCAGTTTCTGCCATTTCCCTCCTGCTTCTTGTGCCGCCCTGTTTTCGTGGGCGACTGCCGTGATGTTGTCCCACTGGATCAATACCGGTTGACCTTGAAGCAGAGGTCTTGCTAAGCTTAGAGCCTTGTAAATTGCCCTTAGCTCCAGTATATTTATGTGGAGAGAAGTCTCCAGACTTGATCACACTCCCTGGGAATTTTTTCCTTGTGTGACTGCTCCCCAGCCACTCAGGCTGGCATCCGTGGTCACCAGGACCCAGTCCTGAATGCCGAATCTGCGGCCCTTTCATAGATGAGCACTCTGCAGCCACCGCAGAAGAAACACCCTTGTCCTTGGAGACAGGGTTATCCGCTGATGCATCTGAAGATGCGATCCGGACCATTTTCCCAGCAGATCCCACTGAAAGGTTCTTGCGTGAAATCTACCGAATGGGATCGCTTTGTAAGAAACCACCATTTTTCACAGGACCCTTTGTGCAATGATGCACTGATACTTTTCCTGGTTTTAGGAGGTTCCTGACTAGCTCGGATAACTCCCTGGCTTTCTTCTCCGGGAGAAAACATCCTTTTCTGGACTGTGTCCAGAATCATCCCTAGGAACATTAGACGTGTCGTCGGAAAAAGCTGCGATTTTGGAATATTTAGAATCCACTCGTGCTGTCGTAGAACTACTTGAGATAGTGCTACTCCGACCGCCAACTGTTCTCTGGACCTTGCCCTTATCAGGAAAGCGTCCATATTTCTTTTAGGAAGAATCATCATTTCGGCCATTACCTTGGTAAAGACCCGGGGTGCCGTGGACAATCCAAACGGCAGCGTCTGAACTGATAGTGACAGTTCTGTACCACGAACCTGAGATACCCTTGGTGAGAAGGGCAAAATTTGGACTTGTAGGTAAGCGTCCCTGATATCCAGTGACACCATATCGTCCTGGTTCGCTATCACTGCTCTGAGTGACTCCATCTTGATTTGAACCCTTGTATGTAATTGTTCAAATCTTTTAGATCTCACCGAGCCGTTTGGCTTCAGTACCACAATATAGTGTGGAATAATACCCCTTCCCTTGTTGTAGGAGGGGTACTTTGATTATCACGTGCTGGGAATACAGCCTGTGAATTTTTTTCCAATACTGCCTCCCTGTCGGAGGGAGACGTTGGTAAAGCAGACTTCAGGAACTTGTGAGGGGAATACGTCTCGAATTTCCAATGTACACCTGGGATACTACGTGTAGGATCCAGGAGTCCACTTGCGAGTGAGCCCACTGCGTGCTGAAACTCTTGAGATGACCCCCCACCGCACCTGAGTCCGCTTGTATGGCCCCAGCGTCATGCTGCGGACTTGGCAGAAGCTGTGGAGGACTTCTGTTCCTGGGAATGGGCTGCCTGCTGCAGTCTTCTTCCCTTTCCTCTAACCCTGGGCAGATATGACTGGCCTTTTGCCCCCTGCCTTTATGGGTACGAAAGGACTGAGACTGAAAAGACTGTGTCCTTTTCTGCTGAGATGTGACTTGGGGTAACAAAAGTGGATTTTCCAGCTGTTGCCATGGCCACCAGGTCCGATGGACCGCCCCTTTATACGGCAATACTTCCATGTGCCGTCTGGAATCTGCATCACCTGACCACTGTCGTGTCTATAAACATCGTCTGGCAGATATGGACATCACATCTACTCTTGATGCCAGAATGCAAATATCCCTCTGCGCATCTCGCATATATAGAAATGCATCCTTAAAATGCTCTATAGTCAATAAAATATTGTTCCTGTCAAGGGTATCAATATTTTCAGTCAGGAAATCCGACCAAGCCCCCCCAGCGCTGCACATCCAGGCTGAGGCGATTGCTGGTCGTAGTATAACACCAGTATGTGTGTATATACTTCTTAGGATATTTTTCAGCTTCCTATCAGCTGGCTCCTTGAGGGCGGCCGTATCTGGAGACGGTAACGCCACTTGTTTTTATAAGCGTGTAAGCGCCTTATCCACCCTAAGGTGTGTTTCCCAACTCGCCCTCACTTCTGGCGGGAAAAGGTATACCTCCAATAATTTTCTATCGGAGGAAACCCACGTATCATCACACACTTTAATTTATCTGATTCAGGAAAAACTACAAGTAGATTATTCCCACCCTACATAATACCCTTATTTGTGGTACTTGTAGTATCAGAAATATGTAACACCTCCTTCATTGCCCTTAACATGTAACGTGTGGCCCTAAAGGAAAATACGTTTGTTTCTTCACCGTCGACACTGAAGTCAGTGTCCGTGTCTGTGTCTGTGTCGACCAACTGAGGTAAATGGGCGTTTTTACAAGCCCCTGACGGTGTCTGAGACGCCTGGACAGGTACTAATTTGTTTGCCGGCCGTCTCATGTCGTCAACCGACCTTGCATCGTGTTGACATTATCACGTAATTCCTAAATAAGCCATCCATTCCGGTGTCGACTCCCTAGAGAGTGACATCACCCATACAGGCAATTTGCTCCGCCTCCTCACCAACATCGTCCTCCTACATGTCGACACACACGTACCGACACACAGCACACACACAGGGAATGCTCTGATAGAGGACAGGACCCCACTAGCCCTTTGGGGAGACAGAGGGAGAGTTTGCCAGCACACACCAAAAACGCTATAATTATACAGGGACAACCCCTTATACAAGTGTTTTCCCTTATAGCATTTTCACATATGTAATCATATCGCCAAATAAGTGCCCCCCCTCTCTGTTTTAACCCTGTTTCTGTAGTGCAGTGCAGGGGAGAGCCTGGGAGCCTTCCTCACAGCAGAGCTGAGCAGGAAAATGGCGCCGTGTGCTGAGGAGAATAGGCCCCGCCCCCTAAAACGGCGGGCTCTTCTCCCGGAGTTTGTGAGATCTGGCAGGGGTTAAATACATCCATATAGCCTCAAGGGCTATATGTGATGTATTTTAGCCATAAAAAAGGTATAATACATTGCTGCCCAGTGCGCCCCCCCCAGCGCCCTGCACCCTCAGTGACCGCTGGTATGAAGTGTGCTGACAACAATGGCGCACAGCTGCAGTGCTGTGCGCTACCTTATGAAGACTGAAAGTCTTCTGCCGCCTGTTTCTGGACCTCTGGACCTCTTCAACTTCGGCATCTGCAAGGGGGGTCGGCGGCGCGGCTCCGGGACGAACCCCAGGGTGAGACCTGTGTTCCGACTCCCTCTGGAGCTAATGGTGTCCAGTAGCCTAAGAATCCAATCCATCCTGCACGCAGGTGAGTTGAAATTCTCTCCCCTAAGTCCCTCGATGCAGTGAGCCTGTTGCCAGCAGGACTCACTGAAAATAAAAAACCTAAAAAACTTTTTCTAAGCAGCTCTTTAGGAGAGCCACCTAGATTGCACCCTGCTCGGACGGGCACAAAAACCTAACTGAGGCTTGGAGGAGGGTCATAGGGGGAGGAGCCAGTGCACACCACCTGATCCTAAAGCTTTATTTTTGTGCCCTGTCTCCTGCGGAGCCGCTAATCCCCATGGTCCTGACGGAGTCCCCAGCATCCACTTAGGACGTTAGAGAAAGGCTCCTTTATAACGAGTGAAGAGGACAATGGCGACCACACTTCTGATGAAGGACCCGCGAGGTCCGAAACGAGATAAGAGTGTGGTTTTGGGACATTCTTTTTGTGGACATTCACGCCGAATACGATCCCTGGGTGCAGCTGCAGAATTCCGGACCTGCTTTGACTGCTGCCACGCTGAACACCGGTGGGACTCTGTGGTATATATGAAGCGTTGCTGTGTCTGCCATCATAAGGATGTTGATATGCTATTTTTTCTGTTTGTCTTGTAAGTGCAACTTGTATTAAAAATATGTGTCTTTTTAAGAGACTGCTGCATTATCATTATTATTTGTGCTTATCCCCCCTATGTGCAAGCTTGTGTGGGGCAGCACATTTATTGTTTCAGGTTTCCTTCAAAAAAAGGGACAACATACACCTGCAAACAAACTTGGGATTACTTGACACATCAGATTCCATTGGAAGATTGAAGCTTAGTATTTTTAAACTTTCTTTGTGTGTTTTCACGTGGTATAAAATAAGAATTTACTTACCGATAATTCTATTTCTCATAGTCCGTAGTAGATGCTGGGGACTCCGTAAGGACCATGGGGAATAGCGGCTCCGCAGGAGACTGGGCACATCTAAAGAAAGCTTTTGGACTATCTGGTGTGCACTGGCTCCTCCCCCTATGACCCTCCTCCAAGCCTCAGTTAGGATACTGTGCCCGGACGAGCGTACACAATAAGGAAGGATTTTGAATCCCGGGTAAGACTCATACCAGCCACACCAATCACACCGTATAACCTGTGATCTGAACCCAGTTAACAGCATGATAACAGAGGAGCCTCTGAAAGATGGCTCACAACAATAATAACCCGATTTTTGTAGCAATAACTATGTACAAGTATTGCAGACAATCCGCACTTGGGATGGGCGCCCAGCATCCACTACGGACTATGAGAAATAGAATTATCGGTAAGTAAATTCTTATTTTCTCTAACGTCCTAAGTGGATGCTGGGGACTCCGTAAGGACCATGGGGATTATACCAAAGCTCCCAAACGGGCGGGAGAGTGCGGATGACTCTGCAGCACCAAATGAGAGAACTCCAGGTCCTCCTCAGCCAGGATATCAATTTTGTAGAATTTTACAAACGTATTTGCTCCTGACCAAGTAGCTGCTCGGCAAAGTTGTAAAGCCGAGACCCCTCGGGCAGCCGCCCAAGATGAGCCCACCTTCCTTGTGGAGTGGGCATTTACAGATTTTTGGCTGTGGCAGGCCTGCCACAGAATGTGCAAGCTGAATTGTACTACAAATCCAACGAGCAATAGTCTGCTTAGAAGCAGGAGCACCCAGCTTGTTGGGTGCATACAGGATAAACAGCGAGTCAGATTTCCTGACTCCAGCCGTCCTGGAAACATATATTTTCAGGGCACTGACAACGTCTAGCAACTTGGAGGCCTCCAAGTCCCTAGTAGCCGCAGGCACCACCAATAGGTTGGTTCAGGTGAAACGCTGAAACCACCTTGGGGAGAAACTGAGGACGAGTACTCAATTCTGCCCTGTCCGAATGGAAAATCAGATAAGGGCTTTTTCAGGATAAAGCCGCCAATTCTGACACGCGCCTGGCCCAGGCCAGGGCCAACAGCATGACCACTTTCCATGTGAGATATTTTAACTCCACAGATTTAAGTGGTTCAAACCAATGTGACTTTTGGAACCCAAAACTACATTGAGATCCCAAAGTGCCACTGGAGGCACAAAAGGAGGCTGTATATGCAGTACCCCTTTTACAAACGTCTGAACTTCAGGGACTGAAGCTAGTTCTTTTTGGAAGAAAATTGACAGGGCCGAAATTTGAACCTTAATGGACCCCAATTTCAGGCCCATAGACACTCCTGTTTGCAGGAAATGTAGGAATCGACCCAGTTGAATTTCCTCCGTCGGGCCTTACTGGCCTCGCACCACGCAACATATTTTCGCCAATTGCGGTGATAATGTTTTTGCGGTTACATCCTTCCTGGCTTTGATCAGGATAGGGATGACTTCATCCGGAATGCCTTTTTTCCTTCAGGATCCGGCGTTCAACCGCCATGCCGTCAAATGCAGCCGCGGTAAGTCTTGGAACAGACAGGGTCCTTGCTGGACCAGGTCCCTTCTTAGAGGTAGAGGCCACGGATCCTCCGTGAGCATCTCTTGAAGTTCCGGTTACCAAGTCCTTCTTGGCCAATCCGGAACCACGAATATAGTGCTTACTCCTCTCCATCTTATCAATCTCAGTACCTTGGGTATGAGAGGCAGAGGAGGGAACACATACCCTGACTGGTACACCCACGGTGTTACCAGAGCGTCTACAGCTTATTGCCTGAGGGTCCCTGGACCTGGCGCAATACCTGTCGAGTTTTTAATCATGTGGAAGACTTCTGGGTGAAGTCCCCACTCTCCCGGGTGGAGGTCGTGCTGAGGAAGTCTGCTTCCCAGTTGTCCACTCCCGGAATGAATACTGCTGACAGTGCTATCACATGATTTTCCGCCCAGCGAAGAATCCTTGCAGCTTCTGCCATTGCCCTCCTGCTTCTTGTGCCACCCTGTCTGTTTACGTGGGTGACTGCCGTGATGTTGTCCGACTGGATCAACACCGGCTGACCTTGAAGCAGAGGTCTTGCTAAGCTTAGAGCATTGTAAATGTCCCTTAGCTTCAGGATATTTATGTGAAGTGATGTCTCCAGGCTTGACCATAAGCCCTGGATATTCCTTCCCTGTGTGACTGCTCCCCAGCCTCACAGGCTGGCATCCGTGGTCACCCGGACCCAGTCCTGAATGCCTAATCTGCGGCCCTCTAGAAGATGAGCACTCTGCAACCACCACAGGAGGGACACCCTTGTCCTTGGTGACAGGGTTATCCGCTGATGCATCTGAAGATGCGACCCGGACCATTTGTCCAGCAGGTCCCTCTGGAAAGTTCTTGCGTGGAATCTGCTGAATGGGATTGCTTCGTAGGAAGCCACCATTTTACCCAGAACCCTTGTGCATTGATGCACTGAGACTTGGCTCGGTTTTAGGAGGTTCCTGACTAGCTCGGATAACTCCCTGGCTTTCTCCTCCGGGAGAAACACCTTTTTCTGGACTGTGTCCAGGATCATCCCTAGGAACAGAAGACACGTCGTCGGAACCAGGTGCGATTTTGGAATATTGAGAATCCAATCGTGCTGCCGCCACACTACCTGAGATAGTGCTACACCGACCTCCAACTGTTCCCTGGATCTTACCCTTATCAGGGAATTGTCCAAGTAAGGGATAACTAAAATTCACTTCCTTCGAAGGAATATCATCATGTCGGCCATTACCTTGGTAAAGACCCGGGGTGCCGTGTACCATTCATACGGCAGCGTCTGTACTGATAGTTCTGTACCATAAACCTGAGGTACCCTTGGTGAGAAGGGTAAATTTTGACATGAAGGTAAGCATCCTTGATGTCCCGAGACATCATGTAGTCCCCTTCTTCCAGGTTCGCAATCACTGCTCTGAGTGACTCAATCTTGAATTTGAACCTCTGTACGTAAGTGTTCAAAGATTTTAGATTTAGAATCGGTCTCACCAAGCCGTCCGGCTTCGGTACCACAACAGTGTGGAATAATACCCCGTTCCCTGTTGCAGGAGGGGTATCTTGATTATCACCTGCTGGGAATACAGCTTGTGAATGGCTTCCAAAACTGTCTCCCTGTCAGAAGGAGACATCGGTAAAGCCGACTTTAGGAAACGGCGAGGGGGAGACGTCTCGAATTCTAATTTGTACCCCTGAGATATCACCTGAAGGATCCAGGGGTCTACTTGCGAGTGAGCCCACTGCGCGCTGAAATTCATTGAGACGGGCCCCCCACCGTGCCTGATTCTGCTTGTAAAGCCCCAGCGTATACTGAGGGCTTGGCAGAGGCGGGAGAGGGTTTCTGTTCCTGGGAACTGGCTGATTTCTGCAGCCTTTTTCCTCTCCCTCTGTCACGGGGCAGAAATGAGGAACCTTTTGCCCGCTTGTCCACGAAAAGACTGCGCCTGATAATACGGCGTCTTCTCATGTTGAGATGCGACCTGGGGTACAAACGTGGAATTCCCAGCTGTTGCCGTGGCCACCAGGTCTGAAAGACCGACCCCAAATAACTCCTCCCTTAATAAAGCAATACTTCCAAATGCCGTTTGGAATACGCATCACCTGACCACTGACGTGTCCATAACCCTCTACTGGTAGAAATGGACAACGCGCTTAGACTTGATGCCAGTCGGCAAATATTCCGCTGTGCATCACGCATATATAGAAATGCATCTTTTAAATGCTCTATAGGCAAAAATATACTGTCCCTATCTAGGGTATCAATATTTTCAGTCAGGGAATCCGACCACGCCAACCCAGCACTGCACATCCAGGCTGAGGCGATTGCTGGTCGCAGTATAACACCAGTATGTGTGTAAATACCTTTTAGGATACCCTCCTGCTTTCTATCAGCAGGATCCTTAAGGGCGGCCATCTCAGGCGAAGGTAGAGCCCTTACAAGCGTGTGAGCGCTTTATCTACCCTAGGGGGTGTTTCCCAACGCACCCTAACCTCTGGCGGGAAAGGATATAATGCCAATAACATTTTAGAAATTATCAGTTGTTATCGGGGGAAACCCACGCATCATCACACACCTTATTTAATTTCTCAGATTCAGGAAAACTACAGGTAGTTTTTCCTCACCGAACATAATACCCCTTTTTTGGTGGTACTCGTATTATCAGAAATGTGTAAAACATTTTTCATTGCCTCAATCATGTAACGTGTGGCCCTACTGGAAGTCACATTCGTCTCTTCACCGTCGACACTGGAGTCAGTATCCGTGTCGGCGTCTATATCTGCCATCTGAGGTAACGGGCGCTTTAGAGCCCCTGACGGCCTATGAGACGTCTGGACAGGCACAAGCTGAGTAGCCGGCTGTCTCATGTCAACCACTGTCTTTTATACAGAGCTGACACTGTCACGTAAATCCTTCCAACAGTTCATCCACTCAGGTGTCGACCCCCTAGGGGGTGACATCACTATTACAGGCAATCTGCTCCGTCTCCACATCATTTTTCTCCTCATACATGTCGACACAAAAGTACCGACATACAGCACACACACAGGGAATGCTCTGATAGAGGACAGGACCCCACTAGCCCTTTGGGGAGACAGAGGGAGAGTTTGCCAGCACACACCAGAGCGCTATATAAATACAGGGAAAACCTTATATAAGTGTTTTTCCCCTTATAGCTGCTGTATAGTTAATACTGCGCCTAATTAGTGCCCCCCTCTCTTTTTTAACCCTTTCTGTAGTGTAGTGACTGCAGGGGAGAGCCAGGGAGCTTCCCTCCAACGGAGCTGTGAGGGAAAATGGCGCCAGTGTGCTGAGGAGATAGGCTCCGCCCCTTTTTCGCGGACTTTTCTCCTGCTTTTTTATGGATTCTGGCAGGGGTTAAATGCATCCATATAGCCCAGGAGCTATATGTGATGCATTTTTTGCCATCCAAGGTGTTTTTATTGCGTCTCAGGGCGCCCCCCCCCCAGCGCCCTGCACCCTCAGTGACCGAAGTGTGAAGTGTGCTGAGAGCAATGGCGCACAGCTGCAGTGCTGTGCGCTACCTTGTTGAAGACAGGACGTCTTCTGCCGCCGATTTTCCGGACCTCTTCTGCCTTCTGGCTCTGTAAGGGGGCCGGCGGCGTGGCTCTGGGACCCATCCAAGCTGGGCCTGTGATCGTCCCTCTGGAGCTAATGTCCAGTAGCCTAAGAAGCCCAATCCACTCTGCACGCAGGTGAGTTCGCTTCTTCTCCCCTTAGTCCCTCGATGCAGTGAGCCTGTTGCCAGCAGGTCTCACTGAAAATAAAAAACCTAAACTAAAACTTTCACTAAGAAGCTCAGGAGAGCCCCTAGTGTGCACCCTACTCGTTCGGGCACAGAGATCTAACTGAGGCTTGGAGGAGGGTCATAGGGGGAGGAGCCAGTGCACACCAGATAGTCCTAAAGCTTTCTTTAGATGTGCCCAGTCTCCTGCGGAGCCGCTATTCCCCATGGTCCTTACGGAGTCCCCAGCATCCACTTAGGACGTTAGAGAAACACCTGTGATTCCATTGCTGTGGTGCTATATATGGTACATGTGTAAATAGGAGGGCGCTTTAACCAAGAACAAAGCAGTACTGACCAAGTAACCACTGCAGGATCACGAAGTGCTGGGCAGGAGCCCAGCATCCTCTACGGACTACGAAAAAAAGGATTTACCGGTAGGTAATTAAAATCCTATTTTCTCTTACGCTCTAGAGGATGCTAGGGTCCACATTAGTACCATGGGGATGTACCACAGCTCCCAGAACTGGAGCAAGAGCGCGGAGGCTCCTGCAGAACAGATTGACCAAACCTTAGGTCCTCAGTGGCCAAAGTATCGAACTTGTAGAACTTTGCAAACGTGTTCGACCCAGACCAAGTAGCCGCTTGGCAAAGCTGTAAAGGCGAGACACCCCGGGCAGCTGCCCAGGAAGAACCTACCTTACGAGTAGAGTGGGCCTTAACAAATTTGGGACACGGCAATCCTACCATAGAATATGCAGGCTGGGTAGTGACCCTGATCCAGTGAGAGATAGTCTGCTTAGAAGCAGGACACCCAATTTTCTTGGCATCATACAGGACAAACAAAGAGTCCGATTTTCTGTGACGAGCAGTCCTCTTCACATAGATTTTCAGAGCCCTAACAATATCCAAGGACTTTGACAAAATTGAGGAGTCAGTAGCAACTGGCACCACAATAGGTTGGTTGATATGAAAAGCCGACACAACCTTTGGAAGGAACTGCTGACGTGTCCAGAGCTCAGCTCTATCTTCATGGAAGATTAAGTAGGGGCTTTTACAAGACAAAGCCCCCAACTCCGACACACGTCTAGCAGAAAGCTAAGTCCAACAAAGTGACAGCCTTCCATGTGAGAAACTTGCCCTCAACCTCCTGTAGAGGCTTGAACCAATCCGATTGGAGGAACTGTAACACCACATTAAGATCCCAGGGTGCCATAGGCGGCACAAAGGGAGGCAGGATGTGCAGAACCCCTTTCAAGAAAGTCTGAACCTCAGGGAGGGAAGCCAGTTGTTTCTGGAAGAAAATGGATAAGGCCGAAATCTAGACATTTATGGATCCCAAACTCAGGCCCATATCTACACCTGCTTGCAGGAAGAGGAGAAACTGTCCCAGTTGAAACTCCACCGTAGGAAACTTCTTGGATTCACACCAAGATACCTTTTTCCAAATGCGATGGTAATGTTTAGACGTTACTCCTTTCCTAGCCTGTATCAGGGTAGGAATAACCTTGTTTAGAATGCCCTTCCGAGCTAATATCTGGCATTCAACCTCCATGCTGTGAAACGTAGCCGTGGTAAGTCTAGATAAGCGAACGGCCCCTGTTGCAGAAGGTCCTCCCAAAGAGGAAGAGGCCTCGGGTCTTCCAGCAGTAGATCCAGAAGATCCGCGTACCAAGCCCTTCTTGGCCAGTCCGGAGCAATGAGGATTGCCTGAACTCCTGTTCTCTTTACGAGTTTTAGAATCCTTGGAATGAGTGGAAGTGGAGGAAACACGTACATTGACTGGAACACCCATGGAGTTACCAGGGCGTCCACCGCCACTACTTGTGGGTCTCTTCACCTGGAACAGTACCTCTGAAGCTTCTTTGTTGAGACGGGAGGCCATCATATCTATTTGACGTACACCCCAAAGATTTGTCACCTCCATGAACACCTCCGGATGGAGGCCCCACTCTCCTGGATGGAGATCGTGTCTGCTGAGGAAGTCCACTTCCCAGTTGTCCACTCCCGGAATGAAGATTGCTGACAGCGCCAACGCGTGTCTTTCTGCCCAGAGGAGGATTCTTTTTACCTCTGACATTGCAGCTCTGCTCTTCGTTCCGCCCTGTCGGTTTACGTAGGCCACCATCGTTACATTGTACGACTGCCCCTGAATGGCCTGATCTTGTAGAAGATGTGCCGCTTGTAGAAGACCGTTGTACACGGCCCTTAGTTCCAGAATGTTGATTGGAAGAATGGATTCCAGACTTGACCACCTTCCTTGGAAGGTTTCCCCTTGGGTGACTGCGCCCCAACCTCTGAGACTTGCATCCATGGTTAGAAGGATCCAGATCTGAATCCAGAACCTGTGGCCCTCTAGAAGGTGAGGCAACTGTAGCCACCACAGGAGTGAAATCCTGGCTTTTGGCGACAGACGTATCCTCTGGTGCATTTGCAGATGAGACCCCGACCACTTGTCCAGGAGATCCAGTTGGAAGGACAGTGCATGAAATCTTCCGTACTGAAGAGTCTAGTAGCGAGGCAACCATCTTCCCCAGAAGGCGAATGCACTGGTGAAACAATACCCGGGAAGGCATCAAGACATCCTGGACCATAGTTTAGATCACCAACGCTTTCTCCACTGGTAGAAATATCCTCTGCACTTCCGTGTCGAGGATCATCCCCAGGAAAGACAATCTCCTTGTCGGCTCCAAATGTGACTTGGGAAGATTCAGGATCCATCCATGTTCCCTGAGCAGTCGAGTCGTGAGAGCAATGGACTGCAAATACCTCTCCCTGGAAGATGCCTTTATCAGCAGATCGTCCAGATAAGGAATTATATTCACCCCCTGCCTGTGGAGAATTATCTACTCTGCCTTTACCTTGGTGAACACCCTCGGTGCTGTGGAGAGGCCGAACGGCAGTGCCTGGAACTGATAATGACAGTCCAACAGTGCAAATCTAAGATAAGCCTGGTGTGGCGGCCAAATCGGAATGAGGAGGTACGCATCCTTGATGTCTAAGGACACCAGAAACTCTCCCTCCTTCAGCCCTGAGATCACCACTCTCAGAGACTCCATTTTGAACATGAATTCCCTCAGATAAGGGTTTAGCAACTTCAGGTTCAAAATTGGCCTGACCGAACAATCCTCTTTCGGTACCACAAATAGGTTTGAATAGTAACCCTGGTTTACCAGATGAGGTGGAACTGGAACAATTTTTGAATGGCTCCCTGAAGGATTGCCCTTTCTGTCAGCAAAGCTGGCAAGCCTGATTTGAAGAACCTGTGGGGTGGGAGCTCTTGAAACTTCAGTTTGTACCCCTGGGACACAACATCCTGTACCCAGGGATCCAGACCGGATGACACCCAGACGTGACTGAAATGTCTGAGCCTCGCTCCCACCTGCCCGTTCTCCAGATAGGGAGGTCCACCGTCATGCTGAGGATTTTGAGGACACAGAGGCAGGTGCCGGTTTTTTGGATTTTGCTCGCCCACCTCTGAAGAAAGTCGTAGGAGTCTTGGACTTTTTAGCTTTTGCAGACCAAAAGGACTGCATAGAGGACGTAGAAAAAGGTTTCTTCGTCGTCTGAGAGACTGAGGGAAGAAAGGTTGACTTACCTGCGGTTGCCGTGGAAATCCACGCATCCAATGCTTCCTTAAATAGAGCCTGACCTGTGAAGGGTAGGTTCTCCACTCCTGGATTCCGCGTCTGCAGACCACTGGCATAGCCAGAGTCCCCTGGACGATGTCCTTGCAGTCAGATTACCCAGGTCCTTCATGGCCTCCACCATGAAACCCGCCGAATCCTATATGTTACGTAAAAACAATTCAATGTCACTTCTATCCATAGAATCTAAGTCCTCTAGTAATGTGCCTGACCACTTTACTATGGCTTTAGAAATCCATGGACAGGCAATAGTGGGCCTTAACGCCACTCCTGAAGCAGTGTATATGGATTTGAGCGTAGTTTCAATCTTGCGGTCTGCCGGTTTTTCAAAGCGGTAGACCCAGGGACAGGTAAAACCACCTTTTTAGACAGTCTAGATACAGAAGCGTCTACTATAGGTGGGTTTTCCCACTTTTTCCTATCATCCTCAGGGAAAGGAAAAGCCACAATAACCCTCCTTGAGATCTGGAATTTTTTCTCTGAATTTTCCCAGGATTTTTCAAATAATGCGTTCAATTCCGTAGACGCAGGGAAGGTCAGGGAAGCTTACTTATTGTCCGTAAAGTAAGCCTCCTCTACCTGTTTAGGTGGTTTGTCAGTAACGTGTAACACAACCCTAACAGCCTCAATCGTGAGTTGCACCCCTCTTGCCAGGGAAGCCTCACTCCCCCCCCCCCGCGCATATCCGCATCACCCTCTGCCGTGTCAGAGTCGGTGTCCGTGTCGACTGGCATAATCCGAGCAAGCGCACGTTTCTTGGATACACCAGGGGATTTTGAGCTAGCGGGGACAGAACCAGACAAAACCTCCACAGATTGTTTTAAAATCTGTGATTCAGTCTCATAATGTGCAATCCTAGTAGAAATCTGGAATATCATTCCCTTAATAGAAGCTACCCACTGGGGCTCGGATTCGGAGGGCTGAGACAAAATATTACATTCCTTTGTACATGGAATGGATTCCTCTGGAGAAGATACATATTCTGCCGCACAAGACACAGAGTCCCTGGACATGGTTATGTGAGAAAGTTGCATAAACACACACACACACAGGAAAGTGTCAGACACAGTTTCCCCCAAGTACCTTCAGAGAAACACAGAGCTTGGAGCCAGCACACACAGCGCCTCAGTAGGCAGTTATAGAATAATTGCCTGGCGCTGACTGTGTACCCTTAAGAGAACTACACAGTTAATAGACAGTCTCCCCCCTTCTACAACTCCCTTGGTACCGCACAGGATAGCTGGAGTTGTAAAGGGTCAGCGCTCCCTGTCAGCGTCTCAGAGTGTGGATCTGCAGGGAGAAAATGGTGCTGGTGAGCTGCTGGGTCCGCTCTGAGAAGCTCCTCCCCCAAACATGGCGCGTCTTCCCGCAGTTTGAATATGTATACTGGCCTGAGGTAATGGCGCTAGCAGCGTTACCGAAGCCCCTGATAGCGTGAGTGACCAGTTGTAAGGGTATTGCGCTGGCCCAGGGCGCCCTCACAGCGCTGCACCATTACCGCTGAGCCTTCCGGAGCACAGTGTCAGTAATGCGCTCCAACCCTGTAGCCGCCATGCACACCGGATCCCCGCTTGTCGGGTCACCGGTGACACACTCACCACCCCAATCTTCTGGCTCTGTTAGGGGTTGGCGGCATGCTGCGGGAGTGAGCGGTCGCCTCGGGGGCTAACGATCATCACCCTCAGGAGCTTAGTGTCCTGTCAACGGAGAGAGTGGCCATTAACCTCAAGGGTTGGACACTACTCCCCCCCCCCTAAGTCCCACGAAGCAGGGAGGCTATTGCCAGCAGCCTCCCTGTGCCTAATTGCTCTAAAAAAAACCTTAAAAAAACCCAAAGAAGCTCTAGGAGCTCCCCTAGCTGTGACCAGCCCCACTGGGCACATTTTCTAAACTGAGTCTGGTAGGAGGGGCATAGAGGGAGGAGCCAGCCCACACTATTAAACTCTTAAAGTACCCATGGTTCCTGGTGGACCCGTCTATACCCCATAGTACTAATATGGACCCCAGCATCCTCTAGGACGTAAGAGAAAACTGTTTTTTAACTGCCTCTTGCAAGGTAACCTTTGCTATAGGTGAAGCTGGTAAGCCCGACCTGAAGAATCTGAGAGAAGGGAGTTCCTGGAATTCCAGCCGGTACCCTTGGGATAAGCGATCCCTCACCCAAGGAGCCCGGCAGGACTCTGCCCATATGTAGGTGAAGTGTTGAAAGCGAGCTCCTACCTGAAAATCGCCTTGCTGCTGGGTCCACCCGTCATGCTTTGTGGAAGAGGATCCTGAGGCCTCGTCTGAAGTTCCAGCAGCCGCTGGTTTACGGGACTTACCGCGAGTTCCTCTAGCAGCATTGGAGGCACCTCTGACTCTGCCTCTAAATCTGGCCACACGAAAGGACTGCAGTAAGGGCCCAGGATAGGGACGTCTAGCAGGTGGCACGGCAGATGGCAGATATGTAGATTTACCTGCAGTCACCGGAGATATCCACTTGGTCATTTCTTCCCCAAACAAGGCATCACCTGGAAAAGTAAGGTTCTCTACCCCTTTCTTAGAATCAGCGTCTGCTGACCATTGTCACAGCCACAGGGCTCTGCAAGCCGATACCGTCATAGCCGAGGTACGGCCGTTAGCGATACACAGTTCCTTAACAGCCTCACTCTTGAAGTTTGCAGCATCTTGGATATGTTCGAGTAGTGTAACTATCTCCTCCTGAGTTAATGTATGCAACCCTTTTAAAATAACATCAGACCATTTGACCATGGCTCTGGAAATCCAGCCACATACTACGGTAGGGCGTTGGGCTGCTGCAGAATAAATAGACTTAAGAGTGGTCTCCATTTTGCTGTCAGCAGGCTCTTTGAGAGAAATGGCCCCAGGTACAGGTAGTACAATTTTACATGACAGCCTGGACACAGACATTCCACTGTCGGGGGGTTTTCCTAGATTTTCCTATCCTCTATAGGAAACGGGAAGGGATTTAGTACCTGTTTAGGAGTGACAAATTTTTTGTCAGGATTTAACCACGCAGCCTTTGAAAGAGAATCTCTTTCCTTAGAAACTGTGAAAGTTGCAGAGGATTTTGGCTTTACGTTAAAATGCAATTCCTCTGTAGGTTCTGCTTCTTAATACCTCCCTAAAATTAGGGCCTCAACTCCCGGGGACAGGGAATTATCCTCGTCCACCCCTAACTCCTCCTCATCTAATTCTGGTAATTCAGAGTCAGACAGCAATATGTATGGGAGAGTGCGTTTATGAGAGACCAACAGGGGGGGCTGGTGAGCCTGTCTGTGGTCAGTATTGGTTAACATGAACGTGTCGATAGACTGTTTCAGGGTTTGCCTCTCTTGTTTAGCCATGGCTAACTATGAATTTATGTTTGTAATCATATTTTTAAAGGAATCCATCCACCCAGGTTCCTGCACATCACTACCCTGTGAAGGTAGTGAACATTGGGTACACATTAGAGACCCTTGTGAGGAAGGTTTAAACCTAGCCTTGCATGCAGTACACACAGACTTATTAGTAGACATGCTTTTGTAGAAAACACAGAGTTAAGAGAGAAAAACACAGTGCAGTATTATAGAGACAGCACACTTATTCTAGACAACCCTGAATGGAGTGACACAGAGAGAAGGTTGGACCAGCACACGATACCTCAGGCAGAGCAGTGCCCCCGCCAGGTATATATATTATGTGTAATTTACCTCACAGCGGTAAAACCGCTGATACTTCGCTTCCCCCTTCACTATAATCCCCTGGTACTAGTTATCGTTGGTGATAGAGTGGGTCCTGTAGACGAGCAGCCCGCATGCCGCCTGTAGAGCAGCCACAGCAGCAGGAAATGGTGCCTCAGGTCCCGCTCTGCGTGAAGCCCCGCCCCCATAATGGCAGCGGTCTTTCTAAGTTATTTATACTGGCGTCTCCTTAATATAATAAAAAAATGAGTGTGGATCCCCTTTTTTACGCAGTCGCCAGTGTGTGTACTGAGTGTGCACCGCAGCCCATAGCTAGGTGATTTTCTTACCATAAATCTCCTTTTCTGCAGCGGGGTACCATGGGTTCCACAGGGATAACATTGGGGATGTCCTAAAGCAGTGCCTCATGGAAGGGGATGCACTGTAGCGGGCACAAGGACCGGGCGTCCAAAGGAAGCATCCTGGGAGGCGGACGTATCGAAGGCATAGAACCTTATGAACATGTTCACTGAGGACCACGTAGCCGCCTTGCACAATTGTTCAAGGGTCGCACCACGACGGGCCGCCCAAGAAGGTCCAACCAACAGAGTAGAATGGGCTTTGATGGTAGCAGGAGCTGGAAGACCAGCCTGTACATAAGCTTGTGCAATCACCATTCTAATCTATCTGGCCAAGGTCTGCTTATTTGCAGGCCAGCCACGTTTGTGAAAACCAAAAAGTACAAAGAGAGAATCAGACTTCCTAACGGAGGTTACATAGATATGGAGAGCCTGTACCACATCCAAAGACTGCTCTTTGTAGGATAAATCAGGAGAGATAAAGGCCGGAACCACAATCTCTTGGTTAAGGTGGAAAGAAGACACCACCTTAGGTAGATAACCAAAGCGTGTCCGAAGAACCGCCGTATCACGGAGAAAAATCAGAAAAGGTGACCGACAAGATAAGGCACCCAAGTCTGAAACCCGTCTAGCAGAGGCAATAGCCAGCAGAAACAAGACCTTAAGAGTAAGCTACTTAAGGTCCATAGATTCAAGAGGTTCAAACGGAAACTCTTGCAAGGCCTCCAGAATCACTGACAAATCCCAAGGAGCCACCGGCGGGACATAGGGAGGTTGAATCCGTAACACACCCGAGTGAATGTATGAACATCAGGAAGAGTCGCAATTTTTCTCTGAAACTATACCGACAAGGCAGAAATATGAACCTTGATGGAGGCCAGACGAAGGCCTAAGTCCAGGTCCCGTTGTAGGACGGCCAAAAGTTTGGCCGTGCTAAACTTGTAAGCGTCATTATTGTTAGAAGCGCACCAAGCAAAGTAAGAATTCCAGACGCTATGATAAATCCAGGCCGAAGCCACTTACGGGCCTTCAACATGGTTTGAATGACCGCCTCAGAAAATCTTTTGGCCCTCAGAACTGAAGCTTCAAGAGCAACGCCGTCAAAGCCAGTCGGGCCAAATCCTGGTACACACAAGGGCCCTGAATGAGGAGGTCTGGGCATTGTGGAAGTAGAATAGGACGCTCTATCAAGAGAACCTGCAGGTCTGAGAACCAATGCCGTCTGGGCCACACTGGAGCGATCAGAAGTAGGATTCCTCCTTCTTGCTTGAACTTCCTTATCACCCTAGGCAGAAGTGACACCAGAGCGAACACGTACGGCAGCCGAAAGTTCCATGGAATTGCCAGTGCGTCCACGATCGCTGCTTGAGGATCCCTTGTCCTTGCTCCGAAGACCGGATTGTGTCGAGACGCCATCAGGTCTAGGTCTGGTAGGTCCCACTTGTCCACTAGGAGTTGAAATACTTCTGGATGGAGGCTCCACTCTCCGGCGTGTACATCCTGACGACTGAGGAAGTCCGCTTCCCAGTTGAGGACCCCCGGAATGAACAGAGCCGATATGGCTGGCAGATGGCGTTCCGCCCACTGAAGAATCCTTGACACTTCCATCATTGCCATGCGGCTTCGAGTGCCGCCTTGATGATTTATGTACGCTACTGGGGTGGCGTTGTCCGACTGTACTTGAACAGGCCTGTTCTGTATGAGATGCTGGGCCAGGGTCAGAGAATTGAACACCGCCCGCAATTCCAGAATGTTTATCAGGAGGAGAGACTCCTCCCTGGTCCACCGACACTGAAGAGTGTTGCTCCAACCCCGCAGACTGGTATCCTTCGTCAGAAGGACCCAGCTGGAGATCCAGAAGGGACGACCCCTGCTCAATCGACGGTCCTATAGCCACCAGCTCAGTAACAGACGAATCTCCGGAGACAAGGAGATCATGTGAGACCTGATCCGGTGAGGCAGGCCATCCCACTTGGCAAGAATCAGCTTCTGCAGAGGGCTGGAATGAAATTGAGCGTACTCTACCATGTCGAAAGGCGACACCATGAGGCCTAGTACTTGCATCGCCGAGTGTATCGACACTCGCGGGCGAGAGAGGAAGCATCGAATCCTGTCCTGAAGGTTCAGGACCTTCTCCTGAGACAAGAACAACCACTGGTTGTGAGTGTCCAACAATGCCCCTAGGTGCACCATGCTCTGAGCAGGTGACAAGGGAAGATTTCTTCCAGTTGATGAGCCACCCATGGGCTTGTAGAAACTGGACCGTCAGATTCAGATGACGGAGGAGACTTTCTGGGGAATTCACCAGGATCAGCAAGTGGCCCAGATACGGCAGGATCCTGACACCCTGATGGCGGTGTAGGGCCGTCATTACCGCCATGACCTTTGTGAATACTCGCGGAGCCGTGGTAAATCCAAAAGGTAAGGCCGAAATTGATAATGGAGGTTGCCAGTAGCAAACTGCAGGTATTGCTGATGCGACATGGCAATAGGAATATGGAGGTAAGCATCCTGTATGTCCAAGGAGAACATATAGTCCCCGGGCTCCGAAGCCAGAACAATAGAGCGAAGAGTTTCCATACGAAACTTGGTGACCCTCACAAATTTGTTCAAGGACTTGAGGTTAAGAATGGGCTTGGAGGAACCATTCGGTTTCAGGGCTAGGAACAGCGGTGAATAGTACCCCTTGCCTCTCTGAGCCAGGGCACTGGCACTACCACTCCTGTGTCCAGGAGGGACTGTACCACCAAATGAAGAGTTCTTGCCTTCACCTGATCCGAAGGGATGTCTGTCAGGCAAAATCGATGATGGGGACATTTCTTGAAGGATATGGCGTATCCGTGAGTGACGACTTCCCGTACCCAGGCGTCGGAAGTGGTCTTCAACCATTCCTGGGTAAACCTTAGAAGTCGGCCTCCCACTCTGAGATACCCCAGGGGGAGGCCCGTACCGTCATGCAGTAGGCTTGTCTGATTTGGAAGCAGGCAGCCCAGGCACGTTTAGGTTTGGGCTCAGTGATTTTGGAAATGCAAGCCTGTTTTGGGTACGCCTGACCCTTTGCTTTACCTGGAGAATAAAAGGAACGAAAGGAAGTACTCTTAACCTTCGGGACCGAAGGAGCAGTACTAGGTAGACATGCCGTCTTAGCAGAAGCTAAGTCAGCCACAATCTTGTTGAGATCCTCACCAAAAAGAATGTCTCTCTTAAAAGGGAGCACCTCCAGGGGTTTCTTAGAGTCCAGATCCACAGACCAGGACCGTAACCAGAGAATCCGGCGATCCAAAATGGACGTAGTAGAAGCCTTGGCCGCCAGAATACCGGCATCAGAAGCCGACTCCTTAATATAATGAGATGCTGTGACAATGGCCCTCATTCCGAGTTGATCGCTCGCAAGGCGATTTTAGCAGAGTTACACACGCTAAGCCGCCGCCTACTGGGAGTGAATCTTAGCATCTTACGATGTATTCGCAATATTGCGATTACACACCTCGTAGCAGTTTCTGAGTAGCTCCAGACTTACTCGGCATCTGCGATCATTTCACTGCTTGTCGTTCCTGGTTTGACGTCACAAACACACCCAGCGTTCGCCCAGACACTCCCCCGTTTCTCCGGCCACTCCTGCGTTTTTTCCGGAAACGGTAGCGTTTTTATCCACACGCCCATAAAACGCCGTGTTTCCGCCCAGTAACACCCATTTCCTGTCAATCACACTACGATCGCCGGAGCGAAGAAAAAGCCGTGAGTAAAAATACTATCTTCATTGTTAAATTACTTGGCGCAGTCGCAGTGCGAATATTGCGCATGCGTACTAAGCGGAATTTCACTGCGATGCGATGAAAATTACCGAGCGAACGACTCGGAATGAGGGCCAATATACGAGAGACATTGTCTAGCATTATCAGAAAAATTGGACGGCAGCTCCGCTTCCACCTCCTGAGCCCACGCTTCAATAGCTTCTGCAGCCCAAGTAGCTGCAATAGTGGGCCGATGCACAGCTCCTGCAAGGGTGTAAATAGCTTTTAAGCAACCCTCCACGCGCTTATCCGTCGGTTCTTTCAGAGAGGTGACGGTAGTTACAGGCAGAGCAGAGGACACCACCAGCCGCGCCACTTGCGAATCCACCGGCGGTGGCGTTTCCCAATTTTTACTTAGCTCCGCAGCGAGGGGATAGCGAGCCAGTATCTTCTTGTGAGGTGTGAATTTCTTTCCTGGATTTTCCCAGGATTCCTGACGTATGTCAACTAAGTGATCAGAATGAGGTAAAACTTGTTTAATAACCTTCTGACTTTTAAATCTATCCGGTTTCTTAGAGGTAACAACAGGTTCTGGCTCATCATCAATTTGAAGAATCAGCCTGATAGCCTCCAATAGGTCAGGAACAGCCACCTGTGAAACAGATTCCCCATCAGAAGCATCTGGATCAGTGTCTGAGGGGTCAGCATATACGCCATCTTCATCAGACGAAGTGTCTGGAACATGGGTGGATTGTGAGGAAGTAATGGCCCGCTTAGAGGACCCCTTAGTCTTAGGCGGGCTAGGGTTAGGTTTCTGTTTGTTCAGTGAGTGATTCAATTGCTGTAACTAAGTGGACAGGAGATCTGCCCATGGCAGATTAACCGCAGGGACAATATGTGGCTGTACCGGCACCTAAGGTCCCATAGGGGGCGTAAGCCTAGTTACCAGCGTATTCAATAGAGAAAGTAGCCCAAGGTGGGTCATTATGGACCCCCGTTGCCATGGCCCTACTGGGGGGTAGGGAAGCCCCAGACCCTGAACCTTCCGCGGCTATGTTTTCCTCTAATGTGTCTGCGGCGTCACCACCACGCAATGTGGGATCAGCCTCAGAACCGTCGCCCCTTGAAGCTGACATATCTGAAAGCGTAAATCACGGGCAACACAGTACATTATCAGCAGTATAATACCTGACCAAGAACCCCCTGTGCAGAGGATTCAAGAGGTATACAGTGACTGAAAATCAGAGAAAATTACACAATAAGTATATCCTGTGAAGCACCTATATCAAACAATGACCCTGACGCACTTAGCCCCCCTCAGGGTACAGAATATAGGGATAGCAATCTGAGTGAGATACACGGAGTAGAAATCACGCAGCAGCTACATGCACACACACACACAGTCACATGTACAATGCAGAAATCATGACAAGCAATAAAACTGCACTGGACTAGCAATACTGAGTAATACTAAGTAAAGCTATATAGGGTAATAGATATATCAATGCACAGTAAAGACTAGATGTATATCACAGGGTACTTGTACTACATAACCCTGACGTAATGCACCTTTTCTTAACTAACATGATCAACAGACATGTAGAATACTTAAGTGTCCTGTAAAATGCACAGCGCTGATAATGCAGGTGGCTTTACAGAGGAGGCTTTGCCCATACAGTCCCGGGATCAGCTCAGCATGTGAAGATGGCGCCCAAATGCTGACAGGGAGTGAGGGAGAGAGATAGATGCAGCTCCAGGGCGGGAACATTTACTCTAAATGGCGCCCTGGGGCTGGGGCTACAGGTCAGAGCCTTATCCCCTTGCTGGACTTTACCAGCAGGTACTGTGGGCCATAAGAAAACGGTTTGTAGGTAAACCGACCTGTGCCCCTGCCCTGGTGGTCTAGTGGGGTCCCTGTACTGACACAGTGTCCACGCCAGCGCGCGCGCCCCGCCTCCTAATGGCCGCGCCGGATCGCAATTTCCAGCGGGTCCCGCCTGCGGGACCCTCTTACCTCCTCCCTAGATGCGGCCATGCGATCCCGGAGAACTTCGGTGAGTGTGCACTGCAGGCACCAACTTACAAACTGAGCTTCTGTGCACGGAGGCGGGGTTATAGTGGAGGCGGCGCTGAGCATCTTGGGAACAGTCAAAGCTTTTAGACCATAGGTTCTCAAACTCGGTCCTCAGGACCCCACACGGTGCATGTTTTGCAGGTCTCCTCACAGAATCACAAGTGAAATAATTAGCTCCACATGTGGACCTTTTAAAATGTGTCAGTGAGTAATTAATACACCTGTGCATTTGCTGGGTTACCTGCAAAACATGCACTGTGTGGGGTCCTGAGGACCGAGTTTGAGAACCTATGTTTTAGACTATTGGTGCCTCGGATCAAGATCCTACTCTACACCCCGATCTTATCCCTGTGGAACCCAGTGTACCCCGCTGCAGAAAGCACAATTAACCCACAAAGAGCCCTTCCAGAGAGACACAGAGAGAGTATGGAACCAGCACACGGCGCCCTTATAGCTAATGCCAAGCTTAGCCGGGTCACAAACTAAGTACCTAGATTAGGGATTTAGTACACTAATAAATTGCTCCCCCCACTATGTCCCCCTGGTACAGTTGAGGTAATCTGGAGTTTCTCCGGAGGAGCTGCGCATTTCTGTCAGTCAGTGTCTGTGTCAGCTGCAGTAGGGAAAATGGCGCCTGTGAGCTGCTGGATCCGCTCATAGTGAAGCCCCGCCCCTTCAATGGCGCGCTGTCTTCCCACTTTTCTTTATACTGGTTGTATGCGTCTATGTGCATAAAATGTAGACAGACCCCTTTTATGGCTTTTTTGCCAGTCAGTGTACTGTGTCCGCTGTCCAGCGTCTGTACACAGTCGGGAGACGCAGTCCGCCCCGGTTAGAAGCTGTGCGTCTCCATACCCTCGTGCCGCCATAATGGCCGGCGACCCACTAACCGGGACGCCGGCTCAGTACTCACCACTCTTAATTCTTCTGGCTGTTAGGGGTGGCAGCGTGCTGCAGGAATGTACGCCCACCATGGTGGGGCTTGCGAATAGTTCCCTCTGGAGCTAGCGTCTTGTCAGTGGAGAAAAGGGACCATTAACCCTGAGAGAGGTTGGGCCGTTCTCACCCCGAAGTCCAACGAATCAGGCAGGCTGGTGCCATCCAATCCTGCCTGAAAATAACAAACTCAGAAAACAAATACAGAAAACTCTTCAGGAGCTTCCAGAGATGTGACCGGCTCCTTCGGGCACATTTTCTAAACTAAGTCTGGTAGGAGGGGCATAGAGTGAGTAGCCAGCACACACTATCAAACTTCTATAGTGCCCAAGGCTCCTAGTGGACCAGTCTATACCTCATGGTACTAAATGGATTCCCAGTATCCCCTAGGACATAAAAGAAACTACAGATCCAAAACATGTGAGGGTCTTGCCGGGAGCTATCCTATTAGCCCCCATAAATCAGCGCAATTTATCAGAGATTTTGTTTCACCTGCCTCAGTCAAGTGAAACCAAATCCCTGGAAACAGACCCATTTTCATATGAAAATGTGGCTGTTTCTACCGAAAACACAGGTTTCACAGGTATTTTTTTTTTACAGGGGATCAAATAGCCTGTGGAAAAAAAATTTCCGTTTTTTGCATCCGATGTTTCTTCTCATGTAATTGGATACCCCCCAAAGTGGTTATTACTTACCTCTGCTCATATCTGTAGGGATTTCCTCCTCCTTACACTGCTGGTTACCACTCACATACGTCTCTTCTTCTTCTTCTTCCTCTATATCTTCTACCTTAATATTAGCCAGGTATTCACCCTAGTTAACCCAACAAACAATAACACTTTAATAATGTCTGATTTTATTAATGGAGATTAAACAGCAGAATATAATTGTATAAAACACACAGCTTTCCTACAGATCATATAGTGAGAAGTCACTTTGATATTTGGGGAGATCCTTAATCCCACCTACCCGATCCTCCTGTGGGATCCTGTGATCCTCCTCTGTACAGTCCTGGGAATAAAGAGGACGGGGACATCTCTCTGGGGTATCTCTGTTACTGGCTTCATCTGTAGGAGACACACAGTGACTGAGGACACTGTGTATATGTGATTATCAGGTGACTAGATACCAGCCCGTCAAAATGACGGAACACCACAAAAGTAATGTCAGTACCGACCACTGTGCACGCCCAAATGGAGCAACACTTGAAATGCTCCGTCGGGTGCCAACATATGACCGCCAGCATGCACAATACTTCAATTCCCCCCATAGAGATGAGGAGCAGCACTTTATTATATAGGGATGCAATTAAAATGCCGTCTGACGGGATCCCGGCGGTCGAAATACCGACACTAGAATCCCGAATTACGGCATAAGACCGGCATCAAAATCCCAGGGGGGGGGGGGCAGGCTAGGTTTAGGCATTAGAAGGGGGTTAGGGTGCAGGGACGGGAAGGTTATGGTTAGGTACCAGGGTTGGGGTGTTAGTGTTAAGCACTTGGAAGGGAAGGTTGGGGTTAGGCACTAAGCGATGAAGGTTAGATTTAGACAGCAGGGAAGGGAGGGTTAGGGTCAGGCACCACCGGGGAGGGTTAGGTACCCACAAGTGAAGGTTAGGGTAGGGGGCTGGGGAGGGTTAGGGTACTTTATGAGGGCCTGTCGGGATTCTGATGGTTGGGATGCTGCTGTCGGGATTCTGACAGCCGGCATCCCGTCCATGGGATATCATACTGAATCCATTATAAAGGATGTGTGTATATAGGGGGCCCCCATACCTATTCTCCCTGGTACAATAAATAAAAGTCTCCTCTTACCAAGTGATGTGATTGCATCCATCCTCATCATGTTCTTGTACAGACCTCTGTGTCCTTCCAAATACTCCCCCTCCATAGACAGTGACATCCTGACACCTTATAGGAACCTGACACACACAATGACACAGTCATCACCCAGACACCTCCCCTGGTGTTACTGTATAATGCCCCATTCCCAGCAGTCACCTCTCCAGTCATCACCCAGACACCTCCCCTGGTGATACTGTATAATGCCCCATTCCCAGCAGTCACCTCTCCAGTCATCACCCATACACCTCCCCTGGTGTTACTGTATAATGCCCCATTCCTAGCAGTCACCTCTCCAGTCAGCAGCTGAATGATCTTGTTGGTGAGTTCCAGGATCTTCTGCTCATTGTATCTCTCATGTATCCGGGAGTGAGAGGGAGCCATGGGGCTCTGGGTCCTGCTCAGTCCTCCTGGTTCATGGGATGGGTACTGGTTGTCACATGCTCACCAGATGTATTATATATTACTGTGTAACCCTGTGCACTGAGAGAGATATAAAAAAGGAAATGTAATAAATAAATGCGTTGATTTGAAATGCTAAAGTGATAACTCCTATACACAGCATATAGCACTTAGCTCTCCTGCAGGACCTGCCATCCCCAGTAGGGGCACGTTCTATTTAAGTTGTCTGTATCATCTTATTTGAACACTGCAGTGCAAATAGCATTATGAAGAGGCATTGGGGTCATATGATGTGACCAAGGACTATTTACTAAGCCTTGGATTTAGATAAAGTGGACGGAGATAAAGTACCAGCCAATCAGCTCCTGTCAGTTTTCAAACACAGCCTGTACCATGGCAGTCAGGAGCTGATTGGCTGGTACTTTATCTCCGTCCAAGGCTTAGTAAATTGACCAAATGGACGGTCAGCTGCAGGATGAGGTAAGTACCATGTACACTGTACTGTACCTGATAGTGCATACTGGAGAGTTACATGTAGGACAGGGTTACTTGTAAAATAAGCCCTTTGTATAGATTTTACATCTTTAAATATTGGATCTGATTCAGCTTCAGTTTTGTATATAGCAAAACTGCAATTGCTATCAGTCGCATGCTGGGGGCTGGCCAGCACAGGGCAAGTCCACCCAGAATGGTAATGGTGGCCAGCGCTACATAAGGGAAGCCCCCCTGCCTCCGCACCCTGGCTGCGAAGGCGGTCGGGCCGCGGCCATGTTTCCAGTCGCAGTGGCCCTGTGTGACGTCACGTGGCCACCTGGAAAACGTTGTGTTCCCCCACCCACACACGCAGGCACGCAATGATGGGACGCTGCCCCCAACCACCATGCGAATGCCTCTGCCTGTCAATTACTGCACTGCGCTGGGATATAGGGAAATGCGATCGCTTCACAGCAGCATCTGCTGCTGAATGAGGCCCATTGTCCATAAAAATGACATTGAATTTTAAAAACTACACCTAAAAATATAACAAAAGAGCAGAACACCAAACGCTGATAATTCTATCTCTTCTGGGCTATTTGGACACATAGGCCCTCATTCCGAGTTGTTTGCTCCCAAGCTGCTTTTAGCAGCTTTGCACACGCTAAGCTGCCGCCTACTGGGAGTGAATCTTAGCTTATCAAAATTGCGGACGAAAGATTCGCAATATTGCGAAAAGACTTCTCTGTGCAGTTTCTGAGTAGCTCGAGACTTACTCTTCCAGTGCGATCAGTTCAGTGCTTGTCGTTCCTGGTTTGACGTCACAAACACACCCAGCGTTCGCTCAGACACTCCTCCGTTTCTCCAGCCACTCCCGCGTTTTTCCCAGAAACGGTAGCGTTTTTTCAAACACTCCCATAAAACGTCCAGTTTCCGCCCAGAAACACCCACTTCCTGTCAATCACACTCCGATCGCCTGAACAAAGAAAAAACCTTGTAATGCCGTGAGTAAAATACCAATCTTAATAGCAAATTTACTTGGCGCAGTCGCAGTGCGAACATTGCACATGCGCATTTAGCGGAAAATCGCTGCGATGCGAAGAAAATTACCGAGCGAACAACTCGGAATGACCACCATAGTGTGCATCACCTGCTACTAAATTAACCCCATAAAGTGAAGGGTAACCTTGCACAAGCCCATTCATCATTTAACCGTCTCACATCCCACATAAACAGACCCCATCATTGTACTGAGCAATACAGCCTCCCATATATACAGATGTGGGCACACCATATACAGCAACATGTAAAGCAACTGGACCACTATACTCACAATATACCAGAATTAAGGCCTGATACATGCTGCCCTACGCCCTCCTCTTACAGCTCTTATACACACAGTCACTGCCCACTACCCAGCATTACATACACAGTGATAATAACAGCACAGTACCAGGACACGCCGGGTTTGGGATGCCAGTCTGATCGAGATGGAATGGATGCAGCCAACAGTCCACCACAAAATGGCCGCCGCGTTACCTGCAGCTAGGAGACCGGGCTCATTATGCTGCAGGATTGGTAACACAGAAAATGGCCGCCGCTACCTGTCAGATGCGGACTTTTTTTTGATACATAACAGATAACACGTAACCCGCAGCGTCAAGTAAAATCACTGGGTGAAAGTGGTGAGTGTGGGGTGTGGTTACCTCACATCTGTTTATGTAAAGAATATACTATATACGTCCACCTCATAGCCACATTAATTCCCACCTTGTTGCCATACAATAGCCATCTCATAACCTCTTAGCCTAATAATGGTCAGCTGATATCCTTTTAATGTCCTTTTACAGCTCATCAATGTACACTTCTTAATACCAATTTCTCATACGTCCTAGAGGATGCTGGGGTCCACTTCATGACCATGGGGTATAGACGGTTCCGCAGGAGCCATGGGCACTCCTAAGACTTTTCAATGGGTGTGAACTGGCTTCTCCCTCTATGCCCCACCTCCAGACCCATACCTCCCAACATGACCCTCTCCAGGAGGGACAGAATACTCTGCTCCTGGACTTCCCTCTTAATTTATGATTTGCCATCACCTGTGCTGAAACACCTTTCTTAGCCAATTCACTTGTTCAGCACAGGTGATGGAAATCATACATTAAGAGAGAAGTCCAGAAGCAGAGCATTTTGTCCCTCCTGGAGAGGGTCATGTTGGGAGGTATGCAGACCTCAGTTTTAGAAATGTGCCCAGGCAGACTGGATGCACTCTAGGAGTCTAGGGGAGCTCTACTGAGCTTCTCTGAAAAGACTTATGTTAGGTTTTTTTGTTTTCAGGGAAAACTGCTGGCAACAGTCTCCCTGCTTCGTGGGACTGAGGGGGCAGAAGTAGGAACCAACTTCCTGAAGAGTTTCATGGCTCTGCTTCTGGTTGACAGGACATCATTAGCTCCTGAAGGGTACTGAACGCTAGCTGTGTCTAGATGCTCACTCCCACAGCACGCCGTCACCCCACCTCACAGAGCCAGAAGTCCGAAGACAGGTGAGTGTTAGAAGACAGATCCTCTATCAAGAAAAGTGACGGCTGAGGTACAGCGCGGCTGGCGGGAGCGCAGCGCGCCATTGCTGCCCACACACACAGGCACTGCAGGGCGCCGAAGGGGGTGGGGGGGGGGGGTGGGGGGTGCCCATGGCAGCAAAAATACCTCTATAAACTGGAAAAATGGGGGCATGAGATGCCCAGGCACAGCCCTACCCCCGCCAGTATAAAAATTATGAATAGTTTCTGAGGTAAAAAGAGCGGAGCTTCTTCCTCAGGCAGCCAGCACACTGCTCAGTGCCATTTTCTCCTCAGGCTGCAGAGACATCGCTGGTCCTCCTTCACTTCTGACTACAAGTATCAGGGTGCAAAACGGGGGGCACAAGCGAATTTGGTACTTTACAAGTGTGTTTTGCTGTGTAAAAAGCACTGCATGTCAGTGGGCATTCTGTGTTCACAGGCATTAGATACTGGCACTGGGGTTGTGAACCGGCTGCTCCTAAACTGTGTCCCTCTGACAGATTTTACTGTGGGTCTGTCCCCTATAAGTCCCAGTGTGTCTGAGTGTGTGTTGTACACGTGTGTAAGATATTTTGAGAAGGGGTTTGGTAGAATGAAAAAGGCGCTCCTGATAAGTGAAAAGTCCTGCTGCCTCCCCTTTACACCACTGGATTAATCCCAAGAATAATCCAAGGAAGAAAGAACTAAAGGAGGTGTGTGGGTGAAAGGAGTTGGCGCTGGAAGGGGGTGGGGGATTGGAACTGATGATTCAGTTGGGAGGTTATGGTTTGAAATGATGGAAAAATGAATACTTATCTGTGGGATTTTTGATGAAATCCTGATTCTTAAAAAGGAGACGTTTTTCCTCCAGAAAGCGGTGAGATCATAAGATCTGTGGGATTTTTGATGAAATCCTGATTCTTAAAGAAGAGACGTAGTTCCTCCAGAAAGCGGTGGGATCAAAAGACGTGATGGTATGAAAAACACAAATTAAAGGTTTATTTTTTAAAAGTGGGAAATATTAAAATAAATGCAGTGGATGTCAGGTAGTAATAAATATATAAATGAGTTTCAGGAAAGGTAATCATACTTCACTTACAATAAGTGAGCGAGGTTTGAAACATATAAAGGTTTCTTTGGCATACAGGCACTGAATTGGTTGGCGTACCTAACTTACAATATGAGATAGAGATAAAAACACATCAAGGTATCTTTATAGGCTGAGCTGCGTACCGGTACTCACTGGTAGAAGCATGTTTCGTCTGCGCATCAAGGTATCTTTATCCAAAAAGCATTCATATATGGCCACCCGTATAAAAAGGAATTTATTGGATAAAAACAAATAAAACATTTTTCTACAGGGGGAGTGTTGGCCACGAGGAAGGGGAGCTGCCAGGCAGGGGAAACTGCAGGACCATCGAAATTGAGTCCAAAAGGGTCCGGTACCGATAGGACTTAAAGGTGAATTAAGAGGGTTGTACCTTTCCCCCGCCGTGCAGGTGACAGTCCAAGTGAGCAAGAATCCTCCTACCAGCCAACGCGTTTCGAGATAACTCCCTTTATCAGGAGCAGCACAGCTGAGCAGACATACTGCTAGGCACCAATAGAAACTGGATTAGGTGGTTCAATGTAGGTTGAATATTGTGGGCAGTGATTTCCAGTCTGGAGGAGGGGGACTACATGGTGTCTGTAGACATAAAAGATGCTTACCTGCATGTTCCCATTTATCCTCCTCACCAGGCTTATCTGAGATTCGCGGTTCAGGATTGCCATTACCAATTCCAGACGTTACCTTTCGGTCTCTCCACGGCACCAAGGGTAGTCACCAAGGTGATGGCGGAGATGATGGTTCTCCTGCGTCAAAAAGGAGTCAATATAATTCCTTATCTAGATGATCTCCTGATAAAGGCGAGATCCAGGGAGCAGTTGTTACAAAACATAACACTCTCCCCGTCAATACTCCAACAACACGGTTGGATCATAAATTATCCAAAGTCACAGTTGGAACCGAAGACAAGATTGTCTTTTCTCAGGATGATTCTGGACACAGAAGTTCAGAGAGTATTTCTTCCGGTGAAAAAGGCTCTGGAAATCCAGAAAAGGGTAAAACAGATATTGAAACCATCAAGTGTGTCGATCCATCAGTGCATTCGGTTGTTGGGGAAGATGGTGGCGGCCTACGAGGCCATACAGTTTGGCAGGTTCCATGCAAGGGTATTCCAGTGGGACCTGTTGGACAAGTGGTCGGGATCCACCTACACATGTACCGGAAGATAATCCTGTTGTCAAAAGCCAGGATTTCGCTCCTGTGGTGGCTACACAGTTCTCACCTACTAGAGGGACGCAGGTTCAGGATTCAGGACTGGGTCCTGGTAACCACAGATGCAAGTCTCTGAGGCTGGGGAGCTATTACTCAGGGGGAAGCTTCCAAGGAAAATGGTCAAGTCAGGAAGCCTGCCTTCACATAAACGTGCTGGAATTGAGAGCCATTTACAACGGCCTTCAACAAGCGGTACATCTTCAAGATCATTCCGTGCAGATCCAGTCGGACAATGTAACAGCAGTCGTGTACATAAACAGGCAGGGCGGAACGAAAAACAGAGCGGCAATGGCAGAGGTGACAAAGATCCTCCTCTGGGCAGAAAGACATGTAAAGGCTCTGTCGGCAATTTTCATTCCGGGAGTAGACAACTGGGAAGCAGACTTCCACAGCAGACACGACCTCCATCCAGGAGAGTGGGGCCTCCACCAAGAAGTCTTCGCAGAGGTGACAAGTCTTTGGAGAGTTCCTCAAGTAGACATGATGCCATCTCGTCTCAACAAGAAGCCTCAGAAATATTGTTCCAGGTCGAGAGACCCTCAAGCAATAGCAGTGGATGCGCTAGTGGCCCAGTGGGTGTTCCGGTCGGTGTATGTCTTCCTTCCACTTCCGCTGATCCCAAAGGTGCTCAGGATCATAAGGAGAACAAGAGTTCGAGCAATCTTCATTGCTCCAGACTGGCCAACGAAGGCTTGGTACCCAGATCTTCAGGAGTTGCTCATAGAAGATCCTCGGTCTCTTCTCTTCGTGAGCGTGTATCAAGACTTACCGCTGCTACGTTTGACGGCATGGCTGTTGAGCGCTGGATCCTAGCCCGTAAGGGTATTCCCAAGGAAGTCATCCCTACCTATATTCAGGCCAGGAAAGGAGTAACGTCGAAACATTACCACCATATTTGGAGAAAATATGTGTCTTGGTGTGAATCCAAGAAGGCTCCTACAGAAGAGTTTCAGTTGGGACGTTTTCTCCATTTTCTGCTGGCTGGTGTGCAGGCGGGCCTCCGATTGGGGTCAGTGTTCTTCCAAAACCAATTGGCCTCTCTTCCAGAGGTTCAGACCTTCGTGAAAGGGGTTCTGCACACCCAGCCTCCATTTGTGCCTCCAGTGGCACCATGGGACCTTAATGTGGTGTTGCAGTTTCTTCAATCGGATTGGTTTGAGCCTCTACAAGAGATAGAGTTGAAGTTTCTCACTTGGAAAGTGGTGATGCTTTTGGCATTGGCATCCGCACGGCGGGTGTCTGAGTTGGGGGCCTTGTCTCACAAGAGCCCTTACCTGATCTTCCATGAAGATAGGGCAGAGTTGAGAACTTGTCAACATTTTCTTCCAAAGGTGGTTTCATCTTTCCACATAAACCAACCTATTGTGGTGCCGGTAGTTACTGACACGTTCACTGAGTCAAAGTCTCTAAATGTGGTTAAAGCTTTGGAGATTTATGTCGCTAGAACAGCTCTAATACGGAAAACAGAGTCTTTGTTTGTCCTGTATGCTCCCAACAAGATTGGGTGTCCTGCTTCCAAGCAGACTATTGCGCATTGGATCAGAAGTATGATTCAGCACACTCATACTGCGTCTGGATTGCCGTTACCGACTTCGGTGAAGGCCCATTTCACTAGGAAGGTGGGCTCATCCTGGGTGGCTGCCCGGGGGGGTCTCTGTATTGCAACTTTGCTGAGCAGCTACTTGGTCGGGGTCGAACACATTTGCAAAATTCTGCAAGTTTGACACCTTGGCCGATGAAGACCTCAAGTTCGGTCAATCGGTGCTGCAGGGTCATCCGCACTCTCCCGCCCGTACTGGAGCTTTGGTATAAACCCCATGGTCATGAAGTGGACCCCAGCATCCTCTAGGACGTATGAGAAAACAGGATTTTGATACCTACCGGTAAATCCTTTTCTCCTAGTCCGTAGAGGATGCTGGGCGCCCTCCCAGTGCATACTTTACCTGCAGTTTCTCTTACGTCCTAGAGGATGCTGGGGACTCCGTAAGGGCCATGGGGAATAGACGGGCTCCACAGGAGACATGGGCACTAAAAAGAACTTTAGGTATGGGTGTGCACTGGCTCCTCCCTCTATGCCCCTCCTCCAGACCTCAGTTTAACACTGTGCCCAGAGGAGACTGGGTGCACTACAGGGAGCTCTCCTGAGCTTCCTGAAAAGAAAGTATTTTGTTAGGTTTTTTATTTTCAGGGAGATCTGCTGGCAACAGACTCCCTGCATCATGGGACTGAGGAGAGAGAAGCAGACCTACTTAAATGCTAGGCTCTGCTTCTTAGGCTACTGGACACCATTAGCTCCAGAGGGAGTCAGAACGCAGGTCTCCCCTAGCGGTTCGTCCCGGAGCCGCGCCGCCGTCCTCCTCGCAGAGCCGGAAGATAGAAGCCGGGTGAGTATAGGAAGGCAGAAGACTTTAGATCTTCACTGAGGTATCACCGCTGCGCGCCATTGATCCCACAGAGCACACACAGCGCACACTGTTGGGTGCAGGGCGCGGGGGCGGCGCCCTGGGCAGCAATGTGTTCCTCTAGGACTGGCTTTAAGTAAATATACACTTATTTGTGTGTTTTGGTATCCCCGCCAGTTTGTTCAAAGAGCGGGACCGAAGCCTGCCACTGAGGGGCGGGGCTTCTCCCTCAGCACTCACCAGTTGCACCTTGGGATCTCAACGTGGTGTTGAGTTTCCTAAAGTCACATTGGTTTGAGCCATTTAAAACCGTGGATTTGAAATATCTCACGTGGAAAGTGGTCATGCTGTTGGCCTTGGCTTCGGCCAGGCGTGTGTCAGAATTGGCGGTTTTATCATGTAAAAGCCCTTATCTGATTTTCCATATGAATAGGGCAGAATTGAGGACTCGTCTCCAGTTTCTCCCTAAGGTGGTATTAGATTTTCACGTGAACCAACCTATTGTGGTGCCTGCGGCTACTAGGGACTTGGAGGACTCCAAGTTACTGGACGTAGTCAGGGCCTTGAAAATATATGTTTCCAGGATGGCTGGAGTCAGGAAAACTGACTCGCTATTTATCCTGTATGCACCCAACAAGCTGGGTACTCCTGCTTCAAAGCAGACTATTGCTCGCTGGATATGTAGCACAATTCAGCTTGCGCATTCTGCGGCTGGTCTGCCGCATCCTAAATCTGTAAAAGTCCATTCCACAAGGAAGGTGGGCTCTTCTTCGGCGGCTGCCCGAGGGGTCTCGGCTTTACAACTTTGCCGAGCTGCTACTTGGTCAGGGTCTAACACTTTTGCAAAATTCTACAAATTTGATACCCTGGCTGAGGAGGACCTGGAGTTCTCTCATTCGGTGCTGCAGAGTCATCCGCACTCTCCCGCCCGTTTGGGAGCTTTGGTATAATCCCCATGGTCCTTACGGAGTCCCAGCATCCACTTAGGACGTCAGAGAAAATAAGATTTTACTCACCGGTAAATCTATTTCTCGTAGTCCGTAGTGGATGCTGGGTGCCCATCCCAAGTGCGGATTGTCTGCAATACTTGTATATAGTTATTGTTAAACTAACGGGTTATTGTTGAGAGCCATCTGTTGAGAGGCTCCGTTGTATTTCATACTGTTAACTGGGTATAGTATCACGAGTTGTACGGTGTGATTGGTGTGGCTGGTATGAGTCTTACCCGGGATTCAAAATCCTTCCTAATTATGTCAGCTCTTCCGGGCACAGTATCCTAACTGAGGTCTGGAGGAGGGCCATAGTGGGAGGAGCCAGTGCACACCAGGTAGTCCTAAAGCTTTCTTTAGTTGTGCCCAGTCTCCTGCGGAGCCGCTATTCCCCATGGTCCTTACGGAGTCCCAGCATCTACTACGGACTACGAGAAATAGATTTACCGGTGAGTAAAATCTTATTTTTTGTTTATTAGAGTTACACATTTTGTGTTTTATTAGTTTCAGCATGTTTGCTGTAATTGGTTCATGCCTGTTGGCGTGTGTTATGTTTAATGCCATGTTGTGCGGCATGGTTGAGGTGGGAGCTGGTATGTATCTCACCATTGGTATTAAAGTAAATCCTTTCCTCTAAATGTCCGTCTCCCTGGGCACAGTTCCTATAACTGAGGTCTGGAGGAGGGGCATAGAGGGAGGAGCCAGTGCACACCCATCTTAAGAGTGCCCATGGCTCCTGCGGAACCATCTATACCCCATGGTCATGAAGTGGACCCCAGCACCCTAACGGACTAGTAGAAAAGGATTTACCGGTAGGTATCAAAATCCTGTTTTCATTGCCTAGAGATACCCACCTTATATTGACTGCTACCTGAGAGCTTTGTCATTGCACATTACATAGTATTCATCTGCTATCCTCCAAATGCCCTCTGTATAGCTTCATAAAGCCTATATAATAAGTCAGACTTGATGTTGCCATATTGCTTCTTATTTCTGTCTTGTGATTTCCACCTCATTAGTGCCCACCCTATAGTCTCATATTGCCCTGCTAAATGACCTAATAATGTTCATCTGTCAGCTTCTGAAAAAACCGAAATGCCTCAGTATGCCCATGTCATGGTGCACTGGACCCGAGCACTTACCGGGTCCAGGAGCATCGGTTTCTGATAGCTTCCACCACGCAGCAGGTGAGAGGTTCCCGGTAGCCGCTGGCCTGAGTCTTCCCCCACTTCAGCATTTGACTGTAGGAGTCTCTCCCTCCGGCTGCTATAAAAGGGAGTCTCTGAACACTACATCTACAGGGCAGTGCCAGAGTATAGGCTCCATTACCTTACTCCAGCCTTCTGCTTCCCAGAATTCAGTGTGTGTTCTACATTCCTGGTTCCTGCCTTTCCTGTGTCCATCCCTGGTCCCTGCCTACCTGTGCTCCGACCTTGGTTCCTGCCATCATAGCTTCTGCTCCATACCTGTTCCTGACCTACCCGTCCAGCTCTGACCCAGTCTGTTGTCAGTGGTCACCATGTCTATATTCTTCATGATGAATACCAATACTAACTCTAGTGTATACCAGCCCCATAGGTATCAGGTACAGCAAAGCCCAACCCTCCTTGCGAGAAAACTATCGGCACATTAGAGTACTCTGCACCTCTGTACTGGATCTCAGCCAAAGGAAAACATATCAACACAGTTCACCATTGATGTGTCCTTCTTATTTGGTAAACCCACCAACCTGCTCAAGGGGGTCAATTTACTAAGGGTATATGTGGAATTTCTGACGATTTTAGTGAGGAATTTTAAAAATAGGGTATTTACTAAAAGGCAAAATTGACTCAAAATAACCACAGAATCTCCCAACAAAAAGACTTCACACTGAAATACAATCTCAGATAGACCATTGGTACTATACCATAGACAGCAATAGAAATTGTTCATTTATTAACAATCAGATTTAAAATCCACTGCAAAACCGACCAAAAATCGTGAAAATGAGTAGAACCACCAGAGATCGGTATATTTGACTTCTAAACCATGTAGAATTGCCTGAAACTTTATTGTGATGCCTATAACATGTGGTGCACCCTGGCTGTACAAATGATGAAATGTAAAGGCATGGCAATACTTTTACATTATGTGGATATGCAACCTTCCACTTGAATGAAGTTGTTTGTGGGTTATACAGTGCATGTGACATGTTTTGGTCAACAGGGATGCTATTGTATAATTTGGATGATTTTTGGTCGTGTTTTTTGGCAATTTTGTGGAAGATTTGAACAAACATAAAACTTCAACTAAAAATCATCATCAAATTTACAATATAACAAAAAAACGACTGTCAGCAAATGCTTGACACACTGGGGTTAATTTTGAGGTATTTGGTCGATTTAAGACTAGAACTAATATTGGCTTTTAGTAAATTTACTCTAAGGCCTTCCTAGCGTCTGGTGCCAATGGCAATTTCATATCGGCAGAGAAAGTTCAAGAGCTTGGAATTTCTCGTGTATCTTTGCGAACCCCTCTCTGCACTATTGGTGTGGATGGGAGTAAAATTCCTATGGATACAGGAGGGTCATTCAGACCTGATCGCTTGCTAGCGTTTTTTGCAGTGCTGCGATCAGATCAGAACTGCACATGCGTATGCACCGCAATGCGCAGGCGCGCCACACGGGTACAAAGCGGATCGTTGCTGTGCGATGGGTTTTACGAAGAAACCATTCGCACAGCCAATTGCAAGGAGATTGACAGGAAGAAGGCGTTTGTGGGTGTCAACTGACCGTTTTCAGGGAGTGGTTGGAAAAACACAGGCATGTCCAGGCATTTGCAGGGCGGGTGTCTGATGTCAGTTCCGGCCCCGGACAGGCTGAAGTAATCGAAGAGGCTGAGTAAGTTCTGGGCAACTGCAGAAACTGCACAAAGTTTTTTTGTACCGCTCGGCTTCACATGCGATCGTACACTTGCACAGCTAAAATACACTCCCCGGTGGGCGGCGGCTATGCGAACGCAGGACTGCAAAAACCAGCTAGTGAATGACCCCCACAATTTACTACCAAAGCCGGGATCTGACTATGCAGGTTGGAGCTCTCCACAGAGAAATCTCCTTCTATGTGCTTCCTACAGCTGAGAGTCCAATCGTTCTAGGCCTTCTGTGGTTATGTCAGCACGCTCCAGTTTTAGATTGGAAGGGCTCACGCTATCTCCAAGAATATACTGGGGCTCATGGTGTCTCCAATAGCACCTTCCAAAAATCAAATCCTCACAGAAAACCATCATGGTCACAACCATTATTTCAGATACATCTGTGTCGGCTCCTTATAAAGCTTTTAGTGACGTGTTCCGTAAAACAGCTGCAGAAATACTACCTGCTCATCAGGTTTTGGACAGTCCTATCAATTAGTTACCAGCAAAGGTGCTGCCTCCCTCTTTCAATACCCGAGACTCACTCAGTTTTCAAATACATTAAGGAGATCCTAAAATGGAGATCCATCAGGGAGTCTTAGGGGGTGATTCCGAGTTGATCGCTCGCTAGCAGTTTTTAGCAGTCGTGCAAACACTAAGCCGCCGCCCTCTGGGAGTGTATTTTAGCTTAGCAGAAGTGCGAACGAAAGGATCGCAGAGCGGCTACAAATTTTTTTTTTGCAGTTTTAGAGTAGTTCCAGACTTACTCAGCGCTTGCGATCACTTCAGACTGTTTAGTTCCGGATTTGACGACACAAACACGCCCTGCGTTCGGCTAGCCACGCCTGCGTTTTCCTGGCATGCCTGCATTTTTTCGAACACTCCCTGAAAACGGTCAGTTGACACCCAGAAACGCCCCCTTCATGTCAATCACTCTACGGCGGCCATTGCGACATAAAAGCATCGCTAGACCTTGTGTAAAAATGCATCGGCTGTTGTGAAAATAAGATTTTAAACCTACCGGTAAATCTATTTCTCTAACGTCCTAAGTGGATGCTGGGGACTCCGTAAGGACCATGGGGAATAGCGGCTCCGCAGGAGTCTGGGCACATCTAAAAGAAAGCTTTAGGACGATCTGGTGTGCACTGGCTCCTCCCCCTATGACCCTCCTCCAAGCCTCAGTTAGATCTCTGTGCCCGAACGAGAAGGGTGCACACTAGGGGCTCTCCTGAGCTTCTTAGTGAAAGTTTAGTTTAGGTTTGTTATTTTCAGTGAGACCTGCTGGCAACAGGCTCACTGCATCGAGGGACTAAGGGGAGAAGAAGCGAACTCACCTGCGTGCAGAGTGGATTGGGCTTCTTGGCTACTGGACATTAGCTCCAGAGGGACGATCACAGGCCCAGCCTGGATGGGTCCCGGAGCCGCGCCGCCGGCCCCCTTACAGAGCCAGAAGAGCTAAGAGGTCCGGAAAAATCGGCGGCAGAAGACGTTCCTGTCTTCAATAAGGTAGCGCACAGCACCGCAGCTGTGCGCCATTGCTCTCAGCACACTTCACACTCCGGTCACTGAGGGTGCAGGGCGCTGGGGGGGGGGGCGCCCTGAGACGCAATAAAAACATGATAAAAATACCTTACATGGCAAAAAATACATCACATATAGCTCCTGGGCTATATGGATGCATTTAACCCCTGCCAGAATATACAGAAAAACGGGAGATAAGGCCGCCGAAAAGGGGGCGGAGCCTATCTCCTCAGCACACTGGCGCCATTTTCCCTCACAGCTCAGTTGGAGGGAAGCTCCCTGGCTCTTCCCTGCAGTCACTACACTACAGAAAGGGTTAAAAAAAGAGAGGGGGGCACTAATTAGGCGCAGTATTAAAACATACAGCAGCTATAAGGGGAAAAACACTTATATAAGGTTATCCCTGTATATATATATAGCGCTCTGGTGTGTGCTGGAAAACTCTCCCTCTGTCTCCCCAAAGGGCTAGTGGGGTTCTGTCCTCTATCAGAGCATTCCCTGTGTGTGTGCTGTGTGTCGGTACGTTTGTGTCGACATGTATGAGGAGAAAAATGATGTGGAGACGGAGCAGAGTGTCTGTAACAGTGATGTCACCCCCTAGGGGGTCGACACCTGAGTGGATGTACTGTTGAAAATTACGTGACAGTGTCAGCTCTGTATAAAAAACAGTGGTTGACATGAGACAGCCGGCTACTCAGCTTGTGCCTGTCCAGACGTCTCATAGGCCGTCAGGGGCTCTAAAGCGCCCGTTACCTCAGATGGCAGATACAGACGCCGACACGGATACTGACTCCTGTGTCGACGGTGAAGAGACAACCGTGATTTCCAGTAGGGCCACACGTTACATGATTGAGGCAATGGAAAATGTTTTACACATTTCTGATAATACGAGTACCACCAAAAAGGGGTATTATGTTCGGTGAGGGAAAAACTACCTGTAGTTTTCCTGAATCTGAGAAATAAAATGAGGTGTGTGATGATGCGTGGGTTTCCCCCCGATAACAATTGATAATTTCTAAAAAGTTATTGGCAGTATACCCTTTCCCGCCAGAGGTTGGGAAACACCCCCTAGGGGGGATAAGGCGCTCACACGCTTGTAAGAACAAGGGCTCTACCCTCTCCTGAGATGGCCGCCCTTAAGGATCCTGCTGATAGAAAGCAGGAGGGTATCCTAAAATGTATTTACACACATACTGGTGTTATACTGCGACCAGCAATCGCCTCAGCCTGGATGTGCAGTGCTGGGTTGGCGTGGTCGGATTCCCTGACTGGAAATATTGATATCCTAGATAAGGACAGTATATTATTGCCTATAGAGCATTTAAAAGATGCTTTTCTATATATGCATGATGCACAGCGGAATATTTGCCGACTGGCATCAAGTATAAGTGCGTTGTCCAATTCTACCAGTAAAGTGGTCAGGTGATGCGGATTCCAAACGGCATTGGAAGTATTGCCTTTTGAAAGGGGACATTTGGGGTCGGTCTTTCAGACCTGGTGGCCACGGCAACAGCTGGGAAATCCACGTTTGTACCCCAGGTCGCCTCTCAAAATAAGACGCCGTATTATCAGGCGCAGTCCTTTGTTGGCAAGCGGACAAAAGGTTCCTCTTTTCTGCTCGTGACAGAGGGAGAGAAAAAAGGCTGCAGAGATCAGCCAGTTCCCAGGAACAGAAACCCTTTCCCGCCTCTGCCAAGCCCTCAGTATGACGCTAGGGCTTTACAAGCTCAGGCACGGTGGGGGCCCGTTCTCAATGAATTTCAGTGCGCAGTGGGCTCACTCGCAAGTAGACCCCTGGATCCTTCAGGTAATATCTCAGGGGTACAAATTGGAATTCGAGACGTCTCCCCCTCGCCGTTTCCAAAAGTCGGCTTTACCGACGTCTCCCTCTGACAGGGAGGCAGTTTTGGAAGCCATTCACAAGCTGTATTCCCAGCAGGTGATAATCAAGGTACCCCTCCTGCAACAGGGAACGGGGTATTATTCCACACTATTGTGGTACCGAAGCCAGAGGGCTCGGTGAGACCGATTCTAAATCTAAAATCTAAAATCTTTGAACACTTACATACAGAGGTTCAAATTCAAGATTGAGTCACTCAGAGCAGTGATTGCGAACCTGGAAGAAGGGGACTACATGATGTCTCGGGACATCAAGGATGCTTACCTTCATGTCAAAATTTACCCTTCTCACCAAGGGTACCTCAGGTTATGGTACAGAACTGTCACTATCAGTTCAGACGCTGCCGTAGGGATGGTCCACGGCACCCCGGGTCTTTACCAAGGTAATGGCCGAAAAATGATATTCCTTCGAAGGAAGGGAATTTTAGTTATCCCTTACTTGGACGATTCCCTGATAAGGGTAAGATCCAGGGAACAGTTGGAGGTCGGTGTAGCACTATCTCAGGTAGTGTTGCGGCAGCACGATTGGATTCTCAATATTCCAAAATCGCAGCTGGTTCCGACGACTTGTCTTCTGTTCCTAGGGATGATCCTGGACACAGTCCAGAAAAAAGGTGTTTCTCCCGGAAGAGAAAGCCAGGGAGTTATCCGAGCTAGTCAGGAACCTCCTAAAACCGAGCCAAGTCTCAGTGCATCAATGCACAAGGGTTCTGGGTAAAAATGGTGGCTTCCTACGAAGCAATCCCATTCGGTAGATTCCACGCAAGAACTTTCCAGTGGGACTTACTGGACAAATGGTCCGGGTCGCATCTTCAGATGCATCAGCGGATAACCCTGTCACCAAGGACAAGGGTATCCATCCTGTGGTGGTTGCAGAGTGCTCATCTTCTAGAGGGCCGCAGATTCGGCATTCAGGACTGGGTCCTGGTGACCACGGATGCCAGCCTGCGAGGCTGGGGAGCAGTCACACAGGGAAGGAATATCCAGGGCTTATGGTCAAGCCTGGAGACATCACTTCACATAAATATCCTGAAGCTAAGGGCCATTTACAATGCTCTAAGCTTAGCAAGACCTCTGCTTCAGGGTCAGCCGGTGTTGATTCAGTTGGACAACATCACGGCAGTCACCCACGTAAACAGACAGGGTGGCACAAGAAGCAGGAGGGCAATGGCAGAAGCTGCAAGGATTCTTCGCTGGGCGGAAAATCATGTGATAGCACTGTCAGCAGTATTCATTCCGGGAGTGGACAACTGGGAAGCAGATTTCCTCAGCACGACCTCCACCCGGGAGAGTGGGGACTTCACCCAGAAGTCTTCCACATGATTATAAACCGTTGGGAAAAAACTCGACAGGTATTGCGCCAGGTCAAGGGACCCTCAGGCAATAGCTGTAGACGCTCTGGTAACACCGGGGGTGTACCAGTCAGTGTATGTGTTCCCTCCTCTGCCTCTCATACCCAAGGTACTGAGATTGATAAGATGGAGAGGAGTAAGCACTATATTCGTGGCTCCGGATTGGCCAAGAAGGACTTGGTACCCGGAACTTCAAGAGATGCTCACGGAGGATCCGTGGCCTCTACCTCTAAGAAGGGACCTGCTCCAGCAAGGACCCTGTCTGTTCCAAGACTTACCGCGGCTGCGTTTGACGGCATGGCGGTTGAACGCCGGATCCTGAAGGAAAAAAGGCATTCCGGATGAAGTCATCCCTATCCTGATCAAAGCCAGGAAGGATGTAACCGCAAAACATTATCACCGCATTTGGCGAAAATATGTTGCATGGTGCGAGGCCAGTAAGGCCCGACGGAGGAAATTCAACTGGGTCGATTCCTACATTTCCTGCAAACAGGAGTGTCTATGGGCCTGAAATTGGGGTCCATTAAGGTTCAAATTTCGGCTCTGTCAATTTTCTTCCAAAAAAGAACTAGCTTCAGTCCCTGAAGTTCAGACGTTTGTAAAAGGGGTACTGCAGATACAGCCTCCTTTTGTGCCTCCAGTGGCACTTTGGGATCTCAATGTAGTTTTTGGGTTCCAAAAGTCACATTGGTTTGACCCACTTAAATCTGTGGAGTTAAAATATCTCACAGGGAAAGTGGTCATGCTGTTGGCCCTGGCCTGGGCCAGGCGCGTGTCAGAATTGGCGGCTTTATCCTGTAAAAGCCCTTATCTGATTTTCCATTCGGACAGGGCGGAATTGAGGACTCGTCCTCAGTTTCTCCCTAAGGTGGTGTCAGCGTTTCACCTGAACCAGCCTATTGTGGTGCCTGCGGCTACTAGGGACTTGGAGGACTCCAAGTTGCTAGACGTTGTCAGGGCCCTGAAAATATATGTTTCCAGGACGGCTGGAGTCAGGAAATCTGACTCGCTGTTTATCCTGTATGCACCCAACAAGCTGGGTGCTCCTGCTTCTAAGCAGACTATTGCTCGTTGGATTTGTAGTACAATTCAGCTTGCACATTCTGTGGCAGGCCTGCCACAGCCAAAAATCTGTAAATGCCCACTCCACAAGGAAGGTGGGCTCATCTTGGGCGGCTGCCCGAGGGGTCTCGGCTTTACAACTTTGCCGAGCAGCTACTTGATCAGGAGCAAATACGTTTGTAAATTCTACAAAATTGATACCCTGGCTGAGGAGGACCTGGAGTTCTCTCATTTGGTGCTGCAGAGTCATCCGCACTCTCCCGCCCGTTTGGGAGCTTTGGTATAATCCCCATGGTCCTTACGGAGTCCCCAGCATCCACTTAGGACGTTAGAGAAAATAAGAATTTACTTACCGATAATTCTATTTCTCGTAGTCCGTAGTGGATGCTGGGCGCCCATCCCAAGTGCGGATTGTCTGCAATACTGGTACATAGTTATTGTTACCAAAAAATTCGGGTTATTGCTGTAGTGAGCCATCTTTTCTAGAGGCTCCTCTGTTATCATGCTGTTAACTGGGTTCAGATCACAAGTTGTACAGTGTGATTGGTGTGGCTGGTATGAGTCTTACCCGGGATTCAAAATCCTTCCTTATTGTGTACGCTCGTCCGGGCACAGTATCCTAACTGAGGCTTGGAGGAGGGTCATAGGGGGAGGAGCCAGTGCACACCAGATAGTCCTAAAGCTTTCTTTTAGATGTGCCCAGACTCCTGCGGAGCCGCTATTCCCCATGGTCCTTACGGAGTCCCCAGCATCCACTACGGACTACGAGAAATAGAATTATCGGTAAGTAAATTCTTATTTTCTCCTAGTCCGTAGAGGATGCTGGGGACTCCGTAAGGACCATGGGGTATAGACAGGCTCCGCAGGAGATAGGGCACCTAAAAAGAACTTTGACTATGGGTGTGCACTGGCTCCTCCCTCTTTGCCCCTCCTCCAGACCTCAGTTAGAGAACTGTGCCCAGAGGAGATGGACAATACAAGGCAGGATTTAGCAATCCAAGGGCAAGATTCATACCAGCCCACACCAATCATACCATGTAACCTGGAACATACATAACCAGTTAACAGTATGAACAAACGGCAGTAACGGTCCAAAACCAATGTCAACTGTAACATAACCCTTATGTAAGCAACAACTATATACAAGTCTTGCAGAGTTTCCGCACTTGGACGGGCGCCCAGCATCCTCTACAGACTAGGAGAAATAGATTTACCGGTAGGTTTAAAATCTTATTTTCTCTTACGTCCTAGAGGATGCTGGGGACTCCGTAAGGACCATGGGGTTTATACCAAAGCATCCAATCAGGCGGGAGAGTGCGTATGACTCTGCAGCACCGACTGAGCAAATGCTAGGTCCTCATCAGCCAGGGTATCAAACTTGTAGAATTTAGCAAAAGTGTTTGACCCCGACCAAGTCGCCACTCGGCAAAGTTGTAATGCCGAGACGCCTCGGGCAGCCGCCCAAGAAGAGCCCACCTTCCTAGTGGAATGGGCCTTAACCGAATTTGGTACCGGCAATCCAGCCGTAGAGTGAGCCTGCTGAATCGTATTACAGATCCAGCGAACAATAGTCTGCTTCGAAGCAGGAGCGCCAATCTTATTGGCTGCATACAAGACAAACAGAGCCTCTGTTTTCCTAATTCTAGCCGCCCTGGCTACATACATTTTTAAGGCCCTGACTACTTCCAGGGATCTGGGATCCTCCAGGTCACTTGTAGCCACAGGCACCACAATAGGTTGATTCATATGGAACGAAGAAACCAATTTAGGCAAAAATTGCGGACGTGTCCTTAATTCAGCTCATTCCACATGAAAAATCAAGTAGGGGCTCTTGTGTGACAAAGCCGCCAATTCTGACACTCGCCTTGCTGATGCTAAGGCCAACAACATGACCACCTTCCAGGTAAGAAATTTCAACTCAACCTTGTTAAGCGGTTCAAACCAGTGTGATTTTAAGAACTGCAACACCACGTTCAGGTCCCATGGTGACACTGGAGGCACAAAAGGGGGCTGGATGTGCAGCACTCCCTTTACAAACGTCTGGACTTCTGGAAGAGAAGCCAATTCCTTCTGAAAGAAAATCGCGAGGGCCGAAATCTGTACCTTAACAGAGCCTAATTTCAGGCCCATATCCACTCCTGTCTGCAGGAAGTGGAGAAGTTGACCCAGATGAAAATCTTCCGTAGTTGCATTCTTGGTCTCACACCAAGACACGTTTTACCGTCACCTCCTTCCTAGCCTTTATTAAAGTAGAGATGACCTCTTCCGGAATCCCCTTTTTCGCTAAGATTCGGCGTTCAACCGCCATGCCGTCAAACGTAACCGCGGTAAGTCTTGAAATACACAGGGCCCCTGCTGCAACAGGTCTTCCCTCAGAGGAAGAGGCCAGGGATCTCCTGTGAGCATCTCTTGTAGATCCGAGTACCAGGTCCTTCGAGGGCAGTCTGGGACAACGAGTATCGTCTGTACTCTTCTTCGTCTTATGATCCTCAACACTTTTGTGATGAGAGGAAGAGGAGGAAACACGTAGACCGATTTGAACACCCACGGTGTTACCAGAGCGTCTACTGCCTGAGGGTCCCGAGACCTGGCGCAATACCTCCGAAGTTTTTTGTTGAGGCGTGACGCCATCATGTCTATTTGACATCTCTAACGTCCTAGTTGATACTGGGGACTCCGTAAGGACCATGGGGGATAGACGGCTCCACAGGAGACTGGGCACTCTAAAAGAAAGATTAGGTACTATCTGGTGTGCACTGGCTCCTTCCTCTATGCCCCTCCTCCAGACCTCAGTTAGAATCTGTACCCGGCCAGAGCTGGGTGCTCCTAGCAGGCTCTCCTGAGCCTGCTAGAAAAAGAAAGTATTTGTTAGGTTTTTTATTTTCAGTGAGCTTCTGCTGGCAACAGACTCACTGCTACGAGGGGCCGAGGGGAGAGAAGCAAACGTACCTGTTCACAGCTAGGTTGCGCTTCTTAGGCTACTGGACACCATTACCTCCAGAGGGTTCGAACACAGGCGTCTGTCCTCGATCGTCCGTTCCCGGAACCGCGCCGCCGCCCCCCTCGCAGAGCCAGAAGAGCAGAAGCATGAAGACGGCGAAATTGGCGGCTGAAGACTCCTGTCTTCATTTCAGGTAGTGCACAGTACCGCAGCTGTGCGCCATTGCTCCCACAGCACACCACACACTCCGGTCACTGTAGGGTGCAGGGCGCTGGGGCAGCAATTGAAGTACCTGTTGGCATAAACTACATATATACAGTTGGGCACTGTATATATGTAAATTCCCCCGCCATATTTTCTCACAGAAAGCGGGACAGAAGCCCGCCACTGAGGGGGCGGGGCCTTATTCCTCAGCACACCAGCGCCATTTTCTCTTCACAGCTCCGCTGGAAGGACGCTCCCCAGGCTCTCCCCTGCAGTATCCTGATACAAGAAGGGTAAAAAGAGAGGGGGGGCACATAAATTTAGTCGCAAAAAGCATAAAAAGCAGCTATTGGGTAATCACCTTTTATAGTGTGTATCCCTGGGTTATATAGCCCTGTGGTGTGTGCTGGCATACTCTCTCTCTCTGTCTCCCCAAAAGCCTTTGTGGGGTCCTGTCCTCAGTCAGAGCATTCCCTGTGTGTGTGCGGTGTGTCGGTACGTCTGTGTCGACATGTTTGATGAGGAGAGTTACGTGGAGGCGAAGCAAGTGCAGATAAATGTGGTGTCGCCGCCGGCGGGGCCGACACCTGATTGGATGGATATGTGGAAGGCCTTAAATGATAATGTAAACTCATTACATAAAAGGTTTGATGATGTTGCAGCCGGGGGACAGCTGGGCTCTCAACCCGGGCCTGCCCAGGCAGCTCAGAGGCCGTCAGGGTCTCAAAAACGCCCACTGTCTCAGATGGTTGACACGGATGCCGACACGGAGTCCGACTCCAGTGTCGACGATGATGAGGCACAATTGCAGCCTACAATGACCAAATCCATCCGCTATATGATTATTGCAATGAAAGGTGTTTTACACATTTCAGAGGTTAACCCTGTCCCTGACAAGAGGGTACATATGTTTGGGGAGAAAAAGCAGGCAGTGACTTTTCCCCCGTCACATGAATTAAATGAGTTATGTGAAGAAGCGTGGAGCTCCCCTGATAAGAAAATAGTGATTCCCAAAAGATTACTGCTGGCGTACCCCTTCCCGCCAACGGATAGGTTACGTTGGGAATCCCCCCTAGGGTAGACAAGGCCCTGACACGCTTATCTAAAAAGGTGGCCCTGCCGTCTCAGGATACGACCGCCCTAAAGGAGCCTGCGGATAGGAAGCAGGAAGCTATCCTGAAGTCTGTTTATACTCACTCTGGTACTTTACTGAGACCAGCTATTGCTTCAGCCTGGATGTGTAGCGCTGTAGCGGCATGGACAGATACTCTGTCAGACAACATAGATTCCCTCGACAGGGATACTGTCTTGCTAACCCTGGGCCATATAAAGGACGTTGTCTTATATATGCGGGATGCCCAGAGGGACATTTGCACGCTAGGTTCTAGAATTAATGCAATGTCCGTTTCTGCCAGGAGGGTCTTATGGACTCGGCAATGGAGAGGAGATGCCGACTCTAAAAGGCACATGGAGGTGTTGCCTTGTAAGGGTGAGGAATTGTTTGGGGACGGTCTCTCAGACCTCGTATCCACAGCGACAGCTGGAAAGTCGACTTTCCTGCCTCAGGTTTCCTCACAGACCAAGAAAGCACCGTATTATCAAATGCAGTCCTTTCGTTCTCAGAAAAGCAAGAAGGTCAGAGGTGCTTCCTTTCTTGCCAGAGGCAGAGGGAGAGGAAAGAAGCTGCACCATGCAGCCAGTTTCGAGGAACAAAAGTCCTCCCCGGCTTCCACTAAGTCCACCGCATGATGCTGGGGCTCCACAGGCGGAGCCAGGAGCAGTGGGGGCGCGTATCCGACATTTCAGCAACCAGTGGGTTCGCTCACAGGTGGATCCTTGGGTTATGCAAATTGTATCTCAGGGATACAAGCTGGAATTCGAGGTGACGCCCCCTCACAGTTACCTAAAATCGGCCTTGCCGGCTTCCCCCCTGGACAGGGAGGTGGTACTGGTGGCAATTCACAAGCTATTCCTCCAGCAGGTGGTAGTGAAGGTTCCCCTCCTTCAACAAGGACGGGGTTACTATTCTACTATGTTTGTAGTACCAAAACCAGACGGTTCGATAAGACCCATTCTGAATTTAAAATCCCTGAACGTTTATCTCAAGAGATTCAAGTTCAAAATGGAATCGCTCGGAGCGGTCATTGCAAGCCTGGAAGAGGGGGATTTTATGGTATCTCTGGACATCAAGGATGCGTACTTGCATGTCCCCATTTATCCACCTCACCAGGAGTACCTCAGGTTTGTGGTGCATGACTGTCATTACCAATTCCAGACGTTACCGTTTGGTCTGTCCACGCACCGAGGGTATTTACCAAGGTAATGGCGGAAATGATGGTACTCCTTCGGATGCGAGGAGTTACAGTTATCCCGTACTTGGACAATCTCCTTATAAAGGCGAGGTCCAGGGAGCAGTTGTTGGTCAGCGTAGCACACTCTCTGGAAGTGTTGCTGCAGCACGGCTGGATTCTGAATATTCCAAAGTCGCAGCTGATTCCTACAACGCGTCTGCCCTTCCTGGGCATGATTCTGGACACAGACCAGAAGAAGGTGTTTCTCCCGGAGGAGAAGGCTCAGGAGCTCGTGACTCTGGTCAGAGACCTCCTCAAACCAAAACAGGTGTCGGTGCATCACTGCACGCGAGTCCTGGGAAAGATGGTAGCCTCATACGAAGCCATTCCCTTCGGCAGGTTCCATGCGAGGATCTTTCAGTGGGATCTGTTGGACAAGTGGTCCGGATCGCATCTTCAGATGCATCGGCTGATCACCCTTTCCCTGAGGGCCAGGGTGTCTCTTCTGTGGTGGCTGCAGAGTGCTCACCTTCTCGAGGGCCGCAGGTTCGGCATACAGGACTGGGTCCTGGTGACCACGGATGCAAGCCTCCGAGGGTGGGGGGCAGTCACTCAGGGAAGAAACTTCCAAGGGCTGTGGTCAAGTCAAGAGACTTGTCTGCACATAAACATACTGGAACTAAGGGCCATATACAACGCCCTGAGTCAAGCGGAGCCCCTGCTTCGAGACCAACCGGTGCTGATTCAGTCAGACAACATCACGGCAGTCACCCATGTGAACCGCCAGGGCGGCACAAGAAGCAGGGTGGCAATGGCTGAAGCCACAAAGATTCTTCGTTGGGCGGAGAATCACGTGCAAGCACTGTCAGCAGTGTTCATTCCGGGAGTGGACAACTGGGAAGCAGACTTCCTCAGCAGACACGACCTCCACCCGGCAGAGTGGGGACTTCATCAAGAAGTCTTCACACAGATAACAAATCGTTGGGAACGGCCACAGGTGGACATGATGGCGTCCCGCCTCAACAAAAAGCTAAAAAGATATTGTGCCAGGTCAAGGGACCCTCAGGCGATAGCTGTGGACGCACTGGTAACACCGTGGGTGTTCCAGTCGGTTTATGTGTTCCCTCCTCTTCCTCTCATACCCAAGGTACTGAGAATAGTAAGAAAAAGAGGAGTGAGAACAATACTCATCGTTTCGGATTGACCAAGAAGGACTTGGTACCCAGAACTACAAGAGATGATCACAGAGGACCCATGGCCTCTGCCTCTCAGACAGGACCTGTTGCAACAGGGGCCCTGTCTGTTCCAAGACTTACCGCGGCTGCGCTTGACGGCATGGCGGTTGAACGCCGGATCCTAAAGGAAAAGGGCATTCCGGATGAAGTGATTCCTACGCTGATAGGAGCTAGGAAGGATGTGACAGCAAAGCATTATCACCGTATATGGAGAAAATATGTTGCTTGGTGTGAGGCCAGGAAGGCCCCTACAGAGGAATTCCAGCTGGGTCGATTTCTGCACTTCCTACAGTCAGGGGTGACTATGGGCCTCAAATTAGGGTCCATAAAGGTCCAGATTTCGGCCCTATCCATTTTCTTTCAAAAAAGAACTGGCTTCACTGCCTGAGGTTCAGACGTTTGTAACCTCAGGCAGTAAAGGGAGTGCTGCATATTCAGCCCCCTGTTAGGGTCTCCTGCCCTGTGCTGCCACGTCGTCATGGCAACCGGGAGACAAGTGCTAGCGGAGTAACCTGAGCGCAGCTGATACTCCGGTTCGGGTCTTTTGCTGTGCAGTGGTTACAGGCTCTGTGCACGGCAGGGGATCCGGTGCTGGTTTTTGTGCTCACAGTCTGTGAGGTCTGAGTGGGGCGTGGACAGCACCTGCTTTATAAACCCTCTTCTCAGGTTAAGCAGATGCTGCTGAATCTTTGTTGGTTAGTCAGTTCCTGAAAGTTAGCCAGTACTGTGTAGCTTTGTATTTGTTGTTGCTTACTGCAAATAGGCCTGGGGATTTGGTACTACACTCTGCCAATCCAGACCTAGCAGTAAGACTGGAGTCAGTCGTTTAACTTGCTGGGGTTCTTTTGCTACTCTGTGAACTTAGCAAGTTTGCGGCTGTATTCTCAGACTTGCCTGCCAAAATCCTTTCTCACTGTGCAAGGTGTTCAGGTGTCAGTTTAGTGGCAGTAAGCTGAACCTGTGCACTGCAAGTGAGGATTAGGATTGTGGAGACTCTCCTTGTGTCTATTATTTCATCTCTGACCAAGGAGTTTACTGCCACACCCGTTGGTAACCCTTTAGGGTTTTGCTGTTGCCCTTAGCAACAGCATTTCGGGTTCTCTACGTATTAAAACACAACATCTTGCTTTTTCCATCTGAGCATTCCTAATACTAGGGAGACACCCAGTTTCTTAGCCTCTGGGCTTCTCTGTTCACTTTGTGTTTATTTTGTTACCCTATCACCTTCTGTGTACGTAATGTCATATTCCCCAGTCTGTCTGTGAGTTCATTTGTTTTGCATCCCTCTCCGTTCAGACACCAGTACATTCCTGCAGGCACTGGTGTGCATAACAGTTCAGACACCAGTACATTCCTGCAGGCACTGGTGTGCATAACATATTCAGCAGCCTAATACTCCTGTTGAAATTTTGTGGGAATATGGAGCATACCCCTCAAAATACGTTGCAACAGGTGGTCGATCAGGTGCAGGTCCTGACTCGACAATTTAATGATTTGTCCATTAAAATGCACACCTCCCAGGCCGCTGGCGGAGCTCCCGCAGCAGCAGCACCTTCAGGGGTTAAGGAGCCGAAAGTAAATCTTCCGGATCGTTTTTCTGGAGATCGCTCGCAGTTCTTTTGTTTCAAGGAGAGCTGCAAGCTATATTTCCAGCTTAGGCCTCAGTCTTCTGGGTCGGAGATTCAGCGGGTGGGCATAGTGATTTCCTTGCTACAAGGAGACCCACAGGTCTGGGCATATGGGTTGCAGCCTGACTGTCCGTCGCTTAAAAGTGTTGATGCCTTTTTTACGGCACTGGGCATGTTGTATGATGACCCTGACAAGACGGCCTCAGCCGAGGCTCAGATTTCGATCCTTAAGCAAGGGCAAAGGCCAGTTGAGGTTTACTGTACGGAGTTTCGGAGGTTGGCCCATGATACCCAGTGGAATGACCCAGCCCTGAGACACCAGTACCGAAGAGGTCTTTCTAACCAGATAAAAGACCAACTGGTACAATATCCCTTGCCTGATAGCTTGGATCAGCTCATGCAGTTATCCATCCGGGTGGATAGACGACTGAGAGAGCGTAGGTTTGAAAGGGAGACCGAGGTTTCCTTCTTTCCCAAGGGAACCTCAGACTCTGAGGAATTTTCCGAGGAGCCTATGCAGATTGGGGCTACCCGCCTCTCCTCGCGTGAGAAGACGCGGAGGAGACAGCAGGGGTTGTGTTTGTACTGTGGGAATAAGGGTCACGTGGTAGTATCATGCCCAGAAAAGCCGGAAAACTTCAGGGCCTGAGGGTGATGGGAAATATCCTGTCAGATCAGAAGTCAGAATTTCCCAAGAAGACTTTTATCATTCCGGTGACCTTGAAGATCCTCGGTCAAACTGTCAAGACTGAGGCCTTTGTGGACAGTGGGGCCGACGGGGTTTTTATGGACCGCCAATTCGCCCTGAAACACTCTGTTCCCTTAGTACCCTTGGAAATTGAGATTTGTGGGTTAAACGGGGAACCATTATCCCAGGGTAAAATTACCTCTTGCACTAGCCAGATTTCTTTGTTTATTGGAGCCACACACTCTGAAAAATTGTCCTTTTATGTGACTGTCTGTACTTTTGCCCCATTGGTGTTGGGGTTACCCTGGTTAAGGGCCCACAATCCTCAATTTGACTGGGTCTCTGGGGAGATTCTTAGTTGGGGTACTGATTGTTTCAGGAGTTGCTTGAGCCTTCCAGTCAGGCTCTCGCAGCTAAGTTTGCCAGGATTGCCAGGGTGTTATGCAGATTTTGCGGACGTGTTCTCCAAAAAAGTTGCAGAGGTACTACCTCCCCATCGCCCCTATGACAGTGCCATTGATTTGTTGCTGAATGCTAAGCTTCCCAAGAGCAGGTTGTACTCCCTGTCACGTCCTGAGACTCAGGCTATGGCAGAGTACATTCAGGAGAACTTGGCTAAGGGATTTATCAGACCTTCACGGTCTCCAGTTGGGTCGGGGTTCTTCTTCGTGGGTAAAAAGGGCGGTTCGTTGCGACCCTGCATCGACTTCAGGGAATTGAACCGTATCACGATTAAAAACTCATTTCGGTCTTGTTTGACCAGCTTCGTACTGCCACCATTTTTTCTAAGATTGACCTACGCGGTGCGTACAATCTAATCCGAATAAGAGAGGGGGATGAATGGAAGACTGCCTTTAATACCCACTCAGGGCATTATGAATATTTGGTGATGCCTTTTGGGCTCTGTAATGCCCCGGCAGTCTTCCAGGATTTCATGAACGATGTGCTCAGGGAATATTTGGATAGATTCTTAGTTGTATACTTAGATGACATCCTAATCTTCTCCCATTCCCTGGAGGAACATCGGAAGCATGTACGCTTAGTCCTCCAGAAACTCAGAGACCACCGGCTTGGGGCGAAGCTGGAGAAGTGCGAATATGAAGTTCAGCAAATCGCATTTCTAGGATATATTATCTCCCCAGAAGGTTTCCAAATGGAGGGTTCCAAGGTGCAGGCGGCAGTCCTGGATTGGGGGCAGCCCACTAGTTTGAAGGCGCTTCAGCGTTTCCTGGGCTTTGCGAATTTTTATAGACGATTTATCGCTGGATTTTCGTCTATAGTGGCGCCCTTGGTGGCACTCACTAAGAAAGGGGCGGATGTTGCTCACTGGTCTTGTGAGGCCAAAGCGGCTTTTGCCCGTCTCAAAAGGGCATTTGTCTCGGCCAAGGTGCTACGACACCCAGATCCAGAGCGTCCTTTTGTGGTGGAGGTGGATGCCTCTGAGATGGGTATTGGGGCAGTGCTCTCTCAGATGGGAGTGTCTGATAATCGCCTTCATCCCTGTGCTTACTTTTCCCGTAAATTTTCGCCTGCCGAGATGAATTATGACGTGGGTAACCGGGAATTGTTGGCTATTAAGGATGCACTCGAGGAGTGGAGACACTGGCTTGAGGTGGCTAAGTTTGTGGTCTCAATTCTCACCGACCATAAGAATTTGGCATATTTAGAAGCGTCTCAATGCCAGGCAGGCACGATGGGCTTTGTTTTTTGCTCGCTTTAATTTTTTGATACCATATCGCCCTGGGTCAAAAAACATCAAGGCTGATGCGCTCTCGCGGAGTTTTGCTCCAATCCAGGAGACCACCGAGGAGCCGTTGCCCATTGTGTCCCCATCATGTATTAAAGTGGGCATTACCCAGGACCTCTTGTCATTAGTCCTTAGAGCACAGGAGCAGGCTCCTCCAGACCTTCCGGTAGGTATTTTGTTTGTGTCTCCTAGGTTAAGACAGCTAGTGTTCCTGGAATTCCATGCCAAGAAGTCGGCAGGTCACCCGGGTATTGCCAGAACTCGGGAGTTGCTATCCAGGGCGGTGTGGTGGCCCTCGGTGGCTAAGGATGTGGATCAGTGGGTTCGGGCATGTGACATCTGTGCCCGAAATAAGACTCCTAGAGGGGTTCCTGTTGGCCCATTACATCCACTCTCTATTCCATCTAAGCCATGGACCCACATTTCAATGGATTTTGTGGTGGACTTGCCCAAATCCTCGGGGATGACAGCCATCTGGGTTGTCGTTGACAGGTTTTCGAAGATGGCGCACTTCGTTCCACTGGTTGGGCTGCCATCGGCCAGACGCCTGTCTGAATTATTTATGCTGCATGTTGTGCGTCTCCACGGGTTGCCACTTGATGTGGTCTCTGACCGCGGATCCCAGTTTGTGGCCAAATTCTGGAGGGCATTTTGTTCCGATCTCCAGATTTCTGTCAGCTTGTCGTCAGGCTACCATCCGCAGTCTAATGGGCAGACTGAAAGGGTGAACCAGTCCTTGGAGCAGTTCCTCCACCCCCGTTTGTGCCACCAGTGGCACCTTGGGATTTTAACGTTGTGTTGGATTTCCTGAAATCCCACTGGTTTGAGCCACTTAAGACCGTGGAACTAAAGTATCTCACGTGGAAAGTGGTCATGCTGTTGGCCTTAGCATCAGCTAGGCGTGTGTCAGAGTTGGCGGCCTTGTCATGTAAAAGCCCCTATCTGATTTTCCATATGGACAGGGCAGAATTGCGGACTCACCCCAATTTCTCCCAAAGGTGGTGTCATCTTTTCATTTAAACCAACCTATTGTGGTGCCTGCGGCTACTCGTGACTTGGAGGACTCCAAGTTGCTGGACGTAGTCCGGGCTTTGAAGATTTATGTCACCAGAACAGCTGGAGTCCGGAAGACTGACTCGCTGTTTATCCTGTATGCATCCAACAAGCTGGGTGCTCCTGCTTCAAAAGCAAACTATTGCTCGCTGGATCTGTAACACGATTCAGCAGGCTCATTCTGCGGCTGGATTGCCGCAACCAAAATCAGTGAAGGCCCATTCCACGAGGAAGGTGGGCTCTTCTTGGGCGGCTGCCCGAGGGGTCTCGGCATTACAACTTTGCCGAGCCGCTAATTGGTCGGGTTCAAACACTTTTGCAAAATTCTACAAGTTTGATACCCTGGCTGAGGAGGACCTTGTGTTTGGGAGCTTTGGTATAATCCCCATGGTCCTTACGGATTCCCCAGCATCCACTAGGACGTAAGAGAAAATAAGAATTTACTCACCGGTAATTCTATTTCTCGTAGTCCGTAGTGGATGCTGGGCGCCTGTCCCTAGTGCGGATTTTCTGCAATACGTGTATATAGTTATTGCTTAATTAGGGTTATTGTTATGAGCCATCCGTTGAGTGAGGCTCAATTGTTGTTCATACTGTTAACTGGGTAAAATTATCACAAGTTGTACGGTGTGATTGGTGTGGCTGGTATGAGTCTTACCCTGGATTCCACAATCCTTTCCTTGTAGTGTTAGCTCTTCCGGGCACAGTTTCCCTAACTGAGGTCTGGAGGAGGGGCATAGAGGGAGGAGCCAGTGCACACCAAATAGTACCTAATCTTTCTTTTAGAGTGCCCAGTCTCCTGCGGAGCCCGTCTATCTCCCATGGTCCTTACGGAGTCCCCAGCATCTACTACGGACTACGAGAAATAGAATTACCGGTGAGTAAATTCTTATTTTTTCTCTGTGATTTAGTCACCATATCTCTCCTTTATCTCAGCTGGTTCTGTCTACACTGCGCAGGGGTTTGGGCTAGAGGTATTGTGCTGCTGACAAATTGTACTGTGTTACCTGATACTGCAAGTTATATCATGTCTGCTTCTGAGGGTAACGGTTCTGGGGCTGAACACACTGCCGGTATTGCTGAAGCCGCAGATACCTGTGAGGAGCATATAGCAGCTTTGGGCTCTGGTTCTGGGGGCTCCTTGCCCCCCAGTGGGACGGTGGCAATGGGGGCAAATAATGACCCGCCATGGGCCGCTTTTTCCACGCTTCTGCATACGCTAGTTCATAAACTAACACCCCCTATGGGACCCCCAATGCCGGTGCAACCGTTTGTGGTTCCTGCAGCTAACCCGCTGTGGGCGGACGATTTATCTGCTCAAATAAAGAAGTTGAACCAGTCCCTGACTACTAAAAAGCCTGATTGTCACTCGTCTACGTCCAAGGGGTCCTCTAAGCGAGCGCTTGTCTCCTCACAATCCACTGCTGTCACTGACATCTCGTCGGATGAAGACTGCACTTACACTGACCCCACAGGTTCTGACTCAGATATGGCTGATGGGGAGGGTGGTTCACATGTGGATGTTCCTGATCTTTTGGAGGCTATTAAGTTAATTTTACAGATTACAGATGATTGCGAGTCATCCGTTCTTCCTAAGAAACCAGATAGGTTCAAGCGTCAGAAGGTGATTAAACAAGTTTTACCTCACTCTGACCACCTAATTGATATACGTCAGGAACCCTGGGAAAACCTCGGTACGAAGTTTGTGCCTCAAAAGAAGATGCTGGCTCGCTATCCCCTCGCGCCGGAGCTGTCTAAGAATTGGGAAACGCCTCCTCCAGTGGACTCACATGTGGCTAGGATGGTGGTTTCCTCAGCTCTACCGGTCACCACCGTCACATCTCTAAAAGAGCCTACGGATAAACGTGTGGAGGGTTGTCTGAAAGCGATTTACACCCTCACGGGTGCTGCATAAAGGCCCACTATTGCAGCTACTTGGGCTGCAGAGGCCATTGAAGCGTGGGCCTTGGAGTTAGATGCTGAAATCTCCTCTGGCCATGCTAGACAATGCTTGTCTTATATTGTCACAGCTTCTCGTTATATTAAAGAGGCGGCTTCTGATGCCGGTATCCTGGCAGCCAAGGCCTCTACTACGTCAGTCCTGGCTCGCCGGATATTGTGGCTGAGATCCTGGTCTGTGGATCTGGACTCTAGAAAAACCCTGGAGGTACTCCCTTTTAAGGGAGATATTCTGTTTGTGGAGGATTTATATAAGATTGTGGCTGACTTGGCTACTGCCAACTGCCTGTCTGCCAAGTACTGCTCATTCTGTGTCGAAGGCTAAAGGTACTTCCTTTTGCCCCTTTTGTCCTTCAGGTAAAGCAAAAGGTCAGGCGTACAACAGACAGGCCCGCACTTCCAAACCTGGTAAGCCTAAGCCCAAAAGAGCCTGGGCGGCCCATCAGCCAGCTTCCAAGAGGCGGGCCTCCCTCTGGGGGATCCCAGGGTGGGGGGACGGCTTCTAGGGTATACCCAGGAATGGTTGAAGACCACTTCAGATGCCTGGGTAAGGTAAGTCATCACTCGAGGTTAAGCCATAGCCTTCAAAAACCGACCCCCTCATTGATTTTGCCAGACAGATGTCCCGTTGGACAAGACAAAGGCAACTACTCTACATTCGGTGGTACAGACCCTCCTGGATACAGGAGTTGTAGTACAGGTGCCTCTTGCACAGAGGGGCCGGGGGTACTATTCTCCGCTGTTTCTAGTCCCGAAACCGAATGGGTCCTCCCGGCCCATTCTCAACCTCAAGGAATTGAACAGGTTTGTGAAGGTTTCCAAGTTCCGGATGGAAACAACAAAATATAATTACCACACCATATCACAGGCGCTTTTCGTGTAGTGTTCGTGGGGTTTGTTGTACTCCCCAGATTAAAGGGTAAACGTGACCTTACAAAACAACATAAAACAAAAACATAGTGTGATATCGTAAACACAATTGTGGAAAAAATTATTTCTCCTATTATGATAAACTCAGCCTCGTACCCCAAAGAGTGGTCTACTATTTAGTAAACAATCAGCATTTAGAAATGGAGCGGATCACCGATCAGATATGTTGTCTCCGTTCCCAATACAGGTCTTGTGGTGGTAAATTTCCTTTCCCTCAGTCATTCAGCAATTGAATATGTGGACAGAGGATGGCTAGATAGTGTATTACCATAAAAACAATTTATTGCATAAAAAATACACAGTGGATAAAACAGGTGGACTCTCACCGGACAGAATGGTCTACAGTTGGAAGTAGACAAATAAGCATGTGCGATGGTAAGCTGAGCGTCCCCAGGTACAATCTACAAGCGTCCAGCGAGCCTTCCACCGGTCCCCCACACTGATAGCACCGACGCGTTTCGATAACTGCTGGTTATCTTTTTCAAGGTGTGTGTTTGAAACCCCCAGGGGTCAAGGGGTCAGGATACTGCCGTATTTGGACGACTTGTTAATCCTGGCAAATTCCCCAGAACTTTTCCTGCGTCATCTAGATGTGACGGTCCGGATTCTGCAAGCCCACGGGTGGCTCATCAACTGGAATAAGTCATCCCTGATCCCTGCTCAGAGCATGGTGCATCTGGGAGCACTATTGGACACTCACAACCAGCGGTTGTTCCCGTCTCAGGAGAAAGTCCTGAAACTTCAGGACAGGATTCGTTGTTTCCTATCTCGTCCGCAACGGTCGATACATTCGGCGATGCAGGTGCTGGGCCTCATGGTGTCAGCATTCGACATGGTGGAGTAGGCTCAATTTAACTCTCGCCCTCTCCAGAGGCTGATTCTAGCCAAATGAGACGGCCTGCCTCACCGGATCAGGTCTCAAATGATCTCAATGACTCCGGTGGTCCGTCTGTTGCTGCTCTGGTGACTCCGGGACCAACAACTGTGCAGGGGCCATCCGTTCTGGATATCCTACTGGGTCCTGTTGCCGACAGATGCCAGTCTAAGAGGTTGGGGCGCGGTGCTGGAGCAACACTCCCTTCAGGGGCGGTGGACCAAGGAGGAGTGCCTCTTCTCGATCAATATTCTGGAGCTGCAGGCGGTCTTCAATGCCTTGAACCTAGCCCAGCATTTAATTCAGAGCCGTCCTGTTCAAGTACAGTCGGACAATGCCACCACAGTGGCTTACATAAATCATCAGGGCGGCACTTGAAGCTGCCTAGCAATGAAGGAAGTCTCACGGATTCTACAGTTGTCAGAAAGCCATCTACCGACCATATCGGCAATATTCATTCCGGGAGTCCTGAATTGGGAAGCGGACTTTCTCAGTCGTCAGGACGTACATGCTGGCGAGAGGGGCCTTCATCCAGAAGTGTTTCAACTCCTAGTGGAAAAGTGGGGCCTTCCAGATGTGGATCTGATGGCATCTCAACACCATCACAAGGTTCCGGTCTTCAGAGCAAGGACAAGGGATCCTCAAGCAGCATTCATGGATGCACTGGTGGTACCGTGGAGGTTTCGGCTGCCGTACGCGTTTCCTCCGGTGTCTCTCCTGCCCAGGGTAATTCTGAAGTTCAAGCAAGAAATAAGAATTCTGCTTCTCATAGCTCCAGCGTGGCCCAGATGGCACTGGTTCTCAGACCTGCAAGGCCTATCGTCAGAGCGTCCAATTCTACTTCCGCAACGCCCAGACCTCCTCGTTCAGGGCCCCTGTGTCTACCAGGACCTAGCCCGGCTGTCTTTGACGGCGTGGCTCTTGAAGCTTCCATCTTAAGGGCTAAAGGGTTTTCTGAGGCAGTCATTCAAACTATGTTGCGGGCCCGGAAACCGGCTTCGGCTTGGATTTACTATAGGGTCTGACATTCTTACTTTGTTTGGTGCGCATCCTACGATTATGACGCTTCCAAGTTTAGTATAGCCAAGTTGTTGTCTTTTCTTCAGCAGGTCCTGGACTTAGGCATGCGTCTGGCCTCCCTCAAGGTTCAAATATCTGCCTTGTCGGTGTGGTTTCAGAGAAAAATTGCGACCTTACCTGATGTGCATACCTTTACTCAGGGCGTGTTGCGTATCCAACCTCCCTATGTCCCGCCTGCGGCTCCTTGGGACTTGTCGGTGGTTTTTGGAGGCGTTACAAGAGTCTCCGTTTGAACCTCTTGGTTCAGCTGATCTTAAGTGGCTTTCCCTTAAGGTGGTGTTTCTGCTGGCTATTGCTTCAGCTAGAAGAGTGTCGGATTTGGGTGCCTTGTGCTGTAGTTTCCCATATCTGATATTTCACCGTGACCGGGCGGTTCTTAGGACTCGTCCCGGCTATCTACCTTAGGTGGTTTCTTAGTTCCACCTTAATCAGGAGATTGCAGTTCTGGCACTTGTTTCTCCTGATCTGTCTCCCAAAGAGCGGTCTTTGGATGTGGTACGGGCGTATCTATGTGAAGAGACCTTAGCACTGCGTTATAGGCGGGAAGCACAGAGACCTTAGCACTGCGTTATATGCGGGAAGCACAGAGACCTTAGCACTGCGTTATATGCGGGAAGCACAGAGACCTTAGCACTGCGTTATATGCAGGAAGCACAAAGACCTTAGCAATGCGTTATATGCAGGAAGTACAGAGACCTTAGCACTGTGTTATATGCAGGAAGCACAGAGACCTTAGCACTGTGTTATATGCAGGAAGCTCAGGGACCTTAGCATTGTGTTATATGCAGGAAGCACAGAGACCTTAGCACTGTGTTATATGCAGGCAGCACAGAGACCTTAGCACTGTGTTATATGCAGGAAGCGCAGAGACGTTAGCCCTGTGTTATATGCAGGAAGCGCAGAGACCTTAGCACTGAGTTATATGCAGGAAGCGCAGAGACCTTAGCACTGTGTTATATGCAGGAAGCACAGAAACCTCAGTGACCATCAGTGGCATGCGCGCCTGGACAGAGCAGCGTAGCGAGGAGGCCACAGGTGAGTCACCATAGTCCATGTGGCCTATACACAAAATGATGGTATTTTAAAACCTTACGGTGTCCAAAAACCACTCTCTCATAACATTTCATGAGTAATGGCGATAGAGTGATAGTCAGTCAAACCAGATACTGATGTAGATTTATGCACTGGAATAATCGTAGTTTTAAAACATATAGGAATTTCTCTTCTGCCGGGCAATGCACCCCCCTACCCCTAATTTTAATCAAGACCACATAGTCATGATACCTAAACCGGGAAATTACCCCTCTCTGGTACAGTCCTATCATCCTGTCTCTTTATTAAATCAAGACTTCAAAATGTTATCCACTATTTTTAGCGCAGCGTTTGCAAACATTGCTTCCAAAACTGCTTCATCCTGCACAGACCGGGTTTGTCTCAGGCCGATATTCTGTGCATAATTATTCAAGATGAATAAATCTAAAATGGAGACCCTAGTCTTACATATGGGGGCGGAAGAAAACTGGAATTGACTTTTCCCATTCAAATGGGCCAATTCTTCATTGACTTATTTGGGCCTTAACATTCCTGTGCTCCCCTCTGATATTTATACAGCTAACTTCCCGGTAATTATCGCTCACACCTTGGCTGATTTTCAGTCTTGCCGCTTTCATATATTAACTTGATAAGGGAAAGGTAGGGTAAGGGGGAGAGGAAAAAAGAAACTTGAGCACAGGTAATAAGAGCTGAAATAATATGGTTGGTACAACCAGCAAATTAATATACCACGGTAATTTGTAATGTTATCCCTATGAAAAGGGTATAAAAATAACTCATGTGGAGGTGCACCCCTGAGAGTTGGTTAGCAATTTATAGAATAAAACAGGAGAAAAAAGAAACTCTGGTATCACATTTGGCAGTGAATATGGCTGGTTGAGTGTCAATCAATTCATAATATCAGTGTGAAAAAATTACTTATCAACACTACAGCTGAAAATGTCAGTGTAATGGATTACACATGCCACAGCCACAATTCCCCAAACCACACCCACAGTTCCGTGTGGATCCTTTAGTGTCACATATGTAACAAAGATTTCCGGCACCGCAGCCAAAAACTACCTATAAATCACGTCATATATTATCTCATATAGAGGTATTAGCAAAGTAATACAGCACCATTCAAAGATATAGGATACAAATATCCATAGTGCAAGCAGAGATTATTGTACAGTTGTCTTAGTACAGTAGTATTGACACTCAACCAGCCATATTCACTGCCAAATGTGATACCATCCAAAAATCCACACGGAATTTAGGGTGTGGTTTGGGAAATTTTGGCAGTGACATGTGTAATCATTTACACTGACAATTTGAACTAACAATTAGCTGTGGTGTCTACAATGTTTCACACTGATATTGTAAATGAATTGACACTCAATCAGCCATATCTAACACCAAATGTGATACTACCCAATAATCCATACGAAATTGTGGGTATGATTTGGGAAGTTTTGGCTGTTGCATATGTAATCTTTTACACTGATATTATCAACTATAAGTGACACCCAACCAGTCGTCCCTATCTCCCAATGTGAAATTATTAAAATTCCACACGGAGTTATGGGTGTGGTTTTAGGTCATTTATGCGTATATGTTAATGTCTTTGTCTTGTGGTATGTTATTTTAAATGTAAGAATAAAATGTATATTTTATGTGATAACATTTTCCAATGTGTGCCCCCCCAAAAAACAAGAGTTTCTTTTTTCTCCTGTTTATTCTATAAATCGCTTTCATATATTGGCAGGTGCCATTTGATGAAGATGATTTTCTTTCCCCGACTTTTATTTCCCATTCAAATGCTCCCTTTGCTGCTAACAGATTCCAACCTTAGAATCATTGCCAAAGCCATCAGTAAGATTTTTTGGACTGGAAAAAAACCTAGAATATCTTTAAATTAAGTCAACCTCCTGGATTGGGGGGCATTAAGCTCCCTTGCCTCGGAAGTTATGTGTTAGCAGCGAACTATCGCTATGTAATAGACCGGATACAGCCGACTCTAATACCAGCTTGGAACAAGCGTTTTGTCCTGAAATGGCTTATATCACTCCTAGGTTGCGTTGTTTAATGGGGGTTTCCTTGGACTTTGCATGTTTCAAACGTAAGGCACCTGATGCAAGTCGCTACCACTGTATGTGGAGTTGCCCGGAGGTCTCTAAATTTTGGACCCTTATTCACACTTATATTCTTCTGAATGGGCTCTTTGGGATATTTATTTGACTCCCAAACACAAACCCCCGCTGGGTCACTGTCATTTTTTTTTAGCAAAAATTGCAGCAGCGGGGAGAAAAACTACTCTCTCAGTGGGTCTCCTCAGATACCTTAACTCTTGCACTGTTATTGCCACAAATCTTATTTATTCACTATGGACTGGCTGGAAATGTCAATTAACAGGGAAGCCAGGGCTGATTTCATGTTTAAAATGTTTGGCTACCATATATACGTACATTCAGAGGTGTAGCCATGGCACCCGGAGCAAGCTCATGTCACGGCGGTCGCCCACCCATATATACTTAAACACATACCCATCACCTTCCTAAGCCACGGCCCCCTCACCTTCCTCAGCCACAGCCTTTCACCATCCCAAGCCCCATCACCAACCTCAGCCCTCACCTATCTCAGACCCCAGCTCCATCACATTCCCTGCAGTGGCAACCTGAATTATGCTATGGTAGAGCCACTTACACACATTATACCTCAGTAGAGTCCCTTACCGTTAGGGCAGGTAGCCCCATATAAACAATACACTAGGTAGCCCACTATACATTGCGGCAGGTAGCCCCATATACACATTACGCCAGGTAGCCCTTACATACACATTATGCCAGGTAGCCCCATTTACACATTACGCCAGGTAGCCCCATCCCATATACACATTGCGGCAGGTACAAAATAACAAATTGTTTAAAAACTAGCGCTGCTTAAAAGTATTCAAACTCAAGGAAAAGACTTAGAAATGAAAAGCTTCATCCAGATCGGCGGTCAGGTGGTCCCACGTAATGGGAAAGACACTCACATTAAAATTCTATCTCGCTTTCCCATAAAGGTATCTTTAACCAGTGGAGACCAGGTAGTCGCTCATCAGAAAAGGTAAACCTTAGGAGTGACAATACTGTTCTGTCACGAATGCATCAAAAGGTATCTTTCTAATCCCCAAACGCTGCAGGTAGACCGGCATACTTTAAAAACATACAACAGTTTATTCATCCAACATAATAAGCATAGATGCCGCAACAGACGTCCTGCAATGAGCAGATGGTCCGTCACAATGATAACTTCAACGTGTTACAGGGATTCCCTCCCCTTTGTCAAGAAGTTTTCTTGACAAAGGGGAGGGAATCCCTGAAACACATTGAAGTTAACAATTTGTTATTTTGTATCAGTTTATGTATTTGGGATTCTGAAGGGTGAATCCCGTGCGTTAAGAACCAGCAGCCTATTTCTGTAGTGCAGGGCTATATTCAGCTAATATACCTTTTCCACATTGCGTCAGGTAGACCCATATACACATTTTACCAGGTAGACCCATATACACATTGCGGCAGGTAGCCCCATATACACATTGCGGCAGGTAGACTCATATACACATTGCGGCAGGTAGCCCCATATACACATTGCGGCAGGTAGCCCTACATACACATTACGCCACGTAGACCCATATACACATTGCGGCAGGTAGACTCATATACACGTTGCGGCAGGTAGCCCCACATACACGTTGCAGCAGGTAGCCCCAAATACACATTGCAGCAGGTAGCCCCATATACACATTGCGGCAGGTAGCCCCATATACACATTGTGGCAGGTAGCCAGGAAAGAGTGAGAGTGTGTGTGTCTCACACTCCCTGCAGCACCGGGACTCTCCGCTCCCTGCAGCTCCTGGACTCTCCGCTCCCTGCAGCTCCTGGACTCTCCGCTCCCCTCAGCCCTGGGACTCCTCACTCTGCACCTCCGCTTCCTGCAGTGTCGGGACCCGCTTCTCCGCTCCCTGCAGCTCAGGAACCCACCAGCGCCTTCTGACGGTTTTGGTGCCTGGAGCTTGCACTTCACCAGAACCGCCCTCCCTACACCCCAGCGTACATTACCCCCACACCAGAAAATAATCTTTCGCAAAGCTGTAGCCGTAACATTGTGGTATCCCGTAGAGATACTTTCCTTAGGTTGCCCTCTAATCTGAGATAGCAATTTCCTCTTACAAAACATATTTATGTACTTTTATATGTTCTGTTGGGATGTGTGTGACTCCCTCACTCCATATTTCTCTGACGTCCTAGTGGATGCTGGGAACTCCGTAAGGACCATGGGGAATAGCGGCTCCGCAGGAGACTGGGCACAAAAGTAAAGCTTTAGGACTACCTGGTGTGCACTGGCTCCTCCCCCTATGACCCTCCTCCAAGCCTCAGTTAGATTTTTGTGCCCGGCCGAGAAGGGTGCACACTAGGGGCTCTCCTGAGCTTCTTAGTGAAAGTTTAGTTTTAGGTTTTTTATTTTCAGTGAGACCTGCTGGCAACAGGCTCACTGCATCGAGGGACTAAGGGGAGAAGAAGCGAACTTGCCTGCTTGCAGCCAGCTTGGGCTTCTTGGCTACTGGACACCATTAGCTCCAGAGGGACCGAACACAGGCCCAGCCTCGGAGTCCGGTCCCAGAGCCGCGCCGCCGGCCCCCTTACAGAGCCAGAAGCAAGAAGAGGTCCGGAAAATCGGCTGCAGAAGACATCAGTCTTCAACAAGGTAGCGCACAGCACTGCAGCTGTGCGCCATTGCTCCTCATACACACCTCACACTGCGGTCACTGAGGGTGCAGGGCGCTGGGGGGGGGGGGTGCCCTGAGCAGCAATAAAAACACCTTGGCTGGCAAACATACATCACATATAACCCCCAGGGCTATATGGATGTATTTTAACCCCTGCCAGAATCCATAAAAATGCGTGAGAAAACTCCGCGAAAAAGGGGCGGAGCCTATCTCCTCAGCACACTGGCGCCATTTTCTCTTACAGCTCCGTTGGAGGGAAGCTCCCTGGCTCTCCCCTGCAGTTACTACACTACAGAAAGGGGTTAAAAAAGAGAGGGGGGCACTAATTAGGCGCAGTATTAATAAAACAGCAGCTATAAGGGGAAAAACACTTCTATAAGGTTATCCCTGTATATATATAGCGCTCTGGTGTGTGCTGGCATACTCTCCCTCTGTCTCCCCAAAGGGCTAGTGGGGTCCTGTCCTCTATCAGAGCATTCCCTGTGTGTGTGCTGTGTGTCGGTACGATTGTGTCGACATGTATGAGGAGGAAAATGGTGTGGAGGCGGAGCAAATTGCCTGTAATGGAGATGTCACCCCCTAGGGAGTCGACACCTGAGTGGCTGAGCTTATGGAAGGAATTACGTGACAGTGTCAGCTCTTTACAAAAGATTGATGACATGAGACAGCCGGCTACTCAGCCTGTGCCTGTCCAGGTGTCTCAAAAGCCATCAGGGGCTCTAAAACGCCCGTTACCTCAGATGGCAGATACAGACGCCGACACGGATACTGACTCCAGTGTCGACGATTAAGAGACGAATGTGACTTCCAGTAGGGCCACACGTTACATGATTGAGGCTATGGAAAATGTTTTACATAATTCTGATAATACCAGTACCACTAAAAAGGGTATTATGTTGGGTGAGAAAAAACTGCATGTAGTTTTTCCTGCATCTGAGGAATTAAATGAAGTGTGTGACGTGGGTTTCCCCCGATAAAAACTGTTAATTCCTAAGAAGTTATTAACATCATACCCCTTCCCGCCAGAGGATAGGGCACGTTGGGAAACACCCCCTAGGGTGGATAAAGCGCTCACACGCTTGTCTAAACAGGTGGCACTACCGTCCCCGGATACGGCCGCCCTTAAGGAACCTGCTGACAGAAAGCAGGAAAATATCCTAAAATGTATATACACTCACACGGGTGTGATACTGCGACCAGCAATCGCCTCAGCCTGGATGTGCAGTGCTGGGGTGGCTTGGTCGATTCCCTGACTGACAATATTGATACCCTAGATAGGGACAGTATATTACTGACTATAGAGCATTTAAAAGATGCATTTCTATATATGCGTGATGCACAGAGGGATATTTGCCGACTGGCATCAAGAGTAAGTGCGCTGTCCATTTCTGCCAGAAGAGGGTTATGGACCAGACAGTGGTCAGGTGATGCTGATTCCAAAAGGCATATGGAAGTATCGCCTTATAAAAGGGAGGAGTTATTTGGGGTAGGTCTAACAGACCTGGTGGCCACGGCAACGGCTGGGAAATCCACATTTTGACCCCAGGTAGCCTCTCAACATAAGAAGACGCCGTATTATCAGGCGCAGTCCTTTAGGCCCCATAAGGACAAGCGGGCAAAAGGCTCCTCATTTCTGCCCCGTGGCAGAGGGAGAGGAAAAAGGCTGCAGCAAACAGCCAGTTCCCAGGAACAGAAGCCCTCTCCCGTTTCTGCCAAGTCCTCAGCATGACGCTGGGGCTTTACAAGCGGACTCAGGCACGGTGGGGGCCCGTCTCAAAAATTTCAGCGTGCAGTGGGCTCACTCACAGGTGGACCCCTGGGTCCTTCAGGTGGTATCTCAGGGGTACAAATTGGAATTCGAGACGTCTCCCCTTCGCCGTTTCCTAAAGTCTGCTTTACCGACGTCTCCCTCCGACAGGGAGGCGGTATTGGAAGCCATTCACAAGCTGTATTCCCAGCAGGTGATAATCAAGGTACCCCTCCTACAACAGGGAAAGGGGTATTATTCCACGCTGTTTGTGGTACCGAAGCCGGACGGCTCGGTGAGACCTATTTTAAATCTGAAATCCTTGAACACTTACATACAGAGGTTCAAATTCAAGATGGAGTCACTCAGAGCGGTGATTGCGAACCTGGAAGAAGGGGATTATATGGTGTCTCTGGACATCAAGGATGCTTATCTCCATTTCCCAATTTACCCTTCTCACCAAGGGTACCTCAGGTTTGTGGTACAGAACTGTCACTATCAGTTTCAGACGCTGCCGTTTGGTTTGTCCACGGCACCCTGGGTCTTTAGCAAAGTAATGGCCGAAATGATGATACTCCTTCGAAGGAAGGGAGTTTTAGTTATCCCTTACTTGGACAAGCTCCTGATAAGGGCAAGATCCAGGGATCAGTTGGTAGTCGGGGTAGCACTATCTCAAGTAGTGTTGCGGCAGCACGGCTGGATTCTCAATATTCCAAAATCGCAGCTGATCCCGACGACAAGTTAGTCAGAAACCTCCTAAAACCAGGCCAAGTGTCAGTGCATCAGTGCACAAGGGTCCTGGGAAAAATGGTGGCTTCCTACGAAGCAATTCCATTCGGCAGATTCCACGCAAGAACTTTCCAGTGGGACCTGCTGGACAAATGGTCCGGATCGCATCTTCAGATGCATCAGCGGATAACCCTGTCACCAAAGACAAGGGTGTCTCTCCTGTGGTGGTTGCAGAGTGCTCATCTTCTAGAGGGCCGCAGATTCGGCATTCAGGACTGGGTCCTGGTGACCACGGATGCCAGCCTGCGAGGCTGGGGAGCAGTCACACAGGGAAGAAATTTCCAGGGCTTGTGGTCAAGCCTGGAGACATCACTTCACATAAATATCTTGGAACTAAGGGCCATTTACAATGCCCTAAACCAAGCAAGACCTCTGCTTCAAGGTCAGCCGGTGCTGATCCAGTCGGACAACATCACGGCAGTCGCCCACGTAAACAGACAGGGCGGCACAAGAAGCAGGAGGGCAATGGCAGAAGCTGCAAGGATTTTTCGCTGGGCGGAAAATCATGTGATAGCATTGTCAGCAGTGTTCATTCCGGGAGTGGACAACTGGGAAGCAGACTTCCTCAGCAGGCACGACCTCCACCCGGGAGAGTGGGGACTTCACCCAGAAGTCTTCCACATGATTGTAAACCGTTGGGAAAAACCAAAAGGTGGACATGATGGCGTCCCGCCTCAACAAAAAATTGGACAGGTATTGCGCCAGGTCAAGGGACCCTCAGGCAATAGCTGTGGACGCTCTGGTAACACCGTGGGTGTACCAGTCAGTGTATGTGTTCCCTCCTCTCAAGGAACAAGGTACTGAGAATTCTAAGACGGAGAGGAGTAAGAACTATACTCGTGGCTCCGGATTGGCCAAGAAGGACTTGGTACCCGGAACTTCAAGAGATGCTCACAGAGGACCCGTGGCCTCTACCTCTAAGAAGGGACCTGCTCCAGCAAGGACCATGTCTGTTCCAAGACTTACCGCGGCTGCGTTTGACGGCATGGCGGTTGAACGCCGGATCCTGAAGGAAAAAGGCATTCCGGATGTAGTCATCCCTACCCTGATCAAAGCCAGGAAGGATGTAACCGCACAACATTATCACCGTATTTGGCGTAAATATGTTGCGTGGTGCGAGGCCAGGAAGGCCCCTACAGAGGAATTTCAACTGGGTCGTTTCCTGCATTTCCTGCAAACAGGACTGTCTATGGGCCTAAAATTAGGGTCCATTAAGGTTCAAATTTCGGCCGTGTCGATTTTCTTCCAGAAAGAACTGGCTTCAGTTCCTGAAGTTCAGACGTTTGTCAAGGGGGGTACTGCATATACAGCCTCCTTTTGTGCCTCCAGTGGCACCTTGGGATCTCAATGTAGTTTTGGGATTCCTAAAATCACATGGGTTTGAACCACTCACCACTGTGGACTTAAAATATCTCGCATGGAAAGTGGTAATGCTGTTGGCCCTGGCTTCGGCCAGGCGTGTGTCAGAATTGGCGGCTTTATCCTATAAAAGCCCTTACCTAATTTTTCATACGGACAGGGCAGAATTGAGGACTCGTCCTCAATTTCTCCCTAAGGTTGTTTCAGCGTTTCACCTGAACCAACCTATTGTGGTACCTGCGGCTACTAGGGACTTGGAGGACTCCAAGTTGCTGGATGTAGTCAGGGCCCTGAAAATATATGTTTCCAGGACGGCTGGAGTCAGAAAATCTGACTCGCTGTTTATCCTGTATGCACCCAACAAGCTGGGTGCTCCTGCTTCTAAGCAGACTATTGCTCGTTGGATTTGTAGTACAATTCAGCTTGCACATTCTGTGGCAGGCCTGCCACAGCCTAAATCTGTAAAAGCCCATTCCACAAGGAAGGTGGGCTCATCTTGGGCGGCTGCCCGAGGGGTCTCGGCTTTACAACTTTGCCGAGCAGCTACTTGGTCAGGGGCAAACACGTTTGCTAAATTCTACAAATTTGATACCCTGGCTGAGGAGGACCTGGAGTTCTCTCATTCGGTGCTGCAGAGTCATCCGCACTCTCCCGCCCGTTTGGGAGCTTTGGTATAATCCCCATGGTCCTTACGGAGTTCCCAGCATCCACTAGGACGTCAGAGAAAATAAGAATTTACTTACCGATAATTCTATTTCTCGTAGTCCGTAGTGGATGCTGGGCGCCCATCCCAAATGCGGATTGTCTGCAATACTTGTACATAGTTGCTGTTACAAAAATCGGGTTATTGTTGTTGTGAGCCATCTTTTCAGAGGCTCCGCTGTTATCATGCTGTTAACTGGGTTCAGATCACAGGTTGTACGGTGTGATTGGTGTGGCTGGTATGAGTCTTACCCGGGATTCAAAATCCTTCCTTATTGTGTACGCTCGTCCGGGCACAGTATCCTAACTGAGGCTTGGAGGAGGGTCATAGGGGGAGGAGCCAGTGCACACCAGGTAGTCCTAAAGCTTTACTTTTGTGCCCAGTCTCCTGCGGAGCCGCTATTCACCATGGTCCTTTCGGAGTTCCCAGCATCCACTACGGACTACGAGAAATAGAATTATCGGTAAGCAAATTCTTATTTTCTGTAGTGCAGGACTGCAGGGGAGAGCTAGGGAGCGATCCTTCCAGCAGAGCTGTGAGGGAAAATGGCGCCAGTGTGCTGAGGGAGATGGCTCCGCCCCTTTTTCGGTGGGCTTTCTCCCGCTATTGTAAAAGTTCTGGCAGGGGTTAATAAACACCTATATAGCCCATGGGGCTATATATGGTGTCAGTTCGCCAGCCAAGGTGTTAATATTGCTGCTCAGGGCGCCCCCCCCCCCCAGCGCCCTGCACCCATCAGTGACCGCAGTGTGTGGTGTGCATGAGGAGCAATGGCGCACAGCTGCAGTGCTGTGCGCTACCTTGGAGAAGACAGAAGTCTTCAGCCGCCTATTTTCCGGACCACCTTCTTGCTTCTGGCTCTGTAAGGGGGGCGGCGGCGCGGCTCCGGGAACGGACGACGAGGTCGGGTCCTGTGTTCGATCCCTCTGGAGCTAATGGTGTCCAGTAGCCTAAGAAGCCCAAGCTACCACCACTTAGGTAGGTTCGCTTCTTCTCCCCTTAGTCCCTCGGTGCAGTGAGCCTGTTGCCAGCAGGTCTCACTGAAAATAAAAAACCTAACATATACTTTCTTCCTAGGAGCTCAGGAGAGCCCCTAGTGTGCATCCAGCTCAGCCGGGCACAGAAATCTATCTGAGGCTTGGAGGAGGGTCATAGGGGGAGGAGCCAGTGCACACCAGATAGTCCTAAATTTTTTATTAGAGTGCCCAGTCTCCTGCGGAGCCAGTCTATTCCCCATGGTCCTTACGGAGTCCCCAGCATCCACTAGGACGTCAGAGAAATGTATATACTGTATTTATACATTTAATTGTCTTTTATTTTAAATCACACACATCTTAGCAGTCATACCCAGGATTAGAACCCATGACCTGTTACACTGACAGCAGACACTTTACTGAAGGAGTTATTTGCTCCTGTAGAGGAAGCATGAGAATTCTATCTATATGAAGTTATCTGTAATTGACAGAGAAGTATCTTCGTATAGTTAAACTTCTCATATTTCCTATACAAGAGCAAACAGCTTCATCAGTAAGGTGTCTGCATCCAGTGTAATAGGGTGTGGTTTCTAATCCTGGGTGTGATACCTGTAAAAATAAGATTTTACTCACCGGTAAATCTATTTCTCGTAGTCCGTAGTGGATGCTGGGGACTCCGTAAAGACCATGGGGAATAGACGGGCTCCGCAGGAGACAGGGCACTCTAAGAAAGAATTAGGACTACTGGTGTGCACTGGCTCCTCCCTCTATGTCCCTCCTCCAGACCTCAGTTAAGAAAACTGTGCCCGTAAGAGCTGACAGTACAAGGAAAGGATTTTGGAATCCAGGGTAAGACTCACCACACCAATCACACCGTATAACTTGTGATAACATACCCAGTTAACAGTATGAACAACAACAGAGCATCAGACAACCTGATGCAAACATAACATAACCCTTATTCAAGCAATAACTATATACAAGCATTGCAGAAGAAGTCCGCACTTGGGACGGGCGCCCAGCATCCACTACGAACTACGAGAAATAGATTTACCGGTGAGTAAAATCTTATTTTCTCTAACGTCCTAAGTGGCCTCCGTAAGGACCATTGGGATTATACCAAAGCTCCCAAACGGGCGGGAGAGTGCGGATGATTCTGCAGCACCGAATGAGAGAACTCCAGGTCCTCCTCAGCCAGGGTATCAAACTTGTAGAATTTTGCAAACGTGTTTGAACCTGACCAAGTAGCTGCTCGGCAAAGCTGTAATGCCGAGACCCCTTGGGCAGCCGCCCAAGATGAGCCCACCTTCCTTGTGGAATGGGCTTTTACAGATTTCGGATGCGACAATCCAGCCGCAGGATGAGCCTGCTGAATCGTGTTACAGATCCAGCGAGCAATAGTTAGCTTTGAAGCAGGAGCACCCATCTTGTTGGGTGCATACAGGATAAACAGCGAGTCAGTTTTCCTGACTGCAGCCGTTCTGGCTACATAAATCTTCAAAGCCCTGACTACATCTAGTAACTTGGAATCCTCCAAGTCACGAGTAGCCGTAGGCACCACAATAGGTTGGTTCAAATGAAAAGATGACACCACCTTCGGCAGAAATTGCGGACGAGTCCGCAATTCTGCCCTGTCCATATGGAAAACCAGATAGGGGCTTTTACATGACAAAGCCGCCAATTCTGACACGCCTAGCCGAAGCGAAGGCCAATAGCATGACCACTTTCCACGTGAGATACTTTCAACTCCACGGTCTTAAGAGACTCAAACCAGTGAGATTTCAGGAAACTCAACACCACGTTAAGATCCCAAGGTGCCACTGGTGGCACAAAAGGGGGCTGAATATGCAGCACTCCCTTTACAAACGTCTGAACCTCAGGAAGAGAAGCCAGTTCCTTTTGAAAGAAAATGGATAGGGCCGAAATCTGGACCTTTATGGACCCTAATTTTAAGCCCATAGTCACTCCCGACTGTAGGAAGTGAAAAAAACGGCCCAGCTGGAATTCCTCTGTAGGAGCATTCCTGGCCTCACACCAAGCAACGTATTTTCGCCATATACGGTGATAATGTTTTGCTGTCACGTCCTTCCTAGCCCTTATCAGCGTAGGAATAACTTCATCCGGAAAGCCTTTTTCCGCTAGGATCCGGCGTTCAACCGCCATGCCGTCAAACGCAGCCGCGGTAAGTCTTGGAACAGACAGGGCCCCTGTTGCAACAGATCCTGTCTGAGAGGCAGAGGCCAGGGGTCATCCGTGAGCATTTCTTGCAGTTCCGGGTACTAAGTCCTTCTTGGCCAATCCGGAACAATGAGTATTGTTCTCACTCCTCTTTATCTTACGATTCTCAGCACCTTGGGTATGAGAGGAAGAGGAGGAAACACATAGACCGACTGGAACACCCACTGTGTTACTAATGCGTCCACAGCTATCGCCTGAGGGTCTCTTGACCTTGCGCAATACCTTTGTAGCTTCTTGTTGAGGCGGGATGCCATCTTGTCCACCTGTGGCAGTTCCCACCGATTTGTAATCAGTGTGAAGACTTCTTGATGGAGTCCCCACTCTTCCGGGTGTAGGTCGTGCCTGCTGAGGAAGTCTGCTTCCCAGTTGTCCACTCCCGGAATGAACACTGCTAACAGTGCTTGCACGTGATTCCCCACCCAACGAAGAATTCTGGTGGTTTCCGCCATCGCCACCCTGCTTCTTGTGCCGCCCTGGCGGTTTACATGAGCCACTGCGGTGATGTTGTCTGATTGAATCAGCACCGGTTGGTTGCGAAGCAGAGGCTCCGCTTGACTCAGGGCGTTGTATATGGCCATTAGTTCCAAGATATTGATGTGCAGACAAGCCTCCTGACTTGACCACAGACCCTGGAAATTTCTTCCTGAGTGACTGCCCCCCATCCTTGGAGGCTTGCATCCGTAGTCACCAGGACCCAGTCCTGTATGCCGAACCTGCGGTCCTCGAGAAGGTGAGCACTCTGCAGCCACCACAACAGAGAAACCTTGGCCCTGGGGGATCGGGTGATCAGCAGATGCATCTGAAGATGCGATCCAGACCACTTGTCCAAGAGATCCCACTGAAAGTTCCTTGCATGGAACCTGCCGAAGGGAATGGTTTCGTATGACGCCACCATCTTTCCCAGGACTCACGTGCAGTGATGCACCGACATGTATTTAAAAAAATTATTTACATACATTAATAGCAAGAGATTAAAAAAGGAGAGTATAGGCCCTTTAAAAGACAAGTTGGGAGTCTTAAGCAAAAATGATAATGACATAGAGGACACACTAAATTAGTTTTTTTCAACAGTATTCACTAGAGAGGACCCAATTCAGGGACTGACACACAATCTCAATAATGAGAATATCCCACTGATAGGTACTTATTTAAGCGAGGAAGTAGTCTGTGACCGATTAAAACATTTAAAGATTAATAAATCACCAGGGCCCGATGGTATTCATCCAAGGGTTCTAATGGAGCTTCACTCTGAACTGGCAAAACCGCTATTTTTGATCTTTAAGGATTCACTTATATCAGGTATGGTTCCCAAAGACTGGCGTATAGCGGAAGTAGTGCCTATATTCAAAAAGCGAAGTAAAGCTGAACCAGGTAATTATAGACCAGTTAGTCTTACATCTATAGTGGGGAAAGTATTGGAAGGTATTCTAAGAGATAGTATTCAGAAGTTCCTTGAAACCAATAGGGTCATTAAAAGGAATCAACATGGGTTTATGAAGGACAGATCCTGTCAAACCAACTTACTTGGCTTTTATGAAACAGTAAGCGCAAACCTAGATCAGGGTAAAGACGTGGATGTAATCTTCTTAGACTTTGCCAAAGCGTTCGATACTGTACCACACATGAGACTTATCTACAAGATACAAGAATCAGGGCTAGGAAGCACATCATGCACTTGGGTCAAAAACTGGTTAGATAATAGGAAGCAGCGCGTTGTGGTTAATGGATCTTTTTCAACTTGGACTGAAGTGCTAAGTGGTGTGCCGCAAGGCTCAGTATTAGGACCGCTATTGTTCAATATTTTCATTAACGACCTAACAGAAGGTCTAGAGAGCATGGTGTCAATTTTTGCAGATGATACCAAATTGTGTAAGGCTATAAATACAGAGGAGGATGCAGAGTGCAGAGTCTCTTCAGAACGACTTAGTTAAATTAGAAGCATGGGCAGCCAAATGGAGAATGAGCTTCAACACCGACAAGTGTAAGGTAATGCACTGTGGTAACAAGAACAAAAATTACACCTACCTACTAAATGGGGTAAAATTAGGGGATTCTGTACTGGAAAAGGACTTGGGTGTCCTCATAGATAGCAAGCTAAGCAGTAGTACCCAAAGTAGGACTGCAGCAAAGAAGGCTAATAAGATATTAGCATGCATAAAACGGGGTATTGATGCTAGGGACGAGAGTATTATACTCCCGTTATATAAATCACTAGTGAGGCCACACCTTGAATACTGTGTACAATTCTGGGCACCGTACTACAAAAAGGATATCCTGGAGCTTGAAAAGGTACAGAGGGGTGCGACCAAACTAATTAAGGGCATGGAGACGATGGAATACAAGGAAAAGCTTGAAAGACTAGGCATGTTTACATTGGAAAAGAGGAGACTAAGAGGGGATATGATCAACATCTACAAATATATAAGGGGACAATACACAGAGCTTGCGCGGGACCTGTTTTTGGTTAGATCAACACAGAGGACTCGTGGACACTCGCTCAGGTTAGAGGAGATTCCGCACAATACGGCGTAAAGGCTTTTTCACGGTAAGGACAATATGTGTTTGGAATTCCCTGCCCGAGGGAGTTGTAAGGGCGGAATCTGTCAACACCTTTAAGAATGGGTTAGATAAATTCCTAATGGATAAGGATATCCAGGGGTATGGTGCATAGTCATGCGTTATAGTTACTATAAATAGGGATAAAATGCAACGGCTGACAGCAGCATCAGTCAGAAATTTTAGTCAAATCATCATGCATAGGAGACCACAAATAGGTTGAACTCGATGGACAATTGTCTTTTTTCAACCTCAGATACTATGTTACTATGTTACCTGTTTTGGTCTTAAGAGGCCCCTGACCAGAGTCACAAGCTCCTGGGCCTTCTCCTCCAGAAGAAACACCTTCTTTTGGACTGTGTCCAGAATCATGCCCAGGAAGGGCAGCCTCGTCGTAGGAATCAGCTGCGACTTTGGAATATTTAGAATCCAGCCGTGCTGTTGTAACACTTGCCGAGAGTGTGCTACGCTGATCAGCAACTGCTCTCTGGATCTCGCCTTTATGAGGAGATCGTCCAAGTATGGGATAATTGTGACTCCTTGCTTTCGTAGGAGCACCATCATTTCCGCCATTACCTTGGTAAATACTCTCGGTGCCGTGGACAGACCAAACAGCAACGTCTGGAATTGGTAATGACAGTCCTGTACCACAAATCTGAGATACTCCTGATGAGGTGGATAAATGGGGACATGCAGGTAAGCAACCTTTATGTCCAGAGACACCATAAAATCTCCCTCTTCCAGGCTTGCAATGACCGCTCTGAGTGATTCCATCTTGAGCTTGAACCTTTTCAGGTAAATGTTCAGGGATTTTAAATACAATATGGGTCTGACCGAACCGTCCGGTTTCGGTACCACAAACATTGTAGAATAGTAACCCCTTCCCTGCTGAAGGATGGGAAACCTTTACCACCACCTGCTGGAGATATAATTTGTGAATTGCCGCTAACACTACTTCCCTTTCTATGGGGGAAGCTGGCAGGGCCGATTTGAGGCAATGGTGAGGGGGCATCACTTCGAATTCCAGCTTGTATCCCTGAGACACAATCTGTATAGCCCAGGGATCCACCTGTGAGCGAACCCACTGGTGGCTGAAATTTCGGAGACGCGCCCCCACCGCTCCTGGCTCCACCTGTGGAGCCCCAGCGTCATGCGGTGGATTTAGTGGAGGCCGGGGAGGACTTCTGTTCCTGGGAACTAGCTGTATTGTGCAGCTTCTTTCCTCTACCCCTGACCCTGGCAAGAAAGGACGCACCTCGGACTTTCTTGCCTTTTCGTGATCGAAAGGACTGCATTTGGTAATACGGTGCTTTCTTAGGCTGTGAGGGAATATATGGCAAAAAATTTGACTTCCCAGCCGTAGCTGTGGAAACTAGGTCCGAGAGACCGTCCCCAGACAATTCCTCACCCGTATAAAGGTAAAACCTCCATGTGCTTTTTTGAGTCAGCATCACCTGTCCATTGCAGAGTCCACAGGACCCTTCTGGCAGAATTTGACATTGCATTTATTCTAGAGCCCAGTAGGCAAATGTCTCTCTGGGCATCCCTCATATATAGGTCTTTTATATGCCCCAGGGTCAGTAAAATAGTATCCTTGTCCAAGGTATCCAGTTCCTCGGACAGAGTATCTGTCCATGCTGCTACAGAACTACACATCCAGGCAGACGCAATTGCCGGCCTCAGTAGGGTACCCGAGTGTGTATAAACGGACTTCAGGATACCTCCCTGCTTCCTATCCGCAGGATCCTTTAGGGAGGCCTATCCTGTGACGGTAGGGCCACCTTCTTAGATAAGTGTGTCAAAGCTTTGTCTACCCTAGGGGAGGATTCCCAGCATATCCTGTCCGTTGGCGGGAAAGGATACGCCATAAGTAACCATTTGGAAATCTGCACTTTCCTATCAAGAAAATCCCAAGCTTTTTCACATAACTCATTTAACTCATGTGAAGGGGGAAAAGTCACTTCTTGCCTTTTTTCCCCAAATATATAAACCCTCTCGTCAGGGACAGGGTTTACCTCTGAAATGTGCAATACATCCTTCATTGCTATAATCATGTAGCGGATGGCTTTAGCCATTTTAGGCTGCAACTTTGCATAATCGCCATCGACACTGCAGTCAGAATCCGTGTCAACAATTTGGGATAGTGGGCGCTTCTGAGACCCTGACGGCCTCTGCGCTGTAGGATCAGGCATGGGTTGAGACCCTGACTGTCCCAAGGCTTCAGCTTTAGCCAACCTTTTATGCAAGGAGTTTACATTATCATTTAACACCTTCCACATATCCATCCGATCAGGTGTCGGCATACATCTGCACCTGCTCTGCTTCCACATAGCCTTCCTCGTCAAACAGGCCGACACAATCGTACCGACACACCACACACACCGGGGATGCTCTATTTGAGGACAGAACCCCCACAAGGCCTTTTGGAGAGACAGAGAGAGAGTATGCCAGCACACACCCCAGCGCTATATAACCCAGGAATTACACAGTAACTTAGTGTTTACCTAGTAGCTGCTGTATTAGTGATTTTTGCGCTAAACTTATGTGCCCCCTCTCTCTTTTTACCCTCTTGCTACCGTGATTTTGCAGGGGAGAGCCTGGGGAGCTTCCTCTCAGCGGAGCTGTGGAGAGAAAATGGCGCTGGTGAGTGCTGAGGAAGAAGCCCCGCCCCCTCAGCGGCGGGCTTCTGTCCCGCGATTTTGTGTAAATAATGGTGGGGGCTCATGCATATATACAGTGCCCAGCTGTATATATGCTCTTTTATGCCAGGAGGTACTCACTTGCTGCCCAGGGCGCCCCCCCTGCGCCCTGCACCCTACAGTGACCGGAGTGTGCAGGTTTAATGTGGGAGCAATGGCGCACAGCTGCAGTGCTGTGCGCTACCTCATCTGAAGATATGAGTCTTCTGCCACCGATTTTGAGGTCTTCTTTCTTCTCTCACAGGCTTCTGTCTTCTGGCTCTGCGAGGGGGACGGCGGCGCGGCTCCGGAATCGGACGACCAAGGGTGAGTTCCTGTGTTCGATCCCTCTGGAGCTAATGGTGTCCAGTAGCCTAAGAAGCACGACCTATCCGCAGTTAGTAGGTTTGCTTCTCTCCCCTCAGTCCCACGTAGCAGAGAGTCTGTTGCCAGCAGACCTCTCTGAAAACAATAAAATCCTAACAAAATACTTTCTTATTAGCAAGCTCAGGAGAGCTCACTAAAATGCACCCTGCTCTGTCCGGGCACAGATTCTAACTGGGGTCTGAAGGAGGGACACAGAGGGAGGAGCCAGTGCACACCAGTAGTCCTAATTCTTTCTTAGAGTGCCATGTCTCCTGCGGAGCCCGTCTATTCCCCATGGTCCTTACGGAGTCCCCAGCATCCACTAGGACGTTAGAGAAATGTGTATATTCAGTATAATAAAGAGGGTGTGATTTGTAAGGTGCAGGGACCAGTGAGGAAGTCCGCTACTGAAAAGACAGCGACAGCTATCAATTAACTTAATTCAATTGTGTCACAGAATGGGAGGAGAAGTGCCCCCCTTCAGAGCAGGAGCCCGGCGGCATATGACTCAGTTGCCTCCCAGAGTTCTGCCTCTGCTTGTTTTGCATATGAGGTGGAACTGGGACAATGACATGTGACTTTTCCAATTTTAGGATGGCTTCCTCTAGGATAGCCCTGTCTGTCAGCAAAGCTGGCAAGCCCGATTTGAAGAATCGGTGAGGCGGAAGTTCTTGAAACTCCAGCCTGTACCCCTGGGAAACAATATCCTGTACCCAGGGATCCAGGCCGGACGATACCCTGATGTGTCTGAAACGTCCGAGTCTCCCACCCACCAGCCCGTCCTCCAGGCTTTGCGGTCCAATGTCATGCCGAGGAACCAGAAGCAGGTCTCTGGTACTGGGAGCCTGCGGGTGCAGGCTTTTTGGATTTTGGGGGTCATTCAGAGTTGATCGCTATCTGCCGTTGTTCGCAGCGCAGCGATCAGGCTAAAAATGGGCATTTCTGTGCATGCATATGCACCGCAAAGCGTACGGGTACGAAGTCCTTTGTGGTTTTGCACAGGTTCTAGCAACGTTTTCATTCGCACTGGCGGCTGCAAGAAGATTGACAGGAAGGGGGCGTTTCAGGGTGTCAACTGACCGTTTTCAGGGAGTGCTTAGAAAAACGCAGGCGTGCCAGGAAAAACACAGGCATGGCGGGTGTGTGACGTCAAAAGCCAACCCACCGTTAGAATCAATGCACATGAAGAGTAAGTTCAGGGCTTGTCTTGTTTTGCACAAAATGTTTTTGCAGGCGCTCTGCTGCACAGGCGTTCACACTTCTGCAAAGCGAAATTACACTCCCTGGGGGCGGCGACAATGCATTTGCACGGCTGCTAAAAACTGCTAGCGAGCGATCACCTCAGAATGGCCCCCTTTGTACGACCACCTCTAAAGAAAGTGGTCGGAGGCTTGGACTTTTTGGTTTTAGCGGTCCGAAAGGACTGCGGCACAGCTAAAGAAAACGGTTTCTTCGTAGAAGGTGTAGCAGAGGGGTAGAAAAGGTGACTTACCCGCTGTTGCCGTGGAAATCGACGCATCCAACGCTTCCCCAAATAGAGCCTGACCTCCACACTTCTCCTGATTTCCGTGTCTGTAGACCACTGGCGTAGCCAGAGTCCCCTGTTGGCTGAGACAGACATGGAAAATAGCCACGCAGTCACCGTACCTAGGTCCTTCATGGATTCCACCATGAACCCTGCAGAATTTTGTATGTTACGTAAAAACAGTTCAATGTCAGTTCTATCCATTGTATCCAAATCCTCTAGTAATGTGCCTAACCACTTTACTATGGCTTTAGAAATCCATGCACGGGCAATAGTGGGCCTTAACGCCACTCCTGAAGCAGTGTAAATGGATTTGAGCGTAGTGTCAATTTTACGATCAGCCGGTTCTATTAACGCAGTAGATCCAGGGACAGGTAAAACCACCTTTTTAGACAGTCTGGAGACAGATGCGTCAACAATGGGTGGGTTTTCCCATTTTTTCCTATCCTCCTCAAGGAAGGGAAAAGCAACCAGAACCCTTTTTGGGATCTGGAATTTTTTCTCCGGGTTCTCCCAGGATTTTTCAAATATAGCGTTTAATTCTTTAGACGCAGGGAAGGTTAGTGAGGCTTTCTTATTATCTGTGAAGTAAGCCTCCTCAACCTGCTCAGGTGTTATGTCAGTAATATTTAACACATCTCTAATGGCCTCAATCAAGAGCTGCACTCCCTTAGCAAAGGATGCCGCCCCCCTCAGCACATCCCCATCACCGTCTGCCGTGTCAGAGCCGGTATCAGTGTCATCTTGCATCATTTGGGCAAGTGCACGTTTCTGTGGTAACATGCTAGGGGATTTTGCAGGAATAGGAACAGAGCCTGACCAAACTGCCATAGATTTCTTCAACACCTGAGTTTCAGTCTCAGTATTAGCTATGAGAGATCATTCCTTTGATAGAAGTTAACCACTCAGACTCAACAATAGGGATCTGAGATAAAGCATTACAATCCTGTGTACATGGGCCCTCATTCCGAGTTGTTCGCTCGCAAGCTGCTTTTAGCAGCATTGCACACGCTAAGCCACCGCCTACTGGGAGTGTATCTTAGCTTATCAAAATTGCGAACGAACGATTCTCAAAATTGCGAATAGACAGTTCTTAGCAGTTTCTGAGTAGCTCCAGACTTACTCGGCATCTGCGATCAGTTCAGTCAGTTTCGTTCCTGGTTTGACGTCACCAACACACCCAGCGTTCGCCCAGACACTCCTCCGTTTCTCCAGTCACTCCCGCGTTTTTCCCAGAAACGGTAGCGTTTTTTCGCACACTCCCATAAAACGGCCTGTTTTCGCCCAGAAACACCCACTTCCTGTCAATCACATTACGATCACCAGAACGAAGAAAAAACCGTGAGTAAAATACCTAACTGCATAGCAAATTTACTTGGCGCAGTCGCAGTGCGGACATTGCGCATGCGCAGTTAGCGGAAAATCGCTGCGATGCGAAGAAAAATACAGAGCGAACAACTCGGAATGACCACCATGGAACGGATCCCTCCTGAGAGGAAACATCTTCTGCAGCATACAAGACAGAGCCCCTAGCCATGGCTATGGGAGGTAACACCCACACACACAGTGAAATGTCACACAGCCACAGAGAGACACAGAGATTGGAGCCAACCCACACACAGCGCTTTCTGAGGTAGAATTAATAAAACTACCAGCACTCTCTGTGTGACTTAATAGACTACACAAACTTTACATAGAGCCCCCGCCTTCCTTCTACAACCCCCTGGTACCGCACATGATAGCTGGAGTTGCTTGCAGGGACAGCTCTCCCTGTCAGTGTCTGTGTACAGGAACTGCAGGCAGGAAAACGGCGCGGAACGCTGCTGGGTCTGCTCTGAGGAGAAGCTCCACCCCCTGAACATGGCGCTGCTTCCCACTCTTCATTATATTATACTGGCCTGAGGATTTCTGCTGGCAGCGATCCAGGGACCCCAACAGGCTTGCTGACCAGTGTAGGGTATAGGTGCTGGCTCAGGGCGCCCCTCACAGCGCTGCACTGTGTACCGCTGAGCCACGGAGCGTAGTTAGTACTGTGCTCCTTACTCTGTTGCCGCCATCTTCACACCGGCTCCCTGCTTGCCAGGGCGGCCGGTGACTCACTCGCCACCGAAGTCTTCTGGCTCTGTAAAGGGGTGGCAGCATGCTGCGGGAGTGAGCGGTCGCCTGGGGCGGCTAACGATCATCACCCTCAGGAGCTCAGTGTCCTGTCAGTGGAGATAGTGGCTCAGACCCCACAGGGTGGACAATACTCCCCCCCCCCCCCCCCCTCCGTCCCACAAAACAGGAAGGCCGTTTAACTGTAGGAAAAAAAAAAACTAAAGCTCTAGGAGCTCGCCTAGCTGTGACCGGCAACTCCGGGCACATTTTCTAAACTGAGTATGGTAGGAGGGGCATAGAGGGAGGAGCCAGCCCACACTGTTAAACGCTTAAAGTGCCAGTGGCTCCTAGTGGACCAGTCTATACCCCATGGTACTACTGTGGACCCCAGCATCTTCTAGTACGTAAGAGAAAATAAGAATTTACTCACCGGTAATTATATTTCTCGTAGTCCGTAGTGGATGCTGGGTACTCCGTAAGGACCATGGGGTATAGAAGGCTCCGCAGGAGACTGGGCACTCTTAAAAGAAAGATTAGGTACTATATCTGGTGTGCACTGGCTCCTCCCTCTATGCCCCTCCTCCAGACCTCAGTTAGGGAAACTGTGCCCGGAAGAGCTGACATTACAAGGAAAGGATTTGGAATCCAGGGTAAGACTCATACCAGCCACACCAATCACACCGTACAACTCGTGATAACTATACCCAGTTAACAGTATGAAAACAATAATGAGCCTCAGTAACAGATGGTTCAAAACAATAACCCTTTAGTTATGCAATAACTATATACATGTATTGCAGAGAGTCTGCACTTGGGACGGGCTCCCAGCATCCACTACGGACTACGAGAAATAGAATTACCGCTGAGTAAATTCTTATTTTCTCTGACGTCCTAGTGGATGCTGGGTACTCTGTAAGGACCATGGGGATTATACCAAAGCTCCCAAACGGGCGGGAGAGTGCGGATGACTCTGCAGCACCGAATGAGCAAACTCAAGGTCCTCCTCAGCCAGGGTATCAAACTTGTAGAATTTTGCAAAAGTGTTTGAACCAGACCAAGTAGCAGCTCGGCAAAGTTGTAAAGCCGAGACCCCTCGGTTAGCCGCCCAAGAAGAGCCCACCTTCCTCGTGGAATGGGCTTTTACTGATTTAGGATGCGGCAGTCCAGCCGCAGAATGTGCAAGCTGAATCGTGCTACAGATCCAGCGAGCAATAGTCTGCTTTCCAGTAACTTGGAATCCTCCAAGTCCCGAGTAGCCGCAGGCACCACAATAGGTTGGTTCAAATGAAATGCTGATACCACTTTAGGGAGAAAATGGGGACGAATCCTCAGTTCTGCCCTGTCCATATGGAAAATCAGATATGGGCTTTTACACGACAAAGCCGCAAATTCTGACACCCGCCTGGCCGAAGCCAAGGCCAACAGCATGACCACCTTCCACGTGAGATATTTTAACTCCACGGTCTTAAGTGGCTCAAACCAATGTGATTTTAAGAAATCCAACACCACGTTGAGATCCCAAGGTGCCACTGGAGGCACAAAAGGAGGCTGAATATCCAGCACTCCCTTAACAAACGTCTGAACTTCAGGCAGTGAAGCCAGTTCTTTCTGAAAGAAAACAGACAGGGCCGAAATCTGGACTTTTATGGATCCCAATTTTAGGCCCATAGTCACTCCTGCCTGTAGGAAGTGCAGAAATCGACCCAGCTGGAATTCTTCAGTTGGGGCCTTCCTGGCCTCACACCAAGCAACATATTTTTGCCAAATGCGGTGATAATGTTTTGCTGTCACGTCCTTCCTAGCTTTTATCAGCGTAGGAATGACTTCAATGGGAATGCCCTTCTCCACTAGGATCCGGCGTTCAACCGCCATGCCGTCAAACGCAGCCGCGGCAAGTCTTGGAACAGACAGGGCCCCTGCAGTAGCAGGTCCTGTCTGAGGGGCAGAGGCCATGGGTCCTCTGAGATCATTTCTTGTAGTTCTGGGTACCAAGTTCTTCTTGACCAATCCGGAACGATGAGTATTGTCCTTATCCTCTCTTTCTTACTATCCTCAATACCTTGGGTATGAGAGGAAGAGGAGGGAACACATAAACCGACTGGTACACCCACGGTGTCACTAGAGCGTCCACAGCTATCGCCTGAGGGTCCCTTGACCTGGCGCAATATCTTTTTAGCTTTTTGTTGAGGCGGGACGCCATCATGTCCACCTGTGGTCGTTCTCAACGGTTTACAATCAGCTTGAAGACTTCTGGATGAAGTCCCCACTCTCCCGGGTGAAGGTCGTGTCTGCTGAGGAAGTCTGCTTCCCAGTTGTCCACTCCCGGAATGAACACTGCTAGCACGTGATTCTCCGCCCATCGAAGAATCCTTGTGGCTTCTGCCATTGCCATCCTGCTTCTTGTGCCGCCCTGCCTTGGAAGTTTCTTCCCTGAGTGACTGCCCCCCAACCTCGGAGGCTTGCATTCGTGGTCACCAGGACCCAGTCCTGTATGTCGAATCTGCGGCCTTCGAGGAGATGAGCACTCTGCAGCCACCACAACAGAAACACCCTGGCCCTCGGGGACAGGGTAATCAACCGATGCATCTGAAGATGCGATCCGGACTCCAATAGATCCCACTGGAAGATCCTTGCATGGAACCTGCCGAAGGGAATCGCTTCGTAAGAAGCTACCATCTTTCCCAGGATTCGCGTGCAGTGATGCACCGACACCTGTTTTGGTTTCAGGATGTCCCTGACCAGAGATGATAATTCCTGGTCCGGGAGAAACACCTTCTTCTGTCATGTGTCTAGAATCATACCCAGGAACAGCAGACGCGTCGCAGGAATGAGCTGCGACTTTGGGATATTCAGAATCCAGCCGTGCTGATGCAGCACTTCCTGAGATAGTGCTACGCTGATTAGCAACTGCTCCTTGGACCTCGCCTTTATCAGGAGATCGTCCAAGTACGGGATAATTATAACTCCCTTCTTCCGAAGGAGTATCATAATTTCGGCCATTACCGTGGTAAATACCCTCGGTGCCGTGGACAGACCAAATGGCAACGTCTGGAATTGGTAATGACAGTCCTGTACCACAAACCTGAGGTACTCCTGGTGAGGTGGGTAAATGGGGACATGTAGGTATGCATCCTTGATGTCCAAGGACACCATAAAATCCCCCTCTTCCAGGCTTGCAATAACCGCCCTGAGCGATTCCATCTTGAACTTGAACTTCCTTATATAAGTGTTCAAGGATTTTAAATTTAGGATGGGTCTCACCGAACCGTCTGGTTTCGGTACCACAAACATTGTGGAATAGTAACCCCGCCCATGTTGAAAGGGGGGGGGGGGTACCTTGATTATCACCTGCTGGAGGTACAGCTTGTGAATAGCTGCCAGTACTACCTCCCTTTCTTTGGGAGCAGCTGGTAAGGCAGATTTGAGGTGAGGGGGAGTGGCCTTGAACTCCAGCTTGTATCCCTGAGATACCACTTGCAGAACCCAGAGATCCACCTGTGAGCGAACCCACTCGTTGCTGAAGCTCCGGAGACGCGCCCCCACCGCACCTGGCTCCGCCTGTGGAGCCCCAGCGTCATGCGGTGGACTTAGAGGAAGCGGGGGAGGATTTTTGTTCCTGGGAACTGGCTGTCTGGTGCAGCTTTTTCCCTCTTCCCCTGCCTCTGGGCAGAAAGGAAGCGCCTCTGACCCGCTTGCCTTTTTGGGGCCGAAAGGACTGTACCTGATAATACGGTGCTTTTTTAGGCTGTGAGGAAACCTGAGGTAAAAATGACGACTTCCCAGCTGTTGCTGTGGATACGAGGTCCGAAAGACCATCCCCAAACAATTCCTCACCCTTATAAGGCAAAACCTCCATGTGCCTTTTAGAATCAGCATCACCTGTCCACTGCCGAGTCCATAATACTCTTCTGGCAGAAATGGACATTGCATTAATTCTAGATGCCAGCCGTCAAATATCCCGCTGTGCATCTCTCATATATAAGACTACGTCTTTAATATGCTCTATGGTTAGCAAAATAGTATCCCTGTCTAGGGTATCAATATTATCTGACAGGGTATCGGACCAAGCTTCTGCAGCATTACACATCCATGCTGAAGCAATTGCAGGTATCAGTATAGTACCTGAGTGTGTATATACAGACTTCAGGATAGCCTCCTGCTTTCTATCAGCAGGCTCCTTTAAGGCGGCCGTATCCTGAGACGGCAGTGCCACCTTTTTTGACAAGCGTGTGAGCGCCTTATCCACCCTAGGGGATGTCTCCCAACGTAGCCTGTCCTCTGGCGGGAAAGGGTACGCCATCAGTAACTTTTTAGAAATCACTAGTTTCTTATCGGGGGAACCCCACGCTTCTTCACACACTTCATTCAACTCATCTGATGGGGGAAAAACCACCGGTTGCTTTTTCTCCCCAAACATAATACCCTTTTTAGTGGTACCTGGGTTAATGTCAGAAATGTGCAACACATTTTTCATTGCCGTAATCATGCAACGGATGGCCCTTGTGGATTGTACATTAGTCTCGTCCTCGTCGACACTGGAGTCGGTATCCGTGTCGACATCTGTGTCTGCCATCTGAGGTAGCGGGCGTTTTTGAGCCCCTGATGGCCTTTGAGACGCCTGGGCAGGCACGGGCTGAGAAGCCGGCTGTCCCACAGCTGTTATGTCATCGAATCTTTTATGCAAGGAGTTGACACGGTCGTTTAATACCTTCCACATATCCACCCACTCTGGTGTCGGCCCCACAGGGGGTGACATCACACTTATCGGCACATAAGTTTCCACATCAAACATGTCGACACAGCCGTACCGACACACCGCACACACACAGGGAATGCTCTGACTGAGGACAGGAACCCACCAAGTCCTTTGGGGAGACAGAGAGAGAGTATGCCAGCACACACCACAGCGCTATATAATGCAGGGATGCACACTATAGTGATTTTTCCCCTATAGCAGCTTATATACACAGCTATGCGCCTAAATTTATGTGCCCCCCCTCTCTTTTTTTACCCTAGAAGTCTGGAACTGCAGGGGAGAGTCTGGGGAGCGTCCTTCCAGCGGAGCTGTAAAGAGAAAATGGCACTGGTGTGCTGAGGAAGACAGCCCCGCCCCTTCATCGGTGGGCTTCTCCTGCATTTTTAATGTATAATGGCGGGGGTTAATGCACATATACAGTTTATTAAAACTGTATTATGTGCTGTTTGCCATCTAAGGTACTCTAATTGTTGCCCAGGGCCCCCAGCGCCCTGTACCCATCAGTGACCGGAGTGTGTGGTGTGCAGAGGGAGCAATAGCGCACAGCTGCAGTGCTGTTCGCTACCTTAATGAAGACCGGAGTCTTCTGCCGCCGATTTTCAACTTCGCCTTCGTTCTTCTGGCTCTGTAAGGGGGACGGCGGCGCGGCACCGGGACCGGACGACCGAGGCTGGGCCTGTGTTCGATTCCTCTGGAGCTAATGGTGTCCAGTAGCCTAAGAAGCCCAAGCTAGCTGCACGCAGGTAGGTTTGCTTCTCTCCCCTCAGTCCCTCGTAGCAGTGAGTCTGTTGCTAGCAGATCTCACTGAAAATAAAAAACCTAACAAATACTTTCTTTCTAGGAAGCTCAGGAGAGCCCCTAGTGTGCATCCAGCTCTGGCCGGGCACAGATACTAACTGAGGTCTGGAGGAGGGGCATAGAGGGAGGAGCTAGTGCACACCAGATATAGTACCTAATCTTTCTTTTAAGAGTGCCCAGTCTCCTGCGGAGCCCGTCTATACCCCATGGTCCTTACGGAGTACCCAGCATCCACTAGGACGTTAGAGAAATTAGGGGTATGGAGTCATGGGGAAGGGGCGTGGCTACATAATACCAATTCACATTACACCACACTGTAGTGCCACTTATACACATTGCACCAGGTAGAACCTCCTATACACACTGAGCCAGTTATACACATTGCACCAGGTAGAGCACGTTATACACATTGCGCTGTGTAGAGCAATTAGCAATTACAGGATTAAAAAACAGGCCATTATCAAATAATACATTTTATATATGTAATGGGTTTATGGTGCTGCTATAATAGGAGCCCCAGATTGGATTTAGACACTACAAAAGTGTTGTGGGGAACGGAAGGGGGCGAGAGGGTGAAAATGCTGCTGGGCTGTTATCATACCGGAAGTATGAGATCAGGATCCCAGCAGCTGTAATACAGACACTGGCATCCCGAGGAGATCAGGATCCCTGCGACTATATCCTGACAGTCATCAAGCATGCACTTCCGCAGCAGGTTTAGCATGCAGGAGGGGGGTTAGGGTTAGGCAGCAGAGAGGGGGAATAAGGGTTAGGCACTAAGGGGGAGGGTTAGGTTAGGATACCCTCTGCACCCTTGTCGGCATTGCTGCGATCGGGATGCTGGTGTCGGGATACTGAACGCCGGCATCCCAACCGTCGATTTTTTCAGACACTGGAGTCATGCTGCCTGTAATTTATGTGCTGAATGCTCACCTTCAGTGACACTCACTGTGCTAGCTGTCTTTACAGTAACCAACAAAGGCAGCCACCACAGTGAGTGTCACTGAAGTTGATCACTCAACACGACTCAAATCTAGTGGCTGTACCGGGTGTCCTGTATGCTGCACAGACCAACAGCATTGTCACCCTCTCGCCTCACCCACACCCCATGAAACATTTTTGTAGTGTTTAACAACCTGTTTGCTGGCGCCATGCTGCCCCCATCTCCGCCTTCGCACCATCGGATGTCACAGATATGAGCAGTCCCCCAGCCGCCACCGCAAGTCCAGTCACCCGCTACTAGGCCGCTCACCATTCCTCACAGAGCGCGGTTACCGGCGCTCACCTCCCCCAGCAGCACAGCGTAGCGCCGCAGAGCCGTCTTCACTCTCTGCCCGGCCCCAGTGAAGTCGCAGCACATGATCAGGAGGGGTGGCCACCGCCAGAGAACTGGTAAGGCTCCACCTCCATCCTCTTTACAGAAAGCTTAAAGACAACAAGTGATTTGCTGCAGCGGAGCACGTCCCCAGGGACCCACGCAGTTTAGGAAAAAAAAAAAAAGAGTCCCCGACCTACAGAACTAGGTAAAATAATAGCACGTATTTGCGAACACTGCTCCTGATGTAGGAGATGCACCAGAGTGTGGGGAGGAAACTGGTCAGATCTCTGGGCTGGTAACACACAGTGACATAATGTGAGGGGGAGAGCAGGAGTATAATAGAGTCTGATGGCTCCTGATGTATGAGATACACCAGAGAGTGTGGGGAGGAGACTGGTTAGATCTCTGGGCTGGTAACACACAGTGACATGATGTAAGGGGGAGAGCAGGAGTATAATAAAGACTGATGGCTCCTGATGTATGAGATACACCAGAGAGTGTGGGGAGGAGACTGGTTAGATCTCTGGGCTGGTAACACACAGTGACATGATGTAAGGGGGAGAGCAGGAGTATAATAAAGACTGATGGCTCCTGATGTATGAGATACACCAGAGAGTGTGGGGAGGAGACTGGTCAGATCTCTGGGCTGGTAACACAGTGACATGATGTGAGGAGGAGAGTAGGAGTATAATAGGGACTGATGGCTCCTGATGAATGAGATACACCAGAGAGTGTGAGGAGGAGACTGGTCAGATCTCTGGGCTGGTAACACAGTGACATGATGTAAGGGGGAGAGCAGGAGTATAATAGGGGCTGATGGCTCTGGATGTATGAGATACACCAGAGAGTGTGGGGAGGAGACTGCTCAGATCTCTGGCTGGTAACATACAGTGACATGATGTGAGGGGGAAAGCAGGAGTATAATAGGGGCTGATGTCTCCTGATGTATGAAATACACCAGAGAGTGTGGGGAGGAGACTGGTCTCTGGGCTGGTAACACACAGTGACATGATGTGAGGGGGAAAGCAGGAGTATAATAGGGGCTGATGGCTCCTGATGTACGAGATACACCAGAGAGTGTGGGGAGGAGACTGGTCAGATCTCTGGGCTGGTAACACACAGTGACATGATGTGAGGGGGAGAGCAGGAGTATAATAGGGGCTGATCGCTCCTGATGTATGAGATACACCAGAGAGTGTGGGGAGGAGACTGGTCAGATCTCTGGGCTGGTAACACACAGTGACATGATGTGAAGAGGAGAGCAGGAGTAGAATAGGGGCTGGTGTCACCTTTAAAAAAAAAATAGTAAAAAATGAAATAAAAATAATAGTAATAGTTTTATAGTAAAACTTCTAATAGTAAAAAAAACAAAAAGAATTGTAAAACATTTCTGTGTACATAATATTACTAGCCTTGGATGGGGGTAAATATGACAGAGATAAAATACCAGCCAATCAGCTCCATAGCAGCCACGCCACAGGCTGGATTAAAAAAATGACAGGTAGCTGATTGGCTGGTACTTTATCTCCGTCCCTATGGGGGATGCTGCTGTGGGCGGAAAAGGAGGGATTGCAACAGCTATGGGAGATACCTGCTGCTGTCCCTTCTACTTACATTTGCGCGGTATTTACTATTTGCAACTATTCTCCGAAAATGATTGTTTTGGGGGAATTAGCGGCAAATAATAAACGATGCATGGTTTCCATAATGAGTCGCTGACCCTGTGATGCCTAAACAAATATCTTGTAACAAAAATCACATTATTATTAACAACCATTACCTAATAAAAGAAAAACAAATTTAAGAAAAAAAAACCCCCACAAACTTTATGAATGTCAAAATTGGACAAATGACAACGCCAATTCTGCACTGGATTCATTAACTATCACGAGAACAAGTGCCTCTTTTGCAAGGACTATGCCAACAGTAACATTAGAGGAATCAGGCATATCCCACAGAAAAAGAGACACAGTAGAGCCAAATACAGTGCTGCCACCATACATTGGGAAAAGAAGAAAAAGTGCATATTTCCAGTGTCTTTAGAAGGAACACAAGAAATGAATAGATCACAACAAATCAGAAATCCGGGACAATCAGGTCACGAAACCAACGCTGCAGTACTTGAAGCAAGAAACTAGAATAAGGTCAACAACAGTTTTTTCAACACAACTAAAAAACCGAGGTGAAAAAACTAAATTATGAATTTAAAAAAAGCGGATTGTCCAGTACAGAGGGCTGCGTACTCGGCATGTCAGAGTACATGCCACTGGACGACGTGGTGGACTGGGAGGAGGAGGTGGGCTGTGTGGGTCCCGGCGGTAAACAGCTTGTTTATTGAGGAGGGTTTCCCGGCGCATACTGTATGGGCTGGCGGTGTGGGAAGGTGGGTGTGGGCACATTTGTGAGATAGCGTCTGGCAGGTGGCAATATCTCACACTCATTGACAAGCGATTGGCCTTTGGCACGAAAGGTAATATCAAGTACCAAACGCTTGAAGATCCACTTTTGATCATCTGTCATCAGTCTCATCTCCGCCGCTATATAGTTGCCAAATGCTTGATCAACGTCCGGGGGCCTAAGAAGAACCTCCTCGGCGCGTTGAAAAAACTGCTGTGAGCTGGACGGGACATAAGTGGCCCTCCTGGTCGTCCTCCGCTGTTTTGGAGGACGTGGCTGTGGTGTTGCTGAATCCACGGGGTCCTACAATATAAAATAAAACAAAACTGACTCCATGTAAAAATGTGTAGGTACAATACAATTCAAATTGTGTGTACTTACCAGGTCCAGACTGTCAGATGCTTCCTCTTCAATGAGAATGGGAGACTCTGGATCCAGACTACTATGCGACCTTTTCTTTGGCTCTTGTTTCAAGGTGAACTTCATGAGGTCATAAAACCACAACGTTGGCTTGTAGACCTCATCCGTCCCGGCTCCCGTTCGTTGCGATTCCACCATCTTCTTGTGCTCCTTCAAGAACACGGTTCGGAAATTTGCGATCATCTTCTTTACCCAATTTAGGTCCGCAGCACTGTTCCGGGCTCTACTGTATCTGATCAGCTGGTCATATGCCAGATTCCTCAGTGCCCTGTTGGCATAGGTCGCACTTTTTACATGCCACAGGCACTCATACTGGCGATAGAGGACGATAAATCCAGTCCAGAATATGCGTTCATCTGAAGACATATCTGTGGGAAAAGTAAAAAACACAATTTTACAAAAAAGTACAAGTGTAATGTACATACCTATGTCAAACAACGCTACACATTATTCCACACTGGTATGCCCATTACACATTCTGCTGCACACCATTATGCCATTACACAAAATTACACATCCGTAATGCCCACGACACATTATTGCACATCATTATGACCATAATATATTATCCCACCAGTGTTTGTCCTCATGTGCCTCCCAATATTGGTGGTGTACAGTGGCATTAAAACTGAAAGTTGTTGTTTTCTCCCTCCTGTATCGCAAGAAAATATCGTCCGCTACTGGAAACACGTGCACTATGCACTGGATAGTACACAGATAGTCAGTTGACTTGCCTGCAGAGTCTATTTTTTCTTGCGATACCGACCCCGCTGGGCCGCGCATCGGTATCATAAGCTGTGTTCACACGGTGTGATATTTTCTAACTTTTCTTGCTATTTTGACTATATAGTCAAAATCGCAAAAATACATGGCACAGTGTGTAATCACCTTTAGTTATCAAGTCATTCTTTCCTCATCAGCACTCTCTTACATTTGTATTATTATTTGGTATCTGCAAAAAAAAAAAAAAAACCACATGCTGCCCAGAGTAGCGCCTGAACAGAAATAAAAATAGGATTTATATACCTACCGGTAAATCCTTTTCTCGTGGTCCGTAGAGGATGCTGGGGTCTATATTAGTACCATGGGGTAGAGACGGGTCCATCAGGAGCCATTGGCACTTCAAGAGTTTAAGAGGGTGGGCTGGCTCCTCCCTCTATGCCCCTCCTACCAGACTCAGTCGAGAAACTGTGCCCGAGGAGACGACATACTTCGAGAGAAGGAAATACACAGATAGTGGCGGGATTCATACCAGCAAACACAACAGGCAAAACCGGCCAACATGCCGTAAAAAACTCAGCAACACCTGAAAACAGTACTGAAACAGTAAATAACTCAGAACTTACCTAGGAACCAGGCAGTACTGAACTATAAAACCAATGCAGGAAAACAAAGCGCTGGGCGGTAGATAATTAAAATCCTATTTTCTCTTACGTCCTAGAGGATGCTGGGGTTCATATTAGTACCATGGGGATGTACCATAGCTCCCAGAACGGGAGGGAGAGCGCGGAGGCTCCTGCAAAACTGATTGACCAAACTTTAGGTCCTCAGAGGCCGAACTTGTAAAACTTAGCAAACGTGTTTGACACAGACCAAGTAGCAGCTCGGCAAAGCTGTACAGCCGAGACACCCCGGGCAGCCGCCCAGGCAGAGCCCACCTTACGAGTAGAGTGGGCCTTTACAGATTTTGGACACGGCAACCCTGCCGTAGAATATGCATGCTGGATGGTGAACCTGATCCAGCATGAAATCGACTGCTTAGAAACAGGACAGACAATTTTCTTGGGATCATAGAGGACAAACAGTCAGATTTTCTATGACGAGCCGTCCTCTTCACATAAATCTTCAAAGCCCTCACAACATCCAAGGCCTTTGGAGCAATTGAGGAGGCAGTAGATACTGGCCCCACATTAGGTTGGTTGATATGAAAGGCTGATACAACCTTAGGCAGGAACTGCGGACGAGTCTCGAGTTCTGCCCCATCTTCATGGAAGATCAGATAGGGACTTTTACAGGACAAAGCCCCCAATTCCGACACGCGTCGAGCAGAAGCTAAGGCCAACAAAGTGACCGCCTTCCACGTGAGAAACTTGACTTCAGCCTCCTGTTGAGGCTCAAACCAATCCGATTGCAGTAACTGTAATACCACATCAAGATCCCAGAGTGCCGTTGGCGCCACAAAGGGAGGCTGGATGTGCAGAACCCTTCAAAAAAGGTCTGAACCTCAGGGAGGACAGACAATTGTTTTTGGAAGAAAATGGATAGAGCTGAGATCTGGACCTGATGGAGCCCAATCTCAGGCCCATATCCACACCTGCTTGCAGGAAAACGTCCAAGTTGAAACTCCACGCAGGAAATTTCTTGGATTCACACCAAGACACATTTTTCCAAATGCGATGGTAATGTTTAGACGTTACCCCCTTCCTAGCCTGTATCAGGGTAGGAATCGCCTCGCTCGGGATACCCTTCCAAGCTAAGATCTGGCGCTCAACCGCCATGCCGTCAAACGTAGCCGTGGTAAGTCTTGATAAGCGAACAGCCCCTGCAGCAGCAGATCCTTCCGAAGAGGAAAGGGCCGTGGATCTTCCAGCAGAATATCAAGCGGATCCGCGTACCAAGCCCTCCTTGGCCAGTCCAGAGCAATGAGGATTACCAGGACCTTTTTGTTCTTTTAACAAGTTGAAGAACTTTTGGAATCAGAGGAAGTTGAGGGAACACATACACTGACATGAACACCCACGGTGTTACCAGTGCGTCCACTGCCACTGCCTGCTGGTCTCTCGACCTGGAACAGTACCTCCACAGCTTCTTGTTGAGGCGGGAGGCCATCATGTCTATGTGAGAAACCCCCCCACCAACCGGTTACCTCCTCGAACACCACCAGATGGAGGCCCCTCTCCTGGATGGAGATTGTGTCTGCTGAGGAAGTATGCTTCTCAGTTGTCTACTCCCGGAATGAAGATTGCCGACATCGCCACTGCGGGCCTTTCTGCCCAGAGAATGATTCTTGACACCTCTGACACTGCAGCCCTGCTCTTCATTCCGCCTTGTCGGTTTATGTAGGCCACTGTGTGACGTTGTCCGAGTGCACCTGAACAGCTCGATCCTGTAGAAGGTGTGCTGCTTGAAGAAGGCCGTTGTATATGAATTCTTTATACGACCACCTTCTTTGGAAATTTTCTCCCTGAGCAACTGCTCCCCAACCTCTTAGACTTGCATCCGTGGTTAGAAGGATCCAGTCCTGAATCCCGAACCTTCAGCCTTCCAGAAGGTGTGGTAGTTGTAGCCACCAGAGGAGCGAAATCCTGGCTTTTGGTGACAGACGTATCCTCTGGTGCATATGTATGCGAGATCCCGACCACTGGTCCAAGAGATCCAGTCGAAAGGATTGAGCATGAAACCTTCCGTACTGCAGAACCTCGTAGGAGGCAACCATCTTCCCCAGAAGGCGGATGCACTGATGAACCGATACCCGGGAAGGCTTCAAGACATCCCGGCGCATTGTTTGAATCACCAATGCTTTCTCCACTGGTAGAAACACCCTCTGCACCTCCGTGTCTAGTATCATCCCCAGGAAAGACAGCCTCCTTGTCGGCTCCAGATAAGACTTTGGAAGGTTCAGGATCCATCCGTGCTCCTTGAGAGATGAGTCTTCTCCCTGGACGACGTCTTGATCAGGAGATCGTCCAGATACGGAATTATGTTCACCCCCTGCTTGCTGCGGAGAACCATCATCTCTGCCATCACCTTGGTGAAGACCCTCGGTGTCGTGGAGAGACCGAACGGCAGTGCCTGAAACTGATCGTGATAGTCTAACAATGCAAACCTGAGATATGCCTGATGCGGCGACCAAATGGGAATGTGGAGGTATGCATCCTTGATATGCAGGGACACCAGGAACTCCCCCCTCCTTCAGTCCTGAGATGACAGCTCTCAGAGACTCCATCTTGAACTTGAACTCCCTGAGATAAGGGTTCAAAGATTTGCCGTACCGAACCATCCGGCTTCGGTACCACGAAAAGGTTCGAATAGTAACCTTTGTTCCACTGATGAGGTGGAACTGGAACAATGACCTCAGACACTACCAATTTTCGGATAGCTTACAGAAGAACTGCTCTGTCTGCCGGCAAGCCTGATTTGAAGAAACGGTGAGGTGGGAGAGAGTTTGAAACTCCAGTCTGTACCCCCTGGACACTATATCCTGTATCCAAGGGTCCAGGCTAGACGACACCCAGACTTGGCTGAGTCTTGCTCCCACCTGACCTTCCCCCAGGGCGTGCGGCCCACCATCATGCGGAGGACTTGGAGGCACCAGAAGCAGGCTTCTGGTCTTGGGAACCTGCGGGAGCAGGCTTTTTTTCCTTTAGCATGACCACCTCTGAAGAAGGTGTGAGAAAGCTTGTTCTTTCTAGGCCTCACGGCCGAAAGGACTGTGACGTGGCTGGTGTAAAAGGCTTCTTCATAGCCGGTGCAGCTGAGGGGAGAAAAGGAGACTTACCCACTGTAGCTGTGGCAATACACGCATCCAGCGCCTCCCCAAACAAAGCCTGACCAGTATAGGGTAGGCCCTCCACGCTCTTCCTGGATTCCGCGTCCGCAGACCATTGGCGCAGCCAGAGACCCCTGCGAGCATAGACATGGAGGAGATCCCCGTAGCCATGGAACCCAGGTCCTTCATGGAATCTACCAGGAACCCTGCAGAATCCTGAATGTTACGTAAAAATAAATCAACGTCACCTTTATCCATCGTAGTCGAGTCCTCCTGCAGAGTGATTGAACACCTGGCTATAGCTTTAGAAATCCATGCACAAGCAATAGTAGGCCGCAGTATAGCCACTGAAGCAGTGTATATGGATTTGAGCGTAGCATCCACCTTTCGATCTGCCGGGTCCTTCAACGCGGTAGATCCCGTGACTAGTAAAACCACTTGTTTTAACAGCCTGGAGACAGAGGCGTCAACTATAAGCGGAGACTCCCATTTTTTTCTATCATCCTCTGGGAATGGAAAAGCAACCAAGACCCTCTTAGGGATCTGGAATTTTTTCTCCCGATTTTCCCAGGCCTTTTCAAATATAGCATTTAATTCCTGAGATGCTGGGAAGGTGAGAGGGGCCTTCTTACTGTCCGTGAAAAAGGCCTCCTCTACCTGCTCAGGAGGTGTGTCAGAAATATGCAACTCATCCCGTACGGCCTCAATCATCAACTGCACCCCCTTAGCAAGTGATGCCGTCCCCCTCGACACATCCCCGTCTCCGTCGGCAGTGTCAGAATCGGTGTCTGTGTCATCCTGCATAATCTTGGCAAGTGCACGTTTGTGAGAATGAACCGCAGGGGACCCCGAGGGAGCAGTATCAGACCACACAACCATAGAGGATTGCAATACCCGAGTTGCATGCTCAGTTCTTGCAACCCTCTCAGAAATCTGAGAAATAGTCCCCCTAAGAGAGGCTAACCACTCCGGTTCTCTAGCTGGGATCTGCGCTACAACAGTGCAATCCTGATTACATAGGATGGGATCTTCCCGAGACGATATGAAAGAAAGACTCTGCAGCATATGAAACGGAGTCTCTAGACATGTTTGCTGATACACCCCACATACACACATGGTACAGGGCAGACAGAGTCAACTCCCCCCCCCCCCAAGAATGGCAGAGAAACACAGAGATTGGAGCCAACCCACACACAGCACTATTACAGGTATAGGGAGACCCTAAACCAGGGCTGACTGTGTCCCTTAATAGGTGACACAGTCTTACACAGCCTCCCCTCCCTTCTACAACCCCCTGGTACCATACAGATAGCTGGAGTTGCACTGGAGGGACTGTTCTTCCACTTGCATCCGACTGCAGGCAGGAAAATGGCGCTGAAACGCTGCTGGGTCCGCTCTGAGGAGAAGCTCTGCCCCCTTAATTGTGCTGTCTTCCCGCTCTTCACAGATTATACTGGTCTGAGTTTGTGTGTGCTGGCTGACCCGACCGGCTGGATTTGGTCAGTGTAGGGTTAGGCGCTGGCTCAGGGCGCCCCTCACAGCACCGCACCTAGGAACCGCTGAGCCGTCCGGGAGCACAGTTAATACTGCGCTTCTACCCTGTAACCGCCATCTTCACACCGACCCCCGCTTGTAAGGGGGGGGGGCGGTGACTCACTCGGCACACTTCAGCTCTGCAAGGGGGTGGTGGCATGCTGCTGGGGTGAGCGTTTCACTGCGGCGGGGAGCAATCTATCCCCTCTGGAGCTCAGTGTCCAGTCAGCGGAGACAGTGGCTCAGACCCCGTAGGGCGGACACTGCTCCCCCCCCTCAGTCCCTCGATGCAGGGAGGCTGTTGCCAGCAGCCTTAAGAAAGCTCTGTAGAGCTACCCTAGCTGTGACCGGCTCCTCCGGGCACATAATCTAAACTGAGTCTGGTAGGAGGGGCATAGAGGGAGGAGCCAGCCCACACTGTTAAACTTTTAAAGTGCCAATGGATCCTGGTGGACCAGTCTATACCCCATGGTACTAATATGGACCCCAGCATCCTCCAGGACGCAAGAGAAAGTTATTTCTCATTCCTTTTGACACATCCCTCACTAGTGTGTACTGACAGGAAGGTGTAGAATAAGAGGCTACTGTAGTGACAGAACAAGGAGAATGTGACTCTTCTCTGTAATAAGTGGTTATTACTCACCTGTGCTGATATCTGTAGGGATTTCCTCCTCCTTACACTGCTGATCACCTCTCACATATGTCTCCTCTTCTACCTTCATATCCGCCAGACCTTCACCCTAAGTAACATAGAAAACAATAAAATAACATGTCAGTCTTGAAAGAGGAACCCAGTGAGGAAGCCTCAAAATGGAGGCAAAAAGTTAGGTAGTCTACTTGTACAGTTTGCTCTCTCTTAGGGCCTGTTTCATAGCTGCATGCGATGCCACCCACCCTTGCAAACTTGAGCACATCGGGGCCTGAATACACAAACTAGGGCTATTATGGGCTTTGCACACATCTCAGTCGTATCTGCACTTTCGGCTGAGTGGCGGTAACCGTGTATCAACTGGCCATGTGCACGTAGGATATGCGCTAAGTGGGCATATAGTAGTAGTAGTAGTAGTAGTAGTAGTAGTAGTAGTAACTCAGTGAAACTGTTAGAACAATCAAACCAGTAGGGAAAAAGACGGTCAAGAACCAAAAACCCACACAACCGAGCATGAGGGAGGGAACGCAGTGGACCACGAGACGTTTAATAGCCACCCCTAGGGGAGGGAATGCTCAGGCTGTGTGACCGAAGAACTGTATGCCCAAAGTGGGCATCGCCGGAGGCACAGACATGAAAAAAGGTAAAAACGAGTAAACATGTGGACATTGGACAGAGGACCAATAGCTGCACGACAGACCTGTTCCACCAAAACCCCATGTCGGACTGACCAGGAGGTAATCACTGCCCTAGTGGAATGCGATGACACCTGGTCTGGTGCCGGTCGCTTTGCACTAGAATAGGCTCGAACACGCAATGGTCTGCTTCCTATCTGGACAACTAAGTCTATGTGCGTCGTAAAGAACAAGCAGAGAATTCTTGCGGTGGACAGAAGTCATCTTATCCAAGTAAATCCGCCAAGCTCGAACTACATCTAGTAGAGCCAGATCATCCTGGTCCGGGAAGTTGACGAAAGGAGGAAGAAACTAGAAAATAAAAATTTCTTGGTTTAAGTGAAAAGCCAAAACAACTTTTGGTTGGAACGTAGGAACCATACAGAGAACCACTCTATCGTCATGAACGACGAGAATAGGCGGCTTGCAAAGCAAAGCCCCTAACTCGAAAACACGCTGGGCTGAGGCAATAGCCATAAAGAAGAATATCAGCTACAAGTAATGAACTTGAAGATCTTTCAAAAGATAAAGGCTCAACTGGACCCTGTTTGAGAGCAGATAGGATTAGATTAAGATCCCATGGTGCTACCGGCAGACAAAATAGTGATCGTTTCCGGACCACACCCTGTAAACAGTTTCAAACCTCTGGAAGAAGGTCCAAACGCTGCTGGAAATAAATTGACAGTGACAAAATCTGTAATTTCAAAGAGCAAAGCCTTTAAACCAGCCTCCAAATGACCCTGAAGGAAGGTAAAAAAAACAAACAAGAGGCAAAACTTGAAGGTATGAACTCTTTGTTCACACCAGAAGATGTAGAGTTTTCATACTCTGTGGTAATTGCATGACAAAACCAGTTTTCAGGCTTGCAGCGTAGTATGGACTACCAAAAGAGAACAACCTTTAGCTTTTAAAAGCTTGGTTTTAAAACACCAAACTAACCAAGGAAGGTCCTTGTTAAGAAACAGACCTGGTTGCAGAAGGTTTGGTTGAAGTGGAAAACTAGTGCCTGCGGGTCCATGGATCTCACACAAAACTGTGGAACTTTGTAGTTTTGTCAAGAAGCCAAGAGATCCACCTGCAGAAGGTCCAACTTCCAAACTAACTGTTGGATGACCTCTAGATTGAGAGAGACCACTCCCCCCCAGGAGAAACGTGGCTCTGCTGAGGAAGTCTGAATCCTAATTGTCTACTCCCGGTATGAACACTGCTGAGAGTGCCGGAACTAAGGTCTCTGTCCAGGAAAGGATTCGGTCTGCCACCACCATCGCTTCTGCACTCTGTGCATCCCTGATGATTTACATATACCACTGCTGTGGCATTGTCTGAATACAAACTGGGCAGCAAGGACTCTGCCCCCAAGAGAGATAGAAAGATGGCTCTGAGCTCAAGCACATTGAGCGCTAGAGCAGTCTCCAACGGTGACCAAAGGAAGATGTAATGTCATGGGGACCCCATCCTAGGAGGAGACTTGCATCTGTGGTCACAATGACCCAATTCAGAGTGACCAAGCCACCAATGTAGAGACTGGCGAATGCTGTCGGACAGAATAAGACACTGAGATGGACTGGATGCTCAGTATACCTCTCAATTTTGGAGAATTTCCTACTGAAATCCCCAAGTGGAACCTGGTATACTAAATGGTCCCTAAAGCGGAAACCATTGTGCCTAGCAACTTCATACATAACAAGATCGACAGATGATGATGACCAGGGGTTTGTGCTTTGAACTTGCTATACTGAATGGTATGGCCTGGAATTGATAGTGATCTGATCCGACTGCAAAAACGGAGGATACATGGCGATCTGGCCAAACTAAAACATGAAGATACGCTTCCCCGACATCGAGTGAGGCCAAATATTTGTTGACCTCCATGTGGTGGATCACGGATTTGAGAGATTCCATTAACAAATGATCTACCCACAACCTGGTGTTCAAAGCATGGAGATTGCTTCCGAACAAGGAACAGGTTGGAGTAAAATCTCAGCTTCTGTTCCAGTGGAGTAACTGGAGCAATAATTCTGTCCAAGGTGAGAGAGCTGATAGACTGGTTCAAATCCACATTTCATTGAGGTCTTCTATGCAACTCTAGGCCTTCACCATCCGGGATGACGCCAGTCTCCGTAAGTTCACCACCCTCCTCCTCCGATTTCAAAACATCTAATGGCGCCCCGGAAGGAGGAAGAAGCATATGCACCGCGCACAGCCAAGGATCCTCAAAAAAGCATTCCAAATAAGAGGAAACTTTTTCAAACCTCAACGCCGTACATTCCATGGTACGGGGCCAGTGTGGATCAGAAACTGAATGAGCATTCGCACGGCCAGTAGCAGGTGACTCAAAGCCGCGCCTAGAGGAAATGGGTACAACAACTGCCCTAGCCTGATCCTCCCGCTGAAGCGCTACAAGCTTCACCAAGTCAGAGATTGGCCGACACAAAGCCTGTTCCCATGCTGGCTCTCCAGAGGCAAACATAGCGGCACAGACATCTGCTTGACACTAAACCTTGTTTGACAGTCCGTACAACACAAACCAGACTCCACCTGTCCACATGGCAATTTAAGGTTACACTGGACGCAAATGAAATACACTATTCATAGTAGCACTTTTTGCTTTGACGGGTTTAGCCGTGTCCGTAATAGTTCGCACGCGCCTGGGCTATGTATAGCAGAAACAAGGCAGACAAATTCCCAAATACAGAAATACTTGTCACAGGTCACTGAGCAACTGCACAATTGCCTAGAACAGCAAAGGCAATAATAGATAATTTAAAAAATACAACCGCTTAGTCTTCCTGAGAGAATACCAGTAGCAGAGGAGAGACTTGCAGCAGCCAACGATCACAGCCAGAAGAGCCAGTTTCATTTTCTCCTTCTGAGTGCTGCGCAGCAGGAAGGACTTACCACCACTGTAGGAATGAGCAGGGGAGACCAGCAGCACTATGCCCTACCCCCTGGCTTCATGGCTGCACTCTTAACGTGCTACTCCCCTGTGAGAGCTCACTTGGTATGCCCCTACAGCCGGGTTGCCTGTCTGTGGCGCACTCAGATTAGGAAGCCACTCCAGGGAAAACCCAGAAGGATGGCGGGCCATCTGGGACAGCGTTGCTGCCCGGCACACTCCAAAAGGGAGAGGACATGCACTGTGGTGGTGGCAGCACTCTTCCCCCCCCCCCCCCCCTCCCTCCTCCCCCAATTAGCCCTCCCAAAACACACCCTATTCTGCGAGTCACTTAAAGAACACTAGCATGATGGGGTTGCAGGGGGAAGGAGCTTACATTTTAAAGTTACAATAGATTAAGCGTCAAACTCCAGCCCAACCTGCAATGCCATGGTCCAGTGACCCACCAGCCTTCCTGAGAGAAAACCACATATATATTGGAACATGCAAAGTGACCGCAATTGCGCGCAACATGCAATCAACCCCATATTGTTTCATTATTGTCTTTTATTATTTATACACACTTCTACTGGTTTCATGTCTTAATTCGGAGGCGTGACCCCAAAATGCCGGTTCCTCCGCAGAGACAGGGAGGCATTCTCGTGCAGCACCCGGCTCCTGTCACTGAGTACGGCCAGAGTCTCCCCTTTTCAACCACACGTGCACAGTGGCCCTGTTTACCGTCCAAACAGTCACCAACCACGGTGCCGCCTCCGCTTATTTACATTTTTTTACTGTATTCTCCATTCCTATCCCTGTGCACCATTGCCACATTATTGTGCCAACATCAGTTTTCTATGAATAACGTGCACCGATCCCTATCCTACGCATTGGGGGTGTGGGGGTGGGGGTGGGGTATTCAGAGATGAACGTAGATCGTTGCATACGCAGCCAGATCTGCATTCATCTCCTCACATGCTGGGGGCTGCCCAGCACAGGGCAAGGTTGCCCAGCATGTGTGAGGCTGCCGCCCGATGTGTCTGCAATTAGATTGCGGACGTAGCAAAACTGAGGTTGACCCCTGGCTGCGCTGTCAGGCGGCCCACCATTTTTTTTTTATCGGAGCAGCTGCGTGTGATGTATTGCAGCTGCCCCGAAAATGGTCCCGGACAGCCCCTATTCAGGATACCCTGCTCCCCCTCCCCCCCCCCCTCCCTCCCTCCGCTATCTCATTCATATCAGCCATCCGTATACAGGTTACTAATCACCACCACATGTGCCTCACTAGCCATCCTACAGATGCTCTCACTCTACATACCAGGCCTGGCCAACCTGTGGCTCTCAAGCTGTTGTGTAACTACAAGTCCCAGCATGCCCTGCTACAATTTTGCTATTAGGGGATGCTAAAACTGTGGCAGTGCATGCTGGGATGTGTAGTTACACAATAGCTGGAGAGCCGCAGGTTGGCCAGGCCTGCTCTATACACTTCAAAGATCCAGCTCAGCATCGCCACACAAATCACAAAGCAACATGCAGGTGTCACTGTCTCTTGCTTTGTAATACGTAGTGGGTAGCGGTGTTGATTGTTTGCACACACCCCACACACTACAACAGCTGGGTGCAGTAGTACTTCTGTAGCCAACAGTGTCTGATTTACTTAAATGACATTACATGATAGACCATACAGTGCCAAGCAACCTTGGTATTTAGTGTTTGGCGAGAGCCTAAATGTCACCTACCTGATCCTCCTGTGGGGTCCTGTGATTCTCCTCTGTACTGTCCTGTGTATACAGAGGACGGGGACATCTCTCTGGGGAATCTCTGTTATTGGGTCCATCTGTAGGTGACACACAGTGACTGAGTACATTGTGTATACTGTATGTGATTATCAGAAGATGTGTGCATCTTGGTGACCCTCAAAACTGCTCTCTCCTTCAGAATAAATGTCTACTCTTACCCAGAGGTGTGATTGTCTGGTGATTCTCCATCATGTCCTTGTACTGACCTCAGACTCCTTCTATATACTCCCCCACCTGCATGGAGAGATAGACAGTGACATCCTGACACCTTATAGGAACCTGACACACACAATGACACAGTCATCACCCAGACACCTCCCCTGGTGTTACTGTATAATGTCCTATTCCCAGCAGTCACCTCTCCAGTCATCACCCAGACACCTCCCCTGGTGTTACTGTATAATGTCCCATTCCCAGCAGTCACCTCTCCAGTCATCACCCAGACACATCCCCTGGTGTTACTGTATAATGCCCCATTCCCAGCAGTCACCTCTCCAGTCATCACCCAGACACCTCCCCTGGTGTTACTGTATAATGCCCCATTCCCAGCAGTCACCTCTCCAGTCATCACCCAGACACCTCCCCTGGTGTTACTGTATAATGCCCCATTCCCAGCAGTCACCTCTCCAGTCATCACCCAGACACCTCCCCTGGTGTTACTGTATAATGCCCCATTCCCAGCAGTCACCTCTCCAGTCATCACCCAGACACCTCCCCTGGTGTTACTGTATAATGCCCCATTCCCAGCAGTCACCTCTCCAGTCATCACCCAGACACCTCCCCTGGTGTTACTGTATAATGTCCCATTCCCAGCAGTCACCTCTCCAGTCAACACCCAGACACCTCCCCTGGTGTTACTGTATAATGTCCCATTCCCAGCAGTCACCTCTCTAGTCATTACCCAGACACCTCCCCTGGTGTTACTGTGTAATGTCCCATTCCCAGCAGTCACCTCTCCAGTCATCACTCAGACACCTCCCCTGGTGTTACTGTATAATGTCCCATTCCCAGCAGTCACCTCTCCAGACATCACCCAGACACCTCCCCTGGTGTTACTGTATAATGTCCCATTCCCAGCAGTCACCTCTCCAGACATCACCCAGACACCTCCCCTGGTGTTACTGTATAATGCCCCATTCCCAGCAGTCACCTCTCCAGTCATCACCCAGACACCTCCCCTGGTGTTACTGTATAATGCACCATTCCCAGCAGTCACCTCTCCAGTCAGCAGCTGAATGATCTTGTTCACAAGTCCAAGGATCCTCTGGATGCTGTCACTCTTCAGTATCAGTTAGTGAGGTGGAGGCACCGTGATGGGGCTCTGGGTCCTGCTCAGTCGTCCTGACACAAAGGGACGGCTACTGTGCGTCACACGCTCACTGAATGCCTTCTTCACTACTGTGTAATGAGAGAGACATAAAATTGTAAAATTATAAACCAATATATTTGGAGAGGTATTTGAAAGTATTAAAATAATGAAAGTAAAGAAAAAGAGTAAAAAAACAAAAACAAAGTAAGCCAGGCAGACATGTATATGTATATATATATATATATATATCTAAATAATATACTGCATTGTGTGTTTGAACGGTGCCAGGAGAGTTGTCTAAGCACTGCTAGACACTATGGGGGAGATTTATCAAAGCTTGGAGGGAGAAAGTGAAGAGATAAACTACCAGCCAATCAGCTCCTAGCTGCCATGTTACAGGCTATGTTTGAAAAATGAGTTAGGAGCTGATTGGTTGGTGCTTTCTCCCTCCACAAGTTCTGATAAATCTCCCCCTATGTGTTGGAGGTACCCAGACTGTTGGCGCTGAACGCTGGCATGAAACTTTGAAGGATATTCCTCACTACCAATCAGTCATAGGGTTCCGGAAGCATAGGTCAGTCCAGAGCTGGAAATCACCCAGGGAGCCTGTAACAGGTTACATCTGGGGGCAGCCAATGATGCCCATATATTCAGGCGATAATGCCTCACGCATTATAAGTGGTAATTACAAGATCAGAGCAGCGGGAGGGGGGTCTGGGCAATGGGAAACCTCCCATACGTACACGCATGCACTGGGTGCTGATGTCAGGAAGACAACACACACTGTAGGTGCATGGTGCTGACCACTGAGGACATATTTTACATTTTGAAGGGCAAAATTGTACATATACCGCTACTGTAGCTATACATCACGTCTAATATCCTGCCCCTCAAAATGTAAATAAGCCCCCTGACTGGTCAGTTCCCTGCACATAGAGTGGCCAATAACTCCCACTTACCTCATACAGCGAGTCCTCTGGTGCTGACTGCACTTGTTATCAATGTGAGCACACAGCAAATCCTATTACTGCACAGCACCAGTCAGGCGCCTCATCATACATCATACGTGTCCTCCCTGCCGCACAGCCGGCACCGTCCCACCACGGGGGCTGCACACAATCCCCACTGATGCCCTTTCCCTACATCGCTCCCGACCGTGTCCTTTCCCCCCTTCCCAGCCCCTACAGTTCTAGCAACAGCAGGGACAGGACATCAGCTGCACATGGAGACCTGCTCAGGGCAATGCTGCCATCTCCATCACATACTGTATGGGAGTCATATAGATATATATTTTTTTATAATACTATAAGGACAGTTATATAACGCTCTCAAAAACAATATATGACTGCAACAAACCACAAACCCCTCCTCCAAGCATATATGTGTATAGAAATAAATTTATATAAGCGCTGTGAATACTTTCTGGATGCACTGTAACCCTCTCTGCACATATTACAGTGCAACCTGGGTTTGCCCAGTTGCTTGTGTTTTTTTGTTTTACTTGCAAACATGAACCAGGCACATAGTGCAGCGAGCAGTGTATATGGAGCACAGGGGGCGAGAGGGGAGAGTATGGAGGGGAGCAGAGGGTTTAAGGACACAGCCAGATGTAATCTATGGGAGAGTTTGGGGGAAAGGGAACATTTTTTGCAATAATTATTTGCAGCAGTTTCTATAATAAAGACACAGGAGTCTTCACCACCAGTATAACAGTAACAGGGCACCAGAGCCTGCTCCATCTGTATTATAATAATAATATAGTATCATAATTACCCGCAGCCAGACACGACGCTGCCTTCTTTCTGCTTCCTTCCACTCCCACTAATCGGTCACCCGGAAGTTGAAGTCGGAGTCTCGGAGACCCCTTTGGGCAATAAAAGAGTCTGGAGGAACGCACAACCCGGAAGTCTAGTGGTACGCACAATCCGGAAGTCTGATGGAACGCACAACCGGGAAGCCTGTGGAACGCACAGGGTGCTGGACCGCACGGCCGGACGCGTGGAGCGCAACAACTTCCGGGGTGAGAGGAGGCGGAAGTGTCTGGCAGGGGGTAAGTCACTACAAGATGTATAAAGAGATATAATTGCAAATGTATAAGTTAGACAGGACTGCATTATCTCCATGAGTGGTGTAGCTGTGGGGTGACCCCTGTGAGCTGGGTACAAAGTGGCTGTGTAGTAGGAATGGCGAGACTGTGGCTCCCACCTCTTAGACTCCTGTTTCCAGTCTGACACCCTCATACTGCCAACCCCTATCCCCACCCTGCCCCCTGCATAACCTCATCATGCCACCTCTGCTCACCTGGCTCTTACTGACAACTTTATGTTCTCTTTACTCCTCTGTCATAGCCTCATCTTGCCCAGCTACTAATGCCTGCTTCATAATGCCCACCTCATAGCCCCATAATGCCTGGCTAATGATGCCCATGTAATATCCACACCTGAGTACCTCTTGATGTCCACTTTATAGATTTTTAATTTCCACCTCTTAGCTTCATAATGCTTCTTTATTCCCATCTTGTAATTCCAACTGCATTTTAAGATACCCACTTTACAACCGTTACAGACCCACCACATAGCCTCGTCATTTGTACCTCACAGCCTCCACATACCCACCACATAGTCTCTACAAGCCGCCACATAGCCTCCTCATTTCAACCTCACAGCCTCCACAGGCCTGCCACATAGTCTTCACATGCCCACCACATAGCCTCCTCATTTCTATCTCACAACCTACACAGGCCTGCCACATAGTCTCCACAACTCGCCACATAGCCTCCTCATTTGTACCTCACAGCCTCCACAGGCCTGCCACATAGTCTCCACATAGACTCCACAGGCCGCCACATAGCCTCCTCATTTCAACCTCACAGCCTCCACAGGCCTGCCACATAGTCTCCACATAGACTCCACAGGCCGCCACATAGCCTCCTCATTTCAACCTCACAGCCTCCACAGGCCTGCTACATAGTCTCCACAGGCCGCCACATAGCCTCCTCATTTCAACCTCACAGCCTCCACAGGCCTGCCACATAGTCTCCACATAGACTCCACAGGCCGCCACATAGCCTCCTCATTTCAACCTCACAGCCTCCACAGGCCTGCCACATAGTCTCCACAACCCACCACATAGCCTCCTCATTTCTATCTCACAGCCTCCTCAGGTCCACCACATAGCCTCCATAGGCCTGCCACATAGGCTCCACAAGACCACAACATAGCCCCCACTCGGATCCGGCATGATATACCTGTAGATGGGTTGTCGGCTGTCAGTATAGCGACAGCAGCATTCCGACTGCTGGAATCCTAGTAGTGAGTCGCCTCACGGGCTAACTGCGTTCGCCGCGCTTCGGGCCCGGTGGTGAGCTTAACTCGCCACAGGTTCTATTCCCACTCGGTCGGTGGCGTGGATCCACCAACCGAGTGGGAAAACGGGGTGGGTCTCAGGATTCCGAGTGTTCTTAAAATGCAAGCTGTCGGGATCCAGACAGCCAGCATTTTAACTGCATCCCCTCCACAGGCCTGATACACAGCCTTTGTATGCCCAACTCAGAGTTCTATTTAAGATGGGATGTTGCCCATAGCAACCAGTCAGGTTCCAGATAGTATCATCTAGAAGGTGCTAGATAAATGAGAAGTACAATCTGATTGGTTGCTATGGGCAACATCCCATCTTAAATAGAACTCCCACCTTAGTAAATTTACCCCTCAGAATCTCATAATGCTTCTGTAAAAGAGGCTGAAAGCAAGTAAAATATGTTGTAACCATCTACGGCAGCGCCGACTACCTTGTGCAGGAGGGGGGGGGGGGCGGGAGCATTAAGCACATATACACATACAGTACATGTGTAGATGTATGTAATATATGTGCTGGCGTGTGCCCATGACTGGCAGTGTCGCAGGAATAACACAGCCGCCATACAGAACCCAGGACTCGGCATTAAGTTTCTTTCTCCTAAGCGCGCCCCCAGACTCCTGTGACTCTAGCCAATGAGAGTCTGGGGGCAAGCTTAAGAGAAGGAATTCTAATGCAGAGTCCTGGGTTCTGCACTGCGGCTGTGGTATACAGTGCTGCTGCTGATCTGGAACACGTCAGCACATATATTACATACATCTACACATGTATGTTTCAATGTGCTTAATGTTTCCCCACTGCACAAGGTAGCTGGCGCTGTGACCGCCGCTGGCTGTAACCATTAATAACTGATTTAATTAATTAACCATTTTTTAACCCCTATGATTGGTCCCTCTTACCTCTATGGGGTATATTCAGTTACGGTCGAAAGCTATCTGTTGAAAAGACGGCAGTTTTCGACTTTTTAAGGTCCAATCGTGATTCGACCTATTCAATCCCAGCTATTTTTATTCGACAAGTCGGGGAATTCGACTTGTCAAATAGTACGTGAATCGGCGGTAAAGCTGCCGATTCACGTACTTTTGAGGGAAACAGGGTCAAATTCGACAGGATTTGGCCCCGTTTCCGACCACCTCAGTCCGACATAAAAAAATGTTGGACTGAGATGAGGGACCTTAGAGGAGGAAAAGGGGGGGGGGGAGTCGCGGGGTCACCTTGTACTGTAGGCGAGCGTTTCAGCTTCACAGTCTTACCCTTTCTTGCTTAACAGTAAGTGGGGCGGCGGGGAGTCTGAGTGATGGGCTGCTGCTTTCTGGCTCAGTCTGCCCCCCCCCCCCCCCCTCCCCAAAGTTCCTTTTCCTTTCTGTAGGAAACAGTTACATATAGGATTGGGGTTGTACCTGTAAAATATATCCTTATAGTATATTTTGCACAAATGATCTCTAAATAGAAAAATTTCGAAAAGCAGAGCTTCATTTACCTTTTACCGCTTCCTCTCTCATTACACAGGATTACACCGTAGTGAGGAAGACATCCAGTGAGCATGTGACACCCAGCAGCCATCCCTGTGTGTCAGGAGGACTGAGCAGGATCCAGAACCTCATTACGGTGCCTCCACCTCACTCACTGATACATGAGAGGGACAGTGAACTCACCAACAAGATCATTCAGCTGCTGACTGGAGAGGTGACTGCTGGGAATGGGACATTATACAGTAACACCAGGGGAGGTGTCTGGGTGATGACTGGAGAGGTGACTGCTGGGAATGGGACATTATACAGTAACACCAGGGGAGGTGTCTGGGTGATGACTGGAGAGGTGACTGCTGGGAATGGGGCATTATACAGTAACACCAGGGGAGGTGTCTGGGTGATGACTGGAGAGGTGACTGCTGGGAATGGGGCATTATACAGTAACACCAGGGGAGGTGTCTGGGTGATGACTGGAGAGGTGACTGCTGGGAATGGGACATTATACAGTAACACCAGGGGAGGTGTCTGGGTGATGACTGTGTCACTGTGTGTCAGGTTCCTATAAGGTGTCAGGATGTCACTGTCTATCTCTCCATGCAGGTGGAGTATATAGAGGAACACAGGGGTCTGTACATGGACGTGCTGGTGAAGAATCACCGGGTTCTGTCATCACTGGGTAAGAGAGCAATTTTGAGGGTCCCCTAGGTAACGTGCATCATCTGGTATTTACGTACAGTATGTACTCAGTCCCTGTGTGTTTCCTACAGATGGATCCAGTAACAGAAATACCCCAGATAGATGTCCCCGTCCTCTTTATACACAGGAGAATCACAGCATCCCACAGGAGTATCCGGTAAATGAAATTTAGGGTTTCGCCAAATACCAAAGGAATCACTATATGTAGAGCAGCACACAATTATATTTAACTGTTTACTCTCCATGAGTGAAGTCAGACATTATTTAAGTGTTATTTTATTTTTTGTGTGTTTACTTAGGGTGAATATCTGAATGATATTAAGGTAGAAGTAATAGAGGAAGATGAAGAGATGTATGTGAGAGGTGACCAGCTGTTTAAGGGAGAGGAAATCCCTACAGATCTCAGCACAGGTGAGTAATAACAGGATTTTGATACCTACCGGTAAATCCTTTTCTCCTACTCCGTAGAGGATGCTGGGGTCCACTTCATGACCATGGGGTATAGACGGTTCCGCAGGAGCCATGGGTACTCTTAAGACTTTTCAATGGGTGTGAACTGGCTCCTCCCTCTATGCCCCTTCCGAGACCTCAGTTATAGGAACTGTGCCCAGGGAGAGGGACATTTCGAGGAAAGGATTTACTTTAAACTAGTGGTGAGATACATACCAGCTCACACCTCAACCATGCCGCACAACATGGCATTCAACATAACACACGCCAACAGACATGAACCAATTACAGCAAACATGCTGAAACTAATACAACACAACATGTGTAACTCTAATAACAAAACTGCAGGTAAAGTCCGCACTGGGACGGGCGCCCAGCATCCTCTGCGAACTAAGAGAAAAGGATTTACCGGTAGGTATCAAAATCCTGTTTTCTCATACGTCCTAGAGGATGCTGGGATCCACTTCATGACCATGGGGTTTATACCAAAGCTCCAGTACGGGTGGGAGAGTGCGGATGACCCTGCAGCACCGATTGACCGAACTTGAGGTCCTCATCGGCCAAGGTGTCAAACTTGTAGAATTTTGCAAATGTGTTTGACCCCGACCAAGTAGCTGCTCGGCAAAGTTGTAATGCCGAGACCCCCCCCCGGGCAGCCGCCCAGGAGGAGCCCACCTTCCTAGTAGAATGGGCCTTCACCGATATCGGTAACGGCAATCCAGCCGTAGAATGAGCTTGCTGATTCGCACCTCTGATGCAGCGCGCAATAGTCTGCTTGGAAGCAGGACACCCAATCTTGTTGGGAGCATACAGGACAAACAAAACCTCTGTTTTCCGTATTCGAGCTGTTCTAGCGACATAAATCTTCAAAGCTCTAACCGCATCTAGAGACTTTGACTCAGTGAACGTGTCAGTAGCAACTGCCACTACAATAGGTTGGTTTATGTGGAAAGAGGAAACCACCTTTGGAAGAAAATGTTGACAAGTTCTCAACTCTGCCCTATCTTCATGGAAGATCAGGTAAGGGCTCTTGTGGGACAAGGCCCCCAATTCAGACATCCGCCTTGCGGATGCCAACGCCAAAAGCATCACCACTTTCCAAGTGAGAGACTTCAACTCTATTTCTTGTAGAGGCTCAAACCAACCCGATTGAAGGATCTGCAACACCACACCACAAGGTCCCATGGTGCCACTGGAGGCACAAATGGAGGCTGGTTGTGCAGAACCCCTTTCATGAACGTCTGAACTTCTGGAAAGGAGGCCAATTGTTTTTGAAAGAAAACTGATAAGTCCAAAATTTGGACCTTGATTGACCCCAATCTAAGGCCCGCATCCACACCAGCCTGCAGAAAATGAAGAAAACGTCCCAACTCAAACTCTTCCGTAGGAGCCTTCTTGGTTTCACACCAAGACACATATTTTCTCCAAATACGGTGGTAATGTTTAGACGTTACCCCAATTCAGACATCCGCCTTGCGGATGCCAACGCCAAAAGCATCACCACTTTCCAAGTGAGAAACTTCAACTCTATTTCTTGTAGAGGCTCAAACCAACCCGATTGAAGGATCTGCAACACCACACCACAAGGTCCCATGGTGCCACTGGAGGCACAAATGGAGGCTGGATGTGCAGAACCCCTTTCACGAACGTCTGAACTTCTGGAAAGGAGGCCAATTGTTTTTGAAAGAAAACTGATAAGTCCAAAATTTGGACCTTGATTGACCCCAATCTAAGGCCCGCTTCCACACCAGCCTGCAGAAAATTAAGAAAACGTCCCAACTCAAACTCTTCCGTAGGAGCCTTCTTGGATTCACACCAAGACACATATTTTCTCCAAATACGGTGGTAATGTTTAGACGTTACTCCTTTCCTGGCCTGAATAAGAGTGGGGATGACTTCCTTGGGAATACCCTTTCGGGCTAGGATCCGAATCTCAACAGCCATGCCGTTAAATGTAGCCACGGTAAGTCTTGATACACACACGGCCCCTGCTGTAGTGGGTCCTCTCGAGGAGGAAGAGGCCGAGGATCTTCTATGAGCAACTCCTGAAGATCTGGATACCAAGCCCTCCTTGGCCAGTCTGGGGCAATGAAGATTGCTCAAACTCTTGTTCTTCTTCTTATTTTGAGAACTTTTGGAATCAGTGGAAGTGGAGGGAAAACATATACCGACCGAAACACCCACTGGGTCACCAGTGCATCCACTGCTATAGCTTGAGGGTCTCTCGTCCTGGAACAATATCTCTGAAGCTTCTTGTTTAGACGAGATGCCATCATGTCTACTTGAGGAAATCCCCAAAGACTTGTCACCTCTGCGAAGACTACTTGATGGAGGCCTCACTCTCCTGAATGGAGATCGTGTCTGCTGAGGAAGTCTTCTTCCCAGTTGTCCACTCCCAAAATGAAAATTGCTGACAGAGCTCTAACATGTCTTTCTGCCCTGAGGAGAATCCATGTCACCTCTGCCATTGCCGCTCTGCTTTTCATACCGCCTTGCCTGTTTATGTACGCGACTGCTGTTACATTGTCCGACTGGATCTGCACGGGATCTTGAAGAAGATGTACCGCTTGTAGAAGGCCTTTGTAAATGGCTCTCCATTCCAGAACGTTTATGTGAAGGCAGGCTTAATGATTTGACCATTTTCCTTGGAAGCTTTCCCCCTGTGTGACAGCTCCCCAGCCTCGGAGACTTGCATCCGTGTTTATTAGGACCCAGTCGTGAATCCCAAACCTGCATCCCTCTAGTAGGTGAGAACTGTGTAGCCACCACAGGAGCGAAATCCTGGCTTTGGGGGGACAGGATTATTTTCCGGTGTATGTGTAGGTGGGATCCGGTCCACTTGTCCAACAGGTCCCACTGGAATACTCTGGCATGAAATCGGCAAAACTGTATGGCCTCGTAGGCTGCTACCATTTTCCCCAACAACCGAATGCATTGATGGATCGACACGCTTGTTGGTTTCAATATTTGTTTGACCATTAACTGGATTTCCAGAGCCTTTTCCACTGGAAGAAATACTCTCCGTACTTCTGTGTCCAGAATCATCCCTAAAAAGGACAATCTTGTTGTCGGTTCCAACTGCGACTTTGGAAAATTCATGATCCAACCGTGTTGTTGGAGTATTGACAGGGAGAGTGCGATGTTCTGCACCAACTGTTCCCTGGATCTCGCTTTTATCAGGAGATCGTCCAGATAAGGAATTATATTGACTCCTTTTTAATGAAGGAGGACCATCATCTCCGCCATCACCTTGGTGAATACCCTCGGTGCCATGGAGAGTCCGAACGGCAACGTCTGGTAATGGCAATCCTGTACTGCGAATCTCAGATAAGCTTGGTGAGGAGGATAATTGGGAACATGCAAGTAAGCATCTTTTATGTCTACTGACACCATGAAGTCCCCCTCATCCAGACTGAAATTCACTACCCTCATGCTGGTGTCCACATTAGTACCATGGGGTGTATAGACGGGTCCACTAGGAGCCACTGCCATGTTAAGAGTTTGAGAGTGTGGGCTGGCTCCTCCCTCTATGCCCCTCCTACCAGACTCAGTTTAGAAAATGTGCCCGGAGGAGCAGGTCACAGCTAGGGGAGCTCCTAGGAGTTTTCTTAGTTTATTTTTTTTAATTAAAGTTTAGAGTTTGTTGTTTTGCAAGAAGGCTGCTGGCAACAGCCTCCCTGCTTCGTGGGACTTAGCGGGGCAGTAAGAACCAAGTTCCTGAAGAGTTAATGGTTCTCTACTGTGCTGGTAGGACTCCCGAGCTCCTGAGGGTGCTGATCGCAAGCCCACGAGGCGACCGCTCACTCCCGCAGCACGGCCGCCACCCCCTAACAGAGCCAGAAGATAGAAGAGTGGTGAGTACAGCGCCGGCGTCCTGGTTAGCGGGTCGCTGATGGGTATGGTGGCACAAGGTTTGGAGCGCAGCTCTGACAGGCTGCGCTTCTGGAGACTCAGCAACATCACACATGTAGACGCTGGAGGGGTGGCCTGAGCCAGCGTAATTAATTATCCTACACTGGCCACATTGTTAACAGGTTCTAATCCCGCTGTTCATACACAAAACCTCATGCCAGTATAAATAATAAGAGCGGGAAGCCATGCACCATTGCAGGGGGCGGGGCTTCCTCTCACAGCAGATCCAGGACTCACCAGCACCATTTTCTCTCTGCAGATCATACAGACAGAGACGCTGACAGGGAGCACTGCCCTCCACATAACTCCACAAGTACTCTACTGTACCAGGGTGTTATAGACAGAGGGGGGAGTGTTATATCTGGACTAACTACCCTATTAAGGATAGTTAGTATGCGCCGGGCTTTTATCATAATAACTGCCTACAGGGGCGCTGGTTGGCTGGCTCCTTATACTCTGTGTCTCTCTGAGGGTACTCTGGGGGAAGCTGTATCTGACATTTTCCTCTGTGTGTAAGTGTGTATATACCACATTACCATGTCTAAGGATTCTGTGTCCTGCGCTGCAGAATGTTTATCTTTTCCTGAGGAGTCTATTCCATGTACTGAAGACTGCCATATAGTTTCTCAGCCTTCCGAATCCGATCCCGCATGGGTGGATTCTTTAAGGGGAATGATATCCCAGATATCTACAAGGATGTCACATACGGAGAAAGAGACTCAGTTTTTGATTAAATCTGTGGAGGGTTTACAGTGTTTGGCACCCACTACTTCGTCAAAAACCCCATCTACATACCCACAAAAGCATACACTTGCCCAGATAATGCAAGATGACACTGATACCGACTCTGATACAGGAAACGGCGATGGGGATATGCAGGTGGGGATGCATCCCTTGCTAAGGGGGTGCAACGAATGATTAAAGCCATTAGGGATGTTTTGAACATTACTGAGAAGGCACCTGAGCAGGAGAAGGAATCTTATTTGACCCTAAATAAGAAATCCTCGCTGACCTTCCCTGCTTCTAAGGAGTGCTGGTCTCCTTGTTTGAAAAATCCTGGGAAAACCCAGAGAAAAATTACAGATCCCAAAGAGAATTCTCATTGCTTTTCCTTTCTTGAAGAGGACAGAAAAAAGTTTGAAAACCCACCTATATTAGACGCTTCTGTATCTAGGTTGTCTAAAAAACTGGATCTTACCTGTTCCCGGTTCAACCGCCCTAAAGGAGTTGGCTGACCGCAAGATTGAGAAAAGTGTGGAGAACCTACCCTTCACAGGTCAGGCCCTGTTTGGGGAAGTGCTGGATGCGGGTAAGTCGACTTTTCTTCCCTACGCGGCTGCATCGGCTCGGAAATCTTATCCTACGCCTCCACAGCAGTCCTTTCGGACCGCAAAATGTAAAAAATTCAAAGGCCCCCTCCCCCCCCCCCACACACACCTTTTTCAGATGAGGTCGGAGAAAATCCAGAAAACCTGCACCAACAGGTTCCCAGGAACAGAAACCAGGTTCTGCTTCCTCAAAATCTTCAGCATGACGGTGGACCTCCCAGCCTGGAGATCGGGCAGGTGGGAGCGAGACTAAAAGATTTCAGTCACGTCTGGGCGTCATCGTGCCTAGACCCCTGGGTAAAAGATATTGTTGCCCAGGGGTACAGACTGGTGTTTCAGGAACTCCCACCTCACAGATTCTTCAAATCAGGCTTACCAGCTTTGCTGACAGAAAGTACTATCCTACAGGATGCCATTCAAAAGTTGGTACGAACAAATGTCATTGTCCCAGTTCCACCTCACCTAACACACAAGGGTTATTACTCCACCCTGTTTGTGGTTCGGTAAGACCAATATTGAACCTAAAGTCATTGAACCCCTACTTAAAGGTATTCAAATTCAAAATGGAGTCGCTGAGAGCGGTGATCTCAGGTCTGTAGGAGGGGGAATTCCTGGTATCCCTGGATATCAAAGATGCGTACCTTCTCATTCCGATCTGGCCGCCTCATTAGGCTTACTTACGGTTTGCACTACAGGATTGTCACTATCAGTTCCTGACATTGCCATTTAGCCTCTCCACTGCACCAAGGGTATTCACCAAGGTCATGGCGGAGATGATGATATTCCTCCGCAAGCAGGGAGTGAATATAATTCCATATCTGGATGATTTAATGATAAAGGCATCTTCCAGGGAGAGACTGTTGCAGAGTATTGCTCTCTCAACTCAAATACTCAGGATCATGTCCTGAGGCCAGCCCGGGTATTGGTTCATCAGTGTATTCGCCTTCTGGGAAAGATGGTAGCCTCCTACAAGGCTTTACAGTACGGAAGATTCCATGCACGGTTCTTCCAGCTGGATCTCCTGAACAAGTGGTCGGGATTGCATCTCCACATGCACCAGCGGATGCACCTGTCTCCAAAAGCCAAAATTTCATACCTCTGGTGGCTCCAAACTTCTCACCTACTCGAGGGACGCAGGTTTGGGATTCAGAATTGGATTCTTCTAACCACGGATGCAAGTCTCAGAGGTTGGGGAGCAATCACCCAGGGGAAAAACTTCCAAGGCAGGTGGTCAAGTCAGGAGTCTCTCCTTCCAATAAACGTTCTGGAACTGAGGGCCATATACAACGGCCTTCTACAAGCGGCACATCTTCTGAAAGATCAAGCCATTCAAGCTCAGTCGGACAACGTCACAGTGGTGTCCTACATAAACAGGCAGGGCGGAACGAAGAGCAGAACTGCAATGTCAGAGGTAACAAGAATCCTCCTCTGGGCAGAAAGACACGCGGTGGCGTTGTCAGCGATCTTCATTCCGGGAGTGGACAACTGGGAAGCGAGCTTCCTCAGCAGACACAATCTCCATCCAGGAGAATGGGGCCTCCACCCGGAGGTATATGCAGAGGTAACAAGCCAATGGGGCGTACCTCAGATAGACATGATGGCCTCTCGCCTCAACAAGAAGCTTCGGAGGTACTGTTCCAGGTCATGGGACCCGCAAGCAGTGGCAGTGGCCCTGGTAACTCCGTGGGTGTTCCAGTCCATGTATGTGTTCCCTCCTCTTCCACTCATCCCAAGTATTCTAAAACTAATAAAAAGAATGAGAGTTCAGGCGATCCTCATTGCGCCGGACTGGCCAAGACGGGCTTGGTACGCGGATCTTCTGGAATTACTGATGGAGGATCCGAGGCCTCTTCCTCTTCGTGAGGACCTTCTACTACAGTACGTTTTACGGCATGGAGGTTGAACGCCAGATCTTAGCTTGGAAAGGCATTCCAAACGAGGTCATTCCTAATCTGATCCAAGCTAGGACGGGAGTAACGTCTAAGCATTACCATCGGATTTGGGAAAAGTATGTGTCTTGGTGTGAATCCAAGAAGTTTCCAACGGTGGAGTCTCAATTGGGACGTTTTCTCCTCTTTCTGCAAGCGGGTGTGGATGTGGGCCTACGCTTGGGCTCCATAAAGGTCCAGATTTCTGCCTTGTCCATTTTCTTCCAGAAACAATTGTCTGCTCTCCCTGAGATTCAGACATTCTTGAAAAGAGTTCTGCACATCCAACTTCCCTTTGTGCCTCCTGCGACACCTTAGAATCTTAATGTGGTGCTGCAATTCCTGCAATCGGATTGGTTCGAGCCTTTACAGGCGGTAGACGTAAAGTTTCTTACTTGGAAGGTGGTCACACTGTTGGCATTGGCATCTGCAAGACGTGTGTTGGAATTGGGGGCATTGTCGCACAAGAGCCCCTACTTGATTTTCCATGAGGATAGAGCTGAGCTCAGAACGTTTCGGCAATTTCTCCCAAAGGTTGTATCGGCTTTCCATGTCAACCAACCTATTGTGGTGCCAGTGGCTACTGACATCTCTATTACCTCAAAGTCCTTGGCTGTTGTGCGGGCTTTGGAGATATATGTGAAGAGAACGGCTCGTCACAGGAAGTCGGACGCACTATTTGTCCTTTATGATCCCAACAAGATTGGGTGTCCTGCTTCTAAGCAGACAATTTCTTGCTGGATCAGGCTTACTATCCAGCATGCTTATTCTGCGGCAGGATTGCCGATTCCAAAATCGGTTCAGGTCCACTCTACCCGTAAAGTGGGTTCTTCCTGGGCGGCTGCTTTGACGAGCAGCTTCTTGGTCAGGGTCGAACACGTTTGCTAAGTTCTACAAGTTCGATACTTTGGCTTCTGAGGACCTAAAGTTTGGTCAATCTGTTCTGCAGGAACCTCAGCAGTCTCCCTCCTGTACTGGGAGCTTTGGTACATCACCATGGTACTAAATTGGACCCCAGCATGCTCCAGGACGTAAGAGAAAATCGGATTTTATATACCTACCGGTAAATCCTTTCCTCGTAGTCCGTAGAGGATGCTGGGCGCCCGCCCAGTGCTTCGTATTCCTGCATTGTTACTTGGTTAAATATTGTTGGTTCAGCCGTTGCTGAATCGTTTCTTGTTGGTTAGCTTGGCTTTCCTTTTGTTATGTGTGAGCTGGTGTGAATCTCACCACTATCTGTGTATTTCCTTTTCTCGAAGTATGTCCGTCTCCTCGGGCACAGTTTCTAGACTGAGTCTGGTAGGAGGGGCATAGAGGGAGGGCCAAGCCCACACTATTAAACTGTTAAAGTGCCAGTGGCTCCTAGAAGACCCATCTATACCCCATGGTACTAAATTGGACCCCAGCATCCTCTACGGACTACGAGAAAAGGATTTACCGGTAGGTATATAAAATTATATTATTACAGAGAGGAATCACATATTGTCCTTGTTCTGTCACTTCAGCAGTCTTTTATTCTACACCCTCCTCTGTCAGTACAGACTAATGAGGGAAATGTATCTGCCCAGTGGCGGAGTCTGGAGCCATCAGCCTCTGTTATGCTCCTACTCTCCCCCTCACATCATGTCACTGTGTGTTCCCAGCCCAGAGATCTGACCAGTCTCCTCCCCACACTCTCTCGTGTATCTCATACATCAGGAGCCATCAGCCCCTATTATATTACTGCTCTCCCACTCATATTGGGGCTAATTCAGACCTGATCGCACTCACAGCAGGCGATCAGATCTGAACTGCGCATGCGCCGCAGTCCAGAGATCTGACCAGTCTCTTCCCCACACTCTCTGGTGTATCGCATACATCAGGAGCCATCAGCCCCTATTATGCTCCTGTTCTCCCCCTCACATCATGTCACTGTGTGTTACCAGCCCAGATCTCACCAGTCTCCTCACTACACTCTCTGGTGTATCTCATACATCAGGAGTCATCAGCCCCTATTAGACTCCTGCTCTCCCCTTACATCATGTCACTGTGTATTGCCAGCCCAGAGATATGACCAGTCTCCTCACCACGCTCTCTGGTGTATCTCATACATCAGGAGCCATCAGCCCATATTAGACTCCTGCTCTCCCCCTTACATCATGTCACTGGTGGTCATTCCGAGTTGTTCGCTCATTATTTTTTTCTCGCAATGGAGCGATTAGCCGCTAATGCGCATGCGCAATGTCCGCACTGCGACTGCGCCAAGTAAATTTGCTATGCAGTAAGGTATTTTACTCACGGCATTACAAGGTTTTTTCTTCGTTCTGGTGATTGGAGTGTGATTGACAGGAAGTGGGTGTTTCTGGGCGGAAACAGGCCGTTTTATGGGTGTGTGCGAAAAAACGCTACCGTTTCTGGGAAAAACGCGGGAGTGGCTGGAGAAACGGAGGAGTGTCTGGGCGAACGCTGGGTGTGTTTGTGACGTCAAACCAGGAACGACAAGCACTGAACTGATCGCAGATGCCGAGTAAGTCTGGAGCTACTCAGAAACTGCTAAGAAGTGTCTATTCGCAATTCTGCTAATCTTTCGTTCGCTATTTTGATAAGCTAAGATTCACTCCCAGTAGGCAGCGGCTTAGCGTGTGCAAAGCTGCTAAAAGCAGCTTGCGAGCGAACAACTCGGAATGACCACCACTGTGTATTACCAGCCGAGAGATCTGACCAGTCTCCTCCCCACACTCTCTGGTGTATCTCATACATCAGGAGCCATCAGCCCCTATTATGCTCCTGTTCTCCCCCACACATCATGTCACTGTGTGTTACCAGCCCAGATCTGACAAGTCTCCTCACTACACTCTCTGGTGTATCTCATACATCAGGAGCCAGCAGCCCCTATTATATTCCTGCTCCTCCACTCACATTATGTCACTGTATGTTACCAGCCCAGAGACCAGTCTCCTCCCCACACTCTCTGGTGTATCTCATACATCAGGAGCCATCAGCCCCTATTATACTCCTGCTCTCCGTCTCACATCATGTCATTGTGTATTACCAGCCCAGAGATCTGACCAGTCTCCTCCCCACACTCTCTGGTGTATCTCATACATCAGGAGCCATCAGCCCCTTTTATAGTCCTGCTCTCCATCTCACATCATGTCATTGTTTATTACCAGCCCAGAGATCTGACCAGTCTCCTCACCACGCTCTCTGGTGTATCTCATACATCAGGAGCCATCAGCCCCTATCATACTCCTGTTCTCCCCCTCACATCATGTCACTGTGTGTTCCCAGCCCAGAGATCTGACCAGTCTCCTCACACTCTCTGGTGTATCTCATACACCAGGAGCCATCAGCCCCTATTATACTCCTGCTGTCACCTCACATCATGTCACTGTGTGTTACCAGCCCAGAGATCTGACCAGTCTCCTCACCACACTCTCTGGTGTATCTCATACATCAGGAGCCATCAGCCCCTATTATACTCCTGCTCTCATCCTCACATCGGGGGATCATTCTGACCCGTTCGCTCACTGCTTTTTCTCTATCGTCCTAAGTGGATGCTGGGGTTCCTGAAAGGACCATGGGGAATAGCGGCTCCGCAGGAGACAGGGCACAAAAAAGTAAAGCTTTTACCAGATCAGGTGGTGTGCACTGGCTCCTCCCCCTATGACCCTCCTCCAGACTCCAGTTAGATTTTGTGCCCGAACGAGAAGGGTGCAATCTAGGTGGCTCTCCTAAAGAGCTGCTTAGAGAAAGTTTAGCTTAGGTTTTTTACTTTACAGTGAGTCCTGCTGGCAACAGGATCACTGCAACGAGGGACTTAGGGGAGAAGTAGTGAACTCACCTGCGTGCAGAGTGGATTTGCTGCTTGGCTACTGGACACTAGCTCCAGAGGGACGATCACAGGTACAGCCTGGATGGTCACCGGAGCCGCGCCGCCGGCCCCCTTGCAGACGCTGAAGAGAGAAGAGGTCCAAAATCGGCGGCTGAAGACTCCTGAGTCTTCATAAAGGTAGCGCACAGCACTGCAGCTGTGCGCCATTTTCCTCTCAGCACACTTCACACAACAGTCACTGAGGGTGCAGAGCGCTGGGGGGGGCGCTCTGAGAGGCAAATAAAAACCTTATTAGAGGCAAAAAATACCTCACATATAGCCCACAGAGGCTATATGGAGATATTTAACCCCTGCCTAACTTCAAAAATAGCGGGAGACGAGCCCGCCGAAAAAGGGGCGGGGCCTATCTCCTCAGCACACAGCGCCATTTTCTCTCACAGAAAAGCTGGAGAGAAGGCTCCCAGGCTCTCCCCTGCACTGCACTACAGAAACAGGGTTAAAACAGAGAGGGGGGGCACTGATTTTGGCGATATTGTATATATATAAAAGATGCTATAAGGGAGAAACACTTATATAAGGTTGTCCCTATATAATTATAGCGTTTTTGGTGTGTGCTGGCAGACTCTCCCTCTGTCTCCCCAAAGGGCTAGTGGGTCCTGTCCTCTGTCAGAGCATTCCCGGTGTGTGTGCTGTGTGTCGGTACGTGTGTGTCGACATGTATGAGGACGATGTTGGTGAGGAGGCGGAGAAATTGCCTGTAATGGTGATGTCACTCTCTAGGGAGTCGACACCGGAATGGATGGCTTATTTAGAGAATTACGTGAGAATGTCAACACGCTGCAAGGTCGGTTGACGACATGAGACGGCCGACAATCTATTAGGACCGGTCCAGGCGTCTCAGAAACACCGTCAGGGGTTTTTAAAAAAACGCCCATTTACCTCAGTCGGTCGACACAGACACAGACACGGACACTGAATACAGTGTCGACGGTGAATAAACAAACGTATTTCTCATTAGGGCCACACGTTAAGGGCAATGAAGGAGGTGTTACGTGTTTCTGATACTACAAGTACCACAAGAAAGGGTATTATGTGGGAGTGAAAAAACTACCTGTAGTTTTTCCTGAATCAGATAAAATAAAATGAAGTGTGTGATGATGCGTAGGGTTACCCCGATAGCAAATATTGGCGTTATACCCTTTCCCGCCAGAAATTAGGGTACGTTGGGAAACACCCCTTAGGGTGATAAGGCGCTCACACGCTTATCAAGTGGCGTTACCGTCTCCAGATACGGCCGCCCTCAAGGAGCCAGCTGATAGGAAGCTGGAAAAATATCCTAAAAAGTATATACACACATACGGTGGTTATACTGCGACCAGCGATCGCCATCAGCCTGGAGATGCAGTGCTGGGTTGGCTTGGTCGGATTCCCTGACTAAAAATATTTTATTCATGTACAGCATTTAATAGGATGCATTCTATATATATGTATGTGAGATGCACAGAGGGATATTTGCTCTCTGGCATCAAGATAAGTGCGTTGTCCATATCTCCCAGAAGATGTCAGGGACACGACAGTGGTCAGGTGATACAGATCCCATACGGCAGATGGAAGTATTGCTGTATAAAGGGAAGGAGTTATTTGGGGGTCGGTCCATCGGACCTGGGGACCACAGCAACAGCTGGGAAATCCAACCTTTTTTACCCCAAGTTACATCTCAGCTAAAAAAGACACCGTCTTTTCAGCCTCAATCTTTCCTTTCCCATGAGGGCATGCAGGCAAAAGGCCAGTCATATCTGCCCAGACATAGAGGTAAGGGAAGTAGACTGCAGCAGGCAGCCCTTTCCCAGGAAAAGAAGCCCTCCACCGCGTCTGCCAAGTCCTCAGCATGACGCTGGGGCCGTGCAAGCGGACTCAAGGTGGGGGGGTAGTCTCAAGAGTCTCAGGGCGCAGTGGGATCACTCGCAAGTTGACCCCTAGATCGTACGAGTATTATCCCAGGGGTAAAGATTGGAGAGTCGAGACATCTTCTCCTCGCAGGTTCCTGAAGTCTGCTTTACCAACGGCTCCCTCCGACAGGGAGGCAGCATTGGAAACAATTCACAAGCTGTATATCCAGCAGGTGATAATCAAAGTACCCATCCTACGACAAGGAAAAGGGTATTATTTTTCCACACTATATTGTGGTACTGAAGCCAGACGGCTTGGTGACACATAGTCTAAATCTAAAATGTTTTGAACACTTACATAAAAGGTTCAAATCGAGATAAAGTCACTCAGAGCAGTGATAGCGAACCGGAAAAAAGGGGACTATATGGTGTCCCTGGACATCAAGGATTACCTCCATGTCCAAATTTTGTCCTTCTCATCAAGGGTACCTCTGGTTCGTGGTACAGAACTGTCAATATCAGTTTCAGACGATGCCGTTTGAATTATCCACGGCACCCCGGGCCTTTTTACCAAGGTAATGGCCGAAAAGATGTTTCTTCAAAGAAAAAAGGCATCTAAATTATCCCTTACTTGCACGACCTAAAAAGGGCAAGTTCCAGAGAACAGTTGGAGGTCGGAAGAGCACTATCTAAAGTAGTTCTTCGACGGCACGACTGGATTCTAAATATTCCAAGAATCGCAGCTGTTTTCCGACGATACGTCTGCTGTTCCTAGGGATGATTCTGGACACGGTTCAGAAAAAGGTTTTTCTTCCCGAGGAAAAAGCCAAGGAGTTATCCGACCTGTCAGGAACCTCCTAAAACCAGGAAAGGTGTCTGTACATCAATGCACAAGAGTCCTGGGAAAAATGGTGGCTTTTTACGAAGCAATTCCATTCGGCAGATTCCATGCAAGAATTTTCCAAAGGGATCTGTTGGACAAATGGTCAGGGTCGCATCCTCAGATGCACCTGCGAATAACCCTGTCGCCAAGGACAAGGGTATATCTTCTGTGGTGGTTGCAAAAGGCTCATCTATTGGAGGGCCGCAGATTCGGCATACAGGATTTGATCCTGGTGACCACGGACGCCAGCCTGAGAGGTTGGGGAGCAGTCACACAAGGAAGAAACTTCCAGGGGGTATGGACGAACCTGGAAAAGTCTCTTCACATAAACATTCTGGTACTAAGAGCAATCTAAAATGCTCTAAGCCAGGCGGAACCACTCCTGCAAGGAAAACCGGTGTTGATTCAGTCGGACAACATCACGGCGGTCGCCCATGTAAACAGACAGGGCGGCACAAGAAGCAGGAGTGCAATGGCAGAAGCTACCAAGATTCTTCGCTGGGCGGAGAATCACGTAATAGCACTGTCAGCAGTGTTCTTCCCGGGCGTGGACAACTGGGAAGCAGACTTCCTCAGCAGACACGATATTCACCCGGGAGAGGGGGGTCTTCATCCAGAAGTCTTCCACATGCTAGTAAACTGTTGGGAAAGACCAATGGTAGACATGATGGCGTCTCGCCTCAACAAGAAACTGGACAAGTATTGCGCCAGGTCAAGAGATCCACAGGCAATAGCTGTGGACGCACTGGTAACACCTTGGGTGTACAAATCAGTATATGTGTTTCCTCCTCTGCCTCTCATACCAAAGGTATTGAAGATTATACGGTGAGGAGGAGTAAGAACAATACTAGTGGCTCCGGATTGGCCAAGAAGGACTTGGTACCCGGAACTTCAAGAGTTGGTCACGGACGACCCGTGCCCTCTGCTTCTGAGAAGGGACCTGCTACAACAGGGTCCCTGTCTCTTTCAAGACTTACCGCGGCTGCGTTTGACGGCATGGCGGTTGAACGCCAGATCCTAAAAGGGAAAGGCATTCCAGAAGAAGTCATTCCTACCTTGATTAAGGCAAGGAAGGAAGTCACCGCGAAACATTATCACCGCATTTGGCGAAAATATGTCGCGTGGTGCGAGGATCGGAGTGTTCCGACGGAGGAATTTCAACTGGGTCGTTTCCTACATTTCCTACAATCAGGATTGTCTATGGGTCTCAAATTGAGATCTATTAAGGTTCAAATTTCGGCCCTGTCAATATTCTTCCAAAAAGAATTGGCCTCAGTTCCTGAGGTACAGACTTTTGTTAAAGGAGTACTGCATATACAGCCTCCTGTGGTGCCTCCGGTGGCACCGTGGGATCTAAATGTAGTTTTAGATTTCCTCAAATCCCATTGGTTTGAACCATTGAAAAAGGTGGATTTTAAATATCTCACATGGAAAGTGACTATGTTACTGGCCCTGGCTTCCGCCAGGAGAGTATCTGAATTGGCGGCTTTATTTTATAAAAGCCCTTATCTAATCTTCCATTCGGATAGGGCAGAACTGAGGACTCGTCCGCATTTTCTCCCTAAGGTGGTATCAGCGTTTCACCTGAACCAACCTATTGTGGTGCCTGCGGCCACTGGCGACTTGGAGGACTCCAAGTTGTTGGACGTTGTCAGAGCCTTAAAAAATATACATTTCAAGGACGGCTGAAGTCAGAAAATCTGACTCGCTGTTGATACTATATGCACCCAACAAGTTGGGTGCCCCTGCTTCTAAGCAGACGATTGCTCGTTGGATTTGTAACACAATTCAACTTGCTCATTCTGTGGCAGGCATGCCACAGCCTAAATCTGTTAAGGCCCATTCCACAAGGAAGGTGGGCTCATCTTGGGCGGCTGCCCGAGGGGTCTCGGCATTACAATTCTGCCGAGCAGCTACGTGGTCGGGGGAAAACACGTTTGTAAAATTCTACAAATTTGATACCCTGGCAAAAGAGGACTTGGAATTCTCTCATTCGGTGCTGCAGAGTCATCCGCACTCTCCCGCCCGTTTGGGAGCTTTGGTATAATCCCCATGGTCCTTTCAGGAACCCCAGCATCCACTTAGGACGATAGAGAAAATAAGAATTTACTTACCGATAATTCTATTTCTCGGAGTCCGTAGTGGATGCTGGGCGCCCATCCCAAGTGCGGATTATCTGCAATACTGTACATAGTTATTGTTAACAAATTCGGGTTATATTGTTAAGGAGCCATCTTTAAGAGGCTCTTTCTGTTATCATACTGTTAACTGGGTTTAGATCACAAGTTGTACGGTGTGATTGGTGTGGCTGGTATGAGTCTTACCCGGGATTCAAATTGCCTCCCTTATTGTGTACGCTCGTCCGGGCACAGTACCTAACTGGAGTCTGGAGGAGGGTCATAGGGGGAGGAGCCAGTGCACACCACCTGATCTGGTAAAAGCTTTACTTTTTTGTGCCCTGTCTCCTGCGGAGCCGCTATTCCCCATGGTCCTTTCAGGAACCCCAGCATCCACTACGGACTCCGAGAAATAGAATTATCGGTAAGTAAATTCTTATTTTATCGCAGCCGAGCGAACGGGTCCCTACTGCGCATGCGCCGGCTTCGTAGTGCGCCGGGGGCATGCCAGACGGCCGAAGGCCGTAGCAGGGCTGCGATTGCCTCTGCCTGATTGAAAGACAGAGGCGGTCGCTGGTCGGGAGGGGGCGGAACGGCGGCGAACGGGGGGGGGCGGGCCGCAGCAGCTGCGTGATGTCACGCGCAGCCGCTGTGAGCCAGGGAGCGAGGAGTAGCTCCCAGCCAGCACGCTAAAGCTGCGCTGGTCGGGATCTACTCTTGAAGTGCAAAGGCATCGCCGCTGTGCGATGCCTTTGCACTTTTGCGGGGGGGGGGGGGGGGGGGGCGGCACTGACATGTGGGGCGGACTAGCCCTGTGCTGAGCGTCCCGCCACATGTCAGTGTAATTGATCGTAGCTGTGCTAAATTTAGCACAGCTACGATCAACTCGGAATGACCCCCATCATGTCAGTGTGTGTTACCAGCCCAGAGATCTGACCAGTCTCCTTCCCACACTCTGGTGTATATCATACATCAGGAGCCATCAGTCCTTAATAGACTCCTGCTCTCCCCCTCACATCATGTCACTGTGTATTACCATGTCGACCTTTTAATCTATCGAGCTAGAATCCCTGTCGACCTAGTTACTGCCAACCAATAGTGGTCGACCTTCAATACCACACCCTTCACAACTACCTGTGTTGTTCCATATAAACTACCCCGCTTCACATCCTCCCTTACCAGTGGCCTTGGCTTTGTCTGCTGAATATTTATAGATTTCAGAGGAGGAATTTTGGACTTATGTTCCCTTGCTTCTCAGTAGACATTTCTCCGCAGAGAAGGGATCTCAGTGCGTTGACCAGTTCTCTTGAGGATCTGAAAATTACATACACAACATGTACTCAGACACTGTGTCTCCTGCAGATGGATCCAGTAACAGAGATACCCCAGAGAGATGTCCCCGTCCTCTATATACACAGGACAGTACAGAGGAGAATCACAGGACCCCACAGGAGTATCAGGTACATGGGATTTAGGGTCTCACCAAATACCAGTGTGACTTCTCATTATGTGATCTGTAGAGCAGATGCATGTGTCTTATACACTGATATTATTCTTTTTACTCTCTGTTATTAAAATCAGACATTATTAAAGTTGTTATGTTATTGCCTGACGCGTTATATAGGGAGAAGACCTGACATATATAAAGATAGAAGATTTGGAGGGGGAAGAGGAGATGTACGTGATCCGTGCTCAGCAGTATGAGGAGGAGGGTATAACCGCAGACGCCAGCACAAGTGAGTAATAAGCAATTCTCACAGAAAACTCCATGTAATCCACCTTATGGTTCCTAGTTAGTAATAGATACATAAGAAATAAGTCCACACCAGCTGCCAGCCAATCTTTAGGATAGTGCCCCAAATCCTAACATAAATAGGAAGAAAGGAGATAAGGGGCCTGATTTTACTCCTTACTCCTACTCTCTGACCCCTCATATGCCTCTCGCACTCACCTCCTGCACATCCTCCACTACTTTGGTCAGCGTGACAGTGCCCCCTGCTGGTACTTATCTGACCGCTCTTTCTTCTGGCTCCAATCTCATGACACCACGTCTTACCCTTTTCTCTGACGTCCTAGTGGATGCTGGGTACTCCGTAAGGACCATGGGGAATAGACGGGCTCCGCAGGAGACTGGGCACTCTAAAAGAAAGATTAGGTACTATATCTGGTGTGCACTGGCTCCTCCCTCTATGCCCCTCCTCCAGACCTCAGTTAGTATCTGTGCCCGGCCAGAGCTGGTTGCACCCTAGGGGCTCTCCTGAGCTTCCTAGAAAATAAAGTATTTGTTAGGTTTTTTATTTTCAGTGAGATCTGCTGGCAATAGACTCACTGCTACGAGGGACTAAGGGGAGAGAAGCGAACCTACCTGCTTGCAGCTAGCTTGGGCTTCTAAGGCTACTGGACACCATTAGCTCCAGAGGGATCGAACACAGGACCCGTCCTCGATCGTCCGGTCCCGGAGCCGCGCCGCCGTCCCCCTTGCAGAGCCAGAAGCAAGAAGAACATCCTGAAAATCGGCGGCTGAAGACTCAGGTCTTCATTAAGGTAGCGCACAGCACTGCAGTTGTGCGCCATTGCTCCCTAGGCACACCACATACTCCGGTCACTGATGGGTGCAGGGCGCTGGGGGGGGGGGCGCCCTAGGCTGCAATTAGAGTACCTTACATTGGCAAACAGCACATAATATAGTCTAAAAAACTATATATGTGCAAAAATCCCCCGCCATGATATAAATATAAGAGCGGGAGAAGTCCGCCGAGAAGGGGGCGGGGCTATCTCCCTCAGCACACTGGCGCCATTTCCTCTTCACAGCTCCGCTGGAAGACAGCTCCCCAGGCTCTCCCCTGCAGTTTCCAGGCTCAAAGGGTAAAAAAGAGAGGGGGGGCACTAAATTTAGGCGCAAACTGTATATGTAAAGCAGCTATAGGGAAAAATCACTCTGTGTTAGTGTAAATCCCTGATTATATAGCGCTGTGGTGTGTGCTGGCATACTCTCTCTCTGTCTCCCCAAAGGACTTTGTGGGGTCCTGTCCTCAGTCAGAGCATTCCCTGTGTGTGTGCGGTGTGTCGGTACGGCTGTGTCGACATGTTTGATGAGGAGGCTTATGTGGAGGCGGAGCAGGTGCCGATAAGTGTGATGTCACCCCCTGCGGGGTCGACACCAGAGTGGATGGATATGTGGAAGGTATTAACCGACAGTGTCAACTCCTTGCATAAAAGGTTCGATGACATAACAGCTGTGGGACAGCCGGCTTCTCAGCCAGTGCCTGCCCAGGCGTCTCAAAGGCCATCAGGGGCTCAAAAACGCCCGCTACCTCAGATGGCAGACACAGATGTCGACACAGAGTCTGACTCCAGTGTCGACGAGGACGAGACTAATGTACATTCCACTAGGGCCATCCGTTGCATGATTACGGCAATGAAAAATGTGTTGCACATTTCTGACATTAACCCAGGTACCACTAAAAAGGGTATTATGTTTGGGGAGAAAAAGCAACCAGTGGTTTTCCCCCATCAGATGAGTTGAATGAAGTGTGTGAAGAAGCGTGGGCTTCCCCCGATAAGAAACTAGTGATTTCTAAAAAGTTACTGATGGCGTACCCTTTCCCGCCAGAGGACAGGTTACGTTGGGAGACATCCCCGAGGGTGGATAAGGCGCTTGCACGCTTGTCAAAAAAGGTGGCACTGCCGTCTCAGGATACGGCCGCCTTAAAGGAGCCTGCGGATAGAAAGCAGGAGGCTATCCTGAAGTCTGTATATACACACTCAGGTACTATACTGAGACCTGCAATTGCTTCAGCTTGGATGTGTAGTGCTGCAGCAGCTTGGTCCGATACCCTGTCAGAAAATATTGATACCCTCGACAGGGATACGATTTTGCTAACCATAGAGCATATTAAAGACGTCGTCTTATATATGAGAGATGCACAGAGGGATATTTGCCGGCTGGCATCTAGAATTAATGCAATGTCCATTTCTGCCAGGAGAGTATTATGGACTCGGCAGTGGACAGGTGATGCGGATTCTAAAAGGCACATGGAGGTTTTGCCTTACAAGGGTGAGGAATTGTTTGGGGATGGTCTCTCAGACCTCGTTTCCACAGCAACAGCTGGGAAGTCGACATTTTTACCTCAGGTTCCCTCACAGCCTAAGAAAGCACCGTATTATCAGGTACAGTCCTTTCGGCCCCAGAAAGACAAGTGGGTTAAAGGCGCGTCCTTTCTGCCCAGAGGCAGGGGTAGAGGAAAAAAGCTGCACCATACAGCCAGTTCCCAAGAACAAAAATCCTCCCCTGCTTCCACTAAGTCCACTGCATGACGCTGGGGCTCCACTGGTGGAGCCAGGTGCGGTGGGGGCCCGTCTCCGGAACTTCAGCGACCAGTGGGTTCGCTCACAGATGGATCTCTGGGTTCTACAAGTGGTATCTCAGGGATACAAGCTGGAATTCGAGACGTCTCCCCCTCGCCGTTACCTCAAATCAGCCTTGCCAGCTACTCCCCAGGACTGGGAGGTAGTACTGGCGGCAATTCACAAGCTGTACCTCCAGCAGGTGATAATAAAAGTTCCCCTCCTTCAACAGGGACGGGGTTACTATTCCACAATGTTTGTGGTACCGAAACCAGATGGTTCGGTGAGACCCATTCTAAATTTGAAATCCTTGGAACACTTATATAAGGAAGTTCAAGTTCAAAATGGAATCGCTCAGGGCGGTTATTGCAAGCCTGGAAGAGGGGGATTACATGGTATCACTGGACATCAAGGATGCTTACCTACATGTCCCCATTTACCCACCTCACCAGGTGTACCTCCGTTTTGTGGTACAGGACTGCCATTACCAATTCCAGACGTTGCCGTTTGGTCTGTCCACGGCACCGAGGGTATTTACCAAAGTAATGGCCGAAGTGATGATACTCCTTCGAAAGAAGGGAGTTGTAATTATCCCGTACTTGGACGATCTCCTTATAAAGGCGAGGTCCAGGGAGCAGTTGTTGGTCGGAGTAGCACTATCTCAGGAAGTGCTACAACAGCACGGCTGGATTCTGAATATCCCGAAGTCGCAGCTGGTTCCTACGACGCGTCTGCTGTTCCTGGGTATGATTCTGGACACAGAACAGAAGAAGGTGTTTCTCCCGGAGGAGAAGGCCAAGGAGTTGTCATCTCTGGTCAGAGACCTCCTAAAACCAAAACAGGTGTCGGTGCATCACTGCACGCGAGTCCTGGGAAAGATGGTAGCTTCTTACGAGGCAATTCCATTCGGCAGGTTCCATGCACGGATCTTTCAGTGGGATCTGTTAGACAAGTGGTCCGGATCGCATCTTCAGATGCATCGGCTGATCACCCTGTCCCCGAGGGCCAGGGTGTCTCTGCTGTGGTGGCTGCAGAGTGCTCATCTTCTCGAGGGCCGCAGATTCGGCATACAGGACTGGATCCTGGTGACCACGGATGCAAGCCTCCGAGGTTGGGGGGCAGTCACTCAGGGAAGAAACTTCCAAGGACAATGGTCGAGTCAGGAAGCTTCCCTACACATAAATATTCTGGAACTAAGGGCCATTTACAATGCCCTAAGTCAGGCAAGACCCCTGCTTCAAAACCAGCTGGTGCTGATTCAGTCAGACAACATCACGGCGGTCGCCCATGTAAACCGACAGGGCGGCACAAGAAGCAGGATGGCGATGGCAGAAGCCACAAGGATTCTCCGATGGGCGGAAAATCATGTGATAGCACTGTCAGCAGTGTTCATTCCGGGAGTGGACAACTGGGAAGCAGACTTCCTCAGCAGGCACGACCTCCACCTGGGAGAGTGGGGACTTCATCCAGAAGTCTTCCAGCTGATTGTAAATCGTTGGGAGAGGCCACAGGTGGACATGATGGCGTCCCGCCTCAACAAAAAGCTAAAAAGATATTGCGCCAGGTCAAGGGACCCTCAGGCAATAGCTGTGGACGCTCTAGTGACACCGTGGGTGTACCAGTCGGTTTATGTGTTCCCTCCTCTTCCTCTCATACCAAAGGTACTGAGGATAATAAGAAAGAGAGGAGTAAGAACTATACTCATCGTTCCGGATTGGCCAAGAAGGACTTGGTACCCAGAACTACAAGAAATGATCTCAGAGGACCCTTGGCCTCTGCCTCTCAGACAGGACCTGCTACAGCAGGGGCCCTGTCTGTTCCAAGACTTACCGCGGCTGCGTTTGACGGCATGGCGGTTGAACGCCGGATCCTGATGGAAAAGGGCATTCCGGTTGAAGTCATTCCTACGCTGATAAAAGCTAGGAAAGATGTGACAGCAAAACATTATCACCGCATTTGGCGAAAATATGTTGCTTGGTGTGAGGCTATGAAGGTCCCAACAGAAGAATTTCAGCTGGGTCGATTTCTGCACTTCATACAGTCAAGAGTGACTATGGGCCTAAAATTGGGATCCATTAAAGTCCAGATTTCGGCCCTGTCTATTTTCTTTCAAAAAGAACTGGCTTCACTGCCTGAAGTTCAGACGTTTGTTAAGGGAGTGCTGCATATTCAGCCCCCTTTTGTGCCCCCAGTGGCACCTTGGGATCTCAACGTTGTGTTGGATTTCCTAAAATCGCGTTGGTTTGAGCCACTTCAGACTGTGGAGTTGAAATATCTCACGTGGAAAGTGGTCATGCTTTTGGCCTTGGCTTCGGCTAGGTGTGTGTCAGAATTGGCGGCTTTGTCATGTAAAAGCCCCTATCTGATCTTCCATGTGGACAGGGCAGAATTGAGGACTCGTCCACAATTTCTCCCTAAGGTGGTATCAGCGTTTCATTTGAACCAACCTATTGTGGTGCCTGCGGCTACTCGGGACTTTGAGGCTTCCAAGTTGCTGGACGTAGTCCGGGCCCTGAAAATCTATGTTTCCAGGACGGCTAGAGTCAGAAAAACTGTCTCGCTGTTTATCCTGCATGCACCCAACAAGCTGGGTGCTCCTGCTTCTAAGCAGACTATTGCTCGCTGGATCTGTTGCACGATTCAACTTGCACATTCTGCGGCTGGACTGCCGCAGCCTAAATCAGTCAAAGCCCATTCCACGAGGAAGGTGGGCTCTTCTTGGGCGGCTGCCCGAGGGGTCTCGGCTTTACAACTTTGCCGAGCTGCTACCTGGTCGGGATCAAACACGTTTGCAAAATTCTACAAGTTTGATACCCTGGCTGAGGAGGACCTTGAGTTTGCTCATTCGGTGCTGCAGAGTCATCCGCACTCTCCCGCCCGTTTGGGAGCTTTGGTATAATCCCCATGGTCCTTACGGAGTACCCAGCATCCACTAGGACGTCAGAGAAAATAAGAATTTACTCACCGGTAATTCTATTTCTCGTAGTCCGTAGTGGATGCTGGGAGCCCGTCCCAAGTGCGGACTCTCTGCAATACGTGTATATAGTTATTGCTTAACTACAGGGTTTTGTTATGAGCCATCTGTTAATGAGGCTCATTTGTTGTTCATACTGTTAACTGGGTATAGTTATCACAAGTTGTACGGTGTGATTGGTGTGGCTGGTATGAGTCTTACCTTGGATTCCAAATCCTTTCCTTGTAGTGTCAGCTCTTCCGGGCACAGTTTCCCTAACTGAGGTCTGGAGGAGGGGCATAGAGGGAGGAGCCAGTGCACACCAGATAGTACCTAATCTTTCTTTTAGAGTGCCCAGTCTCCTGCGGAGCCCGTCTATTCCCCATGGTCCTTACGGAGTACCCAGCATCCACTACGGACTACGAGAAATAGAATTACCGGTGAGTAAATTCTTATTTTCCAACACTCCCCATCCCTCAGATCTCCTCAGCTATCGTTCTGCTATTTCCTCCAGGGTGTTACAGCACATTCTGAAACTACAAGTGCATAATGCGGAGCTTAAAGTATTTCCACATCACCCTCCCCTCTGCCCAAAAGTCTGCTGTCTAGGTGTATCCTCAAGCTCTCACTCTCTTTCATACCCACACTTGTGCCTCTCCCATTCATGCTGCCTTCCACCTTCGTCTACCGTGCTGATTCTCACCTCAGCATCTCCCTCCCTCTCAGTCACCTCTTTAAAGTATTAAGCTACTTTCAAAACCTATCTCTTTCTCAAAGCATATCAGCTCTCCACCTAACCCACCACTTTTTTCTCGCACATTTGCTCACCCCTCTGTGTCACCCATATTTCACTACCCATCCCTTATAGGCTGTAATATCTCACAAGCAATGCACTCTTCCCTGATGTACCCATCCTTTCCTTAACTTCACCATCATCTCCTCCACCTTGGTGTTCTCTTAAAATACCTGCTGCTCCCATCAACTGGGCTATTTTTGTAGTAACGACCTCTGACATAGTAACATGTAGCATATATTTATAACAGTGATTTTGCTGTACAGAGTAGCTGCTTAATAATAATGGAGTAGCTGTGTTTGTGTTGTGAGTAATAATGGAGTTAGTTGTGTTAGTGCTGTGCATAATAATGGAGTAGTTGTGTTAGTGCTCTGCATAATAATTGAGTTCGTTTTTGTTAGTGCTGTGCGAAATAATTAAGTAGATGTGTTAGTTCTGTGCATAATAATGGAGTAGATGTGTTAGTGATGTGCATAAAAATGTAGTAGTTGTGTTAGTGCTGTGCACAATTGAGTTAGTTATGTTAGTGCTGTATGTAATTATGGAGTAGTTGTTTTAGTGATGTGTGTAATAATGGAGTTGCTGTGTTAACTCTGTGCATATTAATGGAGTTAGTTGTGTTAGTGATGTGTGTAATAATGGATTAGCTGTGTTAGTAGTGCTGTGCAAAATAATGAAGTAGATGTTAGTGCTGTGCATAATTATAGAGTAGATGTGTTAGTGATGTGCATAAAAATGAAGTAGTTGTGTTAGTGCTGTGCACAATGGAGTTAGTTGTGTTAGTGCTGTGTATAATAATGGAGTTAGTTGTGTTAGTGATATGTGTAATAATGGAGTAGCTGTGTTAGTAGTGCTGTGCGAAATAATGTAGAATTTGTGTTAGTGATGTATGTAATAATGGAGTAGCTATGTTAGTGCTGTACATAATAATGGAATAGCTGTGTTAATTCTGTGTATAATAAAGGAGTAGATGTATTACTGCTTTGTGTAATATCGGAGTAGCTGTGCTAGTGCTGTGCATAATAATAGAGTTAGTTGTGTTAGTGATGTGTGTAATAATGGAGTAGCTGTGTTAGTAGTGCTGTGCATAATAGTGGAGTAGATATGTTAGTGATGTGCATAAAAATGGAGTAGTTGTGTTAGTGCTGTGCGAAATAATGTAGTTAGTTGTGTTAGTGATGTGTGTAATAATGGAGTAGCTATGTTAGTTCTGTACGTAATAATGGAGTAGCTGCGTTTATTCTGTGTATAATAAATGAGTAGATGTATTACGGCTTTGTGTAATATCGGAGTAGCTGTTTTAGTTCTGTGCGCAATAATAGAGTTAGTTGTGTTAGCAATATGTGTAATAATGGAGTAGTAGTATTAGTGCTGTATGTAATAATGGAGTAGTATTAGTGCGGTATGTAATAATGAAGTAACTGTGTTAGTCCTGTGTGCAATAATGGAGTTAATTGTTGTGACCGGATGCGCCCTCACTGCCCGTGCCAAGTGATCACAGATTTGGATTGGGAGGTCTCAGAAGACCAGGGCCAATAAGGAATGCCCTCTTGCCGTCAGTAAATTCCTGCTACTGACTCCACCCACTGTGCAGTGGGTGGGTACTATCACTGCCACCATCAGGTTACTTCAGTGCAGCACTTGGAACTGTGTTTCTGTGTATGCGTAGACACGCTGCTGACACACCTGCTGACTGGCATCTGTTGACCCCCACTGGTCTCTCACATGGACCAGGCCCTGCACGGTAGCGGGCAGAGGGTGGAGTTAGGAGACGCTGGCACCCCCCAGCACAGCTGGAGAACCAGACTGCATTTGTTGCATTCCTTGTGGTTTCAGGAACTGAGATGTAGTCGTCTTAAAGGCAAGATGTTTATTGCTCAAAAAGTCTTAAAAAAGACAAGTCCGTCGCTAAAGGTGCTAAGGGCCATTTCCTAGCATACAGAGATTTTACAGCAGCATCTCTCAGCCAGAAGAGAGCACACTCTCTCTACACACAGACCCTTATATATTCAGAAGACACAGCTCACATTACACAATTTACATACCTCTTGTGATATATCTACCACACAGATTCAAAGTATCTGTGTGGCTTATGCGGGATCAGTACGCGATAACGCCGGACGGAATCCCGGCGGTCGGAATACCGACACCGGGATCCCGACCGGCACAATCCCGAGAGGGGGGCGAGCGAAACGCAGCCCCTTGCGGGCTCGCTGCGCTGCGGGCACACTAATTTATTCTCACTCTATGGATGTCGTGGACACCCACAGAGGAAGAATATGTCGGGATTGTGCCGGTCGGGATCCTGGTGTCGGTATTCCGACCGCCGGGATTCCGTCCGGCGGGATCTTGACCGCATCCCGTTTATGCAGCACTAATGTTTGTTTTTTGCAAAAGCACTATTTAGTACATTTTAGCACACCATAGCCTTTATTTATTAAAAAGACGGATTATAAAATATTGTTGTATCACAAGTGCGTCATATACTGAAAATGATATATCAGATGTGAACCTCACGGAGCCTGATTCAGAGGTGGTCACAGGGGCGGGAATTGGATGCAAACCGACAATGTTTTCAGTCTGTGCATGCTTACGAGTCGTACTGCGCATGCGTCCCAGTGGTAGCTGCACAAAGACGCAGAGCAAAGCTGCACGCAGAGCAGGGCTGGACCGAGCCTATTTTTTTTTTGTTTTTTTGGTAAGCAAATAAAATTTTTGTCGCCCTTTCATAGGATAAACTTCTTAAAGGGACAGCACACGCCACAAAAAGGGTGTGGTCTCACAAGAAATGGGCGTGACCATAACATTTATACCCCAATCTGCAGTGCCAGGCATACATGTGCCCCCACAGTGACATACACATATGCCCCAGCACTTCAGTGCCAGATATGCATGTGCCCCCACAGTGCCAGGTATACATATGCCCCTACAGTGCCAAATATACATATGCCCCCACAGTGCCAGATATACACATGCCCCCACAGTGCCAGATATACACATGCCCCCACAGTGCCAGATATACACATGCCCCCACAGTGCCAGATACACATATGCCCCCAGCGCCAGTCACACACATGCCCCCAGCGCCAGTCACACATATGCCCCCAGCGCCAGTCACACATATGCCCCCAGCGCCAGTCACACATATGCCCCCAGCGCCAGATACACATATGCCCCCAGTACTAGATACACATATGCCCTCAGTGCCAGATATACATGCCACCAGCGCCAGTCACGCATATACCCCCAGTGCCAGATACACATATGCCCCCAGCGCCAGATACACATATGCCCCCACAGTGCCAGTCACACATATGCCCCCAGTGCCAGATACACATATGTCTCCAGTGCCAGATACACATTTGCCCCCACAGTGCCAGGTACACATATGCCCCCAGTGCCAGATACACTTATGCCCCCAGATACACATATGCCTGAATGTCAGATACACATATGCCCCCAGCGCCAGATATAGATATGCCCCCAGCGCCAGATACACATATGCCCCAATAGTGCCAGGTACACACATGCCCCCAGTGCCAGATACACATATGCCCCCAGCGCCAGATACACATATGCCCCCAGCGCCAGATACACATATGCCCCCAGCGCCAGATACACATATGCCCCCAGCGCCAGATACACATATGCTCCAACAGTGCCAGGTACACATATGCCCCCAGTGCCAGATACACATATGCCCCCACAGTGCCAGGTACACATATGCCCCCAGTGCCAGATACACACATGCCCCCAGATACACATATCCCCCAGTGCCAGATACACATATGCCCCCAGTGCCAGATACACATATGCCCCCAGATACACACATCCCTCAGTGCCAGATATACATATGCCCAAGCGCCAGATACACATATGCCCCCAGATACACATATGCCCCCAGTGCCAGATACACATATGCTCCCAGCGCCAGATACAAATATGACCCCAGTGCCAGATACACATATGCCCCCAGTGCCAGATACACATATGCCCCCAGATACACACATCCCTCAGTGCCAGATACACATATGCCCAAGCGCCAGATACACATATGCCCCCAGATACACATATGCCCCCAATGCCAGATACACATATGCCCCCAGATACACACATCCCCCAGTGCCAGATACGCATATGCCCCCAGTGCCAGATACACATATGCCCCCAGATACACACATCCCCCAGTGCCAGATACGCATATGCCCCCAGTGCCAGATACACATATGCCCCCAGATACACATATGCCCCCAGATACACATATGCCCCCAGTGCCAGCTACACATATGCTCCCAGCGCCAGATACAAATATGACCCCAGTGCCAGATACACATATGCCCCCAGGTTAGCCGGACAGGGTTGTGTCTCTGTGAGCTACTGAGTCTGAAGATGCAGCTGCACTGACACCGGAAGCCATGTTGAAACAGAGATTCTGCACGTCCATAAGATACTCTTGTGTGGTGGTGCAAGGTAGATTGTAGATGCCATATTTCATAGACTTATAATTCATACATTATTTTCCCTTCTGTATTGATCCTTTAAAGCAGGCTGTACCCCACGGCTTTGCTGTGGCAGCAGTGGGTATGATTTGGGTAATGTTTCTTACACTGTTGCCTTTCATGAGTCAGGGATTGTGTTCTTTGTAGGACACAGTTACGATTGGCTAGCCACTACCCCAATGACATAATTAGCTGTATGTATGTTTGTGCTGTAGAATTATGTACCGTGTGGGACACATTTGTTTCCTTCTACCATACCAATGAAACAGTTAACCGTATGTGTTTGTCCTCTGGCTTTATATATTTCAAGGACGCAATTGGCGTCACCACCTGAAGCTCTTTAAGCAGAAAAAAAAGAGTATTTGGCTGAGATTTGTGTAGTAGTTTTCCTGAAAAAATCACTAGACATAGATGGCAAATAATACACTTAAAAATAATTTGAAATATAAACAAAGGCCCAAATGTACTAAGCCTTAACAAGAGATAAAGTGGAGACGTGTAAAGAGAGATAAAGTGCCAGCCAATCAGCTCCTGTCATTTTTCAAACACATCCTGTAACATGACAGGAAGCTGATTCGCTGGTCATTTTTCACTCTTTGGGGTCTGTTCATGAAGCAGTGAAAAGAGTCCAGAGAAGGAGCAGTGGAGAAGTTGCCCATGGCAACCAATCAGCTTTGAAGGAAGCCTTTATCAAGAACATTTTATAAAATGTAAGGGAGATGCTGATTGGTTGCCATGGGCAACGTCTCCACTTGTCTGTTTCTCCACTTTTTTCACGGCTTCATGAATAGACCCCTATATCCGTCTTCACTTTATCTCTTGTTAAGGCTTAATGCATTTGGGCCTATAACTGTAAAGACAAAATACAGCCATCAATCATCAAATTGAAAACCAAATGAAAAACAAACATTCGGCCCATAGGATTTGCCTTTACACCTCCTATGTGTCCCTCAGTTGTTGTTGCAATAACTTGGCCCATTGTAGTCTGGGCACGATAAGATATTGTCACAATTTAGGTCATGGCATGTGTTTACTACATACTTTCTAATCATGAGATTAGACAAAATTTTCACATGGGTCTGAATTGTTTTTAATGTAGGGAATTATTGAGAGGTAGGTCAAGGTTGCTTTTAGATATATCCCTGTAAGTGGGCTTTCCAATGTCCTGAGCAATGATTGGCTGAAATAGGTCACATAGGGCACAACAGAGGACGATATGACGCAACTCAGGTGCCCATTAAATGCCAATGAACCAAGTAAGATGCTGTTTTTAGTTTTTATCAGCAATTGTTTTAAAAATAGAGGGATTAAGAAGCTATTGGCCAACAAAAAGCACAACTCTGCCTGACGCATTGACCATAAAGAATCCTGCCCTAAGTAGCCCCAACCTTTACGTCACTCACACTAAAATTTAATGCCAACAAATACGCATTTTTTTATAAACCATAAGCAAAAATAAATGATGTAAGCACATAAAGCCAGAAGATAAAGTAATTCCAATATTTACAGGGAGAGAAGCAACACTGCAACACAGAAGACCGCAAATGCGAAGACATCATGAAAGCCTTGCCACCCAAGCAAACGCTACCAGACAACCAGGCCGGTCAAGCCAAGTCATCCTCGCCCACCATCCGGCTTTTGTCAGACATTCAAGCCATCTATTAGGGAAAAAGAGACGGCCTAATTTTTCTTACCAGGAGGTGGACATTCTAGTGAACAATGTGGTAGACATGCTCATGACTGCAAGCAGCAGTCTCACGTCAGCGGGCAAGCTGGCCATTTGGCAGCAAATCACACACAACGTCAACACAATGGCTCCCATAACGCGGTCCGTGGAGGAGGTGAAGAAAAGGTGGCAGGACTTCAAGCGCCGCCTCAAGGAGAAACTCAGAGAGCACCACAGACAAGTGAGAGTGAACAGTGGGGGGCCCATTTCTCACCTACTACTAACACCATTGGAGCAGAGGGCCATGGTCTGCATCCATCAAGAGCAGATACAGGGGCTGGATGGAGGGGACACTGTGAGGCCAATGTCTGCCCAGCAACTGAGCACAGGTGAAGGTAATATCCATAATTACTCCTTACTTTTTGTAGCATTACCGTCTTCTTGCCCCTTCCAATATGTTAGGGTCTTTCTGTTCCCAGCTTACTTCGGCAGCCATTAACCGGATGTGGATTAAAAAATCGACAGCATATAGATATTCACTAGGTCAACAGGGTCAAAAGTTCCACAATTAAATGATTGACATGGGCAAAAGGTCGACAAGTTCAAAAGGTCGACACATTGTTTTTCTGTTATTTTAACCCTAAACCTAACTATACCCCTAGTGCCTAACCCTTCTGCTGGTGCCTAACCTTAACCACCCCTTGCGCAGCATAACCCTAACTCTCCGTCAAGTGCCTAACCCTAACTGCCCCCTCTAGAAGCCTAACCTTACCCTGAAAAAATCATGCAGAACATGTCGACCCTTTCTGTGTCGACCATTTGCATTTCAAGCTTTTGACCCCTGTTGACCTACAGTAAGTCCACGTCGACCATTTAACTGTCGATCTTTTGACCCTGTCAACCTATTGACTGTCGACCTTCTGGTGTGGACCTATTGACTACCTATTCGCTGTCTCTCTTCCATCTAGATACCCATTAGCCCAATGCGTGTAAGCATTTAGCAATAATACTATTTTTGTCCATACTTAGGGCCTGATTCATGCTTGTAAGTAAAGCAAAAAAAGCAAGCAACTGGGCAAAACCATGTGCAGTGCAGGTGGGGCAGATGTAACACGTGCAGAGAGAGTTAGATTTGGGTGGGGTGTGTTCAAACTGAAATCTAAATTGCAGTGTAAAAATAAAGCTGTCTAACATTTGTGGGCTACATGCAAAAGCAGCGAATATTTACCCTGCACAGAAAAAAACACAAAGACACAAAGTTGTTTTTTTGCTTTACTTACAAACATGAATCCTGCCCATGTTACAGATATAACTATCGATGACATGAATGGCTACAAGGAATGCTAGCTGTTTTTCATTGGGAGCCTGTGACTCTAGTAACATTTGATAGATTACGGCCAATCTATTCACATTGTAGTCTTTAGCCAATCCAGGAAGGTTTAACATCTGTTTTATGTTTCCGACCTCTCATGTTGCGCTCCATTCGGACAATGCCAGTTGTGGCTTAATGTTTGTTCTAACAAATATATTCATGTCCTTTGCAAGCCACACGTCTGTCTTTATGCAGTAAGTGTTACAGCTGGAAAACCTAACTTGGGTCATGTGCACTCATTTCCGTAGATGTTGAGGACCAGCAACAGTCACCACGATCACCAAGGCTGGATCCTCAAAGCCCCTCACCACCTCCACCACTACCGCTGACATTACCTTCCCTGCCACTGCCATCCCTACCAGAGTCACCACCTGCAGCGCTTGGCGAGACATCTTCTCGGCCACACATCCTTCAAGAGCTGCAGTCAGACAGGGCTGCAGCACTAGAATACTATGACCGTCTCATGGAGATTCAGCGCCAACAGCTGACACTCCAGGAGAGACAAGCGGAAGCCCTGGAAGGTGAATGCTCGTTCCCAGACATTTATTTCCCGTTTTCACGCCATTGGATGCAGTGTAATTATATTGCTGTTTTTCTGGCTTTACAGGTGTTGGGGCCACTCTGTCTAGGTTGGCGACCGTACAGGAGAGACTGGCCTCTGCACAGGAGAGGCAAAACATAATCATGGAAGGGATGGTGTCTGTTTTTAAAAGAATGTCTGGCCTGAGTATGCCCACCCTGTACGGCCTTGGTGGGGCGTCTGCAGCAGGGGAGCCTGAGCCACAGGAGCCACCTGCACCCTCGCCTCCTGCAGCCTCCGTCGCTCGGCTCACCCGTAGGCAGGAGCGCCCCCAAGAGCCAACTCCAGCGTCTGAGGGCAAGCGCTTGAAAAGAGGGAAAAAATAAGGTCTCAAGTACTCATTTTATAATAAAACAATTCATTATACACAGGTGTCTTCATATTCTCTGCAGAGGTACACGTCTTGTGCTTTATGACGGATTGTGTACGTGTCTGTCCGTACAGATGTATCTTCTAGGTATGGTGGTCAACAGTCGTGTTGTGGTGCAGGGTGCCCTTTGAAAACTTGGAGGGTGATGTCTTCTAAGGCTCTGAAACTATGAAATACCTAAGGCCAGATGAGCAGGATATACAGCCAGCATTCATTACACGGGCTATACTGTACAGATGGAGCCCTCCTCATCTTGGCCTTTATTAGGATTAATTGAGCCAGGGCAGTTGGATTTAATCACCTGCTGTAATGACTTAATCTCCTGCTGTATTGTTCTCTCTGTATTGTATTGCAGCTGAGAACAATAGATGAAAGGCTTATGCTAATAAGCCTTGGTGCACCTAGGTGCAGCAGAGAAGCCAAGATGAGCGTGTCTCCATCTGTATGTATTAGTTCTTCCCCTTGCCTTGTTGCATATTCCATCCCCAGAATGTAAAAGCAGGCGAGCTGTGGGTAGGGAGGAGATTTTGGCTATATAGTTGCTAGATTTAAGGTGGCTTTTTTGTTTGAAGGCAAAACCAACCTGGCTGCGGGGTAGATGTGTCAAATTATGGAGAGAGAGAAATTGGCGAGAGATAAAGTACCAACCAATCAGTGTCTAGCAGTCATTGTACAGGCTGTGTTTGGAAAAATAAAGAAAACAAGAAAATGTTATTGGGGAAGACCCCCAAAAAAGTACATGTAGATAAATAGGAATACAGTCCTTAGATCGACCTCACTTACGTCGACATGCATTAGGTTGACACCAGGAAAAGGTCGCCATGGCAAAGGTCAACATATTAAAGGTCGACATGAGTTTTTCCCAATTTCTTTAAATTTTTGAACTTTTTCATGCTTTACGATCCACGTGGACTACGATTGGGTCACTTTACAAAGAAAACGACACAAAAAACAAGAAAACCTCATGTCGACCTTTTTCCATGTCAACCTGCCGACCATGTCAACCGTTTACAGGTGTCGACCCAGTGCCTGTCGACCAATAGCGGTCGACCTAATGAGTGTCAATCTAAATAGGGTCGACCCAACAAACCCATTCCAGATAAATAGTACACAGAGTACAAATCATGTCAAAATATAATCATAAAAGGGAGTAGGCCCGCAAGAGAGCAGGACAAGAGAAGACTAAAAGTCTGACCCGGGGCACGCTTTTTGTATCTATAGATTAAAATGTAACTTTTATTATCATTTAATAAAACTATAACTTACACAAAATCACTAGGTAATTAAAGCAAATTTGATACATACATGAATATCAGGTCATAAGACCATTCATAAAATATAATCAAAAGTGAATACTAATTAGTGTGGCAGGCCTGTATCTGCCAAGAGCGAAAATATTGATCAGTAATAATGCTCTAAGTTTTCATGTGGTAAAAATATTCATGTCTCATATCAGTAATATCATATGTAAGTATACTGGTATACCACAACACTTAACGAGCATCAATATTTAGATTATGCCTTCTCCCATGATCTATAACCAATTACCACAATAGTAAGGAGAGTGGACTTCCCTGTGCGCGACTTTGAACCACCAGATATGATTTCAACAAAACATCCATACACAATTCATATATATACACCATATCATAAATGCAGGTAAATTGAAAACTCTATACTTCCAACCCCAATTATGCATAGATAAGGCTGTAGGCCTCTGTTTTAGAAAACACAACTCTACAAAGAATGATGATACAATTTATCGTTTGTGTAGAGTTTGTATGTGCACCAAAACATCTTTCAGAATTCATATGCATGGTATACTGTGAAAAATATAGACCGCTATATATTGATATTAAACAAATTCTGTTCAACATTCCTGTCAGTCTATACACCACAAAATGGATAATAGATAGCATTATAAGTCATTCATAATTAATCAGAATGTGGAGTTGGAAAGTATTACATATCGTTGATTTCGGTTCAAAATTCATATCAATCAATACACCACCATATGAAAGCAGGGGAGTGCCATTACACGTTGTTCATGCTTGGTTTCACCACTGTGTGGAGTTTGTATATGCTTCAAACCACAAATAATTTTGTCACTGTGTGGAGTTTGTATATGCTTCAAACCACAACTGAAGGTAAATACACAGGGACTTTCTTCATGAAGAATACCCCTCAACAGGAAATAGTACACAGTTTTGAATATCCTATATCAGTATTTTAGATTCAGTATTGAAATTAATTCTCATAAAAATTTTCTCAAATGAGATAGAAAAGAATACCAGAGTATTTGGAAGGTGCAGACCTTCTGCTGTCTCAAACATCTGCTTAAAGCATCGAATGTCAGGATGAGAGGGGCCTGCCTCCTTCACCACGGTATTGAATGGAAGAAATAGAGGTACCCACTTCTGCTTTTCCAATTTTGCTGCTCAGAGCTCTCTGTTGCTAAAGCATTGCAGAGTAGCCCGGCTGCTGGAATGAGAGAGTGCATACATGGAAAAGAAATCACACAGTTATCCAATTAAGATAAAGAGAAGAATTAGTACCGAGGTACTTGAAGGGTTGGACCTTCTGCTTTCCCAATATCTGCTATCAGCATCGAATATCGGGATGAGAGGGGCCCATTCCCTTCACTTCGGTATGAAAAAGAACAAGTAGAGGTCTCAATTCTGCTTTTCCAATATTGCTGCTCAGAGCCCTCTGTTGCTGCATGACATTGCAGAGTAGCCCGGCTGCTGGAATGAGAGAGGGAGTACCTATATATATATATATATATTTCTCTAACGTCCTAAGTGGATGCTGGGGACTCCGTAAGGACCATGGGGAATAGCGGCTCCGCAGGAGACTGGGCACATCTAAAGAAAGCTTTAGGACTATCTGGTGTGCACTGGCTCCTCCCCCTATGACCCTCCTCCAAGCCTCAGTTAGATCTCTGTGCCCGAACGAGAAGGGTGCACACTAGGGGCTCTCCTGAGCTTCTTAGTGAAAGTTTTAGTTTAGGTTTTTTATTTTCAGTGAGACCTGCTGGCAACAGGCTCACTGCATCGAGGGACTAAGGGGAGAAGAAGCGAACTCACCTGCGTGCAGAGTGGATTGGGCTTCTTAGGCTACTGGACATTAGCTCCAGAGGGACGATCACAGGCCCAGCTTGGATGGGTCCCAGAGCCGCGCCGCCGGCCCCCTTACAGAGCCAGAAGGCAGAAGAGGTCCGGAAAATCGGCGGCAGAAGACGTCCTGTCTTCAACAAGGTAGCGCACAGCACTGCAGCTGTGCGCCATTGCTCTCAGCACACTTCACACTTCGGTCACTGAGGGTGCAGGGCGCTGGGTGGGGGCGCCCTGAGACGCAATATAAACACCTTGGATGGCAAAAAAAATGCATCACATATAGCTCCTGGGCTATATGGATGCATTTAACCCCTGCCAAAATACATAGAAAAACGGGGGATAAGGCCGCCGATAAGGGGGCGGAGCCTATCTCCTCAGCACACTGGCGCCATTTTCCCTCACAGCTCCGTTGGAGGGAAGCTCCCTGTCTCTCCCCTGCAGTCACTACACTACAGAAAGGGTTAAAAAAGAGAGGGGGGCACTAATTAGGCGCAGTATTAACTATACAGCAGCTATAAGGGGAAAAACACTTATATAAGGTTATCCCTGTATATATATAGCGCTCTGGTGTGTGCTGGCAAACTCTCCCTCTGTCTCCCCAAAGGGCTAGTGGGGTCCTGTCCTCTATCAGAGCATTCCCTGTGTGTGTGCTGTATGTCGGTACTTTTGTGTCGACATGTATGAGGAGAAAAATGATGTGGAGACGGAGCAGATTGCCTGTAATAGTGATGTCACCCCCTAGGGGGTCGACACCTGTGTGGAAGAACTGTTGGAAGGAATTACGTGACAGTGTCAGCTCTGTATAAAAGACAGTGGTTGACATGAGACAGCCGGCTACTCAGCTTGTGCCTGTCCAGACGTCTCATAGGCCGTCAGGGGCTCTAAAGCGCCCGTTACCTCAGATGGCAGATATAGACGCCGACACGGATACTGACTCCATTGTCGACGGTGAAGAGACGAATGTGACTTCCAGTAGGGCCACACGTTACATGATTGAGGCAATGAAAAATGTTTTACACATTTCTGATAATACGAGTACCACCAAAAAAAGGGGTATTATGTTCGGTGAGGAAAAACTACCTGTAGTTTTCCTGAATCTGAGAAATTAAATGAAGTGTGTGATGATGCGTGGGTTTCCCCCGATAACAACTGATAATTTCTAAATGTTATTGGCATTATATCCTTTCCCGCCAGAGGTTAGGGTGCGTTGGGAAACACCCCCTAGGGTGGATAAAGCGCTCACACGCTTGTAAGGGCTCTACCTTCGCCTGAGATGGCCGCCCTTAAGGATCCTGCTGATAGAAAGCAGGAGGGTATCCTAAAAGGTATTTACACACATACTGGTGTTATACTGCGATCAGCAATCGCCTCAGCCTGGATGTGCAGTGCTGGGTTGGCGTGGTCGGATTCCCTGACTGAAAATATTGATACCCTAGATAGGGACAGTATATTTTTTGCCTATAGAGCATTTAAAAGATGCATTTCTATATATGCGTGATGCACAGCGGAATAATTGCCGACTGGCATCAAGTCTAAACGCGTTGTCCATTTCTACCAGTAGAGGGTTATGGACACGTCAGTGGTCAGGTGATGCGTATTCCAAACGGCATTTGGAAATATTGCTTTATTAAGAGGAGTTATTTGGGGTCGGTCTTTCAGACCTGGTGGCCACGGCAACAGCTGGGAATTCCACGTTTGTACCCCAGGTCGCCTCTCAACATGAGAAGACGCCGTATTATCAGGCGCAGTCTTTTCGTGGACAAGCGGGCAAAAGGTTCCTCATTTCTGCCCGTGACAGAGGGAGAGGAAAAAGGCTGCAGAAATCAGCCAGTTCCCAGGAACAGAAACCCTCTCCCGCCTCTGCCAAGCCCTCAGTATACGCTGGGGCTTTACAAGCAGAATCAGGCACGGTGGGGGGCCCGTCTCAATGAATTTCAGCGCACAGTGGGCTCACTCGCAAGTAGACCCCTGGATCCTTCAGGTGATATCTCAGGGGTACAAATTAGAATTCGAGACGTCTCCCCCTCGCCGTTTCCTAAAGTCGGCTTTACCGATGTCTCCTTCTGACAGGGAGACAGTTTTGGAAGCCATTCACAAGCTGTATTCCCAGCAGGTGATAATCAAGATACCCCTCCTGCAACAGGGAACGGGGTATTATTCCACACTGTTGTGGTACCGAAGCCAGACGGCTCGGTGAGACCGATTCTAAATCTAAAATCTTTGAACACTTACATACAGAGGTTCAAATTCAAGATTGAGTCACTCAGAGCAGTGATTGCGAACCTGGAAGAAGGGGACTACATGATGTCTCGGGACATCAAGGATGCTTACCTTCATGTCAATAATTTACCCTTCTCACCAAGGGTACCTCAGGTTTATGGTACAGAACTGTCACTATCAGTTCAGACGCTGCCGTATGGATGGTCCACGGCACCCCGGGTCTTTACCAAGGTAATGGCCGAAATAATGATACTCCTTCGAAGGAAGTGAATTTTAGTTATCCCTTACTTGGACAATTCCCTGATAAGGGTAAGATCCAGGGAACAGTTGGAGGTCGGTGGAGCACTATCTCAGGTAGTGTTGCGGCAGCACGATTGGATTCTCAATATTCCAAAATCGCACCTGGTTCCGACGACGTGTCTTCTGTTCCTAGGGATGATCCTGGACACAGTCCAGAAAAAGGTGTTTCTCCCGGAGGAGAAAGCCAGGGAGTTATCCGAGCTAGTCAGGAACCTCCTAAAACCGAGCCAAGTCTCAGTGCATCAATGCACAAGGGTTCTGAGTAAAATGGTGGCTTCCTACGAAGCAATCCCATTCGGCAGATTCCACGCAAGAACTTTCCAGTGGGACCTGCTGGACAATTGGTCCGGGTCGCATCTTCAGATGCATCAGCGGATAACCCTGTCACCAAGGACAAGGGTGTCCCTCCTGTGGTGGTTGCAGAGTGCTCATCTTCTAGAGGGCCGCAGATTAGGCATTCAGGACTGGGTCCTGGTGACCACAGATGCCAGCCTGCGAGGCTGGGGAGCAGTCACACAGGGAAGGAATATCCAGGGCTTATGGTCAAGCCTGGAGACATCACTTCACATAAATATCCTGAAGCTAAGGGACATTTACAATGCTCTAAGCTTAGCAAGACCTCTGCTTCAAGGTCAGCCGGTGTTGATCCAGTCGGACAACATCACGGCAGTCACCCACGTAAACAGACAGGGTGGCACAAGAAGCAGGAGGGCAATGGCAGAAGCTGCAAGGATTCTTCGCTAGGCGGAAAATCATGTGATAGCACTGTCAGCAGTATTCATTCCGGGAGTAGACAACTGGGAAGCAGACTTCCTCAGCACGACCTCCACCCGGGAGAGTGGGGACTTCACCCAGAAGTCTTCCACATGATTAAAAACTCGACAGGTATTGCGCCAGGTCCAGGGACCCTCAGGCAATAAGCTGTAGACGCTCTGGTAACACCGTGGGTGTACCAGTCAGGGTATGTGTTTCCTCCTCTGCCTCTCATACCCAAGGTACTGAGATTGATAAGATGGAGAGGAGTAAACACTATATTCGTGGTTCCGGATTGGCCAAGAAGGACTTGGTAACCGGAACTTCAAGAGATGCTCACGGAGGATCCGTGGCCTCTACCTCTAAGAAGGGACCTGCTCCAGCAAGGACCCTGTCTGTTCCAAGACTTACCGCGGCTGCGTTTGACGGCATGGCGGTTGAACGCCGGATCCTGAAGGAAAAAAGGCATTCCGGATGAAGTCATCCCTATCCTGATCAAAGCCAGGAAGGATGTAACCGCAAAAACATTATCACCGCAATTGGCGAAAATATGTTGCGTGGTGCGAGGCCAGTAAGGCCCGACGGAGGAAATTCAACTGGGTCGATTCCTACATTTCCTGCAAACAGGAGTGTCTATGGGCCTGAAATTGGGATCCATTAAGGTTCAAATTTCGGCCCTGTCAATTTTCTTCCAAAAAAGAACTAGCTTCAGTCCCTGAAGTTCAGACGTTTGTAAAAGGGGTACTGCATATACAGCCTCCTTTTGTGCATCCAGTGGCACTTTGGGATCTCAATGTAGTTTTGGGTTCCAAAAGTCACATTGGTTTGAACCACTTAAATCTGTGGAGTTAAAATATCTCACATGAAAAGTGGTCATGCTGTTGGCCCTGGCCGGGGCCAGGCGCGTGTCAGAATTGGCGGCTTTATCCTGAAAAAGCCCTTATCTGATTTTCCATTCGGACAGGGCGGAATTGAGGACTCGTCCTCAGTTTCTCCCCAAGGTGGTTTCAGCGTTTTCACCTGAACCAACCTATTTGGGGTGCCTGCGGCTACTAGGGACTTGGAGGCCTCCAAGTTGCTAGACGTTGTCAGTGCCCTGAAAATATATGTTTCCAGGACGGCTGGAGTCAGGAAATCTGCCTCGCTGTTTATCCTGTATGCACCCAACAAGCTGGGTGCTCCTGCTTCTAAGCAGACTATTGCTCGTTGGATTTGTAGTACAATTCAGCTTGCACATTCTGTGGCAGGCCTGCCACAGCCAAAAATCTGTAAATGCCCACTCCACAAGGAAGGTGGGCTCATCTTGGGCGGCTGCCCGAGGGGTCTCGGCTTTACAACTTTGCCGAGCAGCTACTTGGTCAGGAGCAAATACGTTTGTAAAATTCTACAAAATTGATATCCTGGCTGAGGAGGACCTGGAGTTCTCTCATTTGGTGCTGCAGAGTCATCCGCACTCTCCCGCCCGTTTGGGAGCTTTGGTATAATCCCCATGGTCCTTACGGAGTCCCCAGCATCCACTTAGGACGTTAGAGAAAATAAGAATTTACTTACCGATAATTCTATTTCTCATAGTCCGTAGTGGATGCTGGGCGCCCATCCCAAGTGCGGATTGTCTGCAATACTTGTACATAGTTATTGTTACAAAAATCGGGTTATTATTGTTGTGAGCCATCTTTCAGAGGCTCCTCTGTTATCATGCTGTTAACTGGGTTCAGATCACAGGTTATACGGTGTGATTGGTGTGGCTGGTATGAGTCTTACCCGGGATTCAAAATCCTTCCTTATTGTGTACGCTCGTCCGGGCACAGTATCCTAACTGAGGCTTGGAGGAGGGTCATAGGGGGAGGAGCCAGTGCACACCAGATAGTCCTAAAGCTTTCTTTAGATGTGCCCAGTCTCCTGCGGAGCCGCTATTCCCCATGGTCCTTACGGAGTCCCCAGCATCCACTACGGACTATGAGAAATAGAATTATCGGCAAGTAAATTCTTATTATATGAGAAATAATCACAGATTTGTATATAATGATTCCACAGGTCTCTCTGCGTTTGGATATAGGAAAATAACTAATAAACCGTGTTCATACTGCTAATTTGTGGATTTAGGCACAGAAAATATGTTGTGAATGGATTTATCTACAGATATATGGTACCTGTAGTGCACCAATCTAAGAATAGCTATTTACTACAATGCTCCCGTGCAGTATTTGTATCTGTCACATGTTACCTATACTGAAGTATAGGACATAAAATGGAGTCTAACATGAAGTCTATTCTGTATCCACCTCAGTATGATATAAATGTGATGCACCAGGCTATAATAAATGTTGGCTATATAGCTATCATACAGTGTCTGGCATAACTTATCTGTAGGTGGAGAAGCTGATGTAGTGCAGGTAGCTGATATCTGATGGTCCACGCGCGCTGGGAAGCCGCCGGTGTCCAGGGTCCGCGGCCGGAAGTCGGACCCGGCTTACCGGAACCGGAAGTAGACGTACGTTTTGCTCCTAGAGCTTGGTCACTAGGCGACCAAGTGACCAAGCTGTAGGAGCGAAACGTACGTCTACTTCCGGTTCCGGTAACCCGGGTCCGACTTCCGGTCGCGGACCCTGGACGCCGGCGGCTTCCCAGCGCGCCCCGAGTGGAGTACAGAGGGGGATCCAAGTTAGGAAGAGGGAAAGGCCGGCGCGAGGAGCGACTGGTGAGGCGGGCCGAAGAGCGGTAATCGCCTCTGTAAGTATTCTCTCTCTCTCAATGTGTAAAATGGGGACACCTGCCGTAATGTGTGAAATGGGGACTCTTGCCTGCCGTAGTGTGGGGATTTAATGTATCAAGGGCATTGCAGTGTGTGGTATAATATGGTGCAGGGGGCATTACTGTGTGGGGCTTAATATGGTAGAATTTTTTTTGCCTGTGGTGGTCATGATCTGTTGGAGCAGGGTCAAAAACTGGATTGTGAGGGGGCACTTTTTTTTATGTCATGGGGGGGGGGGGGGGCGCGCATTTTTAAATCTCGCACTGGGAGCCAAATTGGCTAGAAACAGCCCTGGCGGTTTCAAATTCTTTTGTTTAGCAAAATATAATCATGTCATGCAGTCGGACATAAGCAAAACTAATGTATAAATACAAAATTATGCAGTCAGCTGGCTTGCTTGATGCATCCATACTAAACTATATACACTCTGAACCTTCTATTTCAGTGGTCGCCTCAGAATTTTGCATAGTTAAGGAAAAAGAAGAAAAGGGGGAAGAAGAAAAAACACAAGAAGCGAGATCAGATAATAACCTGATATAGAAACACAGGGGAGGGGGGGGGAGTCCAGGTTGGGAAGGGAAAATCAACAGAGTCCAGGAATGGGAAGACCTTGCAACTGGAACAACAGAGGCCAGGTTGTGTGGATTTTGGCAGTCAAGTCATTCTGTAGGCTGGTTATATATTCCATTGAAGCAACAAAGTTGATTTTAGCCACTAGGGCTGCCAATGTTGGTGGACGGTGATCTTCCCAATGCTTAGCTATTAGAGACTTAGTGGCATTACAGATATGGGTGACCAGTCTATCTTGGGGCTGAGAGGCACCAGGGTAAAGCGCATTTAGTAGAGCCATCACAGGTTTCAAGGTGATGTCAATGTCAAGGGACTGACGAATCACTTGGTGCACAATGTCCAACATGTACTAGATGTTGTAGGGAAAATAGAATGGAGTTTGGTTGGCACTAAGTACCAACGGGTATACATCTTATAACATGTTTCACGAATAGCTACGCTAATAGAAGCTTTAGCTATATGTAACCTAATTTCCTCCCGTTGTTCATCATCCAAGGGTCCACCAAAGTCTAATTCCCATGCCAGTTCGTGTGGTTCCCGGGAGGGGAGCATTGGGGCCAGGACTGAGTTATAAATTACTGAGTTGATCCCCTTCCTTCCAATTGAGTACCGACATAGACGCTGGAATGAAGAGGGTGGACGTAACTAAGGATTTGGAAATTTTGTAATAGACTCGAGGAAAGAAGACCAGATCAGTCTTGGAGGTCCCCAAAGAAAGATGGGGCAGATCCGTCTTTAACATGGACAAATCGATCTATACCATGATCACGCCTTGGGGTCGGTAAGTGTTTATTGCAACCTGGAGGAGACTGGGGGTGATGCCAAATTGGGGTTAACGGAAAAAGGGTAGAGGGAAAGACCGAGGTAACAGCATGATTTATCCCATAAACAAAGGGTGAAATTGATAGTGGGAAACTGAGTACACTGAGGCTGGTCTATAGTTCCGAGGAAGCCATATCAATGCGCTAATCACGTTGCCTTAAATCAAGGAATCCTCAATGTCAATGCATTCTTTTGAATCCCAGGGAAGAGCGCCATGATATTATATGATTAAGATTACATGCGGTATAGTTGGAGTGCATGATAGGGAGCCACAGACCTCACTACACCGTACCTTTATTGAGGATTGAACATCTAATGTGGGGTTTATGCCCCGCCCATACAAAGCGATTGCATGCCTTTTGTAATGAGGCTAAAGTCGCATGAGAGACTGGGATTGGGAGAGTTTGGAAGAGGTGTAATAAATGGGGGGGGGATTTATTTTGAGGGTATTTACCCTACCAATCCCAGAGATGTACACATACGTTTCCAGCAGTCTAGGTCATGTGTTAGAGTCTTAATCAGAGGAACAAAGTTGGCCTGATAAAGGGAGGAGTACATCTTGGTAATATAAACTCCAAGATATTTGATAGCAGAGGGCCTCCAAAGGAATGGTAACATGGAAGTTAACGTTGATTGCAATTGAGAGGAGACATGTAGGGCAAGAGCTTCCGATTTGGAGTGATTTTTTTTATATCCCCAGAGGGAGCTAGATAGGGCAAGCTCTTTTTGAAGATTTGTCAAAGATATCAAGAGATTGGAAAGTGTCAGAAGGACATCTTCCACAAAAAGGGACAATTTATATTGGTTGCTGCCCATTGTGATGCCCTGAATATCCATATTAGATTGAATATAAGCTGCAAGGGGCTAAGTACATAGGGTGAAGAGTAGGGGAGACAATTGGCAGCCTGAATGGGTGCCATTTGTCAGCGAAAATCAGGGGGAGCAGACACTATTTATCAAGACCATTGAAGAGGGATGAGAGTAAAGGGCTTTAATAGCTGAGAGATAATCGCAATGGAATCAAAACGAGGACAGGGTGGAGAAGAAAAAGGGTGGTAGGATTAAGAAAGCGCCAAACGTCAATATACCAGCATCCATTGCAGTCTTAAGGAAGGAGGAAATAAGTCCTTGCTGGGGGAGGAACCTGATTTATCCAATAGGGGAGCAAGTACCATGTTAAAGTCCCCTACTACTAAGGTTTTGCCATTACGGTAAAGGTGAAGTTTGTTAAAGAAATCTGGATTGGTCGGAGTTAGGGGCATACATGTTAGCTAAGGTAATTTACTAGTATCAATATAACATATCTGCCATCAGTGTCAGTTTTAGAATCCAAAAATTGGAAGGGATGGGACCCCCTGAGAAGAGTATCTACGCCGCTGTGTTTAGAGACATGGAGCAGGATGTAACAGCTTGCGAGATGGCTGGAGCCCTGAGACTCCGCCGAACCCATACGTTTTTTTAAAGCAGCAAACGTTTGAAAGGCCAAACCAACCTGGTTGTGTCTTGTAAACATTTGCTGCTTTAAAAAAGCGTACGAGTTCGGCGAGAGTCTCAGAGCTCCGGCCATCTTGCAAGTCATTACATCCAGCCCAGAGTTGGCGTACCATGCCTGAGGGAAAGTTTTAGAGTGCAATGAAGGATGTGTATCCTTTGTCAGGTGAGTCTAATGTAAAAAATATATTTCTCTGGCAGGGTCCACAGGATAACAATGGGATATGATGAAGCGACAGCGGACTGGCACCAATCGATCAAAGCTTTCCGGCCTCCCAGGATGCAACAGGCCCGTCCATATATCCCCGCCTCCTGGCTCAGGCAAATCTGTTTTTTGTTTGGTGCGGCAGGAGCCAGACTATGGTCAAAGGGCTGCTTCTTTTTAGCATCCCTAAGCTTTCTTATTTTATCTTTATAGTCCTACTAGTTTTTTGAGTGATCTTTTAAACAGCGTCCTATACGTATATTAGAAAGAGTCACTCCAACAACTCTCTGCCGGGTCGCGACAATGCTTACCTACGAGTACAGTGCTGTTTCGGCAGGCGTCTGTGTCGGATATACTAGCAGGTCCAGCAGAAGTTACCAGGCTTTGGCCGGAGCACGGGGAGAAGGTAAGGCATCGGTTCCGCTTAGCTAGATGAAAAACGGACACAGCCACACTGTTTTGGGAGGAGACTACCAAACAGTAGCTGATGCGGCTGCCACCGCGGGTGCACCAGCGCTAGGCCTTAGGGATCATAGGCTCCAGGAATAGCATGAGACCGCGATCCCTAGGGTTGATGTCAGCAGGGAAGTCAGACGCTCTCCTGGTCGCCCCTCCCCCCCCCCCCGGTTCATGACCAGTTTCCTCCGGGTCTCCCGCCATGAAATGTTTCCTCGCTTCCATCCCAGATGCTGTGCACGAGGGGACCCTGTCGCAGCATAGGCGGCTGTGTGATTGTGCGTCTGTGTTCACTATAGGTTCATGGAGCGGCAGTGTACACTAGTTGCATCTGGATCCACTCAGCGTTTGTTAGGCGCCGGGGTCCGCGCGTCCGCGTGGCCTGGCGCCTAGCAACTAGGGACGCCGTGCGCGTTCAGCCGCCGGCTCCCTAGCAACGCTAGACGCCGGGCGCGCTGAGCCGCACGGACCCTAGCAACGGGGACGCCACGGGCGGACCGCGTTCCCCGTTGCAGGGCTTAATTAACTAAGCACACACACTTGTCCTCTGGCCGTGCAGCAAGGCAGCTGCACGGCATTTATTCC